>NC_080634.1:47498584-48151584 GCF_027579445.1 Ammospiza nelsoni
TTTTAGGAGCAGAACACTTGGGTGATTCCAACTGCTCTTTAATGTTGCAACCAAAGTTTCAAAGAAAAAAATCCCTTTAATTCCTGTGCTAGATTTGTATGCACAAACACCATTTGAATTGTGTCAGCAGTGAAGGTATGATCTCAACAGCTTAAGATGTTTGATGTTAACAACAGATCTTAACGGCTACACTCACTTAAATCAGAAACTCTTTACTCAGAACTCTAGGCAGCACTTAAGTTTCAGTCTGTCCATATGTTCATGTAGTCATTTTAAACTTTCAGAACTGCAGCTTGTTTGTTATCTAAAACAGCAAGTCAGCAATGCTTTCAGACTTTAATATTTTAAATTAATCCATTCACTTAAAAAATTAAGATGCACTTTAAATCAAAATGAAGTTGGAAAGATGCATACAGTGTGTATTTATGTTCATTACATTGTGTGAAATAAAAAGAAAATCCTCTTGTATGTGATTGTAGAAATATCTAGGACAAAACCCCTGAATTGACAACAGTTATTAACAAAATAGCTAAATTCTCATGTCACTTATGCTTATCACAAAAAGAAGTGAAAAAGGCTACCCACTTTTTTGAAAGCAGCTACTTACCACTTCTTCCAAGGCAGCACTTCTTCCAAAAGAACAGGTGAGGTGTGCGAGGCAGTTAACAAATGAAGAGAAAAGTTCATTTGGAATGGCCGTTAAAATATTGCGAGGAAATACAGTTATCAGATTGCTGATAATACTGGAAATTCCCACTGCTTCAGAGTCTTCTATTTCAATTCTATAGATAGAAATAGCAGTTTTTTGCCATTAAGAAAATTATAAAAGGGAATTGGTTTTGTTGATACATTTTCAATAAATCTATTTCATAATAAGCACCACCTACTTTAATCTGCCCTTTCTCAATGTAAGCAATCCAACAGTAAGCACAAATTACATCCAGAAATAAGCAAGCCATACCACTTCTCCACACAGATATGCTACAGTCCAAACTAAAGATTAAAAGATGCCATCTAAATTTAGAGAGCAGGCATACATACCCATTGATAGTATTCAGTAATCCCTCAATGAAGTGTGCCAGGTAATCAACTTGAGAACCTTCATCAGGAAAGACTGGCCCGTGCAAAGACGCCAGCTGTGCCAGGCACTGTAATGAATCTTGGGCCATATCTGTATCTTCTCTGATTTTTCGATGTACCTTTCAGGAAGTGAGGTAGTTAATAATACATGAAAACAGGGTGTTCTTACAACAGTCACATGGCTCTCAATCCAAAAGAGCACACACCAAAAAAAGCTTACTGTAACTTCCACTCAGTCTGAAATACAAGAGTTTCTGCAACTCCCTAAACCATGATCGTGACTCAGCTCACACAATCTCGAGCACTGAAACTAACATTTAGTTAAGGCTCACCTACATGTTGAAAATTGAACTGTCTATTGAATGTTATGTCTTAAAGAGTGAAACAGATGCCAGCCAGTCAGACATGCTGCTCCTTCTAAAAACAGCAATAATGACAGTCATCTCTATTATGCTAACTATGCCTAGGCTATAGAGTCTTGCTAAAGTTAGTCAACAAGTTCAATCAAGATTATATAGATGCTTCTTTAGCAGAAGTAAACACTGAAGACATGTACAAAAATGAATGCATCACTTCCTTGGCAACACCCTTATATTATACAAGGCCAAACGTAATCTTCCTGCATTTGTGCAAACTGTTATGTCATTATTTCTACTGTTGAGACTTTCTAGATTTGAATCTTAACTACTTCAGTAAACATATTCTCATATACTTATTTTAATCAGTCAAGTAGGGATTTAAAGAATTTTTTTAGGCTCATGCCTATTTTTTCACAGAAGACAATGAATAAATAAACAAAAGAATATGAAGTAGCTTTTTCACACAAAAGTGAAATTTAAATTATTTCAGCAATATTATTTCAAAAAGTACAGTTAAAACACTAAGCACTTTTCTGTGGTGTTATAGTTGCAAGTTCACCCAACTGATAACTAGTTGGATTAGCTGCACAGTTAATCCCTGAAAGATCAAACTAGCAGGAGAAATAAACCCTGCAACAGAAATATCCCTTCTAATATATGTCCCACACGAGGCTGAGATTATAAATGAAGGCTCTCACTCTAACAGAGCAATCCTGCCAACTTTTGCAAGGTTATTAAAATTTCTCAGATCAGATAAATGAATAAAAATTACTACAATTTACTTACATTACCTCAAACACCAAACTACTATTGCAAGCCTCAACCACTGCAAATCAGGAATCTAAAACCAGAACTGACAGCATACTGCCCTGGCTAGCATTCATTCAAAAATAATAAAATACAGGCAAGCCTTTTTTACTATTAAGCAAAATGCAAATGTATTAAAGCAAATGTGCATATTATCTTTTTTTTTTTTTTTAATCACAAATAAGTAATTGTAAACCAATCAAGGAAACATATGCAACTCTGACAACTTCATACTATTAAACATAGAAGAAGGGTTAACATGTAAGCCAAAAAGTTATTTGTATGTGGAGGTTCACAGCTGACAGTAGCAACTGTCTGGATAGTCTAGACAGCTGTTCAGATTGTGTGTAGCTGCTGAGAGTTCTGCCAGTGATTTTTTTTCACCTTTTCAAAACTGCTGGATAAACTTGCCGTAACAAAAAAATAAAATAAAAATTTTGGTTTATCGAAAATTCTATCAAGTAAGGACGTGTATCCAAACACATACTGTCAAGCAGCACTGGAGAGTTACATTTACATTGTCTTGTAACAACTTTGCCCAAGTTTTGAGCACATTTCTCTGCTTTGCAAAAGTGAAAAAAAGCCTGAGAATGCTGAATTCTCAGATCCCAAGAGACGTAACCTAAGTCAAATTGCATAGCAAATGAATTTATAAGCCAATATATATTGCTGCTGCAGTAAGTCTTAGCTGAGCGATGATTACAAACTTCTCCCAACAGTTGTAAAAACAAAACAACACAATTCTATCCCTTTTTAACATTGCAGGGCTTTTACATTACAGAAATTGAGTACTACATTCCCCTTTCCCAACACCACCTCTTCCTTATTCCTTCTAACTTCCTCTACTTTAACCTTTGTGGATTTCCTTCGTGCTGAGGAAAGAGATGCAGAATTCTGTATGCTTAAAGTAGCTAGAAAACTGCAATTACATTACTTCTTTTTAGCTGTTCTGTTGAGCAAATGCTTTAACATCAGCAACCACATACTGCCCCTTTGATATTTTCTGAGAGCCATTACACCTTATCTGAAACATTCACTCATAGTAGTGCTCATCGCGCTTGCTTTTGTCTAATGAGTACATGTCCAGAAGAATTAAAGGTATAAAAGTTGAGATGACTATAAACTTTTTTCTAGTGGTAGCGGTCACCAATTTAAAGCAATTAATAGGCAAAATACAAATTCAGTACCCTAGGAAAAAGACAATACTTCTGTCTGCTTAGATAAGCAAGCTGAAGTGAACAGAATCAATCCTACCTGATGCAAAAGGAAGAGTCCGACAACACAGTTTTAGAACAGGAAGGAGCTGCTTTCCCTGTGGTCTGGACTATGAAAGTTGAAGAAAGAAACTTACTGTAAAGAAAAGCTCCATAACTCTGCTGTCCAGGAGGGTCTCGCGCCAGGATTCTGTTGGCTTTAGCATCACATTTTGTGAGGATTCAAACATAGCTATATAATGTCTGCCCAGTTATCTGGTGTCAAGGTCAACAATAACATTCCTACTTGGCTTTAAAAAAATCCTAGATACAACAGGATCCATTCAGAAAGAATGTAATGGAAACAAACTTTAAGCCTCTTCACATACACAGCATAATTCATGCATGAGGCCAAGGAATAAAAGGTATTAAGTATTGAAAAAAAGAATGCTCCAGGAATGTTAGATAACAGTTTGATCATAATTATGAGACATACCATAGCGATACGATCACTTTGATAACCAGGGTGTCTAATGTGACACTGCGAGAAGGAAAAAAAGCAACCGCAATTAACAGGTGTTAAAATTTATGCAAAATAGGAAATCATTTTCTAAAAAATTTTCCTGGCAGCTTTTAAAAAGGTCTTACCATAGCTAAAGATAGCTCATTGAAATCTATATCCTATTTTTCTAAATAGCCAGATATGTGTCACACAATGCAGATATGTTAGCCCTGCATGAATCTACATTTTCTAATCACACTGAGAAGAACAAAAGCACAAGTCAGCACAAGGCATTGTCGTATTCAACACGTTTGTAAGAGACGCTCATGAAAAATGTGCATGCTGTAAAGACACCATTTTGCTGCACTCATTTCAGCTCTCACCATGTATTCTGGCATAACTTAATGTACAAAATTCTGCCAATATTCTAGTACAGAAAAAACAGAGACATGAGAAAAAACATTTAAACAAACAGGTTCAATTATTTGACAGTCTGATCACACAACAGTTTTAATTAAAAATTTTTGGAAGTACTTCTCTTTTTGACACCATCCATTTCAAGTAGTAAAACTGCTTTAACTTAGCAACTACTAATGTTTTATTTGTCTTTCTTAAACCCTACATTATCCTCTTTGATCCCTTTCTAACCCAACCGTCAGAGTAAGTAACAGCATGTTCAGCTGTACATAATTTACTTACTGGTGATGAACAGCATTACCTTTTGTAGTGTAAGTAATCCAGTACTACAAAATGTGTATAAGAAACTATTTCTATGTCTAGAATGAAATAAAATTTACAAAGGTATCATTAAAAACAGAATACCCTTTAAGCTTTGATGTGTTTTGTTTAAGGGAAAGAATATTTAAAGCAAGAAAGTAGTTTAATATGAAAAATTGTGTCGCAAAGCAGGATGCACAATTTCAGTTTATTTATACTTGTCTTCTGAGTTCTGCCACAAAAGAAAATTCCTAACAACACTGTGCAAAACTACATTCCAAATAAAGGGACTTTTCCCACAGTACAGTACCAACCGGACCTTCACCAGGGGTATGTGTCCAGGACTGCTGTCAGCACATTATACTGCATAAGAACAATCAAGGGTTTTCACATTAGTGCAAAATAAAAGCAGATTCACGATTTTCAAGATTATCAATGTGTGTTGAACTAACTAGATCTGCATTACTTCAGATGGGGAAAAACTAAGTGCCACAGAATTTTTTACTTTACTTCTATCTGAAAAACTGATGTAGTTTAATTGATCAAATATGCTTTGGTTCTACCCATTAAAAAGAAAAAATTATATGTGCATGAAATTATCACATGCAAGCATCCTCTATCAGGAGTAATATTCTAAATTAAAACTAATTTTATCTGGCAAATAAGGCTGTGCCTTTTTTCCTTTCCATTTAGAATATCTTAGTCAAAATGGTATTTTGAAATTGCTTACTGACAAGAATGTCCTTTGCTGTGACTCTTCAATAAGCTATTGGCTTGGATGCTTTATCAGAAGACAATTATAAACACATTATCAGTCTGTGAAAAATTTACTCTTTGCTAGGTTGAGTCTACAGAGGGGACCAGCTACGAAATGCTTTTCACATGGAATGAAAGAAGCACTGTTTGCTGTCACAATTTTAACAACACTCACTATTTAGAGGCCTTATCCTGTTATTTTTAGTCTTGTTTCTCATGCTGACAGACTGATGACACATCTGACAATAGGAGATTTGGGGGTAAAATATCTGTTCACTGAACATCACAAATTATGACTCCACCTATCATGGAGATCTTGCAGCCATTTTCCAGCATGCATTACATGTATGCAAGCATTAGCAGAAACTGGCTGTGGAGATGCTTACCGCCACAAAACATAACAGCTTAAGTTGTGCTACAGTTTGGTCTTTGCAACAGCAGTCTAGTTATGCTGAACCTGAAAAATGGCACTGAATTACATCCTACATGGGTGTACAAATGCACTCTTCACTATCCAAAATTAATTTACTTGTCAAGACTTACAAAGAAACAAAAAGTACAGAATGAGCAATACACTTTTTTTTTCTAAGCACTCAAGCTTATGATTTAGACTTACAGATAAATGATAAGCATAGATTAGTCTACTATGACATTCTGGAGAGTTTGGGGATTTTTTTGCTTCCAGAATGAAAAACAATTATAAACCACCTCTGGTAATAGTAAAAATGTTTGTAACATTCCCAGGTCTACAGAGGAATGATAAACTTTTAATAAAATTCACTTTGAATTATATGGAAATCCAGGCTAACAAACAGCTACCACAAGCATGTCAATGTTTCAACCATTTTGCAAGGCTTAGGACACTGATTCCTTCAGAGACTTGAATCTTCTGCATGAATCAGATTATTCAGTGATGTGAACTGAACTCCATTAAAAATCATAAAAACATAATTAGACACCTTAATGGATGATAAGGTCGATATGCTGGCTATTACTGCCTAGAGGGGAAGACAAAAAAACCATAATGTTAAAAGAGATTTTCTTTTATCTTTGACTCAATTTATGCATGTAGACATTACCTCTATGCTTCCTTTTGTTTCATGAGATGGAGAAATAACAGTAGCTTTTTCAAAGTAATAATTTTTTAAAATTAAAAGCTAATTTAGAAAAAAAACAGCATGAGGTTTTATGTGCTTCTTGGAGGAACATGAAAACCATGAAAAAAAACACAACAAATGTGTAGTTTTCCTCTCACTCACTAGCCTCTGTCTCATGAAGGGACTGATAGGTGAAGATGAATCTTAAAATATTTCATATCCTAAGGTAGTCATGAGGGATTATAATATTTTACTTCAGTGCTTCAACAAATTCCAGTATCTGATAATGAATCCCACAATCTTTTTCCCAAGAGAGGCAAGGCTTGTTCTTCCACAAAATAATATGTTGGAACTCAAAAAACAAAGCTGAGATTTCTTCTACTAGAGCCCCATTTGTAAGTTTGTGCACAGAAGTGAAACATCTTAGAAATGGAGGGAAAACTGGAGTGCTAAGGTCTGAATATCTTTCTTAAAAGTCATTTTAATCACTTTACTCTTGTTGTTTGAAATATTTCTGGACTTTGTGCCAGTCATAGACTTGCATTTTAAAAATAAAAAACTGCATTGGAGAGGTACCTGCCCTCCAGTGTTATGTTAAATACTGATTTTATCTGAATTTATCTGAATTTTTAAGACCTTCTCTGGGTCTTTAGCTAGTGAGCCAAGCACATGGGATGAATCTAAGGAGCAATTGCCTAAAACTGCTGCAGAGGCTTGCTGCCCCCTATGGAGAAATCCTTCACAGACCTTCCCATACTTTACACTCTCCACAAATACATCCAGCAACCAGGACAAGGAGCATATGCTTAAATATTAAACACAAGTATTCTAAACAGTCACGAGAATGAAACAATACTTTGTGTTGGAGACACTGGACTCAGATTGCAGGAACAGGAGTAGGAAGTGCAGGAACACCCGAGCTAATTTTAAACCTGGCTGATCCCAGAGCCATGCCAGTTCCAAGGCTCATGACCACCCATGTGGATTCTGCAGTTCTTGGTACATTCTGCTGCAGCTTATGATATGCAAGCTGATCACTTCCAGCCTACCTGGCACATAAAGCACCCATGCACATGTGGCTGCCACACAGATGTGGCTCAGGAGTCACACCTTTCCACCACACAGCAGCTGCCATCCAAGGTGCCATAACCATCACGGCAAAACTGGAAACTTATAAACCACTGGGGCAAGAAAACAGAATACCAGCTCCCCTTCCCAAAAAGGGTAATTCCTGGTCTCTTCTCCTCTTCTGATACTAATGCTGTTAAGATGTTCTATATTGTGAACTGATTACAGAATTCATTCAGGAAAAAGGAAATGATGAACGCCTGTTAAAAACTTCAACATCTATATATATGTTTAGTGCAATTATGACAGAATTCAGGGGATCTTCCAATTTTCTTGGGTTTGCACAATGTTGTCTTAAAAAGTTGCTAGAAAGGACTGACAAGAAAATACAGTGTCCTAGAAATCATGTCTAACCATCAGGGATTTCAAAGCCAGGTCAGTTTGCACCTAGAAGCGGTAGGTGATAAAAGTAAAATGCAGCACTCTTAAATATAGCTGATTCAGTTACATTGAATTTTGCTCTATATCCCAATACATAGACAGGATAGTGCCCTATGCTTCATTTTTCAGGTAAGAACAGACTGCTGCAGTAAATTCAGGATTATTCCAGGCTGCTAACAAACCCAAGGCCTATGGAAAGAAGCCATGGTGCTGAAGAAATCAATGTTGTCACTCCTTGGTACAGGTAGAATCATTGCTGCAGCTGTGCAACAAATCAAACCTGGGGCCAAAACCTGCTAACAAAACCCCACCACATTTCTAGCCAGGTGGTTCCCTGCTCAGCATCATGTTCATGGGAGGTGATAAAGCAGGATGCTTTTTCAGCAGCAATGCCAACTTGAACCATTCCTCAAAATCAAACTTGAGTTTTCTGTGTCGTTTTCATGTGCTTCCATAATGCACAACAGATGCTACCAATCTGGGTCGGACTGAGCTCAAATCTTGGAAGTCTGCAGAACTATATGGTTCACATAACCTCCCAGACAGGTGTCTCATTCTGGCTTGAAGTTTAAAAGACATTTTCAGAACAGAGATATTAACTGTGTGGCCAATGAACACAAAAATGTTCAGATCAGACAAAAGCTTCAGTCAGTTCATACAACTGCCATGGCACCAACAATTCCAATGGAACGGCAATGATGTGTATTGGTAGAGTGCCAATCACTAGGTCTACATATCTTGCTTTTTAAATCCCCTATACTACAATCACTTGAACATTTGCCAGCTTGCCTCCAAGCAAGTACAGGCACTAAATCCAAAACAAGAACTAAAGCTCAAGTATCTCTTTATTCATGTACTGTAATCCATACATTGAAGAATAAGGGATAAGTACTTTTATGACAGCTCCTAATGACAGATAATAGATACCTTTCTGTAGATGGGAGACAGCTGCACACAATTCTTATGTTCTGTTCAAGAACTTTTACATTTGAGGACATTCAGCCAAAGTCCATTAGAATATGGCTGCCAGGAACAGAAAAATCCCAAAGTCAACAAGAGAAATATCTTTGGAAATAAAATTATAGAAATTATAATTACATCCTGACTTCACAGGATGTGTATGCCCATGCCAAGGTGTATAAAAACCCAACAACACTCAGCTTCTTAAATGGAGACTTTGGGTACTCACAATGTACTAAAAGTCACATTCCTGAAGGCACTTTTGTAAAGGAGAGGGTGGTACTTTTTAGTACTGATCATTTGTCCTTCCTTAATTAGTTGAAACATTCATTTAAGAAAAGATGCCGTTAAAACTAGTTCCATACAAGTAAATAATATTTAACAATACTGTAGCAGTACTGAAAAAAGAAACTGTGCAGAAGCCAACATGCCACAAGATACTATCTCTGAAGCCTCCACAAACACCAGGTAAACTAATATCTCAAGGTGGCAGATAAAAATAACAATAGATGATTGCTGGAAAATGAAATAGGAGAAACTGGCCATGACTGAAGGGAGGCCTCCTAGGTCACTGTGCCTTGTCCTTCCTACTGCAGGCACTACGTCCCAAGATAATTTAAAAATACTGAGTTCCAACTTGAAATTAGGTAGAGTTTCTTCCTTTGTTGCTCTAATGAGGGGGTATTCCACAATGCATCTTTCATGGTAGCAACAGACAATGCAGACTCACCACAACTTTTCTTAGAATTGGTGGCAACACTGTCCAAAACTGCATTTAACAATGCAACATTTATAAAGTTGTCCTATAACAGGACAGAATTCTTGAGAAGTGGTATGTTTTGATTCAATTCTAACAACCTGGGGATTTGAATAACATGCCACTTTGCAAGAGCCACCTTACAGTTGATGCACATTTATGCTATTTCCCTTTTTTGGAGATACAAGAATCTTGCTAAATATTACATAAACGTACTGCAGATTTCTGTGATGCTGCATGAAATGCTGAGAATCAATACCATCTTGCCAGGGGAAATACCAACTAAAGGAAAAAAGATATACCTGAGAATACAATGGATCATTTTACTCCATGCTTCAGGTATTAAATTTATGCCCATTGCTTCAGCACATGTACTGTCAAGATTTGGAAAGAGGACACCAAAAGGACACTAACCAATCAATCAACACAGCAATTCTTACATTCTTATGTAATGTGCTATCTATTTAGAAACTAAAGTAGGCCAAATAGCAGAAAATATTATTAATCTTATCAGTAGTATTGCTTGCTTTGGTATTTCTAGTAACATTTATTTACTAGCACTTAAATCACTTGATATTATATAGATGTATAAAGGAAAGCTGGAATTCCAAGGCTCCACATGTTGCATGTGTCCATCTCTACCTGGCTCCACCAGTGCAAACCTTAGCCAAGGACAAAGGAGCTCATGAAGAACTACAGCCTTCACTTTTGAACGATACCAAGATCCCAGACACACCAAGGGGTTAGAAGTGATTAAGAGCAGCACTGCAGAGAAGGAGCCAGGGGTGATGGTTGATGAAAAACTCAACATGGGCCGACAATGCGCTCAGACAACTGCATCCTGCGCTGCATCAAAAGGTTGAAGGAGGAGATTTCTCCCTCTATTCTTTTCCTGTGAGACCCCACATGGAGTACTAACTACAGTTCTGGTGTCCCCAGCATAGGAAGGACTCCATGGAATTGATGGAGTAAGTCCAGAGGAGGCCACGCAGATGACAGGAGACTGGAGCACCTGCCCTCTGAAGACAGGCTGACAAAGCTGGGGCTGTTGAGCCTGCAGAAGAGAAGGTTGTGTGGAGATCTTGTAGCAGCCTTCCAGTATCTGAAGGGAGCATACAGGGAAGGTGGAGAGGGATTCCTTCTCAGGAACCGCAGTGACAGGACAAGGAGTAATAGGCATAGACAGAGAGAAAATTCAGGTTAGATATTAGGAAGAAATTCCTTCCTGTGAGGATGATGAGGCACTGGAACAGGCTGCCCAGAGAAGCTGTGGATACCCCAGTCCTGGAAGTGTTCAAGGCCAAGTTGGATGGTGCTCTGAGCAGCCTGGTCTAGTGGAAGGTGTCCCTGCCCATGGCAGTGGGGTAGGAAATGGATAATATTTAAGATCCCTTCCAACCCCTTATCGTTCTGTGATTCTGTATTTAGGACTGCATCAGAAATTTGTGCAGAGCCAGACTTAAATACAGAGGGAACCACCACTGCACAACACAAGAGCATTTCCTTTCTATTTAAAATCCCAAATCCACTTCCAAAGACTTTTATAAGGTGCAATAATTTGACTACAGTCTCCATTTTATAGGCACACGGGCTAAATTCCTCTCTGAACCCCTGCCAAATCACTTCAGGGATGAATAGAAATGGGATATTTACTTTTAATCCATGGAACCTTTCTTAAAGCAAATATAACTGGCATTCTGCTTTACAGATGTGAACCAAGGAATATCCAGTTTCCAATAAATTTACTTTTGCTGCCTGCTGCATAATGAACAGACTAAAAGAAAACAAAAACCCACAGGTATCACCTTCTGACTGCCACACCAGGAAAGCAAATAAAATCCTTCAAAGTGGATTTGAGGGCAACATCAAGATTCCTTCGGCACGTATAACTTGGTAGCAACTTCAGAAGTTTTAAGAAAAAAAGTTTATAAACCAGCTTAAAAGTTTGCTGAGCTTCTTAAAGGTAGTCTGGCTACTAAAACAGGTGCTATAATGATTTACTACACATGCTGTCTAAAACCTCTACTGAATAAAGAGTGTGATTGAGTATTTCTACAATATTTGTCTTGCTCATTTTTTTGGACTGAGCATTTTTATATATTTTTTTCTTCTCTCCTTCACTAAGAGCCTTTCTCTTTCTTATTCCCATTCCCTCCTCTACTTTCCAACTCCACCTTTCTCTAGACCAATGAACAGCAGATACCACAAAAATATCTAAATGGAAGCAATGGCACCTGTGTAAAATGAAGTTGACATTTCTTTTCTCAGCTACCAAATACTTTTTTTCAGGCTGAAGATATTCCATCTTCTAGTATATACCATGTTCTTTTATGGGGAGTTGGTTCACCTGCATGAACATGCATATTCCTGCATGATGGGGCACTTGCCTGTCCCTACCTCTTCTCTAAGGGGAAAAAGTAGGACAGATCAGATCTCTGCACAAAAATTGAACTGGGCTTAGACTCTTCACCATATGATTCTACACTGAAGCAGCATATTGCACATTTCCTGTTCCCTGCACCAACCAGACAGACCATAAACCTGTAAAAGGTGGGTGCTCTGTGCGTTTTCTCTTCTATGCAAAATACTTTTAAACTTTAATGAAGACCAACAGCAGCTTCTGTAGGTAAGCATCTCTTAGCGAGCATGGTGGAGACAAAAAGCTTTAACAAAAGAAAACATAAATCAATGGCTAAACACAAAGCTTCTAAGTTCTATGTTTTACTCTCCTTGCAAAGACTTTACTCCTCACCCAAGAAGTGACCCAAGTCAAGGGAAACAAAGGGCCTGACATGAAAAGGATATAATTTGGAGGAAGGAAGTTCCAGCTTAAGACTTGATTGGCTAGTGCAAGATAACGCTGAAACACTGAAGACATCTGAGCATTGAGGTTTTCACGTCTGCTGAATTCCTGAAGTACCTCTACTGTGAGCATGAAGATCTGTCGCAGATCATCCTCCTACAGTCAGGACGAACACAATACATTCAGTATCTCAGTCATTAATGAAATATTGATCAACAACAAATAGTTTTCCAGAGAGAATAAAAATTTCCAGTTTCACCCTGTTTTCATTAAAATATAGGAAATACTCTGAAATTGCCAGTGAGAATCCCCCCTTTCATCAAAATTAATTGATTACATTTGCAAAAACTATTGCAAAAAAATCCTCACATAAATACTGGTCGTTAAAAGATAAAAAAACAATATGTTTTTAATAAGTGGGGGAGAAAAGAGTTGGTCTTTGGCATGAAAAAAAGTTGGTAAGTTGCTCCACAACAGTCAGTTTAAAGCAATGCCTTCACATAAACATTTCTGACTGGCCAAACAATACATCTGAGACAACCAGACTACACCATCTGCAATAATATTTTTAAATACATACATAGCTCTCCTTGGCTTTAAACCAAAGCTATATTTAAGACTATCATTGTTCCACAGAGTATTCGTTTTGTTTGCAATTGGTAGCCAAGGAATTAAAGAGCCCAACGGTATAAAGATCTGTTGCTCTACATTCATAAAATGGGCACAAAGGGGTTGCACCTTTCTGATACAAGTTTTTAAAAAATACATTACCAATTTTCCTGAAGCAGCCAGTATCTGGATTATTTGCAGTATTTTCCCTATTAAATGCTTTTAGGGACATAGTGTACCTGACTGCACTTGGCATAACAAAGTATTTTTGCCTCCACATGTTTAAATTTTAGAAAGAGAGGTAGCATAAATGCATAAATACATAAATTTCTAAAAAAGTTCAATACAGAACTAGTTTACCTGAAATATACGTTTACAGTTACCGTGGAACTCCATGCTTAGTCCAATGTTGCTGGTTTTACTTGAACTTGAGAACTCACTCAACAACGCCGTTAGAATGGAACAGGCCAAAGTTTGCTATAAAAAAGACAAGGGGGAATAACATAACTAAAAGATGTCCAGTAATGCAATAGCACCTATTGTGTCCTTAATTTTCCTATTAGCTTTTTTAATACAACTACTACTTCAGTTTCTTCTAACACAAACTAGAACAAGTCAAACTTTCAGGAAAATAGATCCTTGGATGAACCATTTCTGGAATCATCAGGGCTCCATCCTTAAAAAAGAAATTTGAGTATTTGAGCAATATAAAAGCTGGCATCTGTGTGATTGTCATTACAAATGAAATCAAGTTATTGCAAATCATTTCCCAGCCTTGCCAATTACTTTGTCTTCCTGTGCACAGACCTTTACAGGTATTAGTTCCAGGGAAGATTCACTGTCCACTTATTTCTATTGATGCAAGAGTTCAGGTCCCTCAGAAGTTTGTTTCAGCCCTTCTTTGCACTTGCTACACTTACCATGTTGGTATTTGATCATGATTAACTTTATAGCACCAAAAGTGATACAAGTTTGTCAAAAACAACTGCAATAACAATGTCTACTATATCTTTTCCCTCTCTCCCCATAAAAAAAATAGGAGAGGAATTCACAGAAAGCACTGATACTTGAAAGGTCTTGGATACCTCCCTCCAAAGTACCACATTGACATGCCTCAGAAAAAACCCTTAAAACTACTCTATTAAAATTATGTCTCCAAAGTGATATAAAAATTGGTGAGAAAAAGGCATGTTAATTTTAGAGAGACAGATTCATGAAGACTAAAGGTTTTAAGTATCTTTTTCACTCTCAAAATTTAATATAAGGTAAATGAAATGTTCATCTAAAACAATTACTTAAAACCAACTTTCTGTATGAAACACATGCCTCCAGCTTTTGTTGCTGTTTCCTGAAATATATCAAGAAAGCTTTTTTTCCTGATGCCAAAGTCCAGAAACCATCATCATCAGTTTTAATATCTTTTAACTGATCCTTACACACAAAGGGGATCAAGTACTGCACACTAGAGATGCAAGTAGTACTTCAGACTTGTGCCCTACACTGTTGCACCGTAACAAGCACAATAGAAAGTGTATACTGCTGAAATGAAAAGACTTTTTGTTAAGGAGATGTTCTTTACAAAAAGCTCCAAAATTACTGGCTATCCTCCCAGACTGTTTGGAGCCAAGGTGCCAGGGATGGACAGAGAGATAGGAATTGTTAAAGGGTCATGCATGCCAGCAAGTGTCCAGGGGTTAAACAGAAATATGCACACTACCTCTGAACACCCGAAAGATTAAAGTGGAGATGATACTATTTATGCAAGCTCATACAACAGCTGAGACCAGTGCCATCCACCCACCAACTGCAACATCTTTGTTCAGAAATGCCTCTGAAGTCAGTACCTTGACCCCCCCAGACAACTAGTTATCTTAGTCAGTAAACACTAAATTAACATTCTTACTTGCTAAATAAGTTCCAGACAGATCAAACATAGTGGCTTTGGGATAATACACAGGTTTTCTCTTCCACTATGGAAGAGCATATTGTGCATATTGCTTATGCACAAAAAAGCTGCATAAGCACAGCACACCAGCATATTGCTGATAATTTGCTAAATAAAAGCATTCCCATTTTAAAGAAATAATTTATTTCAAGTGGACTATTTCTCATTTACAGTCAGCTCTACCAAACAACACATTTCACAAAAAGCATTTAGCCAATGAAAACCAGCACCACGATTTAAACTACTCCAGTGAAAGTGCAACTTTCTCACTTATATACTAGAAGTATTTCTAATTGCCTGAAATATTTCACAATTCAAATTTCAAATTTCTGTGCAAGGTATTCACACAAATAATTTTTTTAGTTAAAGGAAATACAGATCTGATCTAATATTAAAAAAACAAAGCAGTCTAGACTAGTATTGAGTATTAAATCCAACATTAAAAGTTCCATATGAAAAGAATTATGCTGTTAAAAAAAAAAAAGAACTACTAAGAAAACTCCCCCATGTCTGACTTCAGAAGAATGCTTCAGATGAGAATACATGTTTTCAAAGAAATAATGTAAAGTTTTCTCACTTGACTCTCTAAATAGCTTAAAATACAAATTTTTATTTGATGCTTAAATTACTGACTCACATTTTTCAGCTCAAAGCAGCCATGACATAAGGACATCACTAGCTGCAATTACAAATCTGTACACTTTGATGCTCTGCAACATACACTGATTACCAAGTGGTATTAGTGGCTCCAACAGTACAACAATCAGGCAAAAACTAAACTGCTTCTGCTTTAGCATGCTAACGCCCTGACACCAAGCCACCATCCAGACCACCACAGGACAAGCAGGGCAGCGATGCAGACTGCCCATCATTTGCAGTTGGCTGCCAGTTACTGGAAAAATCAATCACCAAGTTCAAACAGGCAGGAACAATATGAAAAATTGCTCCCACTGTGATTACAAATACCTAATATTAGCTGAAATAGCTTCCCCTTTCTCCAGTTTGTTAATATGCATATAATAACTTATCCTTTCTCCTTGCAGAGTAACAGGCTAGTGCATGGTAAAAGTGTGTTACAGACTTTTATTTTGGTGTGCTTTTCTCCTGATTTCAAGGAAAAAATTAAAAGTAAGGTTAAATTTCATCACTGATGGTAAAGACATCTTTTTGAAAGTGTAAAGAGCAATGGGTACAGGTAGGCTGGCTGAATCTGCTAAGCAGCTTGAGCAGTGGCCTATCCCCTGATTTCAATGAGAGCAAGTTCAGATAGTTCTGGGACATCAGTACCTGCTTTGAGCATGACAGCAGAAAGATGATGTTACTAGATTTACACACCTTATTCCATCCAGCAGGCTAGCTCACAGCAAATACCAGGGCACACTGCACTCCTCGGCTCTACACCCTCCTACTGAATTCCCAGCATCCCTCAACTTCCTTAACTTGCTATTTCAATACCTGGAGTGCAAATCCTGCCCCATTCCCTCACTATCCCTGGGGCCTCATGTGCAATATTTGCACATCCATCCGCTTCTGTTGCCATCTGCACCTGCATCTGCCATCTACACCCTTGTCAAGTATTTGCACAAAGCTTTGCAAAACCACCACTGCTTCCCAAAACTGCCATAAGGCTACAGGAATTTATACAGACTATTGTCCACAGCAGTAATATGGCCATTTTCATGAGTATTAACAAATTATTAGCTTAAAAGAATACTTGCCCGGCCAGCTATTAAACTTTCCTGAATACACAATAATATTTCAGAAACTCTGGAATAAGGCTCAAGTAAATTTTACTAGAAATAAAATTTTATTTTCATAAAGTAATTTTACTGAACGTTAACTACTAATATTTTGAATTTCATTTTTTTAATATACAGATACATTTGGAGTGAAGACACTAAGTACCTCAACATAAATATTATCAGAAGAAAGATTTCAAAAATCTGAAAACCAACAATTTCAGAGAAACCAATGCTGGTGTGCTATGTGAACTAAAATTTCTTCCTCTTACACATAAGAAAACTGAATTCACCTAACACAAAATTCTAGGGTGGAGGGTTCTGGGGGTTTTCGTGTTTTGTTTTTGGGTGTTTTTTTTGGTTTGGTTGGGTGTGTTGTTTGCTTTTTTTTTTTGTTGTTGATGGTTTTGGTGTGGTTTTGGCTGGTTGGTTTGTTCATTTGTTTTCTGGTGGGGATTTGTTGATTCTTGTTTAAAATTTTTTTTTCAGGTTTTTGCCACACCACAGAAGAGATTAACAATGCAAGTTAGTAATACCACACTGTAATAAGTAGAAAATGCACGTGACTCTGGGCATCATATTAAAAGCCGGATCTGAATGTCCATTGTGCAGCAATGCCATTAACTTCATACCAGTAAGAGTACACCTCTGAACCTAGTTTGACTCACTCCCTAGCAATTTCACTAGTTCTGCCACAAGTACATACCCAAACAATAAGCCCATCTGACAAAATAAAATCCTTCTCTTGTTGAGAGAGAGAGCATTGCCTCTGAGAATAGCTTGGCACACACCCCAGTTAGCTTTATTACCAGGAATAAACTTTATGAAAGATCGCTATACATAAAACAGACTCTCAGCTGCTCAAACAGAAGATCAATGGGACTTGTGATAAGAGATTAACTTGGCAATCAGACACCCAGTAGCAACATCGTTTTAGTGGTTTTCTTTTCAACTGACTTTAATAAAACACAGACATTACAGAAAGACCATATGTCATTTTAACAATAAACAGCATTTATATATAATTCGTAAAACTCAGATGCAAAAGGTAAATTACAACTTATTCCCCCAAACGGAATGTCCCCTATAAAAGAAACTAAAGCCATAATGTTTAAAGGGATTTCACACTTGTGCCTGGGCTGCCCATGGAATAAATGAAGTGCTTAATTTGAGGGTAGTAAGGTTACAGAGCATCTGAAAGGAAGAAGAGTTCAAATACAGCCTAGGAAAAAATGGACATGTGGTACATCAGCTCTGCAGCAATACAGCCAACAGACAAAGCAGAATGAACTCTAATACCAAAACAGTTTCCTTGTTTTGAATTCAGAGCAGAGATACAGTTGAGTTGTCAGAGATTTGATTAAAGAATTCATTTTACTACAAAATCTAAGCTATCATGCAGTGCCTTCTGCAAGTATCATTTATACCTGAAGAAAAAGCAGTAAGCATATTTAAAAGGAAGATTTTGCCTGAATAGAGCAAATCATAACATCTACCCTTTACATTATATCACTGCCAGCCTGAATATGCATTTAGAGGACTTTTTGTCTCCACGTGTATAATGTAAACTCTGTTACTGAAACCAAAGGGAAGCCATGTGAAGATTTAATAGCATTCCTAAACTATTTAAATTTAACTTGCACAAGAGCAGGAAGAATCAAAGAATAAATGTATCAGAAGCAGAATTTGCTGTGTTGCTCCTAGGTGACAGAATTCTGTAGTGAGAATGTAACAAAAGCAATTTTACTAAGTTGTTTAAAGCATGGCTTTCTTTATAAAGGCATTAATAGTCTTCTTCTCTAGTTTCCTTGAATAAGCACAGCTGTTTTTGCTAACATTTTCAGAGTATCTAAATCTCCAGAACATAAGGTGCAACTCCAAATTGGAAGGTTAAAATGATGGCCAGAGGGCCAAAAGAAATACCTTTAAGTACACAGAATAACTGGGGCCACTCCAACTTTTCAACTTGGGAGTATTTCAAGATGGGTGGGGGACCCAAGAGCTGAAGCAGTGGTTCCCAACCAAAGAAAACCAAAACCTATTTTGAAGAAATATAAGCAAGCACCAGGACCCACTGATTTTTATCTGTTCCTTCCCAAATGAGCCAACTGGTGGAAAAAAGCTATAGAGCAGGGATATGTTGATAGGAATAGGACCCACAGCTGCAGTTCTGTGCTGTCAGCAGTAAGGGACTGGCTGTGCAGTGCACTCCTTTCCTCTCATTCCCTTTCTGGCACTGTGCAAAGACAGATGAGCAGCACTAGGTTAGCACATCAGAGCTACAGCAGAACACTAAGCGAGACCTTGCTTCCCCTTCCTTGGGGGAAACCAGCCAAACCAAGGGAAACCCCCAGGGTGAGCTGAGAAAGAAAAAGCCAATTCCCCTGTGAATCACCATGGGCCAGAGGAAGATGATCTTGTGGCATGTGAAGCATGCAGGCTTTGGACAAAGAAAGAAGGGAAGCAGCAGCCTCTACTAATAATGGAAGAGGTCCGGGCAGAGTTTGCTGGAGCACAGGGTGCAAAACATGCTTTTCTTTGTTTCTCTGGAGATAGGCAAAGTTGCAAAGCAGAAATCAGGAGAAGGAAAAAAATAACAAGTAATCTCATAAAAGAAGTTGAAGGCCTGAAAACCATTTATAAAGGTAACATCTTTCTCCAGGTTCTTGTCTGAATGCCACCAGTTGGATCTTCACTCCTACCACAGCTGCGTGAACAAATACAGGACTTTCAATAAAGTCAAAATAATGAATAGTTAAGACTAGCCATGCAGCTCACCATCAGCAGCACCCAGCTTGAATATACACCATCCCAACAAGTGCTCTTTGGTGGATAGGTGTCCTCCCTCCCCCCACTTTTCCCAGTACTCATTCCTGGTCTTTCTTGCCTGGCTCTGCCTGCCATACTGCCAGCTATGTCAAATGAGTTGCATTACACGGCTGTGTTCCACAGCAGATCTGTCAAAAAAAAAATAAAAAATAGAGGCTGTGAGGGAGAAGAGGCTGTTTCTAAGCAGACTAACACAAAGATCCAGTATGTTACTGAACACTTTTATTTGAAGGGTAGTACCTTTCAGAGAAAGAATGAGTAAACACCAAGCAGCTACGGTCAACAAATGTCTTAAAGAGGCTTTTCCCCTCAAGCCTGTTTACCTGTATGACACCACTCTAATTAAAAAAAATACATGGTGTAACACATGGAAAGGCTTAATTTCTTCCTTCCCAGTGAGTGTGTGAGGTCACAGGTGAGGGACTCCACAAGTGCAAAGCTCATGAGATGGCAAAATTGAGGAAAGAAAGGGTTTGGGATACCATACATAGAACAGAGGACACATCTCACCACTTGGAACATATCTCCTCACTTCCCAGGCCTGTCGATGGAACTGTGGCTCTAGTGTAAATGTAACTGGGGAGTTATCAATTTCTAGTAGTTATTAGGCAGCTAAGCTGGAGACTTGCATCTCTGGTAAAGCCAGCTCCCTTTCAACAGTAAAATCTGAAAACTGCAAAAGCATCCTGATTAATTCAACTACTAAAAAGCCACTTACGTTTTAAAGTTCTCTTACATTTTTATCACTGAGTTTTAGCCTCACATGTGGAGTAGTTTCTGGATCCTTAAAATTCCCAAACCAATCTTTAACACACTTAGGCCTTTATAGAGAACTTATCAGCCTAAATATACTGGTTCACCCTCTACTTTTTTAGATTCAACATGTCTCAAAGGCAACAAGGTAACAATTTTATTAGACCAGAAGACATAACTTGGGGTGGATAATACATATATTTTTGTCAAAATGTGAAAGTCAGGAGAGCCTCTCCAACTCCTACCCTACCACATGAAGCAGTAACAGCTGGACAGGCCTCCAGAACTATAATTCTGGAATTTAAAGAGTAGAAACAAGAAATGCAAATGCTAAATAAATATAACTAGTTATCCAGGCAGCCATTATAATGGACAGATTAATCTCAAAGAAGATGAATGCCTAGAGTTTTGCTTATTAGTATTTCCCACCGCTCACATGAAATTTATTCACAGCACATCCCTCAGAAGCTTTAGGTAATCTGAAGCAGCTGGATCTTCTCTCTAGCCCAATTAGGAACACTGAGAAACAGAACAACAGATTTATAAATGTTGCAAGAAAAGGGACTGTTAGGATTCCAGAGCTTTTCCACTGAGTCTTGACAAGTCTTCTTCCATGTAGAAAAAAAAAATAAATGTAGGCTTCAGATATAGAACTTTATATTAAAATACACTCAAAAAACCACAGGTTCTGTTGCTTCCCAGTCCCATATCAAGTCTATAGCAGCTGGATCCCCCTGCATCTGCCTACACATATACTGGAAGAAATCGAGGTGTGATCCATATCTTGGTCTGGTTTTAAACAAAATCTGATTGTGTTCACATGCAGACCAGATCCTCCTCCTGGGAGTCAGTCACTTAGCTGCCAGGATTCCTGTCCTTCTGGCAGGGACGAAGGACAAATGAAATCCTTCAGCTATGCAAAAGCAGAATCTTTTAACACAAGAAAAGGCCAAGAAATTGAAGGCATTTATAGTTGAGAAGAACTTGGCCTACGCAGTTCTCAAAAATCTTGAAATTAGTGATAGAAAACATGTATTTAGAATTGTAAGACTGGCACATGATACTGTATCTGCTGCCAGAAACTTTGTCCCCCAGAGAAATGAAGATTTTGAAAAGAGATCCTGAAATTGCTGTCAGAGGGAGATTACAGATCGTCCTTCATTCTCCATCTCCAGAGGGATGGCTTGTATTGATAATACAGGAAGAATCAGAAAAAACAAAACCAAGAACTCTAAAGCTAATCTTTGTGCTCCTAGAGGATTACTACCTAAACTCAGTTACAAATAAATAGGCAGCCAGACTAAAAGTTTGCTTTCCCTTCTCATACAAAGGTTTCTTCAGTGAGATTCATAAAGCAGCAAATGGCAGAGAAGCAGCAGCAGAAGCCAACACTGCAGTTCTAAACCTGGCTCTAACCATGCATCCTTCCCATCCCCAAAGTATTAACTCTCCTTAGTGTCTTGTTATTTCCTTAACACGTACACTGTGTTCCACTATTAAAAGATTACTCAATACTAATGCAATTTTATTACTCTCATCACAATTCCTCTCCTTACCTTCCTTCCAATCTCCTCCTTATTTTTTCATTCTCAACAGTCTTGCTTATATGTCAGTTTGCCACTACATACCTTCATGTCCTAGCCTCAAAACACATCCATCTCTGAAGATCTTTTTAACTAGTAGTTAAAAAGTTGAGGTACTAAGCACATCAAATCGTGCAAAAGGACACAAGCAACAGACACTACCATCTACATTCACTGCCCTCCTTATTACCCCAAATATCAAGACTTGATCCTGACAAGATATTACTCAAACGTCCCAAAGGTTTCATGGAGCAGGACTGGCTGATGATCACAAAGTTAGTACAGATGTCTGACAGAAATTGGGTGAAGGGCTGCAGGGAATGGAAAAGATTCAGCAGCTACATTATTCTTGTAAGGTAAAGATGGACCAAGAAGCTTCACAGCCAATAGGGAAGAAAAGGCAAGCAAGAAGCAGACAAGAGAATGCTTTGCTTTTTAAAAATAGACTTTCTCTCAATTACAAACTGCTGTAGAAAGCCATCACCTTGGAACACTCTGAGTTGGAAGAGACCCACAAGGATCAAGTCCAACTCTTAAGTGAATGGCCCATATGGGGATCCAACCCACAACCTTGCTGTAATTAGTATCATGCTCTAACCAATTATCAGCAGCTAAGAGCTACTGATTGCTCCTGTTTGAGAGCTTTAAACGTTTTTAAATACAAAGTGACCTGCTGCTGACTTCATGTGTAGTGAACCTCAGGCAGGATGATGTAAATGTGTAAGCAGAAGGTCAGAACAGACAGCTGAGAAGGATACAGAAAGGACAAAAAGACTGGAAAAAGAATTAGGAGTCACAAAGGTATGATAGACTTCTGCAACTTGAGTGTACAAGGAGGCAAGAGTGCATATCACACCATGGGAAAGATGTCAAAAAATTGAATGATTCTTTCCACAGAGAAGCAGAGAGGACTGGAAAAGATCATCTGACCTCTTTCAATACCTACATCCTAGCCTCTTCCGTGATTTGAATGGAGGCCTGTATTTAGAAGTAACTAATATAAATGAATCTCCAGAAGCACCTGTGACAGTGCATGGCACTGTCCTGGCAGTAAATCTCAAATCTTGAAAGCACCACTCCTTTCAGGATGTGGCTTCACACCATGCCCTGAGCACCCTTAGCTGAGACTCCCCACAGCAGCAAGGCAACTGCACACTGGGGTCCCACACGGCCCCTCAGGCATGGCTGAATGCTACAGGGACACTAGTAAAGAAACAAAACCACCCAACCATATTTGAAAAGATAACTAAAATAATAAAAAATTCATTGTATGAGTTATTTCTTACAACCTTTCAAAGTTGTTACATATTTATACAAGAGGCATGTCTTGACTCCCTTCAGAAAGCAGTTTTGGCAGGTAGCATGCTGAAACACCATTTTATTACTGCTTATTATTGCACATGTCAGTCCTGGGTGCCAGTACCGGTCTCTCCTGCAGCTAAGTCTCAGAAGATTACAAGAACATTTTCGTGAATGAGAACTGGCTTATAATATAAACTGTCACATATACATGGGAGCATGTGCTTATAACCAGTTTGCCAAAGACTACCAACCATACACTGTGCCATACCGAAAAGACCTTTCAGCAGCATCACATCTTTTATTTTTTGCTAGTAAGTCTTATTAGCACACCAGAATAGAAAACACTATATATCCTAGACATTTTCAATACCATTCTTAAAACTTGAGCACAAATATTTTGGAAAAACTGTGGAGAAATTCATACTCATGAAGAGGGGGAAGTAAAAGGAAAATTAAATAAAGGGAAATGAAAACATGAGTTCAATTTGGCAGTGAGCTGAACTTGGATAAGAGTGCCCCAGGCAGAGCTCCTCTGCAAGGGGCTCTGCTCTGCAGCATGCCCAGGACGATATGCTTGGAGCAGGCAGTCTTAGCCTGCTGTAAGCTGTGGTCAGTGCAGTGTGTCTGTGGACAGTGCATGCACAAAATACAACTGCATAAGCTGGACTGTGCATTCCTTACTTCAAAGTCCACGTTTCTATTTATGTCACTTTTGTAGCTTTATGCAAAGATTCTACAAACTACATAAGCATACAAAGTGTCGTGCATAAAACTTGAAAACCTCAGCTGTAACTACATTGTAATAACCAGGCTATGTTTCCTGGAAAAAAGCATTAACTCAGTTCTTCTTAACAAATACCTATTTCTATCTGAATTATGCAGAATCAAAAGGCTAAAATGGTTTCCTTAAGGTAAATAACTGTGAAATTAAGTTTTACAAGACTAAATGAAATTTCCATACCCTGGAGCATTATTACTTGTTGCTCAGAGGTGACACACTATTTTTAGGACCACGACACGAGCTGGATTACTTCTAGTGCACTTTGATTGAATTTTCAGAGTTAAACATTTGCCACTCCCATCTATCTAGTACAACTGCTGCTCTAAATGCTCAGCAGTGTCATGAGCCAGTTCTCTCAAGGTTTTTTTTGGAGAAAAGCTTCAGTTAAAGTTTCAGCATGGAATCTATATACTCTTTGATTTTCATCTGGTAGGAGAAAAAATCACCTCTCTTTAATCTCTAGTTACATGCCTCTATTATGACCTATTCTAAACTTATCCCCTGGCATAGCAAACGGAATTTCACCAAATGCACAGATAGATATTGGACACCTTGTTTCCACTTTGAGCTCAGTATCGAAGGTAACACTTACCCCTAGTAGTATGACATTAAATCAAGAATAAGTTTTGTATTTCCATTCCATGTTTTACTTCCTCACAACCCTTTCTCTCCACCTACTGTCTCCCAAAGAAGAGCAGAGGCCTATGCCTCCTGCTTGCAGTCCATTTCGACAGCTGAGCCGCAGCAAAGTGCAGCACTGCACAGATGGAAGGGGAACAGAGTGTGCAAAGAACCTCCCAGCTAATGGAAGAATCTGTTTTAGATCTTGCAATGAAATTAAAGAAAACCAGAGGAAAAAAGAAACAAATAATTTTTTAAAAACACACAAAAAAATCAAAACAAACCATCAACCCACAACTATGGCACTTAAAGCAGCTATTCAGAAAAACATTTGCTAAAAATATGGTCTCCTTGTATATCAAAGTAGGTATACACATACTACCCCTTGTCCCAAAGCATTAAAAAATCTCCAATGTGCTAAATGATTGGATAGTTACCAACTTAATGACTAATTGTATAAGCGAAGTATAAAATATTTTATAGCCACTAAGTATATAATGTAAGCTGCTGATAGAGACTGCTTAACTTCTGAAGAAAAAAAACTAAGTACTTACCACAGTGGGGTTACCACTGCTGATCAGCTGGCTGACTTCATGAAAAATGCTTTTGCAGTCGATTGATTTGTCTAATGATCCCCGTTTCACTATCACCGCTACCGCTAATAAAATCTGCTCCCGAACATACTTTTGGAGGCTGTAAACAACATTGCACAAATATAATTGCAAGTCATTCTGGGCATGGATGCTCAATAAAATTTTAAACACATTTATTTTTCAAATATCTTGTGTAAATTCCTATGGGAAAACTGACAGAAGTTAACTGCTAAGACTAGAAGACAAATTATTCTTAAAATGATCTTGCACTGCTACTGAGGGAAACAAAAATGATAGCCCAGATTTTATGCAGAATCCTAGATGTTCAGAGGTGTGTTTTCTATACTTACTTAGGCCTTTGTAAGACATAGGTTAGAAGGAATGTTCGCAGTGACTCAATGCTAGCCTTTTCCAAGAGAATCCATTCTCTTACAACTGCTTCCATTATCGCTGTGGCAGCTTGAAAAAGGACATAGTCCACTTTACTAGTTTCTGTGGGAAAAAACAAACACAACTTGAGTACTAGAAGACATGTATTCAGCTTAAATGTGTTTCCAAAAAAAAAATGGAACTTACTATCATTTATTATTAAATAGAATATTGTTGCTATGAAAACAGAGAAGGAATTTACAACTCAAAAGGGGGAGAAATAATCAATAACCCAATTATCAAATTGTCTGGTATTATTCAAGTCAATGACCTAGGAGAAAAGTTGTCTGTGCTAGGAGGCTGGTTCAAAGAACAGGAATAAGAATGCTAACACAATGGAGGAATAAAATAAACAAGATAACAGATTTAGTTCAAATAGACTAATTAATAAAAGTGATTAATCTTACAGACATGTCAAAGTGGGAAATGCCTTTTCAAAGGCAGTCTGTGTCTGCCTTTGAAACAAATAGTACATAAAAGTACATGTATTTCATGGGCAATAAAAAGAAGTAAATCCACTTACACTTAAAAGAAACATTTCCAAGCAAAAATTTTACACCATCCATGGTGTATTTAAAGTGTTCTACATCATGTTCAAGTTTCCAGATTTATTTTGAGTTAACCAAAATGTAATTTCTGACCACAGTGTAGGAATCATTTGCCATTATTATCTAAATATAGGATTACTATGTATACAGATGCACTAAGGAAAATATAGAAGTATATTACAGAGAAAGGTTAACAGTTTGGGTGATTACAAAATACAAATTAAAGAGAAATGTCAGAATATTAATAAAATTTCTATGATGCTAGAAAGCTACAGAGACATTTTTGTTGTTTTCCTTTGCTTTTAAAATTTTTAACTTGAAAATAGCAGGTAATATCTCAGAAGCCAGTTCCAAAACATTCTGAGCTCTTAGAAAGGATGCAGCTACTGGGTGGCAAAAGCATAAAATATGAAATAAAATTTCCAAACAAGAAGCAGAGTTTGAGCTATAGTGGTTGACCTGCCAGGACTAGAAAAACTGTGTTTGAAAAAACCTCAATCACAAGATGAAGGGCTTTAAAATACTACAAAACAAACTCTCCTGTCCCAATTACATGCACACAAGTTTATAATATAATTTCCTTTATATGCAAGTTCTATATCAAAGATAGCAACTAATATGCTAAAATATTTTAAAGTAATTTAATCAGGCTCCAAATTTAAACCCACAGAGGTAAACATGCTTAAATAAAAATAAACCATGTTTAAATCTACTTAGCTTAATTTGGAAAACTAAGTAACCACTTAAATAGAAGATTAATGTGTATGTCTAACACATATAAAAACAAATTGAATTAATCCTGCATGAGAATTTTCATTCTGGCACTTGTTACTTTGGGCCTTTTCTAGTTGTACAAAGCTCATACACACACACACAAAGAGAGAGAACGTAATTAAAAAGGACGGCGTTTCCCCTTTGCCCGAGTCCCGCAGCCGCACAACCGCGATGCCGCCGCACAGAGCTGCAGCCCCCGGTGTGAGCCTGCCATCAGCCAGGGCAGCACCATCCTCCACGGAACTTACTGAAGAAAGGAAGGACAAGCAGTGCCTTGTGCTTCCTGGCTTCAACCCCAGGTTTCTAAAGGACAACATAGTAATGGCTGTTCTCCTTTTCCATATGCTCACCTTCTCCATTATTCTCCCTGTGTCACACTCTTCTTTCCATAAATGATATGATCCTTCTTATCTCTCTCTACCTCCATTCCAGTTCCTGTCTTGACCATTTTTTCCTGTTTCTTTTTAAAACCATCTGCTTGGTCCTCTGGTTCCAGCCCATCCTTCCTGCACACATCCCTTCAGTACACTTCAAGTCTTTTATTTTTCATCATGAACAGCTTGTTTTCCTTCCTGGTTCCTGATTTCACAATCCCTGCCTCTTCTTCCTCAACTCCCAAATCTTAACTATCTGTTCTTTCTGTCCATACTGTACAGATACATACTGAGGAAACACAAAGTTTTGAAAAATCTCTAAGTTCCAGGTCTCAGCATTACAACTGCTTAGATTTCCATGAAAAACCTGCCCCATGTGGAAACATGCTGGATTTTCAAGGTGGCAGCATATGAACAGTTTAAGGATGTAATATAGCTAAACATCCAGAAAGTATTATAATCAGCATCATATTCCCTTCAACCAGCCACATTTAAGATGGCATGAGATTTCATTATTTATTTCTGATTGATGATGAACACATCCTTAGATCCAAATGGTCTGCCAACAGATTTACTTAAGGATGTTTTTACCCACCTTAGTTTCTCTAAAAATCAAGTGAAAACAAGAAGCATCAATTTTGCTTACCCATCAAGCAAAAAGTGTGACTGCAGTTTTCCAAACCAGATGGAGTACTTCCATAAAATACTAAACCCAGAAGAACCTCATTTTTAGAGAAATATTTTGGTGTGGGGTGGGTGTAGGAAAGGAAGCACACCCTGATCTACATATCACAGTGTAACATAGCAGTAGGTCTGCAATACTGACATCATAATATTCCTGAATTCTAAGTCTCTAATTCAGTAAATTGATAAATAACTGTTAAAAAAATACTGCAAAATGAATTAAGTATGAAAAGAATATTTTCAACATAATTATAATATTTCTCTGTTCATTCTAGCAAATTCTTTAAAAGAAAAGTTGCTTTTTGTGGTTTTGGTACGTGTTCTTTTGGGCAAACTTTGAGGTTTCCCTCCTCAGGTCTCAGAGTCAGTTTTCATTGAAATTTCCCCTCACCTGTCCCCAGCACTCACATCAATACTACAGTGCTGAGCAGCAATCTTACATCTTTACTGCCCCTGTAATTTTCAGATCCAGCTGCCAAACTCTACAAAGTCTCTGTAGCACCTGTAAAAATATTTCTCTTTTATAAATAGCTACCTAATCACATTTAGAGCATTTTAGAGCACTAAAATCAGAGAAATTTCTGATGAAGGGTGGTATCTGCCTCTTTCCTTTCTCCACAGGTATAATCACATAAAATTTCAAATCAATACTGTCTTGCTTGTACCAGGTAAACAGATACTTTTCTAGCTTTTTCCTCCTTTCCTCCAGCTGGGCTGTCAACAGCAACTAAGCTGTTCAACTAGAAATAAACTCTCACTTCAGCACTAATGCAAAATCTGGTAGAAGTGCATAAAATTGCATAGTTGGCTGATTTAATGGTAAGCAAGCACAAAGTCAAGCAACCACACTACTGGCAGCTGCACAAACTGCACAGATTAGACAGTATTACAATAATCATGTTGCAGAGGAAATCTATTAAATCAGTTTAGGAAGTTAGCTACATTAAGTTACACCTTACAGCTTTAAAACTCACAGAAATAAAAAAAAAAGGACAGTAAGAGGCTTCACCCTCCATCAAAAAGTCCCAGTCATTAAAATCAAAACTGATGTTCAGAGCCCCAGCTACAAAAGAACAGCACAGTTCCAGTTATAAAAGAATGTACACACCTAAAATTCATTTATTGAAACTTACCCAGAATATGTTTGCAAACAGCAAATGGTGATTTTGATTTTCTAAATGATAGGAATATGTGCTCAGCATGTTGGCGTTGCTCATTGTTGACCATGGAAGGTGGTGCCTGAAAGAAAAAAAAAGTTATTCAAGCACTGATCAAAAATATACTAAAAGCAATGTCATGTCAATGTCATGAATGTCAAACACATAAATGTTTGCCTTGTTAAATACCAAAACCCAGTATCTCTTGGCAAAACTGCTTGATTTCAGACATTACCTCTTCTTATCTAGCACTCTGCATTAACAATGCATGCACATAGGTGTGAATATCGAGGTATCGGGCAGAGAGTGAATAATTTAAGTATAGTTCCCCAACAATGTTTCTGAAGAAAGTTAGAAGTCAGCTCTAAATTCAAACCAATTCCTTTTCTACTCAGACCAAAAATACCACTGCACATCACTAAATGCTGCCAAGCACACTCACAGTCCTGGAAGCAAAGCACTATTTTTTCATTAGCTCTACAATTGTTTTAAAATATGTAGTTGTATAATAAATCCTGGGTTTTAAAAATTACTACAGATACATTCTAAAATAAAGTATATGCCAGGTACATACTACCCTCTAGTGTTCAATATTAAAATTGACATCCTGAGGACTGGTGTGATTGTTGAGACAAGTTGGGAATGGCTATGGTGGTTCCTCAGCTTACACCCATCCCATTACATCCTGGGCACCTTGGCTGCGCAGGTAACACCTGCTGCTCTCCTGCTGAAAGCCAGCTCCAGTGAGGTTTCTACCCAAAGATCAGCTTGAGGTAAAGCATGAAACGATGCAATAACCTGGACTCCTGTGAGGTGCCTACAGAGCCCAGGGGAGCTGCCTGCCCTGCAGCCTCACCTCACTGCACAACCCCAACAGCCCACACTGCCCTACAGGGTAAAAACAGCCATGTAGAAAGTATCAGCAGCTCACAGCACCACACTGCTCTCCACTTCTGCCACTAATATTCTCTGACTTTTGCTTTTTGGAATTTATCTGAACTGCACAGGCTGCAAATACAAGATATAACCAGCTTAGCATGAGATAATCTAATGCAGGGCATTGATATCACAAACAGGGTAAGCAAAACTGATGCCAACCTTCAAGAAAGGAACATACACACATGTAGGAAGATCACATCCTAACTGCAGAGCAGGATCATGGTAACAGCATAGGTTACTGAACTTCAGTTGAACTTCCAAACTCCACATTCCAGCCCTGTCCCCAGCAGTTTGAGAAGACCATGTGTGCCACCTATCTTTCAGTCAAGGTTTATATTCACTACTTTGGGAATAAAAGCATCAAGACCAATGCTTTTAACGTAAGTGAAATATTTTCCAGTAAATAAACCACAAGAAACCTGATTGAACAGGTATTTCTGTGAAGTAACCTCAACTCTCCTGCATGCAGCAGGAGCTGTTCCTAATGGGAAAAGCTGTTTGTGTTTCCTGCAGTGTGAAGGACCATCCTCCTCTGCATGGATTCTAGCTACATTCACTGCAATAGAACCAGCTGTACAGAATGACAGAAGAATATTTGTAGCAGGTCATCAAACATGCAGGAATGACCCACACAGCAACAGCTTGATACACATTTCAGTCAGAGCTGTGGCAAATAAATCAAACCAACTGAAAAAAAAGGTAGTTCTCACTTTTTTCCCTCCACTGTATGGGCAAGCATTTGTGCAAATGCACAGAGAACCAGACTGGGGAAGAGATTACCAAAAATCATCCCAGATTTTTTCATCTGGATCAGTTCCCCAGTCTGGTTCACCATAAAAACAAAAAAGCCTAAACCAGCACAGTATGGGACATATTGCGTGGTGACAGCTTGCTTTTTTCCAGCACCAGTTATCATTTTAGGTGCATTTAATCTACAGCCTCCGTTGCTGTGCAGTGCCTGGAACAGTTTTCAGTCTCAAGGAACACACAACTCTGCTCAATGCATTTCATGAGAACTAAGAATCAAATTTCTTGAGACAAGTGACTTATTTTAATAACATTCTGGTACCAAAAGGAGAGATCCTCCTACTCCTTTCTTGGTCCCGCCTGCAAGGTCTTGTTCCCTCTTTGCATGATACTTTCTATCAACTAGTCCGCAAAAGAAAAAGAGATAGAGGGGAAATCCAGGAGCAAGGGGAATTAACATTTTGTTACTCTAATAAGCATCAAAAATCCAGAAAGCGCCAAAGTCAGTGCAATGATGGTTAGAAAAGGAGTGGAGTGACATTTCCCTTTCAACACTACTGACCTTGCAGCTCACAGCCCTGCAGTCTCATGAAGCCTCACTAATTATAGCCATGTTAGAAAGAATCCTTTGGGTGTGACAAAGCATAACATTTTGTAAGCCCAGGGTCATTAACAGCCACATCCTTTGAGCAAGAAGACCAAATCAGGGCTACCTGATCCAAACTAATTTTGCATTAACACATTATATTAAAGTTTGCCATACAGAAATCCTATCTATTTTCACTGTCAGGGATATCAGCTGCAAATTATAGCACCACTAAAAAAACAACCAAGGAAATTTTATGGGAAATACTTCCTTTATGTTTATAATAACTAGAAAGTAGATTTCTTGTTTTATGTTATTTTAGCTCTTCTACTCCTCTGAAGTTCAGTTACAGAAGACATTTGACACCTTGGAAAGGCATATGGCACATCATATTCCTATATTAAGTTTTAAAATGACAATAACTTAATAATACATTGCAAACTTCAACTCTCAAAACAGTCCAGAGCAGACAAGTGCAACAGTAAAGGTTTGAACTGTACTGCAAAGCCACCAGAGGGAGCTTAAAGATCACAGTCAACTGCCTTCACTGCATTCAGACAACATTTATCTGTACAATGAAAGTAAGTCCAGTTAGCTTTTGCTTTAAAGAAAAGGCCAGCATATACGTATTCAGTGCAAATTTAACATTATAAGAATACTGGCTCAGTGAGCCCAAGAGCCCTGTACCCTGGTGCCCAGCACCTCCTTGGCACAATAGGGTTAGAAACATACCCCCATATCCATCTTGTTTGGAAAGTCCCCTAGAGCACACCCATTCACTGGGTTCTTTCTAATTGTCTCCTTCAAACTCTTCTCTACTATACAACTTACAAGGAATTAAATAAAACACAGTAAGGTAATGAGCAGGTTCTTTTGACATGCTGAAACTATTTGCAGCTATATCACTTTCCTTTCTGTACTGTCTGACATTACCTCTAACCATCCGTGTGCTCTTTTGTCCTGCAAGTTACCTATAAAAGCTTCTCCTGGACAATGATCATTCTTCTGATTTTAGCATAACAAGCTACTGCCCCATAAGAAGAGGGCTCCTATGTGACACAGCATTATAAATAAAATTACAACTTTTCAACTTCCAAAGCTGTCTGGATACAGAAAATGACCAGCAGCAGCAGCGCCCAGAAAAAGGATCCAGCAGGACTACCGTTTCAAATGGCAGCTATCCACTCAAAGGAAAGGGAAACGGAAAAAAGAGAAGATTAGAAACAGTGTAGCAGACTAGCACTAACACTTGCAAGACCGCAAAACTTAGCTGAAAGCCTGGACAACTCCTAAGAAAGAAATGTAACTGCAAAAGATGGGAGACCAACTGCCAGGGAAAGTACACACACCACTAGGAAACATCTATAGATGTACATGAGGGAAGAATAAGGGCTTTGGGATTTTCTTTTATTTTCAATAGGAGTAGTTAGATGTATACAGATGTATCAGAAACACCTGCTTTATACAAGCATTTCCTACCTCAGCAACACGTTTTAAAAATATAGTGTAATTATGACTTACTTGCCAGGATGGAAAGTGCCAAGAAGTTAAAGTAATAGATACAAAGAATAGATACAAATAGATAGAAAGGAAGCAAACAGGTTGCAAATACAAGACATTCATTACGACGAAAGCTGAAGTCACTCCGTGTTTACCACTAACTGGCTGAAGCAGTAACGCCACATCCACATTAGAAGGCAGCTTTTTTAGCTCCTTCCTCTTATCTGAAAACACCTTTTGCTTTAAAAAAAAATAAATGCATCAAATTCCACCTTCCCAAGTGATTCTGTTCAGGCAGTTTTGTGTAAATCATCACAGATATACAAAATACAACTTTTTTTGATCATATATTAGAAGTTACATTTTTTTCTTAGTGGTTTTAGATTACAGAATAGAATTGCAGAATCACATAATGGCTGGAAGGGACCTTTAAAGGCCATCTAGTCCAACCCCCTACCATGGGCAGAGACACTTTCACCTTCCACCCAACCAAGGTACTCAGAGCCCCATCCAATTTGGCCTTCAACATTTCCAGGGATGGGGCATCCACAACTTCTCTGGGCAACAATTGCCAGTGCTTCACCACCCACACTGCAAAAAAATTATATCTTCTTACAAGGCCAATAAAAAAAGACCGAATTGGCTTCTGACTATGAATCTCGACCTCTTCAATACCTTCAACACCTTGTTGAAGGTGATTGTTTAGTAGTTTCTTCTAATATCAATGTGGATTCCAGAGAATATTTTACTTATTGCTTACCTAAGACACTGATAGTACCTTAGAAGTAACAACTTCTACCATTCAAGTGACAACATTATTCTGAAAATCAATAACGGAGTAGTTTTTTATTTAAATATTAGTTACCAGCTTGCACTGGTACTTCTGCATCAAAATTTTGCTAAGAAAAATCCTGGCCACAATCAAATATAAACATAACTAAGGATGGGATGAGCAGCATTCATTCCTTGCAGGAAAAAAAAAACCAACTTGCTAAGTCAAAATTTGATTTTTCCACTTTTGCTGTGGCAAAACAGCACTGAGCACAACCAAAGTCAGCATCTTCCTACAATTACACTGAGGGAAATCTGCAAATTAGCATGTCACAAAGAACACTCACGCACTCCTCCAGACTTCACTGCTTGGGAGAACACAGAGAGAGTACACTGGAGTGTTTTAAGCTGACACCCACAGTATTCCCACCTACCAAAAAGGTCCCCTATGAACAGCAGAGCCTAAACACTAGGAGGATTATGGAAAGGCAAACATGCCTACTAAGAGAACTTTCTTGGTTAAAAAAAAAATAAAAATCAAATTGCTTGTACCTGCTAGCACAAAAGCCAAGTAGGAGCCCCTCTTGCCAAAGGCAATGTTTATGTCTGCAAGTGAAGTACATTACAAACTTGACAAGAGTAGCAACAAAAATCTGATACTTCTACTGAAGTGTGACTTCATAAAATTCACCACAAACTCTCCAAACTGAGCTTCCAAATATGTAGGGGAATTATGCCTTTCTTGCAGTCAAAAGGTACAATAAAACTGTTCCCAAACTCTGGTCTGTGGGCCACCCTTGGCTTATGAAAACCCAGTTCAATACATTCTTGTTCTTCAGAATGGTGTCTAGACTCTGTGCTGCAGAGAGCCTGGGAAACCCAGGGGGAAAAGATCTAGTTCTCTGTCAATATACAAGGATAAGCAAAAGCCACCACAGATGGCAATGGCACTGCTGGGTCTGGACTTTGCTGACAGCCACCATCAGGCAAGACATGCTCAGAAAAGCAGGAATAAAGGAAGCCCAGATGGTTTGCCAACATGTCTCAGCAGGCAGGGAAGCCAAGTAATAGTGAGGCATATGCAAAGGAGAAAGATCATGAGTGAACTTGAGAACCATGTGCAGGGCAACACCATGTGATGGTGATAACATAGCTGAGGAGTACAGGCAAAAAATAGAAGGAAAAAAAGGGAGAAAACAACACAGGACAAGCAATAATTTTTAACTAGCACACATACTACATTTAGGACAGCTAAATATATTACTCCACTCATGTAAGCAATTGTTACGGCTGCAACTTAACTAAATAATCAAAAGTCATTCAATTTTAAATTAATGTACTCCTCTACCAAGATGACCAAAACCCACTAAAACCGGATTTCTATATCTTAAATAACAAAAATACCTTGAAATAATTACTCTTCAAAATAATTCTGCTGTATAAGCAATTTATACAAAAGAATCAGACTCAGAATAAGATTTCCAAGTTTAACCAAAGTCATATCAAGCAACATGCCCCAAGACTGAATTACCCTGACTTCTGTGAAGTCAAGCCATAACAAGTTTCCATTCCAGTTTTAGCAGTAACACTTTTCAAGTGCTTCAAATAAGCTTCTTTCCCTACAATATATCACAGCACACTCAAAAACTGTCACTTGTCTTATGAAAGTAGCTAATTGAAGAGATTAAATGTAGAGGTCAGGCACAGAGAACTGGACAATTAGCCACACTTTTGTTCTTAGATTTTCACCCTACTTCTCTAGCAGGCACGAATACCTAATGATACAAGATGTCTTGTTCTCTCATGAAGCAGATGCCACAAGCCAACAATTCAGGCTAGATGAAGATGCTCAGCTCTGCAACTGCTTTGCAAGTAGATCAGACATTCCAGCTTTGGGCACAAGGCCAGGAGGAATTTAAGACAACTGATAACAACAACAGCTTCTGCTGTCCCAGTCGGATCAGTCACGACACGACTGCCTAGCTTTGAGTAATAATTACTATAAAAAACTCAGCTGGCACAAAAAACATCTCCAACTATGTTCCAATGACTTCCTTTACACTTACTATTTTGAATAATCATTTAAATTACAGCAGTGACTCAGTCTCCAATTCAAAAGATACTCAAGATTATTTGTGCAGATTGGTAAGAAAGATGCAATAAATAACTTCCAACCAGAACTGCACTAGAGACAACATGGTGAAGATTTAAGACTTTCTGAACAACAAAAAGACTTCCTTTGATAAAAAAGTCTTCTCCAAAAGTAATTATGACTTGAATTATTTAAACCCCAGAGTGCCCGGTATTTTTCAGTATATATTTGGAACAAATGTGTGACTGCTGGAGGAATCGCCTCCTACACACCTACTCACTCACATCTTGCTTTCATGCAGAAATTTAACAATAGGGAAAAAAGACTTATTTTTTCCTCATCAACTTTTGCTTTATATTTTGAAGCTGAAATATGTTATTAAGTCTTTTGCAAGTAAATCACGAGACAAATTGCAGTTTGTAATAAGAGCTATTCTCAGTTTAGTAATGTTCTTGTATAAGATACTATATATATATATATATACACACACACACATTAATGGACTAAAGAGCCAAGTAAATCATTACCATCAATAGCAAAACATTTTCTGAGATAAGACTTCTCTCCAAGGCAAGCAACAAACACTACTGAGGTTTTACTTTTCAATTAACAACTTGATCCACAAATATGGACTATTACAGGCTCTCCACTGAAACTACCCTTAATTTATGTGCACAACACAGCTAAATCTGAGAAATATCCCATAATGGATATTTAGCCTACAGTAGTCTGGCTGTTGATAGTGAGAAGATGAATACTGACATGAGGCTACGGTTCAGACCCTTAAATTAAATGTTATTTATTTTCTAATCTCTACATTCACTGTTCTAACATTTCAAAGCACAAATGAGGTCTGATGTGCAGTTCTGTTTGGCAAAATAACTTTTTTAAAACATCTGACTGACTGATGGCAATGGGAAAATCCACATGGTCCCTTGCAGCCAGTAAGATCCAACAAAGCAACAAGAATTCAATCCACGTATGCCAGAGAAAGATCAAGCAAGACAGAAAATGTGACTCACTGTGTAAGAGGACAAAGGTAAGAAAAACACCCTAACTACACAGAAGAGTTACAGAAAACTTTAATGTTCCAAACCCAAACCTTTTAAAAGCACTTAATGTCTACAAAGAAAATCAACCCACTTTGACTTCAGTAAAAATGGCACATCACAACTGTAGTAGCACAGGAAAAATGTGTTACTAAAGGATACAAAAAGTCAAAGTGCCCTTACAACAACTGTATTCAAACCTCAAGTCCTGCTCTCCTATTTCCTCACGTTTCCTTTCATTCATTCATTTCAAAATCTGCCTATTAAGAGACGGGAGATTCAGCAGAAAATAACCCCCCATGCATTCTAGCTACTCCTTGGCTATCACAGGGCTGGTGGTGGCTGGCCTTAAATTCTGAATGATAGCAAATTTGGCAACCTGACCATCTCCTGGAGCTGGGGGGACCACGGCCTCCTTATCCTGAAGCAAGAAAGAGAAGAGTTGGCGGAAATGAACCAAATTTCTCCCTCAGCTCCCACCAACTGCAGCTGCTTCTCTCTTTCCCCACAAGGAGGCATGGAAGACACACGGCTAATAGGTGGAAAGGAGTCCCAGCACCAACACACACCACTATCCTCACTGGAGGGTGGACTATCCCCTGGCAGGACCTGGTTCTCAGCAAGAGACAGGATGCTAGCCTATCCACAGCCTCTAAAATCCTAATTACAACTCGATCATAGGATTCAAGTGGCTCACCTCTGTATTGCTCATTTCTGTGCCTATAAGACAGCACAGACACCAGTTTAAAAATGTGCCAGGATAGTACACAGTGAATTTCAATAGAAAGATTGAAGTAAAGAAAGAACAATTATGATCACTCTTCTACTAGACAGGAGATCATAATAACACTGGTAATGGCAATACTCGTTTTCTAAAGTTCATAACTTGAGATGTACACAATATACCCATTTATCAGGCTCACTAAACATCAAATACAGTCAGCATCTGCTCTGCCTCAGCAAAAGAAACTTTCATACTGTGTGTGAAGAAGTGTCTTATAGTATCCTTTTTTTTCCTGTTGTCCAATTTCCAATTATACTTTCTGAAAGAACAGCTATAAACATCCATTGCTGTAAGGGTGGCATTACTTTTACTTACCTGTAGCCTTCTACAGTGAGCACGTGCAGTGGAGTGAGACATCACAGGGGTAACCCCCATGCACCTCAGACCACAAAACACAAGGCAAAAGCCATCACTACATAAAATATTTAAACTGAGATAGTCATAAATTTTGATTTCTGAGCGTTTTAGGCTTTGACTGCTATCAAAAGGGCATTTCCTCCCACCAAGCTAATAAAGAAAGGCAGGCACACAAGGCAGCCAGTTTTCCTGCCAAAATTCAGAGTTCAGCACTTCCTCCACCATCAATCTTGTTAAAATGTCAAAACCATTTTGTCCTATCATAGTTATTTAGTAAGAGTTGATTAAAAGCAAGATAAGGAAGTTTTAAATTTTGTCTATATTTGATGTGGAAAACTCCTTTGGTTTACTGTACTTTCAAAATGGCATGGCCTAAAACCCCTGCCTTTATTAATGGCTTTTAACTGTTAAGGCACTAATGAAAACTTACACACACAAGTCAAACACATACAAAGTACAATATTTGAATCATGTAAGAAAACAGAATAAGATACAGACAGATACAAGGTACAGACAAGAAATCAAGGTTTAGCAAAAAAGAGGAGAATAGAGGCCAGAAGAAGAAGTTCATAACCTGCATTAGGTGGAAGATAAAGTCAAGAGAATTTGTGAAATTGAAATTAATTTTGTGAAGAGAATAACATCATTCGCTCAAACCCAGGAAAAATTATGAACTTTCACTGAACACACCTCGAAAAAGGTTCTTCCCAAGTTTGCCCATACTGGGAAACAGCAAAAATCCATCTAGAATGTTACATACTTGAGACAGTAAGATGTCTTCTACTTTTACCTTGTTTTCCCACTTTGTTCCACTCTTGCAAATACAGCCTGAATCATGATACTGAAGAAGTTACACATGTCTGTATTCATCCTATGATATATAGGAGCAGACACATGACACATATTTTGAGAAAACCTCTTCTAAACATGAGTGTTCTATGATAAAGTTGGGGTTTTTTTAATCCCTACAGAAATGTTTTGGGACATCATTTAGAAGGTGCAATTTTTAGGACTCCCTTAAAGTGAGTGCCTGAGCTCACACTAAGAAACTTGCACAAATTAGCCAAGTCTCAAGTTCTGAACAGTCAAATGGCTCCACACATTCAGGCTCCACTGAAAAAATGATCATGAAGAAATGTGGTCATAATCATATATTTTATTGTCAGCCCTCTTAGAGGGAATATTACTGTAAAATGAACAGAAGACTAGCTCCAGCAACAATATTGTTATTTCTCTCGATATTAGAATTTAATATTTATATATTCCCCACTAAACAATTCATTATTCTGAATCTACCCAACATCTGTTCCTAATCCCACTTAAAACAACCTCACAAAATAAAGGGTTTGCAGCTTACCTTCCCTAATTCTCTCAGGAAGAAGCACATTTGCTTTTGTGCTTGGGCTTTGGTGCTTGCTGTTGACAGGTGAGGAAAGCACTATTCATACTCTTGTCACCAGAAAGGAGTGTGCCTGTTTTGCAAACTTATTTGCACATTTCCTCAATAACAATGCAAGATGTAGTCATCTGGGAAGCTACCAAGACCATGATTGAAAGAGAAGTCAAATAGCAGCAACATTATTGGCAAAATAAACAGTAGATGCCAGTGGCCCAAGAGATGAAAAAGCTAAACTAAATGTGAACAGTTAAGACCGTGATGAAAAACAAAACAAAAACAAAATTATGACGTAGAAAAAACGCAAAGCTCTTTTTGCACCTGAGTGAAGGTTAATGTAACACTTTTCAGCGACGGCTTCAACAACACCCAATTCACCTTTAAGGCACCTAGAATCAAACCAGCAGCTAGCTGCACAGGGGGAACACATTCCCTCCCCACCACAGGGCTGCAGTGCTGTGCAACAGAGACACAGGCTAGAGATGTTGTGGAGATGTCCTCATGAAATCTACCAGTGACACATGTGCAAAATGTGGCTTTTAGATGAGGGGTGTCACATAAGAGGAAACCAACTGAGCTGCAAGGTGAAACCCAGAGCAGGCAGGCGGGGTCTGCCAGCACCAACAGCACCTGTGTGAAGTCATGGCAAGATGAGTGAGTGACTGACTTAAGGGACCGTGTGAATGCCGGGACCACCAATACAAGACCAAGGTGTGGCAGATCAGTTTTGGGGAAGTTCACAACAAAACCTTGAAGAGCACCTATTTGCAGAACCAAACAAAATAATCAAAAGGAGAAGAACCTTTGCTGGTTGCCCAAGGCAGAGAAGTGACACATGTAGATCATAACACTAGTGAGAGGATGACACTTAACCTCACATCACCAGCTTGAACACCTTCCAGCCATCCCCAGACAGGCAGTGCACTGATAGAACTCCTCTTGTGCTGCCACAGGACACAGGTGGCAGTTCTGCTGTAACTCATCAATGAGCCAGCGTGGTTTGTGCTTGTACAATTGTTTCTGCTGCTTATTAGCTCTGATACTGTTTGCACACCATCACTAATGCCACAATTAATGCCAGTTGGAACACTGCTTCACAGTAATAAAGGATGGTACAACTGAGTGTTGGTTGTCATCCAACTGCACCACTGTTCTTCATGCAGACCAATGCTTTAGTCCCAGAGCCACAGGCACAAGTCAATGCACCAGCCTCTGGAGTACACACAGCTACTGCATTTGCACACTGTGTTAATGATGCTGCAACACATTTTTTGAATTCTGCACACTGCCCCTGCCCTCCTTCACACACTGTTGGAGCACAAACCTATGCAGCCAGGATATTTACTTGTGATGTCAAAGAGTAAAATTCAAGGTCCTTCCAAAGCAGCCTGAAGAGGGGATAGAACATGCCTCTGTCACTTCCTTGTGTCTTAAAAACTATCAAATTATGCATTTCCAAAAAACTTGAAATACAAAAAGTTGAGGAACATACCACTCACTCCAATGCAATACCACGTGGCTTTTCTGCAGCTCTTCAAATGAGCAGATTTCAAAATACACTTGTGAAGGATGCTGGTTTTATTATTTTCCATCATTACAACAGGATTCCAGTCTAAGTTGACAGCAACGAAGAGGGGCTGCCTCTCCAGACCTCCAAGGCTGTGGTGCTTGGAGATCTTCCATTCCTTGCAGCCATGTTAACTCCTCTCCACTCCCAGACACACATTATTATCCTGTGCTAGCTTTGGCAACTGGCAAGTCCTTCTGACAGCCAGTCCAGCTCACTAACCCAGCAGATAATCAATCCAGCAAAAAGACAAGTAATGTTTTTTCTCTGCCACTCAGTGTTAGGCTGGTTTAAGCTCCTGTGAAAATATAGACCATGTCACACTTAGAAGCCTGGGACTGCAGATGCTCTTCATCTTAGCCAAGCTTTTGAAATCCCAGAGCCCGCCACCATAAACTGTAAAATTCCATGGCAAGACACCTTTCTGCACTTTGCTGATTTCACAGCCACAGATTAATTATACAAAGCCTTCAAGAGACCCTGGCATAAGGCATATTTCCAACACTACCACAGCTGTGCCTCTAGCATTTTGCACAGCTGCACATAAAACAGCTGGCCTGAATGACAACAGAGTGAAATTCATAATTTCAGCACAAATCATGATATACCTTTAGCCTTTCTTCGTATTCACTTTTGTAGTTCTATAAATTTTGAATTTGGTAGGCACCACTGAACCAACTTATCTGACTTACAAAGTAACAAAAGCAAAACCCATTATTCACTTGCTCCTACATTAACTTAAATAACTTTTTAATGTATTTTCTACTAAAAAATAAAATCAGTTTTGATTTGAAAAGACAGAGAATTATATATGCTACTTCCTAAGTGGTTTAACAACATAATTTGACCAAATTTCTTCAAAGAGCATAGGCAAGCTTTCTCATCTCAGTCAAGATAGTAGAATTGTCTCTAATGCAACACAGTGAAAATTACTTTTAATTAAAAGACACTTTTCTCTCTGAATTCACTACCCAATCTAGCTCACTGCACAACCACTCAGGTGGGTGTACTATTATCCTACGTTTTGGCAGAGCCAAAGACAGCACTGTACAGCAGCCACTCATTATGTCTCTGAAATAGGAAAGTTTGGGGTTTTCCTTTTTTGGAAAATGGGAAAGGGGAAGAAGAGGGACTATTTAAAGTATATCCTCTTGTCAGTTTTCCTTCATTCCCTAAAATCCCTATCTTAACAACTACTCCCTGTTCAACAAGATGTTTTGGACTTCAAAGTCCAAAGGACCAACATCTCCTACAGCTCAGATCTGACACTTCCCCTTGTATGCCACATCTCCCAGCACATATGTGGGTTTATGCCACTCATACACCCTACTACACATCAAAATTGCAGAGATCTTATGTACACCTAATTCAGACAGACTTTTTATAATCAAAGCACTGTCAGAAACTGATGAAAAGGAGTATTTTACTTATCTGCTTGTGACAGGATCAGCTCAACTTAATAATCAGGAGGATTTCTGCCACCTCTCCATAGGGAAAGCTGTTAATTAACTAATGAACACAGATTAGCATAACAACGATAAGACTCTTAGGAAGCAGGTTAAAGGGAAAACAGCAGTAGGTAGTGCCTGAAGAAGAATAATCCAGATGGAGTTGTGGACTAATGAAGCTCCCCAGCAGATGAATGTAGACACAAGCACACAGTATTTACATTGATTACTCAGAACAAAACATAGAAATATGCCAATGCAATGGTGACATGTCAAATGGGTGTGAAACATATTGATTCAAAAAGACTGTGAAACAGTCAGGGGAAATAAACTCTAAGCATGCATAATCCCATTTCACTAGATTTTAATTTCATCAAACACAATGTTTACTTTTCAAAGATATCAGAATTTCTATCAGTTCTCACTTCTCTAATCTCAACTCTTCACTTTAGTACAGATAAGCTCCATGCACATTTGGTCTTGGCTCCCAGTTAAGAGTTTCACTGGCATGGTGCACACAGCATGCACATTTATCTCCCAGGCTGTAATCTGAACTGTGTGCCTGTAAAATGCACCAACCACACCAGCTCTCAAGCAAAAGAAGAAAAAGATATACATATATATGATGGACTCTTAAGTTATTTAGTACTGCTCCGAAAAATTATCTGAACAACTTGGGTATGGTTCTCTGAAAACATCACCTTGCTGCTCTGAAGCAATTAAGAAAAGTACAATGTTAAGTACTATTAGGGAAGGAATACAGAAAAATCTCAAAAATTTACAACCATCTAAAATCCTCAAGTACCTACATCAAAGAATTCTGGTCAGTTCATTCAAAAACAGTATCATAAATCTAAAAAAACACAGAGGGATGATCTGATGTATGGGGGAACATCCCATATGACAAAATGACAAGACCCTTCAGTTTAGCTAAGAGATGACTGGAGGATGAAATAAGATAGAGAATTATACAAAATCACAATGGATACTGTAGAAGAAAAATCAGAACATGTTATAGTTATTTCCCATAATTTCAGAATGAAGAAAATTATGAACCAGCAGGCTTCACTCAAAGAACTATATTGTTTTTTTCTAAAAATATTTGTAAACCTCATTACACTCAGAAAAGCATGGAATATATATGTATAAATACTAAATAATATATATAAAAACTAGAAGGAAAGAAAAGGCATTCCAAAAGCAACTGGACCCATTTGTGGGCAAAAAACAATGACAACACCTCAAACATTATTTGAAATTGCTAATTCAAATAATGTAAAGTGTCCACTAGTAAAAGAATCATCTTTACCTTTCAGACCTCTCTAAATCAGCAGCTACAGGCACCCACCAGAAAAAAAAAAACCCATCTGAGCAGAAATTTTCCCAATTCTAGCCGTAATATAGCACACATCCTGCTTGTTTCATGGGTGACAGCTTGGAGGACTTTCCAAATCTTCTCAGCATTGGAATGATTCATTTATCTGACTTCTTACAACAGGCAACCTGCCATAACAAAAGCAGAGCTACTCCATCTCGCCCTTTCACCCTTACTATGAGCCATGCTTCAGTCTGAAAAATTGCCTCACAATGAAGACATATTGCAACAAGAAACCGAACTTCCTTGTGGAATAAGGATTGTCATGGCCTTTGTGGAGAACAGGCTAGCTGGTTATGTCAAGATGTGAGATAATGGAGAATTGATGAGGCTGATTGAGCAAAACCACAAGCTGGGCCACTTGCTCATCTTGTGCCTGGGCTTGAGCAAGGCTTAGCAACTGAATGTTGCCTGTGCTGAAGCAGAGGCCCCAGAGCCCAGTGTTGTCTCAGTAAAGTGCAGAAACTACATCTCTGTGCCAGCCCTCAGCCTCCTTCACTGTGCACAAGCAGCCTTGGTTTAGATCTGTTCCTCTGAGGAGACAATGATGGGAATACAGACCTGGTGAAGGTCAGAGGGCCACCAGTGCTGCCTCAGCCCTGTGGAGGAACACACTGAGGTACCACACTTCTGTGCTGTCTTTTCCAGCCACAAGATAGTTAGCTCAGTTTTATGAAGGTAACCAAAGACCCTCATTCACCCCTTGTTTATATATTAAAAGCCACACCTACCAATAAGAAAATAAGAAAACAGATATTCCCCCACCCTACATCTATGATGGCAGCAACAGGCAGCCAATGATTTTTAACTGTAGTCATTCATCCATTTGTCCAAGAAGTATAAAACCAATATTTGAAATCCTTCCTTATGGAAGGACAAGAATACAACTCCATTCTACAGACAAGTCCATGGGTTTGCTCCTTGCCCCAAGGCAGGCACAACTCTGTGGTAAGATTTGTTTCTCTAACTGCCTTAGAGCTTACCTGGGAAGACCTGTGCACAGACCTATGCACTTATATTTTGTAGGTCTAGTGCAGTTATCAGCAATCTAACAAAACCCTATAATCTGCTGCTTCAATAAAACAGCCTGTTCATGATTCCACAACTAAAAAGTTCTTATTCAAAGTGACCGGATTTTAGTGCCTAAGTGGTTATAAATGAGAAATTAAGCCTGTCTGTACCCAGCCCCTCTGATCTCTGAGGACTGGCTAGAAGGCAAGCAGGTTTATTTCCTGACAATTTCATACACTTACCACAACAGGCCTGATCTCCACAAAAGGTAGATCAAAAAGAGCCAACCATATAAACTGCCAAGCTTGATGGTATAAACAATCTGATCCTACTAACATGCTCCCTTATGCTCTTACTCTGTAAGCTTATTAGAACATCTGAAACAACCACTGTCAGACCACTCAACTTTAGCCTGAAATCTGCCCTAGAATAGCAGGATAAATCACAAACTAAGTGGTACCCTGAGAAGGTGGTGATGTGAGAATCCACATCACCCCACATACACACCCAACACCCACCCTTTGAAACAGACCACAGTCAAAACAGAACATTTACAAACTTTTAAAGAATGGAACTCTTCTGAAAAATCACAGAATCACAAGGCTGGAAGAGACCTTCAAGATCATCGAGTCCAATCCATGCCCTAACACCTCAAGTAAACCATGGCAGCGAGTGCCACATCCAGTCTTTTCATAAAACACATCCAGGGATGGTGACTCCACCACCCTCCCAGGGAGACAATTCCAGTACTTGATCACTCTTTCTGTAAAAATATTTTTCCTAATATCCAACCTATATTTCCCTTGGTGCAGCTTAAGACTGTGTCCTCTCATTCTGTCAGTTGCTGCCTTTACCCAATGTTCTTTGATCTTTCCAAGAACCACACCACACATAATAGCCTAACAAAGACCTCTGAACCTACTTCACTCAAGCCCCTGCCCAAAAAGAACTAATTTCAAAGTTAGATCAGGTTGTTCAGGGACTTGTTCAGTCAAGTATTAAATATCTCCAAAGACAGGAGATCCTACAGCCTCCCTACACAGCCTGCTCCACTGCCTTCACCAATCACACTTAATGTGATTTTTTTTTGTCTTGTATCCAGCTGGAATGTTCCCTTCTGAAACTTGTAACCTCTTCTCCTTTCAGTGTGCAGCTCTAAGTGAAGTCTGGCATTTCCAATATCAGGAGAGTCAGAGTTAGCAAGTAAATTGTACAGTGGAGGTATATTACACACTTGAACCAACCTGACAACTCACCACTAGCAGGGGCAGACCAGCTCTGCACGTGTCCAGCAATCTAATTTCAGTGCCCCTGTGCTAGCTCTGCAACCTAAATGGCTGCACAGATAGCCAATACATCTCGCTAACCTGACAGAAATCCATTCCCTTGTTTAATTCCTATGTCATCTCAGCAATATTAATATCTTCTGCACAGGGTCACAAGGGAGAAAGCAGAGCTGCAGGTAAGAACACAGCACCTCTTTTGGAGGGAGGTGGGGTGAACAAATAATAACCTGTGAATTTACATTTAGGTGTCAGAGAATATCATATGCTAGAAAATTTCAACCTGCTTTAATAAACTCTCAGCAATAACTAAGTGGTGTTTGGCATGTTTCCTACTTCATTCTCTCACGTCTGGGATGAAATTTAAATTTATTTCCTTAATAATACAACCTATGCCTTCTCTAATTGATGAAGGCAGCTATTAAAAAAGTGCTTAACTAGTACTAATTATATTTGTCATTAATTACCACCTGAGCTAAACAGAACATAATAGATAGGAGACACAGGATCAGGGGACACCATGCCAGTAGGAAACAGAGGAGGAGCAAATGAAACCAGGTCATACAGATGTTGGTGTATGGTCTTTACCAAGCCAAAGTCACACAGGCCAAACATGGACACCAGCCTGTGGCACTGAGAAACTTCACAGCAAAGCATTCATGGGGATCTTACTTCAGGAGAACACCATGCAACTTTACTAGAAAGTTAATTTTTATACCTCAAATACTTTTATACATATTACAGCACCAGCCTGCCAAATCATATTTGGCAGCTAACGACAAGATAAGTTTCATCTTTTAATAAAAATTTGTCCATTTAAATTGACAAATTCCAATCCTTTCTCAAATTAAGCCTTTTGAATGTGAGCTACCTAGAATCTGTTGAAAGGCATTAGTGGTAACAAGGGAAAAGCATTTACATGAAGCTGTAGAAGAGCTTGGTGAGAGAGAAGATTGAACATTTCCAGGTTTTAAACATGGCATGCCATGGTTTGTAAAGTCCATAAAGATCAGCAATTTAGGAGAGCAGGACATGGGTGTTCTTTATCTGATATCTAAAATGTAATTTTTCAAAGGTAAACTCAACTAACCCAGAGCAATGAAAAAAATTTATGAAAATACTTCTCAAAGATTTAGAGAGCTCACAGTAATCCATGCTTATCCTCAAGGAAAGTTAATTAAACACATTCAGGTCTTTTTATTAGCATGCCACTATTTTCCTCAAAGCTTAGTACTTCTATTTGAAATCAAGGCAAGCATCAAGTAAACCACCACCACTCCCTGCTCTGTATTTTGAAATGCTGAAAAACCTTTGATGCATCCCTAGCCACCCATATTTTGCAAGGATTGCCACTGTCTCAGCTGCGACAGACTGTAACACGAAAACCTTGCTGAATCCCCCCACAGCTCCCTGCCCAGTTAAAACCTTCTGCTATCTACTGTCAGACCATTCACAGCTCTGCCCTTTCCCACTGCTTCAGGTAAGGGTCTACTGCAAGGTGGCTGACTCATGACCTCCAACAGTAGCAGCAGGTTCATTACCCTTCACAAGTCCTCAGATTTTTACATAAACACCTTTCTAAGTGATCCCAGCAGGTTGCTTGATCAGTTCACCCCTCCTGTCTGCCACACAGAGATAACTTCCCATTCTCATCCCTAAGAGGACCTTTACCAAACAGTACAGCCCTCTGGCTAAATGAAATTCAGATCATCACTGTCCAGGTGCAGTCCTGAAACACAATCAGGCCCCTCTTTTTGCACAGTTGCTAACAAGACAGAACAGCAGCAGAGCTCATAACTCTTTCAGTCCCTGGGGTCTTATGTCCACCTTTGTGAAGCACCTGCTGAGCTGCACTCCTCTCCTGCATCCCTCCTAAGAATCAGTGATTTCTGAGAAGGAACACAGGGCAATAACACTAAACAGTTCTCACAGCTCTTCCACAGCCAACCCTGCTTAAAGCCTGGTTCTGAGTCCTCACTCTCATGGATAGCATTAGTGAATATCTCTGTTTCATGCAGCTTCCTCGGTAAAAGCCATCTAACTAGCTCTTCTCAGGTTAGTGTTGTCTATGAAACTTCCAAAATCAGCTGTGGAAAAGAAATAAAAGAAGAAAAAGCTAAATATCACAAGTCAGGTTTCATACAGTCAGAGGCTGTAGGGACAAAGGATCATTGTTGAATTTCTACCTAACATCCATGTGCTTGCAGACCCAAGATGTACTTTTACCAGCAAGTTCAGCAACTATTCTTCAACAGAATCACAAACATTTCCATAAGAGGCCTGCACCTTTTCACTGTATTAAAGTTTTTATTTAATTGAACTCCACAGTAAGTTGCTTTTCCCTCCCTGTGCTAGCCGGCTATGCTAGAGAAACAATGCTCACAACAAGTTACCTTTAGTCTTCAAGCACAGATGCAAGACTTTGGAGATGCCACTGCACATGCCAGTGGTTTGATACTGAAAATACTTAAGCATCAGCTTCGTTCCACACCCCTGTTCTGTTACACAGTAATACTTTCTACCAATTTTCCTTACCAAGGCAAACTCTCCTAGTAATTACTGCATTTGTGTTATTTGTAAAACAGAGATACACAGACCTTACCAGAACATCTAACAATCCACACAGACATGTTTTGTAGAGCATGCACGAATCAAAATCAGCTCAAAGCTTGAAGCACATCACTAGTGGCATACTTTGTGAAGTATTCTTCTAAAAGGACTAGTGCTTGCTGCCAAGCTACTTATCTTTACTGTCCTGCTTGGAAACAGTCAGTGTTTTTACTTGCAAGGAGTAACACACATGACTAAAGATGATCACCTCTCACTTTACAGTCGGGCTACTTCAGTGAGACCTTAAAACACAATCGTTCAGGCTCTGGCCATTGGTTACTTATTGATACCAGAAAAACTTCGCTAGTATTTATTTGGTTCTTTTGAAATCCCATTAATAGCCACACCTTACAAACTTTATTATTGTCAGAACCACTTTTTGGTAAGATAAATTCTGTAGGGAAGGGTTTCAGCTAGACATGTACTAGAAGATCTGCAATAAAGACCTGTAAACTATACCAGCCAACACAGAACTTTTCATTCAAACAAGTCTTTTACAAGCAGGCAAACCTAGGATGCTTTAGCACCAGTGGTCACTATCGGTACCCAGCTCCATCACATTTCTGATCTTTGCCATATGGGCTTTCTTTTCCACGCAGTTATGAAAACAAGATAACACACAGACATCAGGGACAGTTAATTGATTATTAAACAGATCAAGTGCGAAGCACCACTAATGGCTTTGCTTCAACGCGGCAGCACCGTGAGCCTCTGGCTCCTGGGTGCCCCTCCACTTAGAGGAAAACTCTGGAACCGGACCGCGCCACTCCCGAGGCCGCTTCCACGCTGCCCAGGGTGCCTCGCTGTCCCCGCTGGGCAGGGGACGGGCGCGTCCTCCCGCCGCTCCTCCGCCGCCGCGGGAGTGCCCCGGGCCCCGGCCCCGGGAGAGGGAGGGAGAGTGGCTCACTGGCAACTTGGGCGAGGCTCAGGGCGGGGGACGGTGGCGTGCGGGGGCTGGGGACGGGCAGCCGGCCGCGGGGCGGGCAGCGCGGGCAGCCGGCACAGCCTGCCCGGGGCGACGGGAGCGGGCGGCACATGGAGGAGCGGCGCGGCGTGCGCGGCGGGGCCGGCCCCGGCTGCGGAGCCACAGGGACGAGCCGGAGCGGCGGCGGAGGGACAGGAAGGGAGGGAGGGAGGAAGCCCGCTCGAGTGGGGAGAGGGACGGGGCGGCGGAGGCGGCGCGCCCCGGCGGGCTGCGCCCCGAGCTCCGCGCCCGAGGGGCGAGGGCAGCGGGAACGGAGGCGGGGAGGGGAGAGGGGTCCGGCGCGGGCGCGCCCTCAGGGGCGAGGCGGCGCTCCGGGCGCGGCGGTGCCGCCGCCCGCCTCACCATGAGCACTTTGGCCGCGTTCTCCAGCTGGGCGATCACCTCGGGGGCGCCCCCCGCCGCCGCGGCCGCCGCCGCCATCATGGTCTCTCTTCAATGACGCGCCATGCGCTGCATTCTGGGGCGAGGCGGCCGCGCGGCCAATCCCGGCCCGGCCCGGCCCCGCCGCGGAAGCGAAGCGGCGGCGCCGCCGCAGCACCGCCAGCGCCGGGCGGGGACAGCGCCCGCCCCGCGCACCTCCCTCCGCCCGCCCGGCCCCGCCCCTCAGGCCCCGCCCGGCCCAGCCCGGCCCAGCCCGGCCCGCAGAACGCGGCGGGACCTCCCGAGCCGCGGGGCGGGGCCCAGGTCGCCGCCCCTGCCCGGCCCGCAGTTTGTTAGGGGTGGAAGGGGCCGCTGGAGATCACCCGGTTACACCCCCTGCCAAGGCAGTGTCAGCTGGAGCAGGTTGCGCAGGAACGCGTCCGGGTGGATTTGGAATGTCTCCAGAGAGGGAGGCTCCACAGCCACCCTAGGCAGCCGGTTCCAGTGCTCTGCCCCTCTCCGTGGAAAGGAGTCCTTCCTCGTGTTGAGGTGGAACTCGTGGTCAAGTGTGGCCATTGGTCCTCGTCCTGTCGCTGGGCACCACTGAAGAGAGCCTGGCACCATCCCCTTGGCACTCTCCCTGGAGACTGCCATGCACTTCTTGTGCTTCCCAAGGAGCTCAGGTGCCAGCGCGGCCGCAGGCGCTGGTTGCTGGCAGTCTCTTGTGCATTGCAGTGCTTGCAGATCTGTGGTGGGATGAGAAGCTGAGTTTGTAAAATATAGTTTATGAAGTGGTGGGGAGGGAAGAGAGGGGTCAGCATCTTTACAAATGAACTGGTTTACAGCAGACAAAACAAACCAAAACAAAAAAAAATTTAAAACACAACAACAATAACAAAAAAACCCCAACAATGTTTAAAACTGTTCTAAAGTGCACTTTTTTTCCACATAAATCCACCTAGAGCTCCCTTCATGTTATTGGCTGTGAGTCACCAGACAGTGTCAGCTCTAAAAGACATGCTGAACAGAACACTGTTGCACAGCCACAGGAGCAAAAGGACTCTCAGATTATTCCTTCAGTTACATTTCATTTTGGTTAAAGAGTTGGCGTTTTAAACAAGTCTGATGGTTTCTACTTCAGTTTGCACACTGGAGCAGACTTGGAGCTTTGATACCTTCGGATGAAGCCAAAATGGAAGATCTGCAATTGCCAGGGATGTTCAGTGCATAAGTCTGGATCAGAGCACGTCCCCCACAGCGCAGAGCACTGAGCACCATCAGCTGTGTGTTCCCTGAACCCGCTGCACCACTCTGCTCTTAGCAGAGCCAGGTGCTTCCAGCCACAGTTCTCTCAGCCTTGGGGAGGCATTCGCTGACCGCAAGTGCTGAATTTATGCAAGGTTTGGAATTTATCAGCTAACTGAGCCAGCTGATAGCAGTGTTGAGTGCTTGTGGACTGTTCACATAATCTGAGTGCCAATGGACAATGTTTCCATGCAGATGATACAATGTAATAGCCCAAGTGGAAGAAAGAATTGAGGAAATGAATGACAACAAGAAATCCATCTTTCCTGTTCCAAAGAAAATTGCAAGGATTTTTCTCCTAAGAAATGACAGCTTTCAATGCTGTAGAGGGCATGGCAGTACTTGTTACTAAACAAGTTTAAAAGTAGCAATAGAACCATGTAAATTACTGATTTTGGGGCTTACCTAGGAGGTAGAAGTAGATCATGCATTTCAGGATAATGTTAATCTTCAAAGCTGAAAAATGTGGGGAGATCAGCAAGGCTGCACTGAAAGGAGGGCTCAACAAACAGAAAACTGAACAACAGTCAGACATGGAGCAGTTCAAAGGTAGTGAGAGTGTGACAAGACACTTAAGTCCTGGAGTGTGTTTATTGGACAAACATTGCAATGTACCATGAGTCTCACTCTAAAGAACAGAAACCAGAGCTAAAGTCTTAGAAGAATAGAATACCCTGAAAGGTATTTAAATACCTTAGAATACCCTGAAAGGTATTTAAAAAACCCCTATTTTGTAGAATTCTCTGTTCAGTAAAGGACTACTTCAGTAGAGTACTTCTGTACTTGTAACTTGTAATCAAAATGAGATTCTTCGACAGCTGTTTCAGCATGCTCAAAGGTCCTTCATTCTCCTGTGGCCTTGTGTGTTTAGCAGCACACTTGAATAGCCATGAAAGCAATAGAAATAGAACAGTTTTCTTCAGGTTAGGAGGACTCAAGAGGGCTCTACATACACCTTCTGTTTCTTCAGCCTTCTGATCAAGTTGCTTAGGACTTTGTTCAGCGGGGTCTTGAAAACATCAGAGAATGGAGAGTGAATAACTCTCAGGGCAACCTTGTCAATGCTTGATTGGTGCCACAGTGACCTCTTTCCCCCCTTAAATCAGAATGTCCTCATGTGTCTGTTACTTCTCCCCTTGCTGCTGTGCACCACAGTAGAGACTGTTGATGCATTTTCTTGACAATCTCAGGTACTGGAAGGGAACTCTTGGGTTCCCTTTCAAGCTTTCTGACTGAATGCAATTCCCTCAGCCTTTCCTCACAGATGCTCCCACCCCCATGCCAATTTGACTGCCCTCAGCTGTACTCACTGCAATTTGTCAACTTCTTTCTCATAGTGCTGGCCCCAGAGTGCAACGTGGTTTTTCAGACATGATATAACAAGTGCTGAGTAAAAAGGACTGGTAGTTCTTTTGATCTATTGGCTGCATGCCTGTAAAAACAACCTAATGTGTCTCTGTAGAGGTAGCCTTACTCACCACTGTTGTGTTCTGCTCACTTACGTTTAGCTGGGTTCCTGTCAGGCCAAGGGAAGTGCGTGGCTGGGCCTTAACTGCCTTGACATCCTCACCTGGGATTTCAGCGTGTGCAGGGCTGTAGGTTTGCCTGTGCCAAGCCCAGTTCCTCTCATCATGGCTCATCAATTGTCCTTCTTCAATGTGTAATATATAGCCTTGTCTCCAACCCTTTCTACTGCATGGATTTTTACTCTTACTCTGCCTTCTGCTCTTTCTGGCTTCACTTTCTATCTGGACTCTGGAAATGACTCATTATCTTGCCTTGTCTTGGACTCTCAAGAAGACCTGTCACCACTCAAGTCCTATCCAAATCCTTTGGAACTGCACCCTGATTGATGAGAGCACAGCCCTGCTGTCCTGTAGTCAACCTCAGCTTATTCATCCTCATGGAGAGGCCCTGCTTATGCTGTCCTTGTCACAGTCCACCAGGACCTCCAGATTCCTTCTTTGGTCAGACTTCAATCTATACTGCTGTGGTTGTTATTCCATTTTAGGTAAGGTGTGACACCACAGGATCCATCTGCCAGTCTGTGAATAGGCATAGTGGTTTGATCAATCTGTACCTATCCCTTCTGCCCTGAAATTTGCCTATTTGGGCACACTTTAGCATATTCATTAAATCCACTCCTCTTTCACAAGTGGTATAATTTGTGCAGACAAAATCATGCATTTTACCATATGATCATCAGGTATATCTCGTCCTCATTTTGAGTGGGAGGACAGAGTGGAGTAATCTTCAGTAAAAATTACATGTTCAAGTAGTCACATTTTCTCTCAGCTATATTAGAATCTTAATGTTCTCTTGGCTAGTCTTAGAAAAGCTGATTGTTCATTTATCTTGTCAGAGTGAATGCTGAAGCTATTTCTGCTGTTTGCTAAAAAAGGTGCATCACATTGTTCCTTCATGCTTTCCTCTTTTGTGGTGCTAATCCTCTTAAAATACTTCAAAGTTTTGAAGTCATTGCCAGAAAGAGTGTTGTTGGTAGTGAAGCCTTGGCTTCCTGCTCTAGCAGTCCTTTTCTACCTTGTTTTCTCCCACAGCTGAAACAAGCCACAAAGTGACAATTTGGGCTAAAGATTAAAACATTAAGGAAAATGAATCAACAGTTGGTTGTTCAAACCAGTCATGAATTTGGGTTTGTTTTGAATGTGTTAATCAGTCCTATGCACACATACAATAAAACTAGCAAAGATCTGCTGTAGTCAGAGCATCTGACAAAGTCTAGAGCAAGGGAATAGAAGTGGCTGAGCAGTGAGTTACATGAGGTAAGGAAATCACCATCAGTAGGGAAATGGATGACTAGTACAAAAGCACAATGACAATTGCAAGCATGCAAGTGGCAAGCTTGGTGTGGAATTAATCTTTCATCATTGGTTAGGTAGAAGCTTTAGAAACCATCCTCTCTATCTTGTCTATCCTGTCTATCAGGACATGCATCTTGATTTATTTTCTCTGATTGATTTCCTTAGATGTTCCTAAGGTTGATTTCCAGCAGTGTTCAAGAGATCTCTGCCTACATAGCCTGCACTTTTTTTTTTTCTCAGTAGACCTCCTTTCTCTGGCTGGAACATGCAATTTGCTCCCTTTCCCAGGCTCTTTTTTCCTAACCTTGACTGCATGGGTTTCTGCAACAATTCCTGCAATAAATTCTGTAAATAAATTGCAAATAGGTTCTGCAATGAATTCCTGCAATACTTCCTGACTTATCACTGTTTTCTCATCAGCGCCTAGAATAAGTCTGTTCAGACTAGTGCTTCCAGTACTCACTATTCCACTTGTGGTAGTCTGTGATGCTCATCACCAATGACACAGAAGGTCTCTCACCAGACACTTCAAAACAATTCAGATTAAGCCCTTCAGACAACCTGGCTAGACTTCCATACAAATGGCCTCAGTCAAGTTACCTGGACACAGTAAAGTCACAATTCCCCTCTGGAGGAAAAGCTTCTACCAAAATTACTGTAAGCAAGTTTGATAGCACTGCCCAGTGCTGTTGGTCACTCGCTCTCAGTTTATTTCTTACAACATAACAGAAAACAGTGCTGCAAAGCTGGATTAGTCATTCAAGTAATTAATTTCAAGTCCTCAGTTTTGTTAAGAATGGCATTTGACAAGGAATGCAATGTGTCATACACGAGTTCAACAGGGAAGAGGCAAAATATTGGGTCTTTACGTGAGCAACCTCCATGTTGCAAAACTGGGTCTTACTGGAAGCAAGATTCAAACCAATTATTAACCATATTACGCAGGAAAAGATACAGGGGCTAAGAATGAGGTTATGGAGAATTGGTGTGTAGTGTAGCTGTGTGTGTGCAGAGCTTGTGACACTGTCAGAGCAGTGAAGAGTCACCGTGGCCAGGAGCAGCCACTGCACATGCCAAGCACCAGTTGAGTACCACAGCAGCAGCCTGCAGAGGGGAGAATGTTAGACACAGAATGTCAGACACAAAAATTACTGAGTCACACTCAATATGTTAAACTAATATTCTGCCCAAGAATTGAGGCACACACCTTGCACTTGAACTGGCTTTTCAGAGGCAAGGCCTTGCATTGCAATGGATTGACACTGGATGGCAAAATGTCAGTAGAGTTAAAAAATGTAAGCCAGGTGGGCAGTTCTACTACATACAGACTTCTGGCATCTCGTGATACTCATTCCTGTATTTGAAGCTGCAACAGTAAGAGCTTAAGCATTGTTTAAAGCAAGTGAGTGCATTAATTGTTTTACAGGAAACCTGCTGTATTTTGGTTTGTATCTGCTTACATTCTGTTTCCTCCTGACTCCACTTGTCTGACAACCACTGTGTCGGGGTTAGCACTGCAGTGTGATAAGGGGGGGGCTCAACAGAACAGTCACTAAGTTTAGCTATTTTGACCTTTGGAGTTAAATTTAGGATTTATGACTGGTTGATCAGAATATGTTGCTTATGATTCACACTTGGAAGTTTATCAGTGATAGCTTGCACTAAGTATTTGGAAAATATGTGTGCTTTCCTCTTTGAAAGCCTCTGTGCTGCCACTGCCATGGACTTGTGGAGTATTTGGGAACACTTTCCTAGTACACTAGATGGTAGGATGATAGCTTAAGCTAGTCTGTTTCAACTTGGCTGTAGCAAACACTTAAAAGTCTTCATGCAGCAGGTATCTATGTTGAAGGACAAAAATGCCCCCTCAGACTGACAGCTTACTGCCTCTTTCATCTCAAGGCTGTTGTCAAGGCAAACTTACCAACCCAAAAGGGATCAATGTAGCACCAGTGTATTTTAGGCTACTGTCTCTAGACACTTGTTTCATGTAAGTGTCATTCACTTAAGATTGACTCATTTTTGATTAGCATAGGCTAGAGTACTGATGCTTTAGTCTCTCCACTGAAATTGTTCTGTTTTGACCCTGCTCTAAAGATGCCTGCTTCCTACTCCTATTAGTTTATTCCTAAGGTCATCTGCTTAAGAGGGGACTTACCCTTCCTTTCAATAACTTACATGTCACAGTCAAATTGTCACTGATCCTGGATAAAAAGAAAGGACCTAAGTGGAACTCCTCAGCAATACCCTTAGGTAAGACTTACCACCGTAGTACTAAGGGATTAATGGGCCCAATTTGGATGTGTGACTCTCCCTTGTATGTTGTATAGGTACAAAACAGTGGGGTCTGGAGAAGCTGGCAGGTGAAATAAAATATCTGTGGTAGTTTACAGAAGGTGCCAATGAAGCTGTTATAGCTTAACTCACACACGTGCACACCCACAGGCTTGTTTTACTTGTGCTTGGAAACGCTGCCATACTACTTTGGAGGTTTCCCTTAAGGAGGTTTGACACAAACTTTTGCTCAAAAATGTCCCTCCTGAAAGCAGAAATATCATAAAGTACTCACAAGTTGGTTCACCATCTAGCCATTTCCTATTTTGAAGGCAATCCATGGAAAGCAAGTTAAAGCTGACCAATCCTCTGTACAGCCACCATAAGTGTGTGCCATGTAATGAATCAATTGCAGTAGAGAAAGCAAGGTCCAGTAGTTAGTTGCACCCAGGCTATCTGAAGGTGGCTACCTTCTGAAGTTGCTGCAGAAATATGCAACAGGACTCTCTTTATTTTTGTTCCATATACAGAAGAGGCATGTAGTAGAAATACCTGCTGACAGATTCTCCAGTAGCTGAGGGTCCATGGGCAGAATGATCATTGCATAGAGCCAATTTACTGTAGTTTGGGTCTGTAGTTTGCACCAGCTCCCTGAAAAGCGTATCATATGAATGAGGAGATGTTTCAGCTTTGGCAGCTCCAGAATAAACTTGGATTTTCAAAGAATTTCTTTCTTCCCTTGAGTTGTATGGATGGAACATGGCAGTGTACCTTAGATGGAGATTCCTGGATGACAAGTTTGTATGAGCTGTGGCCATCACTCTTACCTGCCAAGTTTGCTCTGGGGATAACAAATGGCACCTTGGTTTTGAATCACTGAAAATCTTGCCTGGATTTTTCATATCCCTGCTGCCTCCTGCAACACATCACAGCACTGCACTGTTAGAAATGAACTCTGCTTGTTAGCCCCACATGGATTTGACTGTTTTATTGAAAAAATAATATTCATTTTCATGGCATGTTGAGACATTAGAAAGATCCTTTAGTAAGTCCAATTATACCAGATAGTCCAAAACATTTGGTAGCCTTATCAGAGACTAGTATTAGATTAGTATCCATTAGTAGTGGATAGCTGATATGACCAGAACTATGACAGCCTGAAAAAGTCAAACAGGAAAAAAAAGTCTATGTGGCCTATGCATTTCAGCATAGAGTCATTCTACAAACAAGAATAATCATGGCCAGTCCCTTAACCCTCCAGCACTGCAGCTGATTTAGGAGATGGATTCACATAACGGCTGGGGTTGAAAACGAGTACTTTGAGCAGTATTAATCATGAAGATTTTATGAGCCAATGCACTGTCAGAATGTGCTTCAATTCCTTGAAGCCATCACAGCTTTCTTGTGTCACAACTTCCCTGTGTTCTTTCCCACTTAGCAGAGTATTAAAGGGATGCATAGCAAAAGGGATTTCAACAATGATTTCATTATCAGTTGTCCATGTGTAATGTTGTCAATGAAGTTACATTTACATGATTATGCAGATAAATTCAGGTGAAGTTGCATTTGTTTCTTCAGATAAAGGTTTTGATTTATTTGACCACAGAGCAGTTTTATTTTGTAATCACATTTACATCAGCCAGAAAAGCAAATACATAATAATCTGGTTAGCCATAAAGAAATTGAAATATTACATTATGATATAAAGTATTACATCTCATAGATAAGCAGCCTTGACTTGTCAAAGGCATATTTGTAGTAAACAGATGAAATTTCCTGGAAACACAACTTCTCAAACTAGGTCTGTTAAAATTGCCACTGCTTGCAAATGTTTTTGTGAATAAAGGAAAACATAATAGTGAATGGATTAAACAATCTTTTTTTCTTTATGAGCTCCTGGTCTCATAGGTGCAAAACCTTGAGACCTATTCCAGGTATAATTCCCATGGAAGCCTGTGCACAGGGCAAGATTAGAAGTGAAAGCTGATGCCCTGTAATCAATGTGTGATCTGTTCCAAAAGAAAAACAGTAATGTGGAGACTGATTACTCTTGACAGGCCAGACTGTACTAATGGATTTTCCTGCAGTGACTGAGCTACTTTCAATAGGATTACACTGACATTTTTCAGCAAGAGTAACACTTCTGGCAGTCCCCACCCTGCCCACCCTGCCACTGTCATTCCATTCCCTGCCCTTCTTTGTGCTCCTCCCCTGTGCTGGCATGACTGTCCGTGTCACCATGAGCTGAAGCGGCTCAGAAAATCAATCCAGTTAAAATTAGCAGCCAGTGTTTCACTGGGTTGTTTTTTGGCCTAAGCTCTCTGCTCTCAGTGTGCTGACCAGTGTCTCACTTATGCCAGCACAACCAAGGGGACATGGCAGGGGCAGTGGGCAGCAGGAAATCCGACAGGCAGCATTTGGATCCTGACATTGCTTCACTTCCATGGCCTCCAGCAATGCTCTGGCACAAGCATTTGTGAGGCGGCACACTGACCCTTGCTGAGCAGCTTTCCTAACAAAACCCAAAAAACAAACCAAAGTAATCCCTCCAGGTTTACTTTTCAGCAAGATTAATTCCCTACTCTTGAAGGTGTCATGGTCACAAGAACCTCTGTCCCAGGAAGAGAATGACATAGGGCTGAAAAGTCAATGGAAAGAGCGAGCACGTATTCAGATAGTGCAGTTCCTGAATGCCACATCACAGCTTTGGGAGCCCAGCAGTCTTATTAGTAGCCTAGTCTGCCCCCCAAATAATGCCCATTGAGGAAAGAACAATAACAATCTCATAATAGAGATAGATTTTGTATCTTATGTATTTTAAAACTTGCCTTCCTAAATACCATGTGTTTGACAGAATCACTCTTACTCCTCATGGGTTGAATTGGGTTGGCTTGGGGATTTGGGGGGCATTGGTAGCACACTTCATTATGAATTTACTTTATGAAAAAATTCCAGTTTAAAACCAGCTTAAACTAAAAAAACCTAACAAAACTTAGTGAATGAACAACCAATGTCAGGTTTAAATATTGAGAGTAATTCTCCTCTACAATCAAAAACAGTAGGCAAGGGTCCTGCCTTGGTAAATGGAAGGTAGCAATCCTAATTTATAATCAGTACCTACACATGATTTCTATATGCTGTGATAGTTTACCTTAAAACTTAAAATTTCAAAAACAATTTGATAATGTATTGATAATTTGCCACAAGGAAAATATTCCCAATTTGGAGTTTAACTGAAGAAGACAAGATCATTTGTTGCTTTACTCATCTTCAGAAGTAGAAGTTCTCCCCATGCAAATCACCTGCTTCACATTATTCTTAGCTGAAGTGTCTGCCAGCACATTTTCCAGTAATTTTACATAATGTGTCACTTGAAAGTGAGCATCAGAGTAAACAGTCTTGCCTAAATGACTAGAGCACCTGAGATAAACAGTTCTGTTAGCCTCAAGGAGAGTAGTATTGATGATTTACTCAGAGGATGGTTTTCCTCAAACTCTAATTGTCCAACGGGCCAGGGAGACTGTGTTTTCAGGGTGTCACAGTAAAATGCAGAGAAACAAGACAATTCTAAGGCTTGGAAGTGACATTTTGTGTGCAGAAATACTGACTAAAAATTGCCCTTTACCTTGTCTTGGAGAAAATGGTGTCATCCAAATGAACTTTTGGTACAGATAAAGGAGGGAGAAATGCCACATGTATAACAAGATCATGCTGAGTTAGATCTGGTCAGTTCATGTTGGCATTCAAAGGACTTTTGCATTGAGCAAAATGCTGAAGGAAGTTTCTGTTGGGATGTTGGGACAGTAAGAGTGGCAGGAGTCAGGTTAAAACTGTGTTTACTCTTTCTATGGCTGCTGTTTTGAATCTCTCCATTCTTTAAAGCTGTTAGTATAGAATTTGTTTTATTTGCTACCATCAGTATAACTTACTGTCAGCAACTGCATTTAAAAACATCCCCTCCAGAATAATCTAAGTAAAATATGTATTAGTGCTCATATGTTGGAAAATTGGAAGAAACACAGCACAACAGGCAATAGCAGGTCTGTGGGATCCAGCAAAGGGACATGACAACAGTTCAAACAATGCAATGTCCCCTGTCCTGCTCCTTTGCTAGCTGTAGTTATGACATCAGGATGTGTCTGAAAAATAAAACAAAGACTGGAAGAAGAAAAGCAATGGCATTGTTTTGGACTGGCTGAACTCTGAAGCGGAAGGCCAAGGTGATTAAGGCAAATAAACGATGGGACTGTGTTTATTAGGCAGGAAATGGTCATGACTAAATTGTCAGGAAATGCGCTGGAGGCTGATGTACCAACTTCAACACAGCTGGATGTATCAGTCATATTTTCTCAGTGTTGTTGAAATAATGGAATAATCATGACATCTGCATTAACTTTGGGAGTAAGCAATTTCATTTCTTTTCAGCCACTCTTGCAACTGCATCCACCTTTATTTAGAAGGAGTGAACCTGGTTTCTGAGTTGGAAATGTTTTGGTGAAGATGGTGCTCATGAAACAGGACTGGCCACCTCTGTCACAGAGGGTGTTTAGAGAGATGGCAGCTGCACTGTGTCACATTGGGAAATGGCAAGAGCAAGCAGGAGAGGCATGAGGAACACCCGAGAGAGCCCTTCAACATCCGTCACTGCTAGAGGCAGCTTCTTAAGAAATGCCACAACACTCTTTGGAGGGAAGTGGGGTCCCAGAGGCACCCACCTTCTCTCTATTTCATGAATCAGTTTTGGCAAAATGCTCCCTTCAGTGCTGGGAGCAGCCATGTAGCTTCCCAGCTGATCAACATCATCCTCGACTGGAGGACTCTTCTGGACACCACAGCACCATTCAGCCTCCATGACCTGTTTAAGTCAGGACTGTATCCAGACACTGCTAGTAAACTTTTCCATGGACAGCCTGAGGCTGCCTAAGAGAATACCTTAGCTGCCTATGCTTGGATCCCATCCCTCCATTCCTCCTATCTTCTTTCCAAGTACGACATTATTGCACCTATTCCAGGGGTGCTGTATATTTGCAATGGAAGCAGAAGAGCTGGTCTAGCACAACTAGAGGCAAAAGAAAGATTGTCTCCTCTGTCCAACTTGAGCAGTGGTCTTCTGCACACTCCTCCTCACCTGATGCAGTTCTCCCTGTCATCAATCTCTTCTTTTACATAAGCACAGATGGAAAAGTTGTTGGATGAGGACAATGACCTCTAAACTGAGATCCAGATTGGAAAAGAGCAGGGTAGGTCTGACCCACCAAGCAATAGTCCCCAGAGTAACACAGTGATTCATCCAGTTTCTCTGGCATGAAAGATGACCTTTCTGGGGGCTTTTTTTCTAATATACTGGAACTACTCTTCAAATATTTTGCTGTCGCTTGTTATTTGAAGCAGAGTTGACCTTATAGCCAACTCTATGAATAGATACTGTTTTGAAAACTGAGTATTAAAAATTACATAGGTAAGTGCCCCTTGTTAGACACTAATATTAATTAGGCCTGCAGTGAGAATGATATACACATAATCCATAATGTAGTTAAAATTCATGGTTTCATTAGTGTAAAACAAAATGTTAAAGTGAAATAAGAACTCTTCTTATTGGGTTTCATATTTGGAAAATTTCAGAAGACCATCAGTTTGTTGCTGGCTACAGCATGGTGTAACTTCATTGTAAGCTCCTTGTGAGGTGACAGCTATCTTGGCTCTGCATCAAAGAACACTGAATGTGTGCACATGTCTGCACTTGGGCCAAAAAATGCAGCAATGGAGCATGTCCATTACATTTTCCAAAGTTTGGAGGTCTGGCAGCACCCCATTCCCTTCCTTGACTTGCTGTACAGCAGCCTGCTGTGCTCTGCTCCGGCATCAGGATGATGCCCTGACTGTGGCAGCCTGTGTTTAGCAGATTTCTTAGTCTTGTTTTAGCATATCTGTGGGGTTGTCATAACTATGGCATTTATTTTAAAAAGCATTATTGGACACCATTTTTAAAACTCCCAGGCAATTAAATTTAAAACGAGAGAAGTTTCAAAAATCTACCTTAAAAAGAAAAAATATGTTTTACTTTGCAGCCCAGCTCACCCTCTGACTGGGGTCAGACTGTTGCTCATCCCTGTTGTCAAGCCCTTGCCCAATATGTGCCTACTGGAAAATGTCATCTTCACTTTTGGGTCTCTAAAATACCATCAGCATTGCAGAAAGATTGGGGGTGACTCAAGTTATTTCTTTTAACCTAAGGGCATCTCCTGATGGACTGTTTTAAAATGACAACATGAGTGCGTTACCACGAGATGGCCTTTACAAACCAAAGCTTTGGCTTCCATCTCCTACAGCATCTGGGGATTATTATTATCACTGCATTTTACTCCACAAAATGGTTTTCCAATGTGGCAAGCCTGTGGGTTGTGATTACCCTTGGGCTCCACAGTTACTAAACAATGAGTTCTCCTCTCTGCCCAGTGCATGAGGGCGTAGACACCATGAACATAAATTTTTGCACAGTTAACTTGGTTGTAGTTATGTGAATAACTATATGTGAAAAATTATGTGAAATAATATCTAAAGGGATCACATTGAGAATGAGATTTCAACACAGAATCAGCAGGTCCCTCCAAGGTGGTGTCTGAGGCATTCTGTGAGAAGACAGTCCAGCAGCAGGGATGAGCTCCATGCAGGACATTCATGCTGAGAGATTAAATTAAATTTCCAGAACATTTTTCCTGTCCTTGGCTGCTGGAGTGGGAACATTTAGATCAGCAGTTATTAAGGTTAGCACTTAATCTAGTGAGTTCATGGGGTGCTCTCAGCTCTCATTAGCATCAGCAGATGCTGAGGACATCCAGACCTCAGCCTTAAAAATCACCAAGAGTAGATCAACAAAAGGGACACTGGTGCCTGAACTTGTGGTGTCACCTCAAAGTACACAGCCAGGTCCCATAAATAATTCTTAGGGGAGCTGGATATCTTATTAGAAGCTTATAATAAATGCCACCTTTTTTTGAAAGAACTACCAGAGACAACCAATTTTGGCCTAGAGATAAAACCCAACACCTATGTCACCCATCTGGCACCTGTGACCAGAGCTCTGCATCTGTTTGGGGACAGGAGACACCCAAATCCCAACTTTCTCACCTGTGAACACACAGGAAGCTGCTTTTGCTTGAGTGTAGGCAGTGGCCTCATGGCTGGAGGTAGGAGAGGGCTCAGAGTCTTGGACCTTGCATCCCCTGGAGCCAAAAGTTTCTCTTACCTCTCTTGTGACAGTCCAATTCATTGGAGCACTGGCTGTCATATAGTGGAAGCTCTCTTGATTTCACATGTTAAAGATGTTTTATTTTGTAAAAATAGCAAGATCAAGCTAGAGAGGGACCAACTGTCTCCAGTTAACAAGGCAGTCCTTTAAAAGATTAATTTATGCACTTACAAAAAAATCTCTTGAAGAAAACTCACATAAAATTATACAAATTATACAGCAGCATCTACCTTCAGATATGGAATAAAGAAAGTGAAAAATCCTGTTCTGAAGCAGGAACTTCATCCTGCACTGCACTGCAGTACCCCAGTGAGACACAATTAGCCACCCTTTTCCTTAGAGATACCAGAACATGTTTAACAAAATAGTCTGTCCTGGTCAGGTAAGCATCCCTTGTCTATAGTGAGAATCTTGTTTTGTGCCAGCCTGGCATCAGCTTGAAGAAGGATTCTCAGCGACCTGTAAGGAGTGGAGGAAAGTTTGGTGTTTGAGCATCTTCACACCATTGAATTCAGAGACTCCATGGGATTTTGACTTGGGATGGGGGTCACAGTTTGTGACAGCTGTGCAGCAACCAGAGAGTTGCCAGGGCTGTCTAAATGAAGGAGAGGCAACTAAGAAATCAAATGCTTGCAAACACCTTTTAGGAATTGTGTTTCAGCTTCTTCCACAGATTTGATATATGATACACCCATTTTTCAAGCCGCTGCTTGAGAGTCTGTTAGGGAGAGGGAAGGGAAGATAATCCTAGTGACAAGCCTTTGCATCCCCTCTGCTTAGCCTCAGTGCTACAAGTGAAGTCAAAAGCAAGGGCAGGCTGGAGAGACCACAGAACAACACGTTTTCTGAACCTGCATCTGCCTTGTTTCACTTTCTGTCCATTGAAAGGAAGAGTGGCAGAGGAAGGCACAGGCATTTCCCCCAAAATCTCCCCTGATTCCAGACTGGTCACCTCTTGCTTCTTCTCACTGATCAGCTGTAGCTGCCTGTGCAGGGACTTAAAGGGAAATGTTTCACCTTTGACTCATATCCCAGGATTTAAAAATAATCTAGAAGCTGATTTGCAAAGGCACAGGTGTTCTTTAATGTCTTTTCCCTGAGCTTCAAACATCCTTTCCTGCCTCTACATTTCTCCTGCTTTGGTCTCAGGACATTTACTTGTATCTTCTCTGGCAGATTCTGGTTATCTCCCTTGTGACCACTTAAGTGCTGTTAGTCGCTTTAAAAATAAATACAGACACTAGGGGAAAGAATCTTAATAGAAGCACAACATGTTCATATAAGTACCTATTAACTCTGGGCTTCCCAGCACAAGAGCAAGCCATCTGAAAATCAGGCTACAGAGACTGGAGAAATCTGCACTATTCTCCCTGGTATTCTGCAAGCAATTAAAACTCATTTAAAACACAGCCTGCAACCTGAGTTTGTGATCCACAGTGTCCTGCAGTACAGAGCTGTTCAGTGCCCACAGGAACTGTAGAAGAACAGAGGGACAAAGAAACCACCACTAATTGCACAAATCCTTCATAGGCAAAGCCACTGTTGATTGTAAAGTACAAACAGCACGTGGAATTTGGGTATTCAATGATATTATGCAGTGTACAGAACCATTTCACCCCTGTGCTCCCGACGCAGAGTTAATTCCGTGTCTGTCGGTGGTAGAGCATCCCGGCAGAGACCAGCAGTAATTATCCTACCCAAAAGAGGGCAGCAGTTAAACTTCTACGGCGCAGTTCCTGTTATTTTCAAAAATGGTTTTTAGCAATGACAAATGTTGTTTCAAGTAGCTCAATGACTGGGAATTGTGCCAGAGCCTGACAGTAGAAGCTGTTATTTTATTGATATTTCTCAAAAGGAAGTCAAGCCTGATTATCCATGTTGACACTCAGAAAATGCAAAGTAACATTTAAATTCATAATAAAGGGATGAGGATGCTTTCTGTAAAAGTGAGGATGTTAATCATTTAATTTAAGTCAGTCATTGAGCTGCAAAGTGAATTTCAATGTATCAGAAAAGAGCAGACAGAACCAGAGGTCTGCAATCTGTTTCAGAAAGTTTCCTCTCTGCCCCTTGAGCTCTAGCTGCTGTCACTGGGGTTGCTCAGTTGCTGTCTGTGCCACACCACGACTTGTCCTTCCCACTAAGTGACTCCTAAGTCCACTCATCAGTGCTGTTCTCTTCTTCTTGCTACTTACAGCAATGCTTTGTGGTTCAAGCTTTTTCCTACTGCTACTCAGCTGCTAGAAAAGAGTTTTTCTTCCAGATAAACTGCTTTTCATCTTATTGATTGGTTCTTTTTCTTTCTTTTTTTTCCTGCTGTTGAGGCTTCCACCTTCTGGCCAGGGGAGCCTTCAGAAGCTCCTTGCCATCCTTGGCCCAGAACCCCAGAGATCCGAGGCTGGAAGGGGTCCTGCACATCCAGCCTCCTGTGCTGAACTCAGAGCAGGCAGCATAAGGTCACTTCAAGGTGTCTTACAGGAACTAAAGCAGGAATGTGCTGGAAGCAATTTACTCTGCTTTGGCAAAACCATGCATCAAATCTACTGATTCTTGAGCCAGCTGTTATAAAACCCTCCAAGATATTGCTACACTGAGCAATTAGAATTTTTGCAGCTTGCCACCAGGTTTCTCACTCTGTGAAGGAGATCCTGAAGTGGGCTGAATGCAAACACAAGAGTAAAACACTGCAGAGAGAGGCACTGCTGTCAGGGTTGCTCAGCAGGCTGCCTCCTGTCACCTCCAACCTGCTTGAGGTTCTTCATTTTGCTGTGACTTTGAGTTACAGGCTTCAAGGTTGTGACTGTATTAACTACCAAGGCCAAGTGCAAGGCTGCTAGGAATATGGAATTGGCTTTGGCTAGGGAGCTACATAAGGCAGGGGTTGGTCTTGATTGCTATGTGGAATTTGAGTTCTTTGAGTCAAAGAACACCAGGAGGCTCCTCCATCAAACAGCAGCAGTTAATGGGGACATGAAATATGGAGGCACCCCAGAATATTTTTCCTTGTGGGCATCACATGCCATTCTTGACCTGGTATCTGTGAGGCAGCGGATGTGCCATGCTTAGCTGTGACAGTAAAGACATAGACTTGGCTATCACCCTGGTGACTCCATGTCCCCTAGATGTGTCCTTCTGTAGCAGCAAGATGACAAATCTCCTAGGCCATGACAATCCATGCTGCTTTGCTACTCCCTGGCCCTGTGTCAGGCTGTCCCAACTGGTGGGTACAGAAAAACATCCCTAGGGGATGGGACATTAGTCTACTAGTGCCACTAGGATGGGCACAAACGCTTGGGTACCACTTGGCTTTAGGAGTGAAGCACTGCTGTGCTTCTGCCACTGCAGGTGTAAGAATTCCTGCCCTCGCACCACGCTCGCCCCTGTTCATCTGCTCTGGCCCTTAAACCTGCCAGCTCTAAAATGCTTTCACATCAATACCTCTTGTCATCTACACTATTCTTTACCTTCCACTGGGAAAGCTGCCAAGCACATCTGGGCTATGGTTTCTTTTGAAAACGGCACTAACAAGACATTCCTGCATTGCTGCAAACATGGAGCCACTTGGGACACCAATTCCAGCCACCACTGTTCCCCTGACTCAGCCTCAGTAGAAAAGAATACTTCCAAATCAGCAAACCACAGCATTTCAACAAACTAAAGGAAACTGCACAGCAGTGTCAGTGCCTCAGCTACAGGCTGGGGTAAATAACCTTTGCTTGTTCTCCTCTGGCACTTCACAGAGCGACGTTTCCCAGCGATCAGCTCGGCCACGGCATGGGCTGTGTGGAGCAGGGTCAGCAGCTTGGCCAGCCCCCACTCAGGCTGAGGGTGCTGCTCTCTGTGCTCCTGGTCTGTCCTCAGCATGGGACACCCTGCACTGATGGCACTGCAGGTACTGGCTCCCACCACCATATCCTCAGAGCTCTTCCTGCCGTGATTCCCATCCCTAGCCCTGGCTGGAATATGGATTAAACTTCAGAAGAGAGCAAGAAGATTGATAACATCAGAGCTCCATGCGGGATGAGGTTGTCAGTTAAGTTCATTTTAATTTCAGATATTAGTTGGATTTGTTTGACCTCCTTTGTTATTTTTAGAGCTAGTTTAAGTTGGCAGGTCCTGCTATGTGGGAAATTGAATGTTAAAACAATCCTTCAGGCCTAAATTGGAATGCACAGTTGGAAATTTCCAAGAAATTGTATTTCCAAAATCCGTTCTGGAAACTTCAAAATGACATAGTCCCAGTAGTTCATTTTAATGTTTGCAATTCTGAATATAGTGTGTTAAATCCAAAATATAAGCCCTTTGCCTTTTTACTACATTTTTTGGTTTGATTTCTTTGGAAACAAAATATTTTTACCATGTTTTTGATATATGATTGTAAATGCGCTGGTAAGTTCTGCCAAAATATTTCCATTTTGTCAAACCAATATTTTCCTATGTGAAGTATTTTCTTTGGGGGAAGAAAACCCACTATGGATTTGAATTCACCTCCTTCTGCCCAGGGATTTGGTCTCCAGCATCACAAATAGAGTTCCCTGAGGGGAACAGCCTGTCCCCAGCCAATCCCTGGGAATGGAAAGACAACTTCCTTCTGGGAGATACTTTCCAGATATCTCCCAGAATAATAATTCTACCAGAATTAAGCATTTTGGGGGGCAGAGCACTGACATGTGTCAGTGTGACAGTCCCTCTGCACAGCAGGGACAAGGCACACATTGAAAAGATGGATACAGAAAAGGCATTATTGCTCCTCTTGGTGACATGCCATGGGTGTCCCACCACATTTGCAGCAGATCATCATCATCATCATTCCTATCAGTGCTCTGCCATTTATCTAGGACTTCTGCCTGTGAAAAGGTGCCTGATCTGTGGCAGTCACCTCATTCACCTATGGCTGTGCAGGTGCACATTTTCTGAAATGGGCTCCTTTGAGGTGAGAGTTGTGTTCTGGCTGTGCACAGCTCTGCTCAGTGGTGGGCAAAGGCTGGGGAACAGCCAGGGTGGTCTGTGCCCCAACACCTCAACAGCTGCAGAATCCTCCATGCAGCCCTTTAGCCATACCTTCTTTCAGGACCTTTTGGCTGGCACTGTCTGACCATGCCTTCCTGCAGCTGTGGTACAACACTCAATGGTGACATGAGGCTTCTGTGCAGGGCCACGATGCCAAGAACCACCACAGAACCCCCAGAGCCAGGCTCCCAAGGGCTTGGAGACCAGCACATGTGGTTGGTGACAGCCATCTTCCATTTTACCCAGCCTCAGGCCCTTGTGCTGGGGGGGGATGTGCCACCTCTGGAGGTTTTTCCTGGACAAAAGTCTGGCTGGCCAGTCCCAGTGTGGGCTGCAGCCCACGGTGAGTCGGAGCTTGGACTGCAGATCTCCAGAAGTCTCTGCCAACTGTGGCATTTCTGTGCTTCTATTATCTGTTCACCCCTGGTCCCAACCAAAGCAGATCCAGCTGTAAAGCCAGCCTTGATACCCACTGCTCTTCCTGCCAGTCCCTGATCAGTTTGGCTACCTGCAGTCTCCCTGGTTTCCACCCAAATGAGTTCCTCCTATAAAAAAACCCTTCCTTTTGTTGAGTTCTGTCATGATGTCAGTGTAAACCACACTCTACACAGGTGCTTTTGAAGCTGAATTTTGAGTTTTCTTACCTGTTAGATTTCATGCCTAGAAAACCAAACCAAAAAAACTCTTACCCATCCTTCAATGTTGAGGCAAAGCCAAACATATAAACAGCTGGAGTGGAGAACATACCTGTGAAGTATTGGACAACTGAGCTTTTCATAAGAATGTGCCAATGCACACTTTTGTCCTTGTGCCAAAGTCCCAGTAGCAAAGTTAGACACATAAAAGGTAAATGTGTGTTCCCTCCTTTCCTTTTTACTGGTTGTACTTTTGAGCACGATCAGTCTCTTTTTAGTGAAATTAACTGCTTTGAAATTGGCATCAGATCAGTAAAAGCCACAGGCAGTTGCTGAGCTGAGCTTACTGCTGCTATTGAGGCCAAGAATGACCAATGCCATGGAAAGCAGCTGTCAAGAAGACACAGGAGCTCATCAGAGCATGAGGCCACCATGAGAGCCTGAGGAGAGGCTGCCCTCAGGAGCAGTGATTTCACTTGCAGACTTTGCATTACTAAAGCTATATTGCATTACTTTAGTGGGATAACTTTGCCATGTTACCAGGTGACCTGCAGATCCTTCTCCTTTCTAGTTCAGTTTCCCCTCTGGCCACAGAAAGCTATCAGGGCTCCCTTTGGAAAGGAGCAGGATTATGCAGCCAACTGTTGCCCTGAAAAAAGAAAGGAAAAAACCTCAGCCATAGCTGCCCAGCAGCATAAAAGCAGGAGGAAAAAAAGCACTATAACTTAGAACAAGCATATTTCTGGGACAGTTGATGTGGCCTTCACAGGAACAGCCAGTTTAGGGGAAAAGCTTTCCATCTGTGGCTACACTTTGTGGCACATGGTGAGCTCCTTTGTGGCACTTGGCTGGGCAAACCAGCAGCCTCGGGGTGAGCTGTGGCTGTGCTTTGCTCCAAAGCAGCCCAGGGACAGAGGTGGTGTGGGAGCAGGGCAGCAGTGCAATGTACCCTTCCCTGTAGAGCAGCACCCAAAGCTGCAGGCCTGGCTCCCTGAGGACTCCCTCCTGTCCAGCAGGACTCCCTGGGATGGCTGCTGTGTGCTCCCAACAAGGGCCAGACCAACAGGAGGTGCCAAGAATGTTCTCCCCAGCATGTGCACCCACACAGGGTAACCACTGCACACTGCAGCAAAGGCTGGACCATCTTTAAAGTCCTTTTCCTGGCTGCCACTCACAGCCTAAGAGGATCAACTATCTCCCTTGGCCCGTGTGTACCTCTTGCACATTCAATTTCCCCATTCCTTACAACTGCTAAGTACCTGGAGCTTTCTTGGGGCATGGGGATGAGACGGGCTGTGCCTTTATCTTTTGAGCCCCACTGAAGTTTGAGAAACACTTCAGACCACTCAAGGTCTGCTTAATGAAGCCCCATTTTCTTCACACGTTTAAAAAATAATAGGTGCTGTCACAGGTATTTTTCATCTCACAGCACTGAAGTTAAGGCACTTCTGAAACCATGAGAGCTGCAAGTCAGCCCATCCATCAGCCTGTTCAAATTTCTGTTGTCCATGTCACCAGGCTCCAGTTTCTTCTGCAAGGCCTGGAGCTACTGTTGCATTTGCAGAAGGTGATCCCAGCTTTATGGATCAGACCCTCAGTTTGTTTTGGTAAGATGGAACCCAGGACTCCGTTTTTACAAAAAGCTGCCCACTGTTCATTCACTGCTCAGAACAGAAACACGGAGTAGGCAGAGTTTCCATGTTCTTAGCTGCAGCAGATTTCTCTGCCAGGAAAAACATTTTTACACTTTTTTTGGGGTGTGTGTGTGTGAATGGTTGCTATTTCTACATTATCTATTCTTAAGATTATTTCCTGTAGGAAAGATTTATTATTTTTAATTCCAATAGTAAATTTAGTAACAGTTGCCATTTTCTGCCAATGTTTCTGCGTTTGGGATAGGACCAAATTATATGTTCTAAATTCCTCTTCTCCTTGCAGTTTCTCTAGGAAAGCTTTTAAGGCAGTTATTTCATACCTCAAAAATTACAGGGAAAAGAATTTTCTTGTGCTCGTGAGACCAATTTTCCATCCAGTTCCAGGCTATCGCCTGCTTCCTGCATAGTCTCATTCTTCCATTTCCATTTAAAAGTCAAATGCTTCTCTCCCTCATTTAGCTTTCATGTTGCTCAAGCTAGGCAACTGGTTTTAACTTCCACTGCCAGTTCTTTTGCATCCAACTAGGAATAATTTGCTTCTCAAGAATTGCTGCTGCTGCTCAGCAAATCTGGCTCTGCTGAAGAGTACAGGTATGAAAGGTTTGTAGACACTCCTTTCTGTTACCCTGCTGAAGAGTACAGGTATGAAAGGTTTGTAGACACTCCTTTCTGTTACTGGCAGCCCTGCTATATAAAGTTTTCTGGTTTTTTTGTTTGCTTTGTTTTTTGTTTTTGTTTTTTTTTTCAGGAAGGGGTATTTTAATAGCCTGAATTTTTATAACTTCTGAAAAGAAGATCCTTGATTTTGCAGGAAGTTCAGCAGAAACAAGAATTAGAGCCAGCCTCAGAAAGTGGCACAAGGTTTACTTGTCCAAATTTTATAAAACTTACTCCCAAGTTGCTGTTTACCTCTGAAATGTCTGCAAAGGATGAGAGGCTTCCACAGACAGTGCCTGATAAACTTGAAAGATTGGTTTTTCAAATTAGTTCCGTAGGTGAAAGGGAGTTGGCTTCTGTTCCCTGCAGCATAGATTGTAAATCAGTAATGGTGGAAGCACCTGTTTCCTTCTGGGCTGGTTTCTCTTGTTTTGCTTAGTTGCAGATATTCTGTATGTGCAGGTGAATTATTTACATTTTAGAAATGAATCAGAGGCAACAGCCAGAGGGGGCAAGCCAGCGTTGTGGTTGCCTTGGCAGCACCACCACTGCACAGGAAGTGACTGTGTTCAGTTTTATCTATTTCATTCCATATCTATTCCATCCACTGACATGCTCACTCCAGTTTTATCAAGTTATAAATTTATAAAAATTTATAAAATCAAGTTTTATCTGGAATTCTGCTCCTTATTCTTAAGGGCTGTTGAGACAGAGGAAATAGCCTGAAGGTACCCTGAGATTCCACTTCAAATGCTGCAGGAGAGATAAGATTTGGATCTTACATTTGTAGCTCAACCCCATCAATAACATTACTGAAAGAAATTCACTAAAATTGCTCCCTTAAAGGAGGATTGAGTAACACATAAACACATTGTAGATTTTGATTCAGGTTTTTAATAAATTCTGCCAGTAGAAGCTTTCAAAGGCAATGATATATCAATAAATAACAGTTAAATTGAGTTCCTGAGAAAGAACCTACCACATGAAAGAATGTCAGATAGATGTAAATAACAAAAAAATGGCATTACTATATAAAAAAGCAGTAATACTGAATCTTACATAAACTGTCACAACACAAGCACTGCATACCTCAGAACATTCCTTTCATACAAATGTAAACAAATACACAATCATTTTTGTTTAGTTTAGGCTGATGAATTCATATGTTGTTGCTTAGATATCTAAACAATGGATAGGATAGGATATGCTAAAAACATTAAGGAATAATATGTGGAATAATATATGGAAAAAATAATGAAGCTCCAGATTTAAAAATAAAATAAAGCAAAAACACATTAAAGGAGTGTTTTCATCAAATGTTATTAGGTCAATCACTTTAAATAGGACTGTTACACTAATCTGAATTATGGATTTTTGTGTGTGTTTACTTATTTAGTTATATATAATATATATGCAAATATGTATGGCTTAATTATCTTTAGTATTCTGATATCATCTTGAATAATTCTCACTTATACATAGAAGAAAAATGCATATTTTAACATAGTTAAAAACTGATATTTCAAAGTATGCCTATAATTTGACAGAAATGAAGGCCTATTGTGCTCCATCACAGCAACATTTTAACTCTAGACAAAGGGACAGAATGACCTACCAAATATGCCAACATTTTCCAATGTCAGTGCCTAAAACATTAGATCTTAAATGGATACACATGTGGGGTCTGATGTCTGGAAAGCCACATACCTCCAGGTTCCATAGGTGTCTGTGGAGCTGCAGGCACCCAGCCTCAGCCTCGCTGCACATGGGGCCTCGGTGCGTTATGGGAGCCCTGCGCTGGGAGATGCTCCAGTCTGGATGCTGTGCTGCCTCTGCCAGCTGGAGCCATGGCCTCTGTGCTGCTCCCTGCCTGAGCCAGCCCCATCCAGGCTCTCCCCACAAATCTGCTCCGTTGTAATGTTCTGGCTGCTGATCCACGTTGGGAAATGCGTGTGCCCGTGACCTGTGCTTGCTAAAACCATCTATTACATCAGACCACAACATCACTACTCAGGTATAACCTTTGCAATCTGTTTTACAAAATTAATATTGGATACAATCATAAGAGGAAGCCATCCACACAATACATTATCAACACACGGTTTAAAATGGTCTAATTTTAGACCCTTAGAAAAATGAATCCACAGGACCTGCCTGTGAATGGCAAGAAAAGGCCATTTCAAATAGAAAACCACTGCTCATGCAACATTCTTCACACACTAGACAATGAAATCACACCCAAGTTGCCACTTGCTCACACTTTCTATTACACTCCAATAAGCAGAAGGAAATAAAGCAGCTTCAAGGTTATGTCACAATTTTGAAATGTGGAAAATACATATAATAAACAAAAATCACGGTGTGAATACAATGGCATCAGTAAATTTAGAAAATTAGAGAGCAGTTTTCTTTTTTTCATTTTTCTTCTTCTTTTTTTTTCTTTCTTACATTATTGCACAGACCTTTCATCACATGTTCTTCAGCTTTATGCATCTTCCTAAATGTGAAGTAAGTGCTATGGATAAAATAAAAATGTAGAAAAGAAGAACAGCAGCATGATTTGTCAAAGTTAATCCCTATAATTTAGTAGGAAAAAAACCCTGCTATAAACAAAATATAAGTGCTCTTTACTCATTTAAAAAACACAACGCTGACAGTTGCAGAAGTCTGTAAGTGTTAATCTGAGTAAGGGGGATGCTGACCTCAAATAAAATAGGCCAGAAATGACAGACTGCTGGCCTTGCAGATTTTGGTGAAGACCAGGATTTCAAGTGTAACTATCAACAAAGTTATTTACAGTAGAACTGACCTGAACTTTCAAGAGTGCCATCTTTAGGAACTGGCCCTGCAAGCTTCTTTTACTCCCCAGGATGTCTCCAGCCTCAGCTGAAGGTACACAAGTGCTGCAGGATCAGCTCCTAAAGGATCAGTTAAAGGCCCTATTGGATTTGAGATTAGTCTTATCTAGAGTACTCTATACAATAATTTACACATATACAGGCTGACAAGCTCCAGTCTGATCTACCACACCTTTGTCTTCTACATCAGACTTCTCAGACTGGCAAACTTCCATTCCAGAAGGTTTGGGATACCTGAATGGATACCCGTTGTCATCAAAGAATCTTCGGAAAGTAAACTCATAAAAAGCATGCTCTGTGTGTTTGTTGTTGGAAGAGGCTAGTGGATCCCAGGTCCTGGTGCTGTCACCACTAGCATCACTCCAAGGACTTTCTTCTTCAACTGGATCAAAATTTGAAGTGTCCATTGGATGGCTGATCTTTGGAACATAGGGAGCTGGCTGCCTACGGATATCGGTAGAGAAGTCCATAGAGTGAAAGAAAGAATGGGCTTTAATATCATCTGCTCCATTTCTTCCAAGCCTGTCCTCAGCAGCACAGCAGAGCTTTGTGATCAGATCAGTTGCCTCAGGGCTCAGCTTGATCTGTGAGGGAATGTGCAGTGTGCTTTCCCAATTTATTACCTGCAGGTAACAAAGGTATTAAGGAACTTCTGATCTGGAAACAGAACTCTTCCAATGGCCAACATGAACTGTACAGGAGTGCACACCTAACGAGTCATCTCACAGTCTGCACAGTTCACAGCTTCAAGATTGCAATTCCTGTTAGTAATTACTCTAATGAACCAGAAAAACATTGTTGGCTAGCAGAAAAAAAGAACAATACCATTTGTTAAAAAGGCAAATTCCTTCCTGAATATTCCAATAGTCAGATTTGAGAACATACTCAGTTTACACAAAGTAATTACTTCTCTTTGTCGCCAAAATATGAACTAGGAAAAGTGGTCACAAGACAGATCCTCTCTAAAAAAGACCTATCATTGCTCAATTGTGAAACACTTATATTGCCAACTGCAATTGTCACTGGCATATCAGGTACTAATAGGCACCCTAAGGAATTAAACGGATGAAATTATGCTTGAGAAATCACAATTCTGCTAAGAAGACTCATAAAACTAATATCTATCTCTGCAGCTGGACAAGTCAGTTCTAGTTGATATTCAGTGTCTTCATTTACTGGCAAAAGATGTGTGCTTGCACAGAACTATTTAAAATCAGGCTTTTTTAACCATTACTCCTTTCCTTAGCAAAAGAAAGGGGAGTAGGTCTGGGAAGGGAAGGGTTAAAATTTTGCTACCACAGACTGGAACTTTGCTTCAACTTACCTTCAGCTGGGTTTCTGTGGGTGTAGGAGCCAGAAAAGGAGGCTGTCCCACTAACATCTCAAAAAGGATGACACCAACACTCCACCAGTCACAGAGCTGAGTGTATCCTGAAAGGCAAGTCAAAAGGTTGATCTCCACTAGCTAAGGGGAATGTGTATAGACCTGCTTGCAATTAAGTATTAAAACATACAGCACAAACTTCTGCCTTTTCTCAGACAAAAGGTTTGTGACTTCTGCTTGCTGACCTACTTTACTGCTGTTTACTTCTAGTAAAGATCTAATCCTGCTGTCCTTGAACCTGGCTGAATAAATTCTCAACAAAAGTGAGTCATGACACTGTCATTAAAAAGAAAGAAGGAGGGGTTTTTTGTGCGCAATCCCACAGCAGCACAAACTGAACCTCAAATAACAAAAATGTTTAGCAACTGATGTCCACCTTAGGTTCAGTGGAGATGACTCCACGACTTTGAAAAGCTGCCAAAAGACACAGCCTGGCTCTACAGACAGAAGAAAGCCACATACAACTCTCTGAGCAAGTTACAAGCAAAGGAACAACTTTAATCATTTAAGTGCTGTGAACAAGACCAATAAAGTGTATGCTTAAGATCGGAAAAAAAAAAAAATTAAACATTGATTTCAATGGAATTTGTGTAATCAAATGATGTAGGATCCATTGTGAAATCTCTGTTAGAGAAGATCAGGCTTAGGATCTAGTTTGCAGACAACTCTGAACACCTAATCTCTTTGTTACAGTGACCATGTCAGTTCTGCAGGGATAGTCACCAAGTACTGTCCAAATTCCTCAAGCTAACCTTGTGAATGAAGGGTGTCCAGAGTAAATTCTGGAAAACTTTCTGTTGGGTTCCACAGGCTCTGGCTGAGAATATGGAGGACATATTTCCACAAGTTTATGTAATCCACGCTGAAGTGGCCCATCTGAATCAGTGATCCAGAATGTCAGCTGGCTACTCACTGGTCTGTGTAAACTTGATAGTTTTACTCCATGAGTACAGATAATCTGCTTTATACTTGAAAAATATCACTGTTAAAATTATCCAACATGTTTATAAGCAGCCTCACTCAAAGGCCTCAGAGCGCGGACACACAAAGTATGGCCACCCCTAGTGTGGTGATGCTACACACTGGAGCATCAGGAGTTCTCCTTAATCTAACTGTTTGTGGCCTTCAGAATGGTAATCTTCCAAAGCAGCAAGATAATTCAAGTTAAAAAAAATAGTAAAATAGGACAAAAATACAGGTTTACCTACCTTTACGAAGCAGGACTTCAGGAGCAATGTAATTAGGGGTTCCAACTAATGAGTGGGCCAGACATCTCTGGTGCTGCTTCTTAGCTCTTTGTTCCAATGTCTTCAGCCTATCTCCACATCGACAGTTGGACACATCATCCCAAAGATCACTGGGCTCCATGCTGTCTTGTCTGATGTGGCTCCCTTTCATATGGGAGACAAAGTTCACATTTGTGATCATAAAACTTGACACACAAAGAGAGAAGTTTTTACTCAGATCCAGAGCCATTTTCTACTCTCATTGAAGAATGGCATTTGAACTTTAAACATTAAAGCCTTCCCATTCTGAATTGGTTTTCCATACAAAATGTCCAACAAAATCTCTCTGTCTCAGCACAAGAAAGTATAGTTCCATATGGAGGACACAGAACTATGGAGTATGCTTAAGTTAGCTACACCAATTGTTTATATCCTCTTTGCCAACAGACACCAGAACTCAACAGCACATACAGGAGATATATGGACTACTCCAAATCTGTGATTAAATTATTTCCCCAGCAAAAGAGACCCTCCCAACAAGTATAAACTGAAAAATTACTGCTTCTGCAGTGGGCAGCCACATTACTGACAGGGTTTTGAACAGTATTGGAAACAAAAGAACTGGAAACAAGCTAATTGAGTGAGTCAGAGAGAGACAGACACATTATATTGCCATTAACTGTTTGTCTAGTTTCCTGATCTGGCGTTCCTGCCAACAAGTAGGTGCTTGTTTCAAAACAAATAACACAATAGCATCCTAGAAAAAGGGTAAAAATATTACCTTTCTGATAGTATTTTGAATTGTGAGTCCACCTGAATCCAGTACACAGTCCAAAGTCAGTCAGTTTGATATGCCCATCGAGGTCTATCAGAATGTTGTCAGGCTTGATATCTCGATGAATAAATCCCATTTTGTGCACACTTTCTATGGCCAAAGTGAGCTCTGCAATATAAAATCTGGCCAGACGCTCTGGGAAGACCTCCATCCGAATCAGCAGGCTCATCATATCCCCACCAGGGATGTAGTCCATCACAAAGTACAAATTGTCTTTATCTTGGAAGGAGTAATAGAGTTTAACCACCCACTCATTGTCTGCCTCAGCAAGTATGTCCCTCTCTGCTTTGACATGAGCCACCTGATTCCGGTTCAGCACGTCCTTCTTCCGCAGAGTCTTCATGGCATACAGGGCATGGGTGTCCACTTTGCAGGCCAGGCACACCTCTCCAAATGCACCAATACCCAGAGTCTTGATTTTCACAAACATAGATTTGTCCATTTTGGCCCTTTTAAGTCTGTTGTAGTTGGACTCCTTCTGGTAGAGAATTTTCCTCATTTGTTCCTGTTCTGCTTCACAGAGGCCTGCCTTTACAAAGGAAAACAAACCACAAGAGCTATACCATTATATTCATAGCAAGAGAAAAACAAATGAGCATTCCCAAAACACATTTCTCAGAAAAATTAACCAAGAACCAGAAAAGATGTATTTGTGAGGGATATACTCTCTTGTCTGTCGAGGTATTTCTGAAAACTCACTGTGCCCAAAGTTGTTGCCTGAATTTGCAATATCTGAGATTGGTATGCCTGTCTCTTTTGGCTGAACAAGAAGGCATAGGGCAATATTGTCAGAGAGGGGAATACAACATAACAAACCTGACCTTGGGATATGGTTTACACCTTTCAAATGTGCACTTTGCCACTGCACTCCACCATATGTATGTGCACTTAAGCCCAGCTTAATTTAAACCTTAAATTAAAACTTAAACCTATGTGCAGCAGTTCACTTTGATCATGGTTTCCCCACGGCAACTCACATTAGCAGTTCCTAACTTGAGTACTGTTTGTTTGGTTTTCTGTTGTAATTAAAAAGCTGCTTTTGACCTACACATTTCCAAGTGCCTTGGAAACCTCCTTCAGAAATTGTGTTTCTTCCTCTGCCATAAACATCCTCCACTCTCAAGGTTTTAGATCTCCTGAGCATCTGTTCTATACACTTCTCTTTTTCCCCTCCCAAAATAGGCACCTAAAATCCTCAGCTCTGGTCTCCCCTCAGCCACTGCAGCCCAGACCCTGGTGCTATTTCCCTCCTAAATGTATCATTTTCCCTCTGCACCCAAGCTGTAGAACAGCTGGCCTGTCCACCTTCCATCTCCAGAGAGCCTCCGAGTAACTGCAAGTAACATTTCACAGGGCTGTAGGGAGAAACCTCCTGGAAAAGAAAGAAGCAGCTGGATCCAACCAGATTTCCCCCACCTTTCAAGACAGAGCCTGCAGAGCGCCAGCTCTGCCAACTTCAGTGTCTGGCCCTCTGATGAGAGCCACTGGTGGCCTCCACCAGCAGAAACCCCTAGGCTGACCCCAGGCTCCTCTTGCAGCATACTCTTGCAGCATACTCTTTTCTTTCTGCACACCCCAGATCCAAAATCCTGAATTAATTGGCATCAACTGAACTACTTCTGAGAGAAAGATCAGTGCCTGGTGAGAAGGGGCCATTGGGAGGGTGAAGGGGCTGAAGCTCACTGATTAGCAGGCTAGAAACCCAAGCATACACCCACAGGGCTGCTGCTTAGGCTGATTTAATTTCACATCTGTAGTCTAGGTATTTAAAGATGAATGTGGGCAGCCAGACTATGCAATGAGATCCTCACAGTATAAAATTAAATCTGTATGAATAAAGGATGGGGTAAGTCTACAGAAACTAGCAGAACAGGTAGGATGAAGTTTCAGACTGAAGGAAAAAGCCAAATCAAAACAAGAAATACTGTTTTTGAAATGAAAGATAACTACATCAATCCATAATAGAGGAAATATTTACTTTTTAGGGTAAAATAATGAGTGCGCTCTGTTCTTGCTAATTCTAGAATAAGGCAATATTAAGATAGCAAAAATCTCCTGCATGTGTATTTTCAGTCAGTGATAAGGTTTCTAGGGAAAGGAGTTGTTTTTGTTTACACCTGAATTATCTCTGAGTGAAGGAAAGCTGAAGAGTCAGAAGAGAAGAACTAGTACAATTAGATCCTGTAATACCTCTCTAGAAATCATTCCCTACCTCAGTCTCAGGAAAATACTCAAGCAACACAATATAACCTGTACTTGCAGTGAGGACAAGCTATTAACTGTCAGTAAAATGCCAATGTTTCAAGAGATTTTCCAAGAATATTCTCTTAATTCTAACCTCAGTAAACAAACTCCTGAGTTTTCTGGTGCAATGTGAGCATCGAATCAATTGCCTCTGGAAACTGACTGTGCTAGGGAAGATTGGGTAGTTAGTTAATTATTATCCATTATGTGTTAATGACAGCTTTTCCTAGAGCTTATCCTTTAATGCAAAAGTAGACTAATCATATTCCTAAGTCATGCCTAAGAAGAAAAAACCCCTCTTCCTCTTTCAGAAGTAAAAATTAAAAACACAACTACCAGACCAATCATCAAAGCTTGGCAGCCTTGTTTTAAGCAGCACTATCAGAGAGTCAGCTTCGATTTGAGAGCTGCAGTTAGGCATGAAAGAAGTTCTATCACCCAAAATGCATCTCCCTGAGACCTGCCTCTAGAATGAGTTCTGACAATGGTCCCAAAATCAGTCCAAGTCAGTCCAATATGGTTACCTGCATGACATTATCACTTATATGTGTTCAACAGACAACTTCCAGTCAAGTATTACACAGTCACCTGAAAATATGGCACAGCGACTGCCAAGCTGAACCATGGCTTTGGTGAATGGGCAGCAATCATGGAACAGTGAGGAGGAACTTGAGCAAAGAGTTTTGCAAGACCTGCCAAAGTACTGCCAGAATTATCTCAGCCTCAAGCCTGCATTTTAAGTTCTTACCTATAATATGGGGGTTTTTTGCCTCATTTTACTTTTCTGGTATGAACAAATATCATTTCACATCTCAGGTTTTTCAAACAGCCTCCCAGACCTGCATCCACACTTTTAAGGGGATACAGTCTGGTATAGGGAGGTGTCTGAAACCTACTACTTCAGTGGATTCTGCCTTTACAATTTTTTTTTACAAATTAAAAACAGCAAGAATCAATTTGACCCTACTAGATTTTACAATAACAAAAAAAGAATTACTTTTGCCATTTCTTGCTCCAATTGTAACCTTCTGTTAATTTTCTGCTGGTAGGTCTTTATGACATTCTCTACATGTTGCTCCATGTAGAACTTGAAGGCAAAAGGTGAGTAGCTCTTTATCCGGGATTCTCGCTTTTCCTCATCTTTGCCATTTTTTCGCACAGGCACCGGAGACGTCTGAATCTGCTTTTTATCTTTGCTTGGTTTTTCAGCTTTAGTGCTCTTGCTGCTTTTGTCATTTCTGTCACTGCTCTCTTCAGCCTTGTTGCTTGTTGAAGTGGGGACCACACGCAGAGTCTGCTCCACACCGGTGCACAAGCAGTTGATATCAAACTGCTCAGAGGTGCCAGGAAGGAACAAATGCTTGGGATAGGGCGGGGGTGGACAGCGCAGCTCCTGGTTACCGTAATCCACATCAAGCTGGTAGGCATTAGCTGCTCCAGGCGGTGGCACGTGCTGCTCCATGATCTCCAGGCCATCCACAGCCGGTGCCTGTGCCGGCAGCCACGCAGGGTGGGACGGTCCCACTGCAGTCTGAGGCTCTGGTCTCATCACGCGCATGCTCTTCACTGGCTGCAGGATATGAGCTGACGTGACTGCCGTGATTGTGTTTGGAGACGTGATGGAAGGATCGGGTTTTCCTGGAGGAACCTGTCTCATAGACACTGTCACTTGTGGCTGTTGCTGGTGGTTGTTGAAGGAGTTTGTTCTGCTTGGCACTGCGGCATCAGGTCTGAAGGATACATGTTGCCGTGGAGATGTTTCTATTCCTGGGTTTTGTACAGAATCTCTGCGTGATGGTGTTGCTGCCTGCCACTGCTGAACTTGAGGATTATTCATGTCATAGAGGTCCATGTTTAGGCTATTTCTAGATGGAGTCAATAGATTTTGTGGTGGACTGTCTGAAAAATCATTAGCAAAGGCTGGACCTCTGGATATCACATGCATTTGATGAGAAGAAGGACTTGTCTGCTTGTGGTGAGAATGTGAGATATACAGGCTTGCTGGTGCCTGCTGAAATGCATGACCAGTGTTGTTCTGAACAACTGCCCCTTTATTTGGGAGATTGGCATATCCCCCCTCCTGCTGCATCTTGTTTTGGAAGGATGGACTCCGCTGAACACCATATCCCATAGGTTCTCCCTGCACCATCATGTGCTGCCTGGTGTAATGTTGGCTGTTGCAGCCATGAGACGCCTGCAGCTGCAGGGCCTGACTGCTGTGATTAGCCACTGGATAATTAATCACAGAAGACTCCATATTTGCAGGGTATGCTTTCTGCTGATGGCTTGTTTGTGTGCTGTGAGTGCCTACTCCAGAGGGTCGCTGCACAGGAGCAGTCATAGCTGAAGACTGAGAAGTAGAGATTAAATAGTCCATGTATGGCCTGGGAACCTCAGCAAGCATATTTGCACCTTCTGCTCCAAAGCCTGTCCCTTCATAGGCTGCATTACTGATCTGATGGTAGGACGGAAAAGATTCATTTGATCCTTCAAAGCTTGGCCTGCGGGTTACATTATTTGGCACAATACCCTTTCCTTTATAAAAAGAATACAGAAGAACGTTAGGAAACAATTCAGGTGAACCAATGACTTTATATTACTCATACATCTATACATACATACACACACACACATATACACACTGCTCAGGGAGTATGTGTTTTAAAAACACCTTTCAAAACCCAAATTAAACTCTCTGAACATTTAAAGTTATAGGTGCCAAGTATACCTACTGATAACGGTGCCAGATCACAATAATGCTCATGCCAGGAATCATCAGGGAGTCCTATCAAATAATGGAAATAGAAACACAAATTCCCTAACTATGAACTCATCAGACTACTCTACAGCCTGTTTCTTAAAGCTGGACCAGTATTAGCAGTCATTGCTCTCAGACAGGAGGAAGCTACAGAGCAGAGTGTTAAATACAACAACAGGAGACAAAAAGCTCCTGGAAGGACTTTCTATACAACTTAAAGTCAATATTGCTATAAACTACTAGGCCATCACAGAGTCCATCTTCTGCACAGTGAGCCACCTGCTCACACTGGTTTTCTGTTTACATCTCTCTCTTCCATCATTCTCAAAAATCCCTCTTTCCTTCTCCTTCATTTAAACAAAGGCATCATACAGTTTGTCCTGTATTCCTTCCAATGTGTTGGACACTGAGTACCCCTTCACATTACTCATCTTCCATCTGTTGGGAAGGAAAATCTTTCAGGGTGTCAACATATTAATCTTAGCTTGAAGAATGTGCAGAGACAAGACAGAAGCATTCCTACAATGGAAGTGTCAACGGCACTTTTCATCAGTTCTTTGATCTGAGGACAAATTGCAGGTGTATAAAGCACTGGCTGTGCTAAAAAGACAAGGGAAGACACTGTGCTGCTGTTATGTTTTTGCTCCCCTTCTGCTTCTTTAGCTCTCACAAATTACAGGACTTGGCCCATTTATGCCTAGACCATTTCCTTTTAAAATCCTGACTTAAGAATAGCCATACTGACATACTAACAGGCTTCAACAGTGCGTTACAATTATATACAGCCAGCAGTACAGCACACCCCAGCTGAGCACAGCTGCTGACTCCTCACCTTGACACACAAGCCCTGCTGCCACAGGGGCACAGGGACACATAGGGACGTGCAGAGCATTAAGAGAGGTTTCTGCACACTCTCTGCACAGTGTGAGTGTGCACCACACTAAATGATACCCTCATAAAGAATGCAATGTTTTGAAATGGAATCAGGCTGAACAAATAACCAGAGATCTTTAAAGTGAAATCTATAATTGGCAGCTCTTTCTCCTGTGATAACACAAGGCCAGCATTACTGAGGCTGTTCGTACAGCAGCACCCCTGACAGCTCACCTGCTGGGACACAGTGAGATGCACTGAATGAGGCTGTAGCAATCCTAAGCATCTTAAGAAGTGGCTACCCTGGCCTGGAAGTGGGAGGCAGCTAGTAAGACCCATTTGTCATCTCTGTCAGCAGGATTCATCCTGAGCCTTGGGGGCAAGCTGACTTTGCTTTCCCTTATCAGAGGCCACAAAGCAATGTAGCAGCAATAACTGTCCTTCTTTGGGACACATAATTCAGCTGTGCAAATAATCTTGATGTCAAGAGAGATATGATGTCCACCTCCTAGATTTGCACAGCAGTAAGTCTGTTCTGGTCAATAGGGGAATATTTGGATTTGAACAACAGATTGCTTAAGAAGGTGGACTATGAAAGTGTACACAGACAACTCTTTGGAAGCAGGTGAGCTGTACTGAGGTTCCAGCCCAGCTGGCCTTGCAAGCTGGCACTGTCTCCTACAAGACTGCTGTGGAACACTGCTGTCCAACACTTCTCCCCAGCAGCGATACTTCTTTAAAAACTGGCTTATTGCAAGAAAGAAGAACACAATTTAAAAAAAAAAAATCATGCTCACCTGGTGAGGTTTGCTTAATTACACGTACTATCTGTTCATTTCTGGGATCCAAGTAGCTCATCTTACTAATGTACTCCAGGGCTGCCTCAATACTTCTGCTCCCTGTCTGCTTCAGTGCCCGGACAGCCATCTCCTGCAAAGCACACAAGAATTGAATCACATTGTGACAAAACCCAAGCACTGCAAGCTGAAGAGCAGTAAGTGTTCTTACATTAATAGGAGCATTTTAAACATCAGATCACAGCTGCCTGAAGCCAAATGGACTCGTATTTTGAAACCATTTGCATGCCTTACACAACTCAAAAATCATAAGAAGAAAATAATAAAACATACAACCTACCCAGATTCTAGCAATTAAAGAAGCACCAAATTAAAATGTGTATTTCAAGAGCCCTTAAAACAATCTTTGAATAAGGTATGGAAAAGCCAGCATAATTTCACACTGGATGTAATGTAATGTAATGTAATATAATGTAATGTAATGAAAATTTAGCTGTTAGTATTTGTGAGCATGTCTCTTAGTCACACCTGAACACAGTAAAAACTTTATCCTTTCACAAATACCACAAAGAAGCTAATTAGGCAGGGGTTGATTTCTGCTCACTAGAGTCCACAGGGAAGAAAAATTGCTGTTTTCAGTTCAGCTGGGACATCATCCACTATTTGTTTGGAAAATTACTGGGCATCCCAAACTGAAAGCTACACTGTCAGTCTTTTTAGCTGTATTTTATTAACAACTATGGTTAGCAGTAGTTGCTGCTGCTAAAACTACTGTAGTTGTTAGCAGCAACAACTACTGCTAGTTGTTGCTACAGCTCCTAGCAGTTTGTTTGTACTTGTACTTGTAGCTAGGGTATATTAAACACCTTTCAATGACTCAAGCACCATGTGGTTGCAAAGCAAAATTCACAAATCCTCATGAGGCTCCATGGTGTTTTCTGAAATGAAGGAGAAATTGAAATCCAGAGCTTTAATGTCGAATTTCACTCACAGAACTTCACCCATCAAAAAGCTGGATACCTACTCAAAAGTAGTTGCTGAGCATCTTTCTATAATCACCTCCAAAAGGCAATTCATAAAATAGGTATAAGAGGAGATAAACCCTAGTGACTTAGTGACGTGATAAGAGAACTAACTTGAACTAAACTCCCAGTTCTTAGACGGCTGATCCCGAAAGAAATGAATGCTACCACCAAGGATTTGCCTGCAAATGTCAGTATCCTATTCTCTTGCCACTTTTATTATTATTTTTAGGGGAATTCTGTCATGACAACCTGCCCACCGAGCGCTGAATCAGAGGGAGGTCGTGCCTCCCTGGCTCGGCTGCCCGGTTGCAGATGTGGAGCCGGGTTGGCACTGGAGCACGGCTCTCCCAAGGGTCACTTCTGGGCACTGGCTGGCAGTCGGGAACTCCAGCTGGAGCAAAGGGCAGCTTTGCTACTCTGTACACTCAAATACCCGCTAATTGTTTACTTAGCAAGGGAGGCCCATCTCAGATGACACCAATTCACACTTAGCACAGAGCCACATGCTGGCACTTGGCATCTTGTTTTGCTTTACTCAGACCCCTCCTACTGCCCCCAAAATGGCAGCAGTTCCTTCATTAGTCAGAGGTTCTGCTTGTGGAATAGCTATAGCAAGCTGAATATTTTTCATACAATTTATGACTCATAATTCATAGAAAGGCAATAGTTGGTTTCACATTTCCTATAGCTGAAATACTTCACTGGCATCAACATATTACTAAGGACAATTTTAAATCATGAGAAAAATATTATGTATGAAGGAAAGAATTTCCCACAATGTTTTTTCCTCTTTCTTTTTTTCTTCTTGTGGATACATTTCTAAAGTATTAGCAAATGCACATCTTAGTGCTCACCATTCTCATCATCCAGGGACACTGGGCTTTTACAGCCCTGTTCCACATGGCTGCTAACATACTCTGTCCCATTTACAGCAGCTGGATCTAGCCTTAGGTCACAAGTCTAAGTTTCCTAAATTAAATGTTCTCTATAAGCACATTTGGGCTGGTTTGGATGTTGGGTAACAATTGTATTAATGATTAATAAAACAGCCCACATGGTCCATTTCTCCCTCTCTGATCTGTGCTGGCTGTATATCATTCAAAGGGGCTAAAATAGGAGAAATGTTATAATCTCTGAAAGCATACTGTAACTTTCTCCTCTTTTGCCATTGTCTGTGTCTGAAAAGCAAAAGTAAAAACAACACTGGTCTTCCTGAAACTGCATGTTCTACCTTCAGCACAGTTTTAGGAGACTCATATTTCAAGTTCAGCAGGAATAATGTGATGGAACAGGCACAACACATTCCACTGAGCACAGCTGGATAACCTAAGAGGCCAGCAAGAGCTTGGGACCAGCAAGTGTGTCAGTGGCAATCTCACCCTTGCAAGGCCCCAGTGCAACAGCAGCCCTGTGCTCCAGCTCCCCACTTTCGCTAGGTCAGCTCCCACCCTCCAAAGGGTTTCCTCCTGACACACCCTGTTTGCTCAGCATTTACATTACTGCTGGAGAAAATAAGTAGGGAAAACATGAAGTAAGGCAAAGTAATAAAAGGAAAAATGTTTTCCTCAGAGGCAAATCACAGATAATCACATTTTTCCACCCAGGAGATAAATCCCTCTAGGGCATGTGATACTCAAGGAGAATGGAGGACAACAAGAAGGCCCAGCAGTGTTGCAGCTGGCATTTGCCCTCTTCTGCATCATTCTTCCTATTGCCACTGTCCATGCCCACAGCTCTCTTCTCTCTGGCAGTCACCTGAAAAGAGCTCCATTACCTCCAGCACCTTTTCCTCAGGGACTGAAGACATGCTGATGTGTGGCTGAGGATCACAGAGAGTGTGCTCTGAGGTGGCTGCTGGCTCCTGAGGCACGGGGCCCTTCTCCTTTCTATGCGCAACACAGGGATGAGCTCTGAGAGCAAGGGAGCATGGCTGACATGACGCAGCAAAGGGCTGGCCTCCAGGAGCCTGCTGAAGGAGAAGTTGGTTCCCTGCTGGCAGCTGGGGCTGGGGCCTAGGCTGCATTTGCCAGAAATCAATATAAGGACTGTTTTGAAGTTGAGGAAGAAGGGCAGAAGATGGATTAAACAATTATACTCGTTGGAAAGCAGAGGCTTAAGTGAGATGGAGAGTGTTTGTGAGAAGCAGCAGAATGGCTCAAAAAGGGGGAAAATCAATGCCAAAATCTTGCAAATCAATACATAGACAGTGGAAGGGCTGAGGAAATGAGGACAGACACTGGGCGAGGATAAAAGTGCCCAGTTAGAGTGACACAGATGGAGCTGTCTTGATTTTATACCACTGGAAGGTAAGTACACTTCAGAAAGAGAAGGGAAAAAAAGGAACCAGGAATGAGCCAGGGGGAAAAAAGCACTTGGAGCTGCAGCCAACTCCAAAACACTCAAGTAGGCACAGGATCAAATCCAGCTTCCACTGAGGTCAACAAAGATTTCCATTAACTGCAAGGTACACTGCATCGGGCCCTCTGCTTCAGATTGTTTCCCTTTCACGAGGCCAAGCGCTGTCAGCCCAGCACGGGTTGAGGAACTTGGCTGCTGGCTGGGCTCTGCTGCCCCACAGCAGCTGCCAGGCCCACGGAGAAACACCAGCCCCTGGCAGTGTGCACAGAAACCACAAGAGAACAGAGTGCTCCCAGCCCCAGCTCATTCTCTATTCCCTTTAGAAGATTCAAACTTCTCTCCATGCAGGGCTTTTATGCACCTTTTTGCTTCCAGACATCACTAACTATGGATGAAAAAATCAACCAGAAAAAGTAAAGGTGAAGAGCTACAGGGGGAAAAATGCGCATTTACAATTAACTCTACCAAAGCTGTAATTAATCGAACATCTGCAATATTAAAATGAGGTTTCAGTGGTCAGCTATGGTTCTTGCCAGATCTAGTGGAAAACCAAAGTCAGGCCATGAACCACAAAACAGACTGAGGAAATTGCAGTATCCCAAATTTGTGGACTCAAATAAAAAAAAACAGGAGGGTGGAGTTTCCCAGCTTATTCCTACAGTGGGCTACCTAAACCTGACTGCTGCATGGTCCACATGCTCTCTGTTATTTCCCCAGTCTTACACTGGTAGATGGCAGCCTTCCAACAGATTTCAAGATTTTGCTGGAACAGAGGCCACCTTTGAGCTCAGATGCTCAATAGGAGAAATCCTTGTTTGATGGTAAACAGATATTTGGATTTGTGCACATAAAGACTTCATCTCACTCTGTGCTCTGCGGGCAGTGTGAAAGGCTTTCCCCATTTTACCCTCCTGCCTGGCTGCACTCCACCGGCATTGGCAGAGGCTTGCGTTCTTGCTGTACTACAGGGTTGTCCAGCAACATTTTTCATTCAGAAAGCTCCTCGTTGCCAAGATGTATTTATCATCCAAGTGAAGATTGCACAAGAGGTTACAATAAGTAAGACTTTTTCCCAAGAACATTGTGTCTGAAGGAGACAATAGGTCCTCCAAAATTTGGCAAGGGTAATTAATTGCTAGCAACAACAAAAATTAATTACTTGCTTTCCATTCACCAAGAAGGATGGCTGACAGATGCAGGAAACAGATACAGGTTCCCTGCAAAATGAAAAAAAAATAAAGCTCATGCCAAAAGAGATGATCCAGCATTGATTACAAGCCTTTCTGCGATAGCCCCCCATTGCAGAATTTTTCATTCATTATTTTAAACATGCAAAACCCAAGCAGTTCAGGAAACAATGTGTACAATGTACTCAATCAGAACTGCTGCAGCCCCACAGAACAGAGAAACCTATTTTGCAATATTCTCTCTCCGTAATTATTCTCTAGTTGGACACTTCATCCAATTTTGTACTCGACTTTTGTTTTGTCTGTTTTCAGGTTGCTAACATCAGGGGCTAAATTTTGCACATAAATTCCCATGCCTACCATAACCTTGATTAACATATTCTAGCTACATAATTAAGATATTATCCTGAGTGTCATTAGTGCTTTTCAGTTTTAGTGCATCAGAAAAGCAGGAGGAAATTAGCAGAGGCAGAAACCTACTGAGTGCTGCAGCACTGCTTAGTCCATTCTGAAACTATGTGAGTCATTCAGAAACTAATAGATATCTGCCCCATGATTAGTTAGGGCTGTTTTCTGCCCCAGCTGCTCCTGTTACAAACTCCTCCAAGCTATCCTGCTTAGGCAATGATAGACCTCCCTCCCAGCCTAAATTATGCAGGGTCAGTTTACTGCCTCTGATTTTAGTTTGGATTGTCTTTTCACAGCAGTTCTGCTGTTACCTACAAAGTGAGCCCCCTTCATCCTAAGGGATTTTCACAGCTTGGCCTCCAGGGCTGAATTTGTGTTCTTCTGTTAAATGGGAATTTTGTTCCCTTTATTGGCGTAGTAGCGCATCTCTGTATCAAGAAAGATCAGACAGGGACATGATTTTGATAAGAGGTGGACACCCCATTCTTGATGACATGCCAACAGTGGTGGAAAAGTCATCCTTGTGGTAAAGTCACTTGGGGCTTTAATCCTGGCTTTTAGCCCTTACAGCATTTCTACCTTTTGTGCTCCTGAATTATTTTTAATTCTGCTAGCACTCCAGCTCTGAAGGTCATCCATTCTTTTGGCTGGATGTTTTAGCTCTGCTTTGCATTGACTATGCATTCCCACCTCACATTGTCAGAGTGCTTCCTTCCTTCTTTTTTTTCCCCTCATACCAGGCTTACCAGGGGTTAAAGTATGCAGAGGAGACACACTGCAGCACATAAAACTAGGCAGACAGAAAAAGAATATAGGCACCTCACAAAATGTAAGACTCACTAAATTAAATCACTTCAACACACAAAAAAAATACATGACTGTGAATTAGGAATGGGGAATTGCAGGTAAGGAACAACTTTAACCAGATGTTTTTTATACACATTTTCAAGGGATATTTGCAGAACTAACAAAGGGAGTATGTGCAAAAGACAGAGGAAGGATTTTATAAATGATACAGTGCTCTGGTAAAGGCCCTATCAGAAGAAAAACAAATAAAAATAAATCTAATGTGACAGTCATTGCTATGCCACTGCTCATTCTGTTTGCCTTCCAACACTTTCAGTCTTTATTTAGCCAGTCACCTACAGAAGACTGGTATATTTACTACTCTGTTTGTACAGCACCCAGTACAATGGGGTCCTGTTATTGTGTTTATGGCAGCAGGATAACTTACTGTTAAAATAAGGCAATTAAATCCAGGCCAAAATATACAACTTGGAGTACTAGGCAAAAAGATGGTGGAGGGTGGAAGTGTCAGTTCTACTGGGTCCCAGCACAGAAACCCATGCATCATGATCACCACAAACCAACTCTCAAATGAATTGCCTTAATCCTTAAAGCCACAGAATATGACACATCCCACAGAATCACTACAGTTGCAAAAGACTTCCACTCAGTCCAACTTTCGACCAAACATCACCACATCAACGAGACCCAGGGATGGTGACTCCACCACCTCCCTGGGCAGTCCACTCCAATGCTTAATCACCTTTTCTGTGAATAAATTCTTCCTGATGTCCAAATATATTCCTTCCATAGCTCTATTTGCTATTGCTATGGAAAGAATCAGACAAAATAAAACAACAGTAACTAGACCATCTGGTTACTTTTTTTCATTTACAAAACCCTTCTTTTGGTGATTAAAGTGCTTCTAATACCATTTAGGATTTAAAACAACTCTGGATGGTTAAAAATCAAACAAATGAACCAGACAAGTGATACCAATATTTGAAATCTATCACTTTAGTTTTTGTATTTTATTAGCCCTAGAGTGAATAGAAAGTTCTCTCACAAGTATCACAGAAAAGACTTTTCTACTGTTTTTTCTCAGCTGCTTCTCCTTAAGTTGATGACTAACCAAAACTATTTATGTTCTTCCAAGACAAGAAAAAAATGCTATATAGATTTAGCAGCAGGATAACAGCTACCATAACACCTTCACCTTCATCTTATAAAGGATAAAAGAGAAAAAAAAACAAAGCTGAGAACAGCAACTGGAAATATGACATAACTTCTTGTCAGATGTCTCAAAAGATACCAGTTATATCAAAATACTTTTTAACAGTATGCAACTTATACTTCCTAGCAGCATAGAACTAATTTTATTTTTTTTTCCTGGTATTAGTTTGTTTTTTTAATTAAGTCTGTATATTCCACTCCCCCACCACAGCTCATTACAAGACACACTGTGTTTGGCCATGGGCATTTCACAGGGGACACCTCCCATTTTATACTACAGTCCTTGTGCTCCACGAGTTGTTCAAATACAGCTCTTCCCCTGAAAAGGAGAGATATGAACTTCAGGCTATAAGCCAACCCACGGTCCTAAAGTTAAGACATTTGGAAATAAACCAAGCACGGCTGCTCAACATATTTCCAAACAAATGCCTGTAAAATGAACAAAGTATTTATAACAAGGCATCTCCAGACAAAGAGTGCATATGTAAACACTTCAAGAAGCTCTGATGAACAATTCAAGAGGTGCAATCTGTTTAAAGAGAAAACACACATGCACTGCTATGTCCATTTTCAAATCCAATCAGAAAATTTCATCAAACAACTCCTGTTGATGCCTCAGAGAGTGTGTGTATGTGCTGACACACACACAGGTATTACATAATGTCTGCACATCTGTGTAGATTATTTCCTTTAAAATAATCTAATTTCAAGTGAGCTCCCTGAAAGCAATATGTAAAAATAAAGAAGACTCTTATTTGTGTCACCAGTCTGATAAAACAAGTAATTCAATTATATTTGCATATACATTTATTGGACCATTAAGCACAACAGACACTCTGGAAAAGATCTGGAAAGGGGGAGGCTGAAGGAAGCTGGAAGAGGTCCTGCTCCAGGCAACAAAGCTGCACTCTGCACAAAGCTCAAGTGTCATGAAAGAACAAACAGGCAAAGAAAGAGAGACCACAACATTAGGAATAATAATAAAGTGAGTGAAAATAACTAAGAGCCACCATGAATACCACGAATACCACTTTTCTTTTCTTCCTTTCTTTCAAGTAGTCTGGAAAGGAAAAACAGACCTGAGCTGCTCTCTTCCAGCCAGGACACAGGCATGAGAGGAAGAGGAGCAGGGTGCAGAGAGGAAGGGGAGCAGGGTGCAGACAGCTTGATCATAGAGGCAACTTAATAGATAGACCTGAGGAGCACTGACAAATAACCTGTTCTCCCTGTCCACACCAGCCTTGGAAAAAGCACATTTGTGTCTGAAAAGCTGATGGCACAAGCCCTCTTTTCCCAAATATTTGGTGAAGGGAGTATACTGCAAACTTAATACAAGATCTGTGGTGATTTGCTGCCTACCTCAAAGGCTGTAATGCCCCTTTCTGAAGGCACCTGCTTGCTCCCCCAGCTTTTCAAAGAGCACACACTCCTGATTTAACAACCATACTTGGCTAACAGTAATAGGCAATATTAGTAGTTCCCTGAGTACAGAAAATTCCCCTTCTGGAAAACACACTGCTTCAGATCCCACATCAGCAGAGAGTTGTAAGGAACGAGCACACAGCATTCCATTTTGAACACATGTAGTACTTGAGAACTATCTATATTCCAAAATTCACAGGGATCAGGTTTACCTTAATGGTAGAATAAAGGAGGTGGGGGGAAAAGTGTATTTGTACACCTGCTGTGCTCGAATTATCCCCTAAATGCACCAAATCCTTTCTACCGTGATGGCACCCTGAAACCTTCTGCATTGGGCTGAGCTCTACACAGACACAAGAGAATAATCCTATTTTGAAATGGATTTCTAATTTAAAACAGAGCAAACAATTGTATATAGAGCCATAACTGTTCCTCATTACTCTTAAAGTATGCTCATTGGAGAGCTATTTAAACTATTTAGAGTTCAGGTCTAAGTAAATGACCCATGTGGGTCCATCAACAGAAAGAAAGTTGGACAAATCTCTCCCAACCCTTCCTTAGCACTGGAGCAGGAGCACTATTATATGCTAATTCACAAACCTTACAGTGAGGGAAATCATGTTATAAGCAGCATTTACAAATTACTGCACTGGCAGGTTTACATTACAGAGCAGCATGGAGGAGCTTTGCTTACTTCATGCATGAGTGAATGCACATGCACACACGTGCAGCTGTGTACATAACTCCTTTCCAAAGATCCTATTTTACTTTCCTGAAACCCTCTCACTTTGGTTACAGAAACAGGGAACTTCCCAACCTCTGGACACACTTTGGTAGCAGTTTCAGCCTGGGCTCCAGTTGACTTCTGTCTGGCAGCTACTGTAGAGACCTGCAATCCATCACTCAGTGTTTCAGCCACATGCCTTGCATTAACCAGTGTGGCTTAAAAGCTTCTCCTGATCCCACAAGGCAAGGCACAGCACTATTCATCCACACCTTTAGTATTGCAAAGGTAAGGTACTTTCTACAACAGCTTTAAAACCCTGAGGAAAAGGAAACAGAGGGCAATTAGTAAACAAATTCAAGCATATGCTCATGAATTGTCTCAAACCAAGCACCACTACAGTCTCCTGTAATGTTCACTGAAATCCCTTTCCAGGTTCCTGTTCACATTTTTTAGTAACTTATGGGTGTGATTGCACTCATCATCCCCTTTTCATACCAAGCCAAGCACTGGGCAAACTCTGAGGCTTACAACTAACTCAAAGAACAAGAGTCATCTACCTGGTATCCCAAAGCAAATCCTTGCTACATGGCACAGAAGTCCAAGCCGGTGGAGAGTATTTCACTAAGCCTCTCAATTTGAATTTGCATTACTAAAATGTTGAATGCCACACCTCTCATCTCCCTGTTTTCTACTTTCTTTATCCAGCAGTAAAGTAGTTGAGCTGGTGTAAAGAGAAGCAAACAACCATTTCAGCAGCAGCACTGAGCAGCAGAGTTTGCCAAAAGCTAATAGCAGACAACATCGGGTGTTACAGCCTTTATAACTAGGAGGAAGGTAGGCACAGGGCAAGAATCTTCAAATTCTTGGTTCAAAAACCCCACCACCATTTGGTTTGAAATTTTCCTCTGGATTGGCATGATTTACATCCAGAAAGCAACAATGAATCCAGAAACTCAATTTAAAGAGAGAATTTCGCTTGAAAAGACAAGACCAGTAACACACACAGGAAGTATTTTATCAACACTTCTTCATAAAGCACATTGAAGTAATTAGCAGAGCAGGAAAGGTGCTGTGCATGTCACCAATGCAATCAGAAAGTTTTCCTACCAAGAGAATGGGTAGACTTCAGCCAGACTATTTCCTCCACTTTTGCCCTTGTCTGACTAAGCCCAACGAAACACGCAAACTCAGCCAAGAGTGCTCATATTAATACCAATGTAAGTACTAATTTGAGGGTATTAATAACACTGCAGCACCCAGCAAAGAACCTATACAAGTTACTGGAAAAAAAAAATCATAGCAAGCTGCCTTCAGGAGTTTATTGATTCCACTGGAATCTCACTAAGTCTCAACACACATAGAACATAGCAAAGAGCCTTGCTCAGAAGACATCTTCAAAGTTGAGGTAGAATTGAGCCCAGCCTCGAGGGAAAGGTGCAGCACACACCAGAACAACATAGTTGTTTCCAGAAGGGTGCTCCAGGACAGCTTCATGGCCAGTCATGTGCCAGGATCCTCATATATGAAATCTGGCCATGAATAAGAAATGAATCTTCTACACTGCACTCTGGAAGTCCAAATGAGGGTCCCAACACTCAAGGTGTGCAATCTTAAAAGATAAAAACCAAAACCCCACCTATTCCTGATGCAATGCATTTTAAATTACTAAATACATTAAGATAGCAAATTCCTGCAAAAGCAACACCTTGCTGTGCAAAAGCCAGCTGTCATTTAAGTCTACTCTTGGAATTGGGTTCTTTCATGTTCTTTCTCTCAAGCGGGATATTTTGTGGTGGTTTTTTTTTTGTATTTACTTTTGGATATTTCGTGCAATTACACTTATTAGCAACCAGGGCATATTTGCTGCAAGATCAGCAGGCAATCCATGCCCTCCTCTAGACCTCCTTTTCACATCCTGAGCTGCAAGAATGGTGGCACGACCCCCTCCTGCTAGCACACGCATTTCCCCCTCTTTTCTTCTCTTCTTTTTTTTCTCTTTTTGTCAGAGACAGCAGTTTCTTACTCTATCAGGGTGAGTAAATCAAGTGGATAGAATAGCAGTTCAATGAAGGTTTCATGATGAGCTTATTCCTCTTCATTAGCAGCAAGTGATGTGTTTGCTAATTTTATTGCTCACGCGTTAGCAAAAACACGTTTGGCTGGCATTACATTTACAATATGCTATTTGTGTATTAAAGCATTTCTTTTCAGTGGCCACAGACACCAAGATGAGGGCTTCCTACTGCTTTTCTTTATACTAAAAAGATACATATCTATTGAGTTATGTAGAAAACAGGATTTTCACAGATATTCACAGACTTTACAAATTATTTTTAGACACATTGGATATGAGGAACTTGTAAACAGGATATTTAGACTCAGCAAGATGAGTTAGGAAGTTTACTGTCCAGGAATAAAGCCCCAAAGCATACAAAAGAATTGTGTCAAAGACTGGAAATTGTTTTTGTGCTGCCAGAGACAGTTGTTACCCACAAAGTTACATAGTGCTACAAATTTGCAATGCATCAGTACTTTTATGGCATTTCTCCATATTCAACTCTACACATTGAATTTTGTACCTCTTCCTGTTAACAGTGCCTCTGCCATTTTTAATGAGCGCTACCTACTTAAGTCATTACAAATTTTCTTTTACTTCAAAAGATTTTAACATTTAAAGAGTGATATTCCTCTACCTGTTTTTTCTTGTAGGTGGTTTGTTGAGTTTTAAACCATTAGAACTTTGAAGCATTGTTTTAAAGCCTCCAAGACAAGGAAAATTCAAGTGAAGGCAGCAAACTTAAACAGTCTGTTCATATTCAAGGTCAAGTACTAATAATTTTTCAAACAAGGTTCCAGAGTACTCTTGATATGGCCTTTAGAAGTTTATGAGAGTTTGGCTCCCCTACTTTTTCTTTGGGGAGTACTTTAAAAGAACTTATAAAACCTCCAGGATACCTGGCTGGAATGCATTACCAGTGAACTGTTCTCTCCTTTGAGGATTTGTACCACAATGGGACCCCAACAGACAGCAAGCAGTAATGCAGAGTCTAAAATAAAGAATATATATGAGAAACACAGCTCTGCTGTGAGACAAATGAAGGCTACTTTCTCCCTCAGCCTCCCAGTGCAACACAGCACACCTCACGTGACTGAAGCAACATCTGTGTTTTATCTTGAGATAGGATTCCTAATATTTTTCTGTAGAGACACATACACACACAGAGAACCCAAGTGCTGTGCAAGGCAACTTGCCCTGTATTTATTGTTCAGAATAGGAAGAGGGAAAACTTGTACAGAAAATACTATTTTTAAAAATTTTCTTGGCATTTTGAATTTCATGTGTTAATTGTAATGCTATCTTTCTTTTTTTCCCCCCAAATTCTCATTCAAAAACATAAAAAGGCATTTGTTCAGTTTTTAACATTTTAAAATCAATATGCTCAATCCAGTAATGCAATATACACTGCACTAGGGATCTCATTAGACATTTTCCAGAAGTCTCCATGCAGCTCTTGACTAAGTTTCATTAACTCTATAAAATACATATATATAACTACAGCTCCAAAAGTAAGAACTGTTAAACAGCACTGACTGGCATTTAATGATTTTCAAGGCTACAAAAATATCTCTTTGTACTAAACGCCTCATACGACTCAAAGTTACCACAGCTTTCTGCAGTTGCAAGATAAGACTCTCAAATCTACCAATGCTAGAGGCAAAAAAAGAAAAAAAGAAAGAAAAAAAAAACCCTCAGTCAGATAAAATATCTTAAGGTCCGGCTTTTTACATGTAAAGCAGCCGCAGCAAAATTATTCACATTCTTAGCACATAGCTGACCAGGACAAGATTCCACAGAGAGGTAAACAATTCCCCCAAGAGAGCAGCTGCATCTTCTTCAGACTGGGAGCTACAGGGGGGGAGGAGAAATGCCCACTGAGGCCCCCAAAAGTGGTGAGAAACATGAAGAAAAGACTACTTCTGCTCGGTGATAATGCTTCACTCCACTGCTCCTTTACTGAGCTTCTTGAGAATAGAGAAGTGTTGAAATAAGTAAACAAATAAATAAATAAATGAAAAATAAATTGAAGCCAGTTAGTAACACAGGCTTTAATTAGTGTCCTAAAAGAACACTGTAAGCAGGAATCCAAGTTCAGTTCAACACAGAGGAGTGGGGGATAAATATTAGATAGTGTTGAACAGAATGGAAAGGAACTAAAACAGCTAAGTCATCCAGCTTTGCTTTTATTGTGCAATTATTTTCAAAAGTACACATGATAGAATAAAACTATTTCTTTCTAGGTTTCCACATTATCTCTGAAATTGTCCTTTTTTAAATTGTTTCTTTTTCTTTAACAGTATCTTTACTCAGTTCACCTCACTGTTACTTCTGATGGCTACCAGCCAAGTGGCACACTTCAATAGTCAAGACACACAGTCCTGAAGAAGCATCTTTCTCACCCTGCTCCATTTACATGCAAAAGCTGTGAGATGTATTTTGGCTTGTTGTAAGAAAAGAAATCCTCTGGGAAGATTCTCCTCAATGCCATCTCCTTTCTCAGAAACCTGCCATGAGCCATCAATGAAATCAGCACAGCAATGTAGAAAACAACCACATCACTACATTTAGCATTCATAACTCACTGTTCACATACCTGTTCCAACTGCAAGTGTGTTGGCAGACAACTATTTCTGTCTTGTCCCTGGCTGCCTGTCACTTCTCCCTGTGCCCGATGTATCCCCTGCTTCCCTCTTGCCTGACCACACTTGCCACCAGAGCCAGCTGGGTTAGCACAGACCGGTGATCCAGCTGTTGAAGCATTTTGCCCCACGACAGCTAGGGTTAACTCCAGCAGCAGCTCAGCTGGGGCAGTAAGACCTCACCAGAGGAGCAGAGGAAGAGTAAGATAACACAGCATGGAGCAGATGGGCCTCCCTGGAGCACAGCTGGAAGGAGGAGAGCATGTGAGTGCAAGGCTGAGATTTCTCTCAGCATTTCCTCTGATGGTGGTTGACAGCCAAGGCAGCTGCCACCACTCTCTACTTCTCTGCTGCTTTCTGTGCCTCCCCCTGTCATACCCCTCAATTGTGCTCCTGCCCCTCCCATCATCCCCAAAAACTTATTTTTAACCTGGATCACTTCTCTGGTCTGCCACTGCTCAGCTCCACAAACACTGTGCTGGCACAGCTCACAAGAAGGAACTGGGGAGAAGCAAGAGGGAACATGGGTGGCTCTGGCAGCAACAACAAAAGCTGCTCTCCTGGAAATGCAGCCCAGGAGTCTCCTCTACTTCCTTCACACCAGCCTACAAACTTCCCAGGTGAAAGGAATATGCTTGTGTTAGCTCAGATCATAAGGTTTATTTTGTTTTTTTTTTTCTTTTTGCCTCTGCGCTGCATTAAGTGCAGTATTTCGTATGTTGGTATCATACTAAGTTTAACAAGCTAATCCCTCCCTTACTTGTGCAGTTATCACCTAATATTTCAAGGCAAAACTAGGACATTTTTCAAAAATACATTTGATCATTTAAAAAGATATAGCCAAGGGGAAACAGTCTTACATGACAGGCTATAAATCAACATGTTAGACGAGTAATTTTAAACCACAGAAGAAGGAAAAAAAATCTCACTGTATCAAGCCAATAAAAACCTTCTAACACTCTAGAATATATTGGACCTATTCCACAACAACTATATTTCTTATGAAAATACAGTATTTTCAACTCTAGAGAAGTCTGAACCTGATTAAACTGAAACAAAGGAGAGAGAGGAAAACAGAGCAGAGGACATGATTCTACTCACCTTCAAAACTGAAGTCTGAGGAGGGAGTTTGAGAAGGTTCAAACAGATATATTCTCTTGAATAAGTCACTTAGTGTTGACATATTTGCTTAGTAGTTCCCAGCAATGCTGGCAGGGGATCGCTATTCCTCACCTCTCTCCTTCAAGCCTTTACTCAAACTTCTAGGAGACTCTTATTTTCCAATGCTTTCAACCTATATAATTTGATAGGAGAACTGCCAATTGTTTTTCATGCTTCATTACTACTATTAAGTTCAATACTTGGCCCAGTATCATTTTGATAAATGTTCACTGATGACACAAAGCTGGGAGGAGTGGCCAATACCCCAGAGGTCTGTGCAGCCCTTCAGAAGGACTTTGACAGGTTGGAGAGAAGGGCAGAGAGGAACTGTCTGGAATTCAACAAAGGCAAATGCAGAGTTCTACACCTGGGGAGGAATAACCCCAGGCACCAGCACAGGCTGGGGGTGACCTGCTGGAAAGCAGCTCTTGGAGAAGGACCTGGGGGTCCTGGTGGACACCAAGCTGTCCATGAGCCAGCAGCATCCTCGTGGCAAAGAGAGCCAGTGGGATCCTGGGATGAAGAGCAGTGCCAGCAGGTAGAGGGAGGAGATCCTGCTCCTCTACTCTGCCCTGGTGAGGCACATCTGGAATGCTGTGTCCAGGTCTGGGCTCCTCAGTACAAGAAAGACACAGAGCTCCCAGAGGGGGCCCAGCAGAGGGTTACAAAGATGATTAAGGTAGCGAAGCATCTCTCCTGAGTACAGGCTGAGGGAGCTGGGCGGTTCGGCCTCAACAAGAGGAAACAGAGGGGACCTCAACAATGTATATAAATGTATAAAGGGAGGGTGTCAAGAGGATGGATCCAGGCTCTTCTCAGTGGTGCCAAGAAATAGGACAACAGGCAACAGGCAGAAACTGCTGCACAGAAGTTCCACTTGAACATGAGGAGGAACTACTTTAATGTGCGGGTTACCGAGCACTGGAGCAGTTTGCCCAGAGAAGTTGTGGAGCCTCCCTCACTGGAGATATTCAAGGACCATCTGGGCACAATCCTGTGCCACGTGCTCTAGGATGGCCCTGCTTGAGCAGGGAAGTTGAACCAGATGACCCACTGTGGTCCCATCCAACGTGACCCATTCGGCAGTTCTGTGAAATTCTTATCATCATCAGCATTGTTATTATTAGAGCCCATACTCAGCTGCACAAATACTATTTAAAGGCAGCAGTGTTTCTTCTAAGATCTTTAAGGGTGCAAACATTAAGAAACAAAAAGAGACAAGTGATCACTTTCCTTCCTTGAGAAAAAATATTCTTAAAATTGAGGTCTACAGCAAAACCACAATGAGCAATATTCTTTTTGAGTATTTCAGCAGCAAAATGAAAACTGGCCCATGCTTCAATGGGGTAACAAGCACAACACTACATGGCATGGGAGAGAGGATTAGTAAGACAGAGTTTTGGAAACTAAGACTCAACAATGTGCAGTAGTGCACAGGTGAATATCTTAATTTCTGCATGAAGTAAAAATAATTCAGTTTCTCTGCACCTGTTTGACAGAGCTGCCAAAGGTAAGGACGTATGCCTGGTTAGGCAATCAAATTTCAACTTCCTAAACTTGCCCTCAGAGAACTGGGTGGAGACAGTCCTCCTACTGATTGTTAATCTGCAAGCATGTTGCCAAGTACTGTTATATATGTCCCTGCATCAGACCACACTGTAGGTTCATGGGAAGATCTGCGTTTTTATTCTTCAAAGGTGCCAAGTACAAAACAAAGCTAAGCCTCCATGGTGATGATACATGGAGATGGTCCCCTGTATTTTGATGATCAGGTTCACTCTACACTGAGAGGTCATCTTAGGGTACTTTCTACAGTTCCAGAGAAATGGTCTTTCCACAATTCCACTTGGGCTTCCAGCTGTGTGCACACTGCCTTGGACAGTGCTGTGAGATGCAGAATCACAGATGCAGTTACTCCAGAACAGCAGTGTTCAAGCAGCGCTTCCAAGGCCAACATCTGCTTCCTGTAACAGGCATTGTAACTGTCTATTCCTCTTCTCCAAGGCATCCATCAGCATTTAAAATTCTTGGCATTATGGTTAATTACTTTTAATCAAGCTCTGCAGTGTCTGCCACCACCTTCAGAGACTAACCAGAGGCCAATGACAGGCAGGCTCCGAAGTATGTGCATACATAATATATATATACACACACACATATATACAAAACTATGTGTGAAAACCTGAATTCAGGCATGTTTTTCCACAAATGAAATATGTAGGATTTATGTTTCAGAACATGCAGTAGCTGAGGTTTTTGGAACTATCCAAAGTACTGCCTTACAAGAGAAAACAGTAATATAGCCATAGAAGTTCCATATGTAGCCCATTACTTGAGTGACTATAATGATTCTAATATATCAATTTTAATAGTCGGTTTTTAGCTTGCAGCTTTTCTTTGCAAAAGTTTAGAGTCAGGAAACTAGAGCAGAAGTACCCTAAACTGTAATAATCTGACAGCTGAAATTTTAAATGGGATCTATGTGCTAAAAGCCAAATGAGCTTTCAGTGAGTATTACAATGCTCCCATCTAAGCAACTGCTCCGCCAAGGGACTTTGCATTCTTTCCAACCTGAAATGTATGGACTGGGCCATCCCACCAGCTGACTACTCATTTATTCCTGCCCTGAACATCAAGCCTTTTTTTCAGTCCAACCTCAAGGTGTCCTCTTGTAGAAAGTTAAATACAAAGACAGTAAGAATGACAGAGATCTCTATGCAAAAATAAAACCACTGAACATCATCCTTTCATCTTTTCTGCATTGCAGCCTTCTCACAGTTCTACCCTAGAAAAATCAATCCAGCTTGTAATGTCTTCTGGGTAGAGACCTCATTTTTTACAGCAATGTTGCACCAAACAGCTTTATTCCAATGTCAGGGTGAAATGGTGGCTTTTTATTTGATTATCACTGCAATGCAAATGTGAAATCCAAAGCGAATAGTAAAACTCTTGTTAGCCATTTACACTGGTAATACCATCCATACCACACTGAAGTTTTACCAGTTTCTAACATGCAGGTCATAAACCAAAGATCTTGTTCTGCTAGGAAAGGTATGATCATTTTTTTTTTTATAATGTCATTATAAATGCTTGGAAAATTCTGTGAACACTGACAGCATAATTAGGAGAGGAAAGAAGGAAAATACCAGGTAAGCTACAAGTTACAAGAATATCTTGGCTGGTTATTATAACTGGTTATTCAGTCATGCATGTAATCTGAAATCCAAGTTACCAATATTAAAGAGATTTGAACATACCTCATTTAAGGCCAAAATCCGTGCCAAACCCTAAGTCTAAGTAAATGGACTTAGCATGTGTGTGTACTGGTGAAACAGGAGGATTCTTTTATTGCTCAAAATAGGCAGCAAAACTCTGGCCCGATGAAATCACTAGGAATTTTACAGCTGATTCCAGTGAGGGCAGAAATTCAGCTCAAGAATCTTCATATTCCAGCATAGTGGGGCTGGGGGTACGATCCCAGTCTACATGCATAGTGGATCTGAAATCCCAAACACATTCCTCTTCTTTCACACTACTTTCACAAAACTTCCTCATCTCACTGCATTCTGCACAGTGGTGCTCAGAAAACAGACAGGTTCTGAGCAGATTGTGCAGGCAAAAATTCACTTTTTGTCTTCTGACCCAAGCAACCAAGGTGGACCCCTGTTGTTGCAGGTGGGGTCTGAGGAAGGAGGACACTGTTACTCAGTAGCTGATGAAACTAAAAGACCTTCCCCACCCCCCTGCAGCACTTCCTGCAATGCTCCATACACTAAAAGTCATATAACACTACAAGCTGGACCACAGCTCAGTGCATTCCACTGCACTTTGTCACGCTTCCTTGACCGATACTATGCCAAAAATTACTAGCTTTAACAGTTCTCTGGTGAATAAAAGAGCTTTTGCAACTCTGAAACAGAGCTGAGTTTTTAATTCATGTTAAATCTGCTTTTCTGTTCTGAAGGAACATTTTTAACGCTGACTGTAATTCCCCTTCTGTGCTCTTTTTACTTCTGTAGTGACTTCTGTGAAGTTAAAGGAAAAATTCAAGCTGACTAATTTTAAAAGCCTTAAAGGGATTTCAAGAATACGCCTGAAGGAAGTAAAAATATGACCTAGCAAAAGTCAAAGATGAAAAAGATCCACATCACATTCATATAAATTTAGAAATACATGGCCATAAGATTCACAAGAAGGCTACTATAGACAACAAAATCCAAAGTACAGCTGCCAAGTGAGCGCAATCTTGGAACAATACAAGACTGCTCCTGCAAACATCTACTCAGATACTCTTGCAGTATAGAACTATGCCCTAACTTTCCTTTGCAATCTTTTATGCAAAACTCATGCCTACAGTTACCAAAACAACCTGATTATGAGAAAACTGTAAAACAAACATGAGCACTTAACAGAATAAAATGCTCATTATGGCAATGTTTGACTCCTCTCCAAAATACCAGCATGATGCATGTGCACCCAAAAAAGGGATCCTGCCTCCCTCCAAGCCAGTTAACTTTGCTCAAGAACTGTCGTCTGCTCCAGCCCATTTTTGGAACAGTGGGTTTCACTATCCAACCCCATCTCCAGGCTGACCTGGAAACATGCCTGCCCTGATTCCTCCTTGCATATGGAAACAATAAAGCTATTTTTACATGAAAAGCAAATCCTTTATTTTCTTAAAAACAAGAACGACCTTTGCAACAAGCACAGAAGCCAGGCGTTTCAAGTACAGGAGGGTGTTACCTGAAAGTACAAAAAGCAATTAAGCCCTGTGGAACAGAGCATGTGGGCAGAATGAGAGGTTAAGCATGACTTTAGACAGCAAGCAAACAAAAAACTTAAAAGAGGGTGGGAGGGAGGAATGCAAGGTAACCTGGAGCTCTTCAATTCAGTAACCTGAGAAGGTGGGGAAAGCACCTCTGCAGAGACCCCCACTAGAGCCAGGAGCAGGCACACACTGGGGGATCTCTGGTGGGAACCCCACACTGCTCTCCCTGGTGTGCAGGGAGCAGTTCAGGCTCAGGCTGCTGCTTCCCCACCCTGCAGAGTGGAAGAGAAGGGCTTTCCCAACACCTGAGCATGATCCTTTCAAGCCAGATATGCCAGTTAAAACAACCAGTTTACTATTAATGCTTGAGCTCAGCACTACCACCTTTGAGACCCGACTGCCATTACCCCTCAAGTAAATGTCAAATATCATCTCTGCTCACACACCCAGTTCCTGCTTTTTAGCAGGAGCTTCATCCTTGTTATGCTTCCCATTGGCCCTCAGCATTGTCAGATACCACTCTCCTGTCAGAGTTTAAACCTCAACAGCAATACTTCCTCCCTCTATCCATTAGCTGCCATGATCTTTGAGTCAAAAAAAAAAAAAAAAAAAGAAAAATAAAAAAAGCCTCTTCTCAGACTGGGAAATCACAAAACTACTATGTGAATGTGGCAAAACAAACTAGCTCTCTGTTTAGGGGCAGGAGTTTCCCCAAATTCATAGGCTCAACAGTTTCTGTGCAAGGAGGGCTCCACTAGTTTGACTCGTGGCTTGGTCTGAAGCTAGGCAATGGTCCTGCTTCTCTAAGTTCATGGGAGAGAGGAGGAGAAGGAAGTTAATGCATGGTAGAAACTAAAACAACTGGCCTGCTCCAGCTAGATGGAGATGCTGTGCTGGTGCTACGGCTGTTGCTGTTTGCTGTGTAGGGCAGGGTGAAGACTGAGTTCATACTCCACTACACAGTGGTGAGCTTGGGAGCACAAACCCTCTGGCCCAAAGCAAGAAATAGTTCTTTGAAAAGAACCAAAAAATCCTGCTAGGTATGTAGCATGGCTATTTGCTCAGAATAGTGCTTTTGGAGGTGCTGAACACATAGCAGAACACTCTGACCTTGCCAGGAATCTGTGAGAAGGCAGCTCTGCCTGCAAAGCAGAGCTGTGTCCCAGACTCTCCCTCCTGAGCAGTGGTGTTCCAGGCTCAGGGGACAACAGATTGTCCCTGGCAGCAAATCTGAGCACCCATTTCTGCCTGAATGAGGAACAGTGCGTGCAACAGCAAGTTCTCAACCTCCACCAGTTTCTAACACTTTGAAATCACTGAGAAGTTCCTGCAAAAATCTGTTGCAAATGATTTTACAGTATTACAAAGTAATACTGAAAAAATACTTTTTCTAGTTACTTTCATGTGGTTAAGAGCCCTGAAGGTTCACTTCTCAGCAAACAGAGAGATGAGGGGCGGGGGGAGGCGCACCAACGCAAATGAAAATTCTTGTGGTTTGCTTTCAAATTTGTTGGCACTTTCCAGTAAGGTCCTCTTGTAGCATGGGCAGCTGGCGTGCCACGTGTCCTGGCTGACACTGAGACTTTTGCCCACTTGTAGATTCCTAGGCTCCAGGTCTTCAATTTGCACTGCTGAACAATGCACCAGTAGCTTCTGTCCACTATTTGCACAATTGCAACACCACACATTTCACAGGTTTGTCATAAAACACCTTCCAGAAAGTACTCAATGGACATAGTGCTTGTATTAAGGACCATAATAAAAAGATTTTCTAAACAGAAGGGATGGCCAACATGCAAGAAACGATCACAGGAAGGAGATGGAAGTGAGTTTCCAGCACAGCAACTGCTGAAGAAAAATTCCACCCTGCTCCAGCACATAGCCAGCAGGTTGCTACTATGTCTGGGCAGCACAGATCACATGGGCAATCAGGGGATCATCTAAAATACAGAGATCATCTGAAATAGAATCAAACTGTGCTGCACAACCAGAAAAAACAGGCTCCACCAAGGTGTAATGCATATTATTTGGAGCACTCATTTGGAGCCAGGACAAAACCAGCCCAATATGGAGAGAATTTATCTTGATTCAAAGGTCTCTGTCTTTTGACCACAACTTTTTATATTTTTAATTGATACAACCAGATTTTTTTTTAATGGGGATACCCCACACAAATTAGTATTTCAAAGATTCCAATTACATTGATTGAATGGGATTTTATGCATCTTTATCAGGCTGACATCTGGCAGGATGGTGGAATGAACACAGCAACTGTGGCAATGCTGTAAGAAAAGCATGAATGGGACAGGTGGCTGGTTTAAGCATAGCCTATGAATCCCTGCCACTGAATGGAAGAAAAGATGCAGAAATGAAAACACACAGGATGTGCTGGCAAAGTCACGTTACAGTTGCATCTATAATTCTTTAACATGTCACACCAAATTTTTTTATATTTAAGACTGAAGTTTATAAAAGAGTTAGTCCTTAGTAGTTTGCAATTATTAAAAAAATAAATAAACTCATTTAGGGTATTCAGAGGCACATAGAAAGGCCCATAAGAGGTGTTGGATATTAGTCATTCAAACCAATGGAGCAGAAAAAGCAGTGCAATAGGACAACAGGTAAAGAAAGGAAGGTATAGACTTGAAGAGGCTGGAAGATAAGAACTGATACAGGGGGAGAACAAAACAAAACAAACAGGGAGGGAATGAAGCTGCAGATCAGCAACAGTGATCTCTAAGTTTCAGCTGACATTTGCTTTGAAATAACCCCCATCCAACAGATTCAAATAGTGGATAAAATCCAAACGTAGCCATACAAAGACTTTTACAGGAGTAATTTTACACTGCTAGCTCTCCTTCTAGAGTCAGTCTCTTTACAGGGCAGAAACTTAACCATATTATCACCCAGTAGCAGCAGCCTTCTTTCTAATATTTTATGCATGTGAGGTGCCAGACCTTTGCAGGCTTTGGATTAAATGAGCAATTTACAAACCTTGCGTTAGAGTAATGAAGGATACAGAAAAGGAGGATAATGAAGGGTACAGAAAACAGTTACAAAATGCTTGGTCATTCAAGCAGTATACATTTAAATCCCACCATTTTCCCAATTCCCGCTGTGTTTGTATTTCTCTAAGTGCATAACTGACTGTGTGTGTCACAGTAAGTTTCACACATGCACACATACACTAATAACAATTAAAGACAAAGCAATGGCACAGGACAGTTATTTCCACAGACTGTCCTTGCCATGGCCATTACCTGATTCACAAAGTTACAGGTACACAGTGTTCTTCAGCTTCAGCCTTCTGAAAATTAACTGACCTAGAAATAATTTTTTAAAGTATTTTCATATCCTCTCATTCTTTTTATCCTTCACCTCCCTAAGGAAATATTTTTAATTACTTGGATTCACTCAAAATGAAGAGCACAAGTTTCTCATCAGGAAAAATCCATCTCTTACACTGCAGGGAAGCAGAACATAGCCACAAACATTAGAATATTGTTTCCTTAGACTGAAAAAGAAATCCTCAATGCAGCACCAAATCCTGTGGATTAAGTTCTCCACAAACAGCTGGCACCATGCAGACACTGCAGTCTATATCCCAACACATATATGCACACATGCACTGCTTGTACGAAACCAAATTTCTGTGTGTCCATTTGTAACCCAGAAGTTCCTTGTGAACTGCCAGTGACTGCCCAGATGGCAGGACAAGTCCATTAGGAACAAACCAGTTTTGCTGTGCTGCAGCCATAGCTGGGAGACCCCATCAAGATCAGAGCTGACAGAACCACCTCCACAGAAGCTGCCCAGTAACATAAAATCAAAAATATTCCTATCAGCAGCAGTATTTTGGGTGACATGCAGCAGATGTGTAGAGCAGGCAGACAGCAAGAGTTTGACTGACTGACTTTCACCAGGCTTTTATTAAAGCATCTTCTGGAGATGGGAAACTGGGATCCCTCTCAAGCCTGGACAACATGAGACTGCTACTGCTAGGATGAGACCACAGACCACAATGCCACAGCAAATTCAGCCTCTAATTTGGTAATCAGAAGCATTGGTAAATTTAATTTTTTTCCCCCAAAAAATAGGGAATTATAAAAACTTAGAAATAAGGGCCAGCATTTCCCACTCTAAGCCTCAGCTCCAAGCAACATAATGTCAGATCTAATCTACACTCACAATTAGGTTATGAACATAAGCAGAAGGAATGAAAGAAGTTAGATGTATTTCATATGCTATACACATAACCTACATAAGTCTAAAGCCCAAGTTAACACAAACATTTGTAGCTTTAAGCAAACAATGATCATGTGTCTGTCCCTGCTTGATTTTACTAGTGCAAATGGCATTTATTCCAGCAGTACTTGACTGTGGAACATCTACTCTATAGCTAGAGTAGCTATAGCCACAGGCAGTTGTAATACACTCAGAATTCTTGCCAAGGTCAAATAAAGGAAAACCTGGGTCTAACCAGCTGTTTCTTAAGAGTGATTCAAGGCAATGGTAGGGAATTAATGGACATATCCACTACATGAGAAAAACAGCAGCTGGCACCACCAAGTAAAAAGATTTGAAGGGCTCTTTCACATCTCTCTTCACCTACTTCAGACAGCACTGCATGCAAGCATTTGCAAGTCAGAGACAGGCAGCACCAAGAAGCAAAGAGTGTAAGTACTGAAGCCTGATTTATGGAAGATTAGGGGGACACATGGAAACACACATGGCACATGGACGTTCTCTAGGAGTTGACACTGCAAGCAGCTGCTGAGCAGAATTTGAATGCTGGGCCCATGGGAGCACCAACAAGCTGTGGTCTGCTTGAGATGGGGCTACAGCAAGAAAAAACTGAGGAAAAACAAATGTAATTGTATGTTATGTCTATTTGCCCATGCTTTAGGAAAAAGAAAATAATTTTTTAAAAAAATCACTCCACAGAAGTATGGCACACACCTGAGTATCACATGAGTGGCAAGGAATTTTTATTTTCATTGTACTGACATTTAATTAGCAGCTTTAACGTAAAATTTTAATTAGTTTGCTAACTACTAAAAAACATTCCTAGGTTGAATTGAGTTCGTAATGCATACCTTGACCTACCCCTAAAGACAACAGCATGCAAAAGTCTTGTATCAAGTCCTTTTGCTGAATCTCTAAGTTTAAAAGTGCCATTCAATTTCTTTAAGAAAGAAAAGAATCCCCACAGACCAGCAAAAAACACCCCACATTCCCCTTCCAATGCAGAGATGCTATTTTTCAGTCTCAGCATAAAATATAAAATAACATTGATTCCTCTGAGATACTAAAGCTGAAAGAGCAGCAGAGATTTAGGCTGAGAACAACATAAAAAATGCAAAAGGAACTGTTACACCCTACTACTATTGTGATATCAGCTTCCTGTTAGAATAATAATGGCAATCTTCACCTTTGGGCCTTTTATTCAGAGACTGAAGTAAATGCTTATGCAGATTTTTTAGTGACTGTGAAGAAGTCATTTCCTTTCTCACAAAAAAAAGAAATTAAAATCTATAGCTCAAAATTCTACTGGCAATTAAACTTTAATAAATACAGTTTAAGTATCCAGTGCAAGTTAATCCAGTACCCTGTTACAGCAAGATAAATTTTATATTTTTACATTAACTCCCAAGCTTATAGAATGTTTATCTCATATGAGGAATAGGAAAGTTTAAGATAACTCAAGATTCACATTTATCTACAGCTGAAGTCTAGCATCTGATTCCTGTCCTGTCATTTCAAACACAATCCTACTACAAAGATGTAATTTATTCTATAGTTTGAGAAAGAAGAAAAAAGACTAAGAAGAATTAAGGGCAGAGTTTAAAATATTCTTCTTCAGTACAATATTACTGCCCAGCTGCTAAATCTTGTCATGAGAAGGAGAACACACCATCATTTACAACTGTTAATAAATGTTTCCACCACCACAAAAACTCAAGGGAAAATACTTTTCTTCCTTCTGCAGGACAAGCATATTCCAAGCCATGCTCACACAGAACAACACCAAGAGCACCTTCTCAAATACATTGTGGGAGCTGTGTCCTGGCACAGAGAATCTAAGTATTCTCACTAAGGCAGTACCATCAAGAAGTGACAGAAACATAGGAAGATTGGAGACAAGAGAAAGGGCTTAGGAGAGAAAGGTGTCAGAAGCTATCAGCTGAAGAGCAATCTCCACCTCTTGCTTTCAGCCCCTGGAAAGCTATGGCTCACTTTTTTTTCTGAAGAACTCAAATGACTTAAGTTGCTAACCTCAGGCATATTAGTGGGGAAACACATTCCGTTACATACTTTGACAGAAGAACACTGCATTACACTGGAAATCTCTCAGAAAGACTGAAACCAAAAAGGGAGGTTAGAAAGAAAAAAGTGTAAGAAAAGGTTATGAAACAAGCCCTCAATACACCTAGTAAAGAGAAGGCAGAGTGAACAACTTACTTTCAAATGGTGGATGCAAATGGAACACCCAAGAGACTGTTGGCCTGAATTATCAGATCTATTTCAGTTGCTAAAATAAAACCTTTCTCCTGCATTCAGCAGTGAGTGCCCTCATTTGAACATCCCTTTTTTCCTCCCTGTAACCCAAAATACTTCTACAAGCAGCACAGCTTGTAATGACTTGCACCACATTAGCTCAGCTGGTGAGAGCATGGTGCTAACAACACCAAAGGCACAGGTTAGATCCCTGTATGGGCTATTCACTCAAGGGCTGGACTTGATGATCCCTGTGGACTCCTTCCAATTCAAAATATTCTGTGATCCTCACCTTTAAAGTATGTCCCACAGAATAACCCAGGCAATCTTGTAACAGCTCAGTCATTTTTCATTAACCAAACAATCTGGACTGAAAACATCCAGAAGATGACTAAGATGTTCATCCTTGAGGTTTTGGTAAACAGCTGGGCAGGCAAAACTCCTAACACAGGTAAAGTTTACTCAAGCAAACACAAAATTTTGTTACAGGACAGGCCAGTGTTATGAAATTAGTTCTCTTACTTGCTATTACAATTTTTGCTGTCCTTCACTTGAAGGCAAGCTGTCTCTTTAGACATGTCCTCTTAACAAATACATCACAACATATATTTTACTACAGCAAAGCTTCAGCAAGTCTGTTATCAAAACAAAACTCTACACTGTATCTGCTTCCTGTCATCACTCCAACATTATGGTGAAAAGTCCTACTGGCTCAGTAACACACTTCTTGATGGCACAAGGATCATAGGTGGACAAGTATGACCTATACAGAACAGGAAGAACAGAATACTAGTTCTATATGCTAAATGCAAAAAAAAAAAGGACTTTTTGCCCAAGCTCTATTTGGCAGAACAGACTTTCCCTCACTTAAAGAACTGCAAATATTTGTTCAAATTGAGAGAAATACTTTATCCCCCATTCTCAAACCTGAAACCAATCAGCATTCCCAAATCAGGGTAGAATCTTTGCCAAACGGGTTCAATAAAAAGAAGGCAAGCCATGATGAAGAGACTGAAAGAATCCTGGAATGCAATGAGGAATTTAAAGGGAAAAAAAATAAAGAAACCAAAACCCCCACCCCACTTCTACAAACTGAATCTCATTAATTCAGCATAACACTGATGACAAAGTAGTCAGTTTGATATTCTTACACACATTATTACACCATTCCATTTTATTGAAAGACACTACAATTAGTGGAAAGATCTTGCCCTTCAAAATATCCTGATGTTGGCACGGGGAGGGCACATGTTTTACTCCAGATATTTATAAAAGCCTCTGGAGAAAATGAAGCAGAAGAACTTCCCCACTTCACATATTCATAGCTGTACAGCAGATAGCATGTTACTGGCAGTATGTAGCCTGTAAAAAATCCTAAAACATGATTTTTTCTTAAAAATAGCTGCCCAAACAAACCATGTCTAGAAATCTTTGCCCAGAAAAGGCACCCTTTGCTCAAAGGAAAGTTTGCTTGATGGAAAGAAAAAAGCCCACAAAAGTGACAAGTGTGTAACATTCCACAGTTCATCTAGAACTGCTGCAGCCCACTCTAAATTACAATGTCAGTGGCTGTTTATGCTCTAAGGAAGTACAGTAAGTACAGTACAGCCCATTCAGGTTGTTGGAATGCCACTGATCATACACTCAATTGCATCTATTCATTAGAAACACTCAGCCCACAACAGCAGCTGCTTTTACCACCACACCCCAAACACCACCCAGTTGCCCCAGGTGATTCCAGTGGATTACCAGCCCACAGGACAGATACCCCACACTCTTGTACCCGTACAGTGACTGCAAGTTATCCTTCCAAGCCCAAGCACTTCTATTTACTAAAGAATGGCATATTAGGTGTGCTTTTGGTTTCAAGCTTTTACAATGAAAAAGGTCTGGTCTTTTACAGTCATGCTCTGTGAGTTTCAAAACTATTTAGGCTGCACTAATTATTTTTGATTGAAACTCACTAAATAATTACTGTTGAAAAGATGACTTAAGCAAACAACAGACAAGTTGCTCCATTTGTTTCAGAAAAACAATGACTAATTATGCGTGTTATTTTGGTTTCTATCTCTTAAAAACAAAAAATTATGTAATCGTGCCTTCTTTCAGGTGAACAGTGAAGTCCCCATTAGGTTTAGGGGATGAGATTTCACTATAAAACCAAAAACTACACAATGGCTGAAAAATAGAAATCTTTCTGGAAGAAAACAGGTAATTTAAAAAAATACTGGCAACTTCCTAAGCAATTAAAAAAAGAAGTCTGTTTTCCTATGTAACACCTATGCTGACTGCAACCAAAAGACATGAGAATTTGATATTTACTTCATGAATTACACTGCATTTCATATACTCGTTAAGTCCATCAAGTGGTTTATAATGAACCTCCTGGCTGTGTAGGACTTCACAGAACAAGAGTAAAGTAATAAAATGTTATGTTTCCTTTTTATTTAATAAAACTAATTTCTATTTAATCTTAAAACGTAAGAGTCACTTTAGGCAGAACAGGGAGGTACAAACCCCAGTAAGCAACATCTCTAGTAGGATGTAAAATGGTTGTTTTTAAAATCTATCCATGCTACAGATACGTGGAGCTAATAAGAGCATTAAATAGAAGTATCCTTTTTCTAGCCTCTAAAATTATTTTCCTTTTTAATTGTCACTACTTCCCTTCACCCTTCCAAAAGCCAAAATTGTGACTTAATAAACAGACTGAAGAAGAATCCTGATCCTTGCATGGTGTCCACCACATTTCCCACAAGGTTAGTGTTAATATTCAGTGCTCCATCCAGGACATCAAAAATCATCAGCCCAAACCCAGCTGGAAAATGGAGTTCCAACTGAGTGTTATAGCCCTCTACTCCTTCTTCACAGCCTCCTAGAATGCTCATGAATAGAACTTATGACAAAATGCCAGACACTTCAGGATGCTTGCAGCACCTGAACAGCTGATTTGTGTACCATGAAGCAGGATCAGGAGGAGTAAAATTTTGTATTCTGCAGGCTTGCTCTAGTGGAAGGCTCAAGTAGAACATTAGCTGTTCATGGACTGAAATCCTTAACCTCAAAACAGCTTCTCATGGCTTTTGAAAGGGGAAGGTTGGTTGTGGGCTTCAATGCCCATTTACCAACCTCACACAAGCACTGGGTTCAGAGGTAAATAAAAACATCCCCAAAGAAACTGAAGCTGCCTTCACTTCTCTGGTAAATCAGAGATCTGTGGCTGCCCACAGGACTACAGAAGATGTCCATGTGGCAGGCATTCAAAGGCTGTGATTCACAAGCAGGGACAGAGCAGCTTGGGATCACTGATTTAAAACACATCATGATACAAAAGAGTTCAGCGTCTGATTCAGAACAGCTCAGGCACCAGGGGGAAGAGAAGAATCTAGAGGCATTAATCAGGTCTGTCACCCTACACTATGCCATCTCCAAGGTCAGATAACATTCACATCATCTCAAGAAGCTCCACTCATTCACACCCTCCAGGACAGTGAATCTTTATGTGGTCTGGACTCACCCTAGGAAACTCAGCACTTTTATTCACAGGATTCCAGTCTTGAAACCTCTGTTTGGACCTTAGCCAAATGTGACCCTGGTTAAGCACAGACCTGAGTGCCAAATACACCTAAAGAACAGGCCCAATAATGCCATTGCCAGGCAACAAGTCATAGCTAGGGAGAAACAACAAATGGGAGGATGGAAGAATCATGGTCAATGAGGAGGGGCAAAAAAAAGCCCAACCAAAAATGTGAGCAAAACTTAAGGAGCAAAAATCTCCACATCAGAGTCAGAACTGAGTTCAATGCTCTAGAAGCAGCAATACCATTGTATGAACATTGAAGTCAAAATAGCTGAATATATAAAAAAATTTACACACATACTTCATTACACTGCTTTGAATACCAAGACATTTTAACAGGTGTTCAGGTATTTCTGGTTTATACATTGGCTTAACATTTCTGTGCTGTAGTGTGCTCAAAGTACTTTCCAAGATTTCAGCCCAACAAGCCAAGTTCTATGTGTGAACGATTTGTCCCTGTAACCTACCAAATGTGCATTTCCAATCCAGAATCCAGCTGTGCTCATTTAACCTTGGCTCATATGAACAGGGAGTGTTCCCATCCTAAACAGCTAGGGAAATTTAGAGGCTAGAGCTCTAAAAAACACTGCTTTCATGATGTACTAGAGATCAGAGAAAATCCTTAGTTCCTCCAGTTAAATAATTCAGTACAGCATCTTGGTACACTGGACTAGGAAGTGTTTAGTTGTTCTGCAGCACTTCTTATTAGATATGCAATCTACTCTAGCTCTGATTATCTTGTGTAGCATAAACTCTTTGGCATACAAACAGCACTAATTAATATTTATATGGCTCCAGGGAAATGCATACTCTTATACTGTTTATAATAATGCTTGATGTTAGTTTTGTTATACAGAATCAGAATATAGTCTAGGAGAGTAAAGAGACTCACATTCTGCCATTAGTGAATGGGGGCTAAGTTTTGAAATCAAGGAGATGCTGCTGAATGCACTTTGGTTTTAAATCTCTCCAATTTGTATCAAGGACTATAAATGGAAATGTTTCAGCTTGCAAACAACTTCTATTCAATCGTACAAGTGTTCCTACAACACTCAGAATCTGAACCCAAACCAGCATTTTTTCTCTAAAAAGCCAAATTTTGAACTACTCCTGGACAGAGGTGAAAGTTGACACCAACAACGGAAGCACAAGCAAGATGAATGCAGCTCAACACAAAAAGAATGTGCTCTGCACCATGTGAAAAGTCTTTGAATTAAGAATATATTCTAGCATCAATCCCAGGATGACAAAAATAAAAAGCATCTCTACACCAAGTCTCTGATCTGAGCAGGGCTACCACCTCCTAATAGAAGCAGAGAAAGCAAAGAAAAGGTGTGGACAGAATCACTGCAGTCAGCTGAACATCTATCCAAGCCCTCCTGCTTCTGGCCAGCAGCAAGTGAGAGTCTTCAAATACCAGATATTGTGTCTATAATTTCTTACAGTTTTTTCTGACAGTGAGCTGGGCTTAGATGTACTAGACAAAATTGCACCCTATTACTCACAACTAAGCCTTGTTACTAAGCATTGCAGGGAAAATGAAGAAACAAAAAAGAAAAAAGAAGAAAAGAAAGCTAATAAAAAAGACAAGCTACCTTTTTCAGTCTCATTTATCAACTGGGGAAACCATAGAATAATCATAGAAGAATCCTAGAGGTGACCATGACTGTCTTTAACATAAACGAACACCACACTAGTCACATCTGTCCCCAGTAAGTCCATCTATTCTGTTGCTCATACAGAAATACGACTGCCAGAAGAATCAGTGCATTTCCATGATTTTGACAGCCACCACCAAAATCCTTTCTTCAGCCCAGAGTATGAACTTGTTTTGACAGCAGTGCCAATCCTCCCCTCCCAGCTCTTACGTACCTGATCACAACCTGCATTCACCAGCTCCTGGAGCATCTGCCTGTTGACTTCCACGGCTGCTGAGGTGCTGGACTCATTAGCAAAGGGCAGCAGGGAATATCTGATTTCTCGCAGAGCTTTCTGATATGGTCCAAACTTGGGTGTTTGTCTCATCTGCTGCTGCCTTGCAGCATCCTTCCCTATTAAAATCTTAGGCTCCAGAGAAGTTTCACTGCCTGCTCCAATTGGCAGCCCCTGACCTGAAGATTTGGATGGCTGCTTTAAACCTTCTCGAATCTCTTGCAGCCTTTGTCTGCTGTTTCCAGAATACGTCGTAGCAGGAAAAGTCTTTGGCCTCATTGTTGATCCAGTTTTCTCTGAGCATAAATACAGCTTGATTCTTTGTTTCTTTTAAATTATTTCAAAAAGTGTCACTTGATGGTATCAATTTCTTGTAAACATAATCCTTCACAAAGAAGAAAAGGCAAAACTCTCTCAAGAGATTTTTGCCAATGTTTTACTTCAGCTCACAATCTTCACATTTCCTATAGAAAATGATAATCTGTGGAATCACCATTTTGCAGACTGACAGTGACTGAAAAAAAAAAAACCAGAAAGTACATTCAGTTAAGCAGATATTGTAAATGCCTCTGAAGGGACAGCATGACAATTAATCAAGTGAAAATGAATCAGTTGAACCTCTTAAGCTGTCACAGTTGGATACCCTTTAATGATTTTCACTTTATCTGTTTTCAGCAGGATTCTAGAACATTTTCTCAACATTAATAAATACCTCATTTTTCTTGTAAGTCTAATCTTCAAAATAAATTAAAATAAAACTCCTAAAAACCAAGGTTTAAAAAAATAATTTAAGAATTTTACAGTACCTAATTGTGGCAAGTTTCCTATCCAATTGCATAACTGAATTCTGGACAAGCCTACACTATTTCATAAATAGGGAAGAGTATGCTTATGAAATGTTTTTCCCCCACTTAAGATTTTGTTTGTTTTACACTAGCTGAGCACAGTTTCAGAAGTTTATGAAAAAGATTTATAATGGAAATATTGATGACTCTAACCATAGCAACTTCTAGTATTTTAATAATAAAGCAAATAACAGAAAGACAAGATATTTTGCCTTTCCACGTGAATAACTTAGCAAAGTCCGAAGGTAGCAGTGCTCACCAGAACTGCAAGGAAGAGGGGAGGAAAACAAAGAAGAGAGGAAAGGGTATATTGATATTTCATTAGCTGTGCCTTATAGGGAAGAAAGGGAAAAGATGGGTAAATGGAGCTACACATAAAGAGTGGAAGATGAAGAACCAGATCATACAGCATCCCAACACAGAAAAAGAAGACTTTGAGACAGCTGTTATGTTCTCTGCTGCACGTCAGCTCTTCTGCAGAGAACACCTATGCAGCACAGCTGAGCAACTGTAAAACTTGTGATCTCCATGCAGCAGAGGTTACAACAAGAACCCTGCCTTAACTAAATCTTTAAGCATCACCATAACACAATCATGGAATAATGGTGCATTTGGAACAGGATTAAAAGACAGCCTCATCAGAAATGCAACCTTGCTATTGATGCTGGTTATGCAAGTTGGCTTCTTCTGCTGCCATTTGCACTTGCAAACTGACTCCTGAATGGTGCTCCAGCCACCTTGCTGGTGAGGGAAGAATTCCATTCAGTTGTTTCCAAATTGCAAATACAGAGGATGGTAACACACTGTATGTTTCTTCCAGCACCCAGAAGTCAATTGGATTTTTTTAAAAAAGTGCTTCACTTTTGATCCTAGGACATTTATCACTGAAAAGGATTTCTCAGGGAAGTACTGTTCTTTATTTTCCTATGCTCATACTAAAAATTCTTTTTGTTGTGATAGCTGTAGCACTTCCCAAAACCAAACCATTTCCAAGCATTTACTATCACTTCTCACTTCCAAGCAAACAGCTTTCTGCTGTGAAGCCCAACAGAATCAGGACACATTCACCTCTGAAGCCTGCCATCACTTCCTCATCAGGACAGAGTCCACTTCAAGCTTTCCTCTACCAAGGTCTCAAATGCAACACTGCAGTCAGACCCCAGACTCTTCTATGACGCTTTACCAGACTGAAATGCAGGAGCACAGATTAATCGCTTGAGATTAACCCAAGTCAACATTTTTTTGTTAGGATTTAAATGCTCCATTAACTAAAAAACACCCATAATGTGTTTGAGGTCTTGAGCTCCTCCATTCTCCACTCTCCATGAATACCCTGCAAAGCTAACTCACAGAGAAGTGACAGCAACATTTGCCAATTGTTTTAAGGGAAGTGCTAAAGCTGTTCACCCAGATATTTATGTTCCCACAAACCAGTCAGTAACAGTTCAAGCTTTCATTGTCTCAAGTGAAGACAAAAGCAACTGCAGGATCTCAAAAAGAGGTTTTTTTCTACTTGGACAGAATATAGCAAAAGATAACACACAGGCTTGGTAAAAAATAAAACACAATAGTATTGCAGCTTTCTTTGGATTACATCATAACTAGCTAGTGCTTAGAAGATACAAAGCAATTAATTGGTTGATAATTTTCTTTCTTTTCCTGACAGCAGCAGGCACCATATGGCTTGGTTTAGGCATCTGGGTTGTTCTTCCTTTTCAGTCCCTGTGCCAGTCCTCAGGCCTGGGACACACTGGGAGAGCTTGCAAGCCCCCCACCTTTTTGCAGCAAAAGACTGCTTTCCCACTTACACACATGCTTCACATAAAGAACTTCTGTGACCTTTGGCCTCAGCTCGAGTCTAATGATGCTGGGTCAAGCCAGCTGGCAACTTCCTCAGCTTACATTTACAATGCTGCTTAAAGCAGAAACCATCCATACTGTCGTTCAGGCAGTATGGATGAGAGCAGCAACAGCACTAAGTATTTGAGCTAACTGCAAACCTGTTTCATATTTTGCAGGGTTTTTTTTTAAACTAAATATGTAAGATAAGCAAAAAAAAAAAAAAAAGGAACATTAAATATTACAGATGATTTACAAGGAAAGACAAGCTGCTGGCTTTTTTCATATCTTCCTGTGATTTGCATTTTTCAGAAAAAAACCCCATAAAGTGGTTGTATGCTTTAAAAGGTATGTAATGTGTCTCATTCTGTCTAAGCATTTCTAACTGTACATCTGGATTTGGATAATTTCAAATACTTCTAATCTGCACCCTGCCTGCAGCATGGATGTAACAGCCTTCCTGCCATCAGAAGAAATTATTTTTGAGTTGTTAGCCATTCTGACTACCAGTCCTAAGGTCTTTTCCAAAATGTTACATGTTCTGTACTAATTAGAAGCTTGTCCATTATCCTGAAGGATAATGGACACTTCAAGCAGGTGCAGCATTACTTTAATTACATCAAGTTAAACAATTTTTGAGTAACTGATTCTTTTGTTTCATTTGAGAAATACCAATAGCTGCTCTGTCAGCAACCAAACAATTGATCAATGACACACTGAAATTATATGTTGATGTCTGTTTTCCCAGCAGCACTATCTATTCACTCTCCTGTTTCTTCATTCGCCAACAGGCTGCAGTGGCTCTGTGGAGCTGGGACACAGGCAAGAAACTAAAGCTCACCCAAGCTGGTGAGCTGCTTCCCTGTAACTGTGCAGGCACTGGAGTGAGCTGAACTTGAAATCGCTCCAGTGTAGGAAGGAGTAAAGTTTTAAGAAACTGCTACAACTTCCTTGCCTCTCTCAATTTACAAGTATGTCTCTGAGGGCTTTTTTAGAACACCAATTCAAGGAAGCGGGGACTGTTCAGCTCGTATTGGAGGTGTACAATGGCGGGGAGGTGTTTCAGGAATTTCATTATTATACAAACCGTGTTTCTCTTTATAAGTGGGCACATTGTGGAAGTGAAGAAAAGTGGAAAGGGAATTTTCCCTAAAACGATTCCACTTCTCCTGCTAACAGTACTATCCAAAAGTGACTCTGTGCCCGTGTCCCACTGCCAGCCACAAGCAGCGGCCCAAGCAGGGCTCTGGGAAACAGTTCACCTTCCTTCAGCAGCCCGGCAGTGCCTGACCGCAAAGCCCGGACACTCCAAACGAGCCCTTTCTGCGTCATTTGGGCGAGTGCCTTTCCCGAGGAAAGGGCTATTTCAACACGCACTCCGCTCACGAGGCAGCGGAGAGGGTGGCGAGCTGCTGGCTTTTGGCAGTGACCTTCAGCTGACTGGGAACAGCGGGCCCCGCCGCAGCCACACGGGACCCCGCGGGCCCTGCCTGCCCCCGGCCGCTGCCCGAGCCCTCGCTCGCTCCCTGCGGCACCGAGCCCGCAGGGTCTGCCCCGCCGGATCGCCTTCCACCCCGTACCGCCGGGAGCCCCTTCTCCCCCCACTCCTTTCGTGGGCAGAAAGCTCCCAAAATAAACTCCGGCCATTTATTAGCAGCTCCGGCCAGCTGGGGCAGAGGCCTCGGGCAGGCGGACCCCCACCCCGCTCCGCCGGAGCTGCGCTGTCACACGAGTGTCCGGAAAATGTCGGAGGGTGCGGGCAGGGCGCCCGGGCGGCCCCCACGGGGGGACTCACACACGGGACGCTCGCTCCGGCTTCGAGAACCGACCCGGCTCCGCTCGCCCGCACCCCCCGATTCCCCACAGGACTTTCCCTTCCGCGCTGAGCAGTTTTGGGGGATGGGGAGCGCTCCCACCCGGAGCTGAGGGGGAGCCCGCGCCGCCCGCACCCGCTCCGCTCACCTCCCCGGGGTGCCCGGCGCCGCCGCTCGCCCTCCGCGGGTCGGCACGGCGCGGCTCAGCAGCGGCGGCGGCCGCGGCGGCGCGGGCCGCTCTCCATCTTCCCCCTTGGCCGTCCCGGGCGCCGAGTGCGGGGCGCAGTCGGGACATTCGCTACATTGTTGGCATTCCATTCGCGCCACGTGACCCCGCGGCGCCCGCGTCATTCCACTCCCCTCCCGGCGCATTCCAGCGGGGGGAGGGGCTTCCAGGGCGGGAAGGGCCGGGAAGGGCTGGCGCGCCCTCAGGGACCGGGGTGGCGGGGGCCGCTGCCCTCCGCCCGCCGGCCCTCTCGGGGCGCCCGGCCGTAGTGTACGGGCAGGAGTGACACCTCTTCCCCTCACAAAACGCACTCCGCGTCACAGCAACTCCTCGCTGGGTCCTGACGGGAGAGGGTGGCACTGCCTCCACTTGTTGAGGCGAAATGAGCCGGGATAGAATCATGGAATAGCTTGGGTAGGAAGGGACCTTAAAAGGCTATCAAGTTTCAACCCGCAGCCCATGGAGGGCACCTTCCACTAACCCAGGTTGCTTAGAGCCCCATCCAACCTGGCCTCGGATACTTCCAGGGATGAGGCATCCACAGCTTCCCTGGGAAGGATAGGTGGGTTGGAAGTGCTCTTCCCCGTGCTCCAAACTCACTTAGATTGAAAGGTCTGTGCTGATAACCATTATTCCTACCAGTTTCCTTTCCATGCTGGACTAACCAGGCACACGAAGTTGCAGCATTTCCAATGCCCACTTGGGGTTTTCTTTTAATTCCTAGTTTGCTTTGGGTGTTTTTTTTTTTCTTTTTTGTTTGTTTGTTTGTTTGTTTGTTTTGAGGGGGAGTTACTTGTTTTTTCATGTTGTTTCATAATGGTGAGGAGACTAGGGACGTATGAGGTATCAGAGGACAGACAGGGAATTCACATCTGGAACGAAAATGCAGAACCAAGCTGCAAAGAATATTTGGATGCAAAGTTCATATTTGACCTTATTATGGATGGTGGTACCTGGAACCAGATTCATAGATTCACTAAGACTGGAAAAAATCTCTGACATCATCGAGTCCAACCATTAACCCAGCACCGACCGGTGTTCACCACCAAATCGCATCCCCAAATGCCACATCCATGTACCTTTTGAACACTTCCAGGAGTAGTGACCACTTCCTGGGACAGCCTATTCCAATGCCCAACCACCCTTTCAGAGAATATCTTTTTCCTAAGATGCAATCTAAACCTCCCCTGGCACTACTTGAGGGCATTTCCACTTGTCCTGCTGCTTGTTACCTGGGAGAAGAGACAGATCCCCAGCTCACTGAACCTCATTTCATGTAATTTTACAAAGTGATAATGTCCACCTATGAACCTGTTTTTCATGAAAGCAGGAATAATATAATTTTAGATATCTCTGTGATTTTTAATAAAGACAATTGACAATGAGAATAATGAAATAATCCCCATCCTCCCAAATACAGTAATGTTCAGATCTGGGAGGCTGGCTCTGACCCCTCAGCGTGACAGATACGCATGCTAGTCATAACCAGCGGGTATTCATACAGAGTAAAAACCAGAAGAAAATAAAACTTTTTTATATATAGGCATATACCTTTAGATCATTAACATGGAAGAAGCCTGCAGTCCTGAAATTCTTCAAAATTCTTAAAATCCTGTTGCACAGCTGAGAGGTGCTCATTGTAGGGTTGCTGTGTTTGGCAGGGAAAATGTCAGTCTTGCAAACTGTTAAGACACATTTAATCATGCGACGAGCCCCAGTGTCTTCCACTGGACTGCAAGCACGTACAAAGAGGAGTCTGTGCATAACTGTCTTTTCAGGATGGGAGCTATATTTACAGCCTTTTCCAAGCCAGGGAGACTATTTTTGTAAGTAATATACTCATGGGCAGTCCTATCTCAGGACATTTCTCTGAGCTTTTTTATTGTAGTTTTTTTCAATGTCTTCCATGCAAAACTGTCAATAGTGCCTATGCATGAATAATGCTTCTAAAAAAGTAGTGCTTATAAAACTGCTGGTTTGGGAAGATAATAGAATGCTGCATTTCATGAGAAAAATGCAGCCTGGTGCATAGAAATTGTTTAGCATCTCATCTGAAGGCAGTCAGTTACTGTATATAAATTGCTGTCAGAATTTCAATAGTGCCATTGACTGGAATATATTGTCAGGCAGGGTCGGGGGGGAAAGAGTAAGCCTCTCACTCTGGAAAGCTAAAGATAAAGAAGTCCTTTCGGTTCAGACCAGATTCCAGTGTTGGCAGAATATAGCAGGAAAATGTGGGTCATTTTGCAATCTTCAAATACCTGCAAAACTGAAGTAAATTTTAAATGATATGACAGATGCGGCATGGCTTCATTTTCTGAATTACTGCTGTGCTTATCCGATGAAGCATAGCAACGCGATTGCCCAAACCAGACATTGCTCAATGGTTTGAGACCTTTTCCCAACAAAGTTCAGGCTGGTTTAAAGGAACAGCATCAAGATAAAAATTGCTTACTCTGTGCTATAATACTCTTTTGTAAGATTTGCTTGTCAACTACTTTCTTAAATCTAAGTAAAACAGATCTTTTAATTTACTTTTCTCCTTTGGAATTGTTTGTTTTCCTATTGCATCTGGATCCATCTGGGAATGAGACTCAGCTGCACAATTTTGCTTCCTGGTTCCAGCCAGCTGTATTTTCTGAATTTCATGTATTTGTACAGAGCTCCTGGGATTGAATTCCCTCCTGAGAACAGCAAGTACAGGTGAGATGGGTTGCATCCGTCCTCTAGAAAGTACCCACATTCAGCTAGTGCACCACAGATGTAGATATTCTGTAGACTGTTTCTGTTTTTACCCTTTTAGAAACCCAAACTAATGGAAATCATGTTCCTCAGAAATATGAGTGAAATTGAACTCAGCTAGGTTGATACAACAACTTGGTTAAAACATTATTTGATCTTTGCAGGTTTTTGGAGATCATCGTGAAAGTAATCTCTTTGGAAATTACTGTCAAGTCTTTCTTCCCAGCCATCTTCTCCCCAGTAAGGCATCTCCAGAAGGAAAGATGTTCCATAAAAAGAACAATACAGTCTGGGCTGTGCTGAGCAGCAAGTCTGTTCCCAGACTAGACTATGAGATACTAATCGACCATGAGTAAGGGTTATTGTATTTATTCATGTCTCTGCTTCAGGGAGTGATGCTGCTGGGTCTGTGGTGATTACAGCACTCACCTGCTGACTTGCCTGAGCAGCTGTCTTGCCGTGTGGGCAAGTGGGAAGGACCACAGATCCACTATTTCACATTCTTTCTCCTTCCACCCACCTGCAACAATGAGGGAGGTGGGAGCTCCATGCCACTCCATCCTGACATCTGATGCTGTGTGTTGCCTCATCCCCTCCTTGTACTCTTATTTCACTGTTTGCTGGGCCACAGTGTCTCTTTCTAAACTATTGTATTTGGAACCAATTAGCAAATCATGGTGCTAAAAATACTCCTAACAACCAAGTAATTAGGATGTGGGTGGATGAACTTTTTCTTTACACAGTACAAATTGCCAATAAAAGCTTGAACCCGTTCAGAGAACTTGAGAGTATTCCTAAAGCAGGAATATTATCAATATCACCTAGTTCTCTGCTAGTTTTTTTCAAAAAGAGGGACACACACATGTGAAATAATAGTGAACGCATGAACACGTGTGTATGAGCATACATAAGGAATTTGCTGACAATGACATCCTGTTTAGAACAACAGTGACATGTTTAGAACAAACCAGTGTGATGTAACATGAATCATGAGCAAGGAAAAAAGACTTTACACTGAATGACACTGAAATTTTCATGTTTCAAGACATTGATTTTCTTTGCAGAATGATACTGCAGAATCATTATTCTCAAATCACCACCGTAAAACCAGTTTGAAACAGCAGCTCTGTGTTCTCCCAGCACAGTACAGACAATACAGCCTATATGTGAATATAATATACATGTTTAACCCTCATGCAAAATTGCATTTCTGGTGGTCAAAATTAAGCTCAGTGCTTCAATAATTGAGTAGGTTAAAAAAATAAACCATAACCAAATTCTAAGTATGGTTTAGGTATGCTTTTTTTTCCCCCTCAAGAGTATGCCTATGGGATGTATCACAGCACTCTTTTGGAGTGGCAAAGATGCAGTGAATGTGAGATGGTACTTCAGAAATTCATTTTATTTCAGCACAAAGTAGTGAAATTGGACAAATCTAACTGTGAAACTGTCTCAGCTTGCACACAGACTGGTTAACTGGGTAAGGCATTCAGGATGCTCAGACTGCCTTTACAGCACTCAGGTTCAAAAGGTTCAAAACTCTGAATTTCACAAGGACCCACGTTCCTATGTACTCTGCTCCCAGCCCCAGACTTTGTTTCAATTATTGACTGCAGCTGGAGCCCAGCAGAGCCCAAGACGACTGTAGGAATGTCGGGACTTTGTGTGGAATTTCACCAGTGTGAGCCAGTTGTGCTCTCCATTTGGAACTGAATTGCTGAGCAGTTGCACCCTCCATTTGGAATTGAATTGCTGAAGTGTTCAAGTCTCTGCAATCAGCTTGATGGCATCACTTTGTTCAGATGCAGTGTAGATTGCTTTTGAGCAACACTGCCACCCAATCCAGAAATTTTATAAGTTTTTAGACTGTGCCCTTCTGATCCTGGAGAAAAAGAGAAGGGTAATGCAGGACATGTGAAGCCCTGGTAACAGGTCTGGGCAGCCAGCAACCATCAGTCTAGCCTGCAATTATCTTTTCATCGAAGGCCTGGCACAGCAGCATCTCCCAGCATAACAATACCCCCACCACAGCTTTGTCCTTCCTGCCACATGCTCTGAATGATTCACACTCCGGACAGAAGGAAAAGGTGTGGGAGGAACACATGCGTATTCAAAGCCCTTGGCTTGCTGCAGAAAATGAGGGACTGCTGAGGAAAAGGGTAGTTTCCCAAAATGTCTGTGTGGGGGGGAAAAAAATAAAGGAGTTGTGGGGAACCCCTATCCTGAGGGAGCAAATTGAGGCACTTCTGAATTCCCAGAGCAACTGGTACAGAGGTAAGGATTTGGGACTAGGATACTCCTAGCAGAGCACAGCATGCAAAGGCAGCACCAGAGCACATGGGGAGGAATGAGCCTGTGGAGTGCCCCATGCCCCATGCCCAAACACATACACACACCCACCAATGAAAGGGCATTTTGCAGCTGTAAGGAACTATCCAAAGCTTCAGAAGGTTGATACACCACTGAAATGTTTCATGTTGATCTGAGTGAGGGGGTGGTAGCCAGGTCCGTAGAGCCAAAGAGAATATAGATCAGCTTTTTTTCTACTCCATGTCCCTTTTGGGACCTACAGCAAGCTGTTTCACTTCTCCACCTGAACTTCCCTGCCTGTAAGGAGAGAGGGGTAATTCCCATGTTTTGGAAAGGCTAAGAAATCTCTGGATAAATAGCTCTTTCTGTGACCGATCAGTATGTTAAATTGATGTCTCAAACCCCAGCATTAATGTAAAGGAAAGCTGTGTTCATTTCTCTGATCATTTACTGTATCTGTTTAGAAGGCCTGATATTAAAGCCCTGTGCAGCTCTATCCATGAGTAACTCACACACAGGGAAAGATCCAAGTCTTGTTTAAAGATCTGATCCCATTAGATTAGACCCTGGAATTAGATAGAAATTACTCATGTGACAGACTGCAATTTACTCATATGAAGCCAAAAATAGCATTTAACAAAACTTTACTGAAAATGGTATTTTCAGTTACTTGCTTGCAATTAATGCCTGATCACTAAAGCTAAACGTCACATTCCCAAAAGCACCTTCTAGGAAGGCACCTTCTGGACACCTCACCAGAGAAATCTGATGGATAATAGTCAAGAAGGAGACAAAAGGTAGTAGTCACAGCAGGGAATGCACACAGCTCACATTCTCAGGGTTAGTTAGGAACCCATATCCATTTGCTTACAAACCAGACTGAGCCACAGGGATTTTACCACAATTACTCCTAACCCTTCCCAGAACAAAAAACCAAAACATCTCAGCATGCCTTAAGGTGTACAATTCTTAGAAACGTATCAAAATCCTTCTTGTCCTAAGAAAGGACAAATAGGTATGGCTAGAGAGAATAGATACGTTAACAAGGGAGTGCAGCAGTGAGGGCTGGCAGTCCAGTGCCCTTGGAAGATAACACTAGATGGATTATAACCATCTCACCTTACCAACATAGAAATGGTTCTCCCAGCTAAAGGCTTGAATGGAGTCACAAGTTAGCACATTTAATAGGCTGCCTTATCAAAAGCCTTACAAGGAAAAGTGGTACTTCAGAAAAGGTCAAGGAAGTGCCAGATTAGATATCAGTTGAACATACTTTGGGTTCCCAGCATAATGTGTGGTTTGGACTACACGTGGGTCTCAGAGGAAACCATTCCTCTTGAGATGTTGCTGGATCTGACAGAGTCAGAGGAAAAGGAGGGAAATATAACTGGAAGATTATAAAAAAAAAATAGTGACCATGGTAATGAGCCTTGGATCAGATCTTTGAACAAGACTTGGATCTTTCCCTGTAAGCCTTGTTATTATGACTAAGTCAGCTCTAAAGGGAAAAAATAACAGCAGTGAATTTCAACTGATTAAATGCTGAGAGAAACTGGACATGGATCAGGGTAAAGGAAGGAATGGAATAGAAAAAGCGGCAGTGGCATATGTTAAGAAGCACTATTAATGTGCATTCAAAGACAAAATAATAGTACAGATGGGTAAGGAAGTACATGGATAAGAAAGACACACTGCAGAAGAAGAGAATTAGACAGATTACAGACTGATATCTGCAACATAATGCATAAGAAAATGCACAAGCAAAAAGGAATGAGTTGATATAAAACATGGAAGTCGAACTGTAAAAGACTGAACTATGTGCACTCAAATACTCCAGAAACACTGAATAAGACTTCTGTGGAAACAGAGGTAGAGGTAGACACCAGCTATAGAAGTAGAAAAAACTTATTTCTTATTAATAAGTCTGCTTTTGCATCAAAGAGTGAGAGAAGTAGGTGATGGAAGTAACCATAAATTTAAAAAAAAACAGAAATAAGATGCTGGTGCAAGGTAATCACATGTGTGGAACAGCTACTTAGTGAGAGCACCACAGAGAGACACAGGAAAAATATCAAATTATCTTGCTATATGGGATGGTGCACCAGAAGGCTGCAATTGCTACCAAAAAACCCCAAACCCATAATAAGGAACCACCTCTTCAGAGCAGAGATTACATCTCTGCAGATAAGATGGACAGAGGAGTTGAAGAGAGAAGCAAGGCTAGGCTGCATGAACATTCGCAAGGAACGCTACAATTCAGTGGCAAAGCCAGGAACAGAATCCTCATCTGCCAAACAACAGTCACCAACTAGATCATATTGTCACTAAAAAAGAAACAAAAATTCAAGGATGCAAAATACAAAGAGTCAGAGGGGATGCCCAATTTCTCTGTTGCAGACTATTGCCCAGGTAAAAAGCTCTGAGGCAAACCTGTAAGGCTTAGGTCTTGCCCTAGGTACTCTGCAGAAATTCAGATCCTAGCTGCCTAGCCTCTCTTTGAAACAGTAATTTTCCAGTAGTGCTGTAAGTCTCTTGCTTCATCTCATTTTCCTAAGTAAACTGGCATTTCACAGTGACTGTGCCAATGGAGCTGGCCTTCCCTTGGCATACCTGCCACGTCTGCATGGCAGCGTGGAGCTGCCCAGGGGTTGCTGCTGGCTCATGGCTTCTCCTGGGCTTGCAGAACTCTCCTGTTCTAGGTCTGCCCTCAGCAGGGCAGGCTCTCAGCGCTCCTGCTGAGCCCAGCGCTGAGCCACCACATTTCTTGTGCTGAAAGAGAGGGCCTGAGAGCTGAGCAGTTGTGTGATGCAGTTGAGAGGGGCAGGGCTCCTGTGGAAGCCTTCACTGTTTGGATTGCCTGCAGGAAGGAAGTGGGATAACATACAACTTGGCAAGGCATCTCATAGCAGCATAAGAAGCTCCAGTCAACAAACCTCGCATATTTTCTTGGGGGAGAAATAATGATACTGACTAGGGGAAAAACTACAGTCACACCTCTGTGTACTCTGGAAGTCAAAATCCTGTGTGCTTTGCACTTGTTTACACAGCTTTATCAGCAAAGAAGGATACCAGAAAACCAAGAGAAGTATTTGCTATTGTCTGTGAGGTGAGAGACTTGCATGAATAAAATTACTTGGCCTGACCCGTTTGTATAATCACAAGGATGGAAAGATGGGGATTAAGTATCACATGGCCTTGGCAATAGAAACATGAAATTGCACATTGAGACTTGTCATCCATATGTGCCATACATCCATATAAAAGAGAAAGTTTTATTGAAATTGGGTTCAGGATTACAGTCTCTAAAAAGTTGTTGAGGAAAATTCTGAGCAGACCCCTGTGTAGGTCTATTGGGTTTGCTTGGCAAGGCTTCGGTACTGGGGGACCACAGGGATACCTTCTCTGAGAAGCTTCCAGAAGCTGTCCCTGTGTCCGACACAGCCAATGCCAGCCGACTCCAAGATGGACCCGCCCACTGCTGGCTAAGGCTGAGCCCATCAGGGTTATTGGTAATGCCTCTGGGATAGCAGACGTAAAATGAGGTGGAAAAAAGCTGCACAGCAGCAGCCAGAAAGTGAGAAAACATGAGAGCAACCACACTGCAGGCACGCAGTTCAGTGATGGAGGGGCAGGAGGTGCTCCAGGCACGGGAGCTGACATTCCCCTGCAGCCTCAGTGCAGACCTTGCGGAGGCAGCTGTGCCCCCGGAGATTCTGAGAGGAGCAGAAATCTATCTGCAGCCATGGAAGAGCCCAGATTAGAACGGGGGGAAAGCATGAAGGAGGCTGTGACCCCATGGGAAGCCCATGCTGGAGCAGGCTCCTGGCAGGACTGGTGAATCTGTGGAGAGAGGAGCCCGTGCTGGAGTGGGTTTGCTGACAGGACTTGTGACACCATGAGGGACCCATGTTGGAGAACTCAGTGCTAAGAACTGCAGCCTGTGGGAAGGACTGAGGTTGAAGAAGTTCATGGAGAATTGTCTCCTGCGGGAGGGACCCCACACTGGAGCAGGGGAGCAGTGTGACAAGCCTCCTCCTGAGGAGGAAGAAGCAGCAGAGACACATGTGATGAACTGACTGCAGCCCCCATTGCCTGTCCCCCTGCACCGCTGTGGGGGAGGAGATAGAGAATTCAGGAGTGAATTCAGGAAGGGAGGGGTGACAGAAAGGTGTTTTAAGAATTAGTTTTTATTTCTTATTATACTACTCTGATTTGATTGATAATGAATTAATTTTCCCCAAGTTGAGTCTGTTTTGCCCAAACTTGCCCAAGTTTGTCTGTTTTGTAACTGGTGAGTCCTTTGCCTCCCTGTCAATAACTCAACCCGTGAGCTTTTTGTTTTATTTTCTTTCCCCTGTCCAGCTGAGAATGGCAGCAACAAAAGCAGCTTTGGTGGGCACCAGGCATCCAGTCAGGGTCAATCTACCACAGTAGGAGACTTAAAAATCCTTGGCTCTCCATCATGCTTTACTAGAGTATCATCACAGAATAATATACATGGAAACAGCATAGAAACTGAAAGAGTTTCCCCTCCAAAAACACTTCACCACGTGTTCCTGTTTGATGACTATCATTATCACCGCGTGTCTCCTAGTCTTCCACAGAGTCTTTCAACCCACATCTATTCTGAAATAACTTCCCACACCAGCCACTGCTTTTAGCTCACTTCAGGAATACAAAGTTCCATGTCTAAAAAGCATCACAGCAGTCCTAAACATGCTTTCAACTTTCTAGCTACTTTCTTTCAGTCTCTGCTCTACCTTATGTTTACATACTCTGCTAGAGCTCATAAAAACTCCAGGATTAAAGGAGAAAGGCTCTGAATATTCGGGGGTAGTAAACTCTAAGTTGGATAATATGTGATTTGTAAATAATTAAAATACAGATTTTGGTTATAATGAATCTGTAACTTAAATGAGTAAAGTTTTCTTTAAGTTTTGGAAAGTGATAAACATGTGAATAAGAATATTACTATACTGTAAATCAAAGTGAATAGAAACACAGAAGTTACAACCAATTGTTTTAAAGCAGCATCTTATGACAGCATGCAAAACAACTCAAGTGGTTCCTGCTTTTCTACCCCTGTGATTACAAATCATAGAACCCATAGGTCTGGGTTGCAAGGGACCTTAAAGATCATCTAGTTCCAACCCCCTGCCATTGAGATAGGGACACCTTCCACTAGACCAGGTTGCTCCAAGTCTCATCCAGCCTGGCCTTTAACACTTCCAGGGATGGAGCATTCGCAGCTTCTCTGAGCAACCTGTGACAGTGTCTCACCATTCACAGGGAAGAATTTCTTCCTTATGTCTAATCTAAACTTGCCCTCTTCCAGTTTAAAACCCCTCCCCATTGTCCTGTTACTACATGCTTTCATAAAAAATCTCTTCAGCTCTCATATGGCCCCCTTCAGGTACTGGAAGCCTGCTCTAAGGTTTCTCCAGAGCATTCTCCAGGCTGAACAATCCCAACTTTCACAAGCTGTCTTCGTAGGAGAGGTGCTACAGCACTCTGATCATCTTCTTCATCCATTGGATCCTCCAATGGACCCACTCCATTGTTAACCTGGGGACTCCAGAGCTGGATGCAGCACTGCAGGTGGGGTCTCACAACAGCAGAAGAGTGGGACAGAATCCTGTCCCTCCCCATGCTGTCCACACTGCTTTGGATGCAGCCCAGGATGCAGTTGGCTTTCTGGGATATGAGAGCACACTGCCAAAACACGCCCAGGAGCTGCTTTTCAACCAGCACCCCTAAATCCTTCTGCTCAGTGCTGCTCTTAATCCATCCTCCATGCAGCCTGTATTTGTGCTTGGTGCAGGGCTGTGCAGGTACACTTGGCCTTTTTGAACTCCATGCAGTTCACATGGGCCCACCTCTCAAGCCTGTCAAGGTTTCTCTGGATAACATCCCTTCCCTCCAGCATGTCAATCACACTACTCAACTTGACGTTCCTGGCAAACTTGCTGAGGGTGCACTCTATGCCACATCACTGACAAAGCTGTTAAACAGCACCAGTCACCAATCCTTGAGGAATGCCACTTCTCATTTGTCTCCCCTCGGACATTAAGCTGTTGACCACAACTCTTTGAGTGTGACCATCCAGCCAATTCCCAACCTATTAAGTGGTCCACCCATCAAATCCGTGTCTCCGCATTTTAGAAATGAGGATGTCATATGGGACAATGTCAAATGTCTTGCACAAGTCCAGGTGGATTATGTCTGTTGCTCTTCCTTTATCCACTACTATTGTAACCCTGTTGTAGAAGGCCATCAAATTTGTCAGGTATGATTTGCCCTTAGTGAAGCCATGTTAGCTGCCACCAGTCACCTCATTTTCCATGTGCCTCAGCATAGTTCCCAGGAGGATCTGCTCTGTGATCTTGCTGGGCACAGAGATAAGATTATCATGCCTGTAGTTTCTTGGGTCTTCCTTTTTTCACTTTTTAAAAGTCTTCTCTGTGCTCTGGCTGTTTTTTGCTTCAAGTAGTGCACTTAATGCACAGTTTTTCACCATGCTCCCTTTATCCTAACAAGAGCAGTCTAATTGCTCTTCTGTCTATTTTCCACTTCTCAAAGATTCACACATAAGTCCAGATACTCAAATGCTCTCTGCAATGCCAAGCCCTTGGTGCATAGGGAGCAAGAGGGCAGGCTCTGGCTATGACATGAATTTCAATGCACACCAGGTCTGTTTAGCTATCCTCTGTGTACACAGTAATATGGGTGTACAAATTTGGAGATTACTTTTTAAACCTTGTGCAGTGTTGTGAAATGCAAGCAAAGACTGTGTTTGTATGCAACAAGTGTTTTCTTGGCCACTTGGAATTTCAGTTACTGCTCCTCATGACCATTTGAAACATCAGGCTGAACCCTCGTCTTGACAAATGAGAAGAGGTGTGTGCCCAGAGTGGGTGACACAAAATGTGTAGGTGGAGATTTTTTGTCTGGTGGCCCCTGAAACACTGCTGATTGTTCCATGTTCCTCCCGTGATTGCACCTGATCATTCCTGCCTGCACCTTTCTAGAGGGTAAATGATCTTCTATTCTGTTCATGACTATCCAGTTGTAGATCCCTGTGACTTTTAAAATTTCTTCTCCGGAAGCTCTTGCTACTTTTACATACTAATTATTGTTTTTGTGTTTGTTTGATATAAAAGGATCAGTTCTCTCAAATCTGATTTCTGTAATTCCTCTATTTTTTTCTGGGTTCAGGGAGGGTTTTTTAAAATATTTTTTCCTTTTCACATTACTGGTCTCTTATGAAAGGCCTAATCTGAACCATTTCATTTCTGTCTCAGTACTTCTTCTTGAAGTGGTCCTTGCTTTTCTATCACCATGACTACAGTTCTTTGCTAATGCTAATGCTCTGGCCATTACCTGCTTTAGCTACTGAAATTCACTGACAGCTTCTCTTTCAGGTTTTTGTACTCCCTTGAGCTTAACCAAAAATTTATTAATCTACCTTCTCCTCCCCCACACTTGAAGGATCCCATCTCACTTCTTATTCTTGTCATTGACTCCCTTCCTCCTCACTCTCCAAAGGTTTTCCTTTGTCCCTGTTCCCTCTCTTGCTTCCTGAGTGCCTTCTGATATTGTCCTCTCTCAGTACCTCTTGTCTTCTCCCAGCCTCTGTTTCATAGGCTGCCTTTATTTTGGAAAGTGAGTGAGCTGAAGTAATGCCAGTTTTACAGGGAGAACTCATGCACAGAACCCTTGATTCCTCCTCACCTATGAGGTCCATGGCAGATTAGGAAAGAAACCACTCAGTGTTTCTGAGTCACATCCACATTCAGCTCAGGAGTTCCCTTCTCCAATTAGACCTGCTGCCCTGGTGATTCTTCATCTCTGCAGGATCCATTTTCCCCTGGAGACAATTGCCTTGTGTTTTTTCTTGATCAAATTCAGAGTTTGACGCTGAATTCTTTGGGAATGACTTTAATGGTTTTTGCATTTGCAAAACAAGTTCAAAATGTTTTTGTAAATGCAAAGAAGTTCACCTTTATAGTGCCATATAAATGTTTTCCCCATCCTAATTATAGTAGCCAGTGGCTCAGACATGCTGTACTGTACTTGGGGAGGAAGCAGAGAGAATTCTGTGCATTGCACAGAGGAAATTAACAGACTGTTTGCTTGCTAATTGAATGAAACATTTCACTGACTTCAACTTGAGCAATATAAAACTGTCTTGAATAGCCTAAATGTGCCTCTGTTAAAATTTCAGATAAGATCTCCTGCCAGAACTGTGATGCTGCCTTGGTAACAGTGATGGCCAGGGTAAAGTGTTGGCTCCGAAGCATGGGAACAGAAAGCATGACCCTATCTGTTCCCTCATCTTCTGGAATTTAAGGGACAAATATTCTTAGAAAACTCTTCATCTTTTAAAGGATGAAAAATCTTCATAGTTTTTCTGGATTTATTGTTTGAACAGGTTCAGAGACCCTTGGTCCTCCTTCCACTATATTAGCACAGCACTGACTGGAGGAATGGCTGCTCCTGTCTTGAACTGGGAGAGCTCCCATGGGACCACAGTGTGTTAATCCAATGTAGCACCCAACTGTCTCTTTGACTGTCTTTTTCCCAGAAATATGCAATTTGGTTAAGTATGGATCAGCCTTGGTCCACATAATTTTATAGCCAGTCTCAGCAGAACCAGAGCCAATGGGTGAATATCAAGTACATTTATTCAGGTGGTACTTTAATAATTTACCATAAAACTGAAAAGTGTCAAAATGATTTGTACTGACATCAGGTCTTTGGTCATTGCCAGTCTGTTCAGCTGCCCAGAGAGGCTGCAAAGCCTCCATACATGGGGATTTGCAAAATCTGACTGGACATGGTCCTGAGAAATCTGCTCTAGGTGATACTGCTTGAGTAGAGGTTCACACTAGGTCACATCAAGGAGTCCCTTCCAACCCCAGGTATTCTGTCACTCAGTGAGCTAAGCTCTTCCAGTTTTGTATCACCTACAGCCCATATGTTCCTTTCAGGCAGCAAAGAGAACTCCTGCACAGGATGCAAAGCCCTTTGTCTGAAATCAGACAGAGGGTGGGGGAGGAGGACCCCTGTTCCTCCTGTAAAGAAAGTTTAGCTGGAGAATTGTTCTTTTCCTAACCATATTCTCCTTATTCACATATTTTATGAGTAACACTTGGGAACCCAGAGAACAAGAGGCTGAATTTATTCATAGTCTGAGCATTATGAAAGCACCCTCTGAGGCAGTTTCCTCTCGTGCTGCCACACCATTGAAGGCAGCCCTGACCTTCGGGGACCACCCTCTTCAGGAATGGAGGGTTATTCAGCCTGCATCCTGTTTAAGAACCACACGCCCCTCCTGAGTACCGGCTCACCGCTGGAGCACGGGCCTCGCCATCTGTTTCAGTATTCCCACTGTGGAGCAGCACTCCTGAAGTCACCAGCTGTGAGACTGTGACCCACTCCTCCTGGTGCTAGGTCAAAACTGAGCTCCCTCTGGGTGTACACAGCTATAGCAAGACTGATCCACAAACCAGGTAGAGGTGTCAGCAACTTGGATGGCATCAGCAGGAAAACACACCCTTGGGATATAGCCTTGCATACCATTTAACCTTAGCTGAATACATGTAGGAAACGGTGGTCTGGCTCCCTCAATTCTTATTCAAGATAAGCCCTTTGAAGCCCTTGTATTCTGCAGGCAGGGCCAGCTTGGCATTTTTGCCAAGTCGGTGAAACATTTTGACATCAACTGCTTTCCTCTTCCCCAAAACAACAACTGGCTCTTGTTCTGCTTATTTTAATCCTGAAAAAAACTTCATTGCATTTCCGTCTTGCTCTGCATTACTATGAGGGAACACCATTGCTGCCACAGTTTCTCTTGTGCATGAATACACAGACTCACTGCATTCAAATCTCCCTTTTCTCAGTGTCCAGCCCCAAGTTTCTGCACTGAGTGTCACACTGGGAACGTGTGAGGCTGGAGAAGGAGAGAGCAGGCTGCAGAGCAGAGAACAGACTGTGCTTGCCATTCTTCATGCTGCAGAGAGTCAAACTAGTATTTCTTATGGGAAATAAGGCAGTGAGGGATCTAGTTTAGGATGACTTCACTATGGCAGATACTTTTCTAGTCTTAAAAACTCCAGTGCGAAGATTCCTCACATTTCTTTTTGGAAACTTGGTCCAGTATTTCTTGATGTGTTGGAGGCTCTGACTTTGGGCCACCCTCTGTCCAGATTTGCTAGATATTTTCTTTTGCTAGATATTTTCTTTTTCTGCCCATAAAATTCGCCTGCACAGATGTTTGAGGATTGTCTGTACTGCAGCTTGGATAGGAAGGCTACACATGTGGAAAACCTAAACATATCCCCAGGACCTGTGGTGACCTATTGTACAATCTGTGTACAGGAAACCAGACCAGGAAGCACTGATCTTATTCTATGAATGGGATGTGGTTGCTTGGTGAATACACAGTACATTCAATGTCCCAAATGTGTGGGATTTACTACATATAAGCAACATATCTGATTACAGAACCAGAGAGCAGTACTGGATTCAGTGCCTCGGCACTGCAGAGCATGACAGAAACATACTGAGCAGCACACTGAAACTGGGACCCTGAAGACACACAGCAACAATTGTGTGATGCTGAGGTTATTAGACACCAACACTTCTGCAGTATCTTGGGTCCTGCTTTGAGTTGCAGTTATCCTTTGTGGCCTGGCCCAACTCTCCTAGGCCTCTACCTTCTCATTCTTCCCCAATTATTTACTTCCACCTATATTAGGTTCAGTAAGTACCAAATATATTTTGGGAGGACAGCCTGAACAGAAGCACAGGAGCCCTGTGCTGGCTGCAGGAATGACACAGTCACATTTACCCTGATCATCCAGAGGTGCTGCAGCCCCATGTGCACTGCAGGTGAGGGGTGGCAGAGCACTGGGGTGAAGAGCAGTGGGAAATCAAACAGTACTGGGCAGCAGTACTTCCTTCTTGCATTCCACCACTCCTCCCTGTCATGCTTTTATACTGACACAGCTGTTTGCATGACCACAGGATGATCTAGAAAAAGGGGAATTCCACACTAAATAATGTTTTGGGTTTTACTTGGGTTGTTTTTACTTCAGCCAACAAGCAATTGTGCTGGTCTCATAGAAACTGCCATAGAAACTTGACTGTCTGAGCAGAAGAGAGCAGCAGGCCAAAAGTCCCTTAGATCAGCGGTGTACAGAAGATCACAAATGAGGGGGCACAGTAGCAGTGCCTGCCAAGCTTCTTCATTCCCCCTCTGCCACGTCCCCTTACTCTTGTCATCTCCTCCGCTGATACTTGGGTGTATTGTGCAGTGCCACAGGGGGCTGCTTGGCAAACCAGCCCAGGCAACCAATCCAGCTGCAAAAGAATCCATTAGAATAAAACTAAACCAGACCATTTTCAGTGCCACCCTTTCCTCAGTGGGGTCCACTGCACAGGTGGAGAGGACCAATGAAGGGATGGCGTGGTTCATCCTGTGCTCCTGCCAAAGAAGTCCCTCTATGACCCTCAGCCTTTGCTGTGTGAAACAACAGCCTAAACATAGGCACTTTCCTTGCATCTAAACTAACTGTATTCTCATATTTTGTTTCTCAGCACAATCTTCCATTCTGAAGGGATTTTTAATGAAATTTCATGAAAATTCACATTGTTTTATTAGCAAATAAACTCATGTTTGACACAACATCCACCATGTCTGCCAGATTGGCAGGAATTTTCTTTCTCTGCTCTGGCTCTCTTTTCCTCCTTGTTTTATTTCTCCCTTCCAGTACTCTCTTAATTTAGACTGGACCCTCTTGTAACAGCAAGTCAGCGACTTGCTTTGGGCAAAACAATTTGTACACTAGATTTATTGTCTTCCTGCTTGGATGTCCATCTTGTAATGTCTTCCACATCCAAACCCTTCCAAGTTTCTTTCTCTCTTTTTTCCTCTGTACTTTGAGCTTAGTGTTTTGAAGGAAGTTGATCAAATTGAGCATTCTTGTGAATTTAAGCTTGGTTGCCAAGAATGTAAATGATTCATCCCCTGTAAGGAAAAGTGCTGGCAATAAAACATTCTCCATTCCCCCTTTTTTACATGCAAAATACTGTTGCTGCTCAAAACAGCAGATCTTTTTACTTAGAACAAAGTGTTACCCTATTAATTGAACAACAACTAGAATTCTTAAAATACCTTTAAGCTCTATTCTTAGAAGGAAATATTGCCAGCAGAGGCCTTGAAAGTGATGAGATATAAATTACAAGCACTAGTAAAGCACAACAAAATGGTACCTCGCCTCATATCCTTCATATTGTTATCTTACCCAAATTCCAGCAGTTTTTCCACTATGTTTTGTGTTGTGGATATTTTAAGAACTCTTCGGGGAAATACGAGATAATTTCAGGGGAGAAATGTGTTATTTCCTCGCATGAGGAAAGTGCAGGCGCTGAATCAGCTATGCAGTGAAGAGGAGTTTAACATCCCAGCTTGTTCCCAGTGGTGGTGCTGGTGTGGCTGGACAGGAGCACACCTTGGCTCAAACTCCCAGGGACCTGCCATAGCCACATTCCCTGTGCAAGGACACCCTGCCTGTGCCATGCCTGTCTCATTCCTCTTCTGCTACAGCACTACAGCAAGTGAAAGTTTTCACATGTTCATCAAATATTGAGCCTGATGCTCTGCACACTCCTCCCCCAGAAGACAGAGGGCTTTGTTTACAATTTGGCAGCAAAAGAAAAGGTGGTTTGGGATTACATATGCATTGGTACAGTCAGGAAAGCAGGATTCATCTTTTCTGGAAGTCTTTTAAAAGCTATAACATTAGCAAAAGACTCCATTGCTATTTGTCATAGTTTTGGCTTTGCTCCTGGCTGGGCCAGGAAATGGTGTGCACAAAGTATAATTCCCGTGTTTCAGCCATGCCCCTGCAGACTTGCTCCAGCAGTGACACACAGGTAGGGCCAATAACAGTTGCACTTGATATTTTTCAATCTTGCCAAGGACCAGCTGCTTTCAACTATCTTTCCCTACCTATTATCTCTGCCAGCTAGCCAGTGATGAAGCCATTCACAGTCCTGGTGGCTGGAATAATGGGATTGCTGTCCCAGCAAGAAGCCAAGACTCGTTCAGGCAGCCTGAAGAAACTGTAAACTCCCTGCAGTTCAGTTGTCAGAATGTGAACAGAGCTAATGGAGCTGTATAGCTCACAGCCCACAAGAGAGCAGGAGGAGGATGAACTTTGGAGCTCCCAGGAGCAGGTGCACAGCCCATTCTTATTTGCCTTCCATCACTAACACCGCCAAAAATTACCAGCTTAAGACAAGAGGCTCAAAGAATGTGGGATAAAAAAGCATTCACCAATATCCAGGCATCCCTGAATGCAAATGCAGTAGGAACTTCTCCATGACTGACCAAAAATGTTATCTGCCATCTAAACATAAAAACTTGTAGTGCCTTTCCTAGCCAAGTAATTTGCATCAGCTGGCCAGAGCTCAAAGAACAGCTACAGCTGTGTTAGCACAAATACAGAAATCTTCCCACTTCATTTGCAGCCCGAGGTGGACAGATGCTCATGAATCTCTCATTCTGACTGGTCTTCATGGATTCTAATCAGAAACCAATTAATAACTTTGAAAGTGTATTAACTTATCTTTGGCCATGGCTAAAATTCTTTCTGAATCTCATTCATGTGACTGTTTGAAGCATGTTTGAGCAGCAGCTCCATATTTTTTTGGGTGAAGCCAGACCCAAGTCCGAGAGACTCAGACAGATTGCTGAACTTCATTTTAAGATCTAGCCCATACAGCAGAACCTGCATGCAATAATTTAGCAATAACTGTGCCCTGTGTTCTTAATATTTCACTTTGAAATTTTCAAACATGCGTGCTTCAATTGCTCACCTCTAACAGGCAGGGGAATCTATCCATGTCTCTGGGAACAGAATTAGTGTACTTTTCGTATTCAAGAGTTTCAATTCCTTTCATATAATGGGGCTTTCTTTTTCCAATATTTGTGTTTTTTGAATTTGAAAATTCTGAGATCTCTTTTTAAAGGTAATTCTGAGTTATTATCACTCTTTATCTTTAAGAACTCTGAACACCTGCATTAAATTGGTGTATCAGCTGGTAATTATTATGCCTTTACATTCCTTAAGCCCAAATAAAATAAAATCTTGGTTCACATTGAAGAAATCTAATCTAAGGGGTGTAAAAATGCCATTTCTCCTGCTCTTCTATGCCCTGAAGTTTTATAGAAATTATTCTGAATTATCCTTAGATTTGTAACAGGCATAACAAAATATAAAGCTAACTGTAAAGAAGTGTTGACCCAAGATTTTATGCCTATCCACATCTTTTGAAATAGTTTATATCCTCCCCCTTTCTTAATTTGCAAGAATTTTCCCTTTAGCAAGTCTGTGAGGCACTTACTTATTTTTTTGAGAGCTGTGCCTTCTCACACAACTTGTGAACACAAACAAAGAGTGCTGCTCACAGCAATCTGAAATGTCACAGTCTGTCATGCTGTCACATAACTTGTCACATTGTACAGCTCGCCATTTGAAAGCATCAGGTTATGGACAGATGTCATCTTCTGACTCCAAGTAAACCATGGCAAGAAGGATGCCTTTTATCACCATCCCCTCTGGTCCACTGATGTGCCAGCACAGCTGCTTGTGTGAACCCTTCCTCACCCAATCCAGGCAAGAGCAGCAGGATTTTTGTACACTCTTTACAAAAATCTCTTAGCCTTTGCTAAGCTGTTTCATTGCAACAACTCTATGGGGAGCTCATCATGACCAGCTCTGCCAAGAGAGCTGATAGGGAAGGATCAGCAAGAAATGTAAAAGCACTGATTTCTTCTGCCAGCACCCTGGGCACTGTGTCCACTTCTTCCCATGCCATTAAGATCACTCATCTACAACTCCAGCTTCATTGCTCTGCAGCAAAACTTCCTACATTTGCAATTTCCCCAGTACCTCCTGCCATGTGAAAAATGGCATATAATAAAGCTGATAACCATTGTTATGAGAGATTATTCTTTCTTGGTCTAAGGAATAGGCATGCACAAATTTTCTAGGAACTTTTGAAGCAATTCTGCCTTGCATTGTGCCTACAGCACATTCTGTTTTACTGGCACTATTCTGCCACTACCATTAGGATTATTTCAGTGTTTCCACTAAGCACTGTGTCTCTGAGGAGCTTATGGTAACCAGGCTATCAGAATTCATCATGGACTCAATCATCACATATTGTAAACTCCCAGTGATGGACAGTTCCTTTCTTTTAAAAATATTGTTAGAGTTAATTGATAATGCATAGCATTCAGTAAAGAATTTGGTTTTATATTGAATTATTCAAAATATTGTGGATAATTTATTGCAGCCAGAACATTTTCATCATAAGTGCCATTCAGGTAAAAACAAAATAAACCAAAAAGAAAAGAGAATTTTGTTTTCTGACCTTCTCATTGAGGCACAAAAGATATTTCTGCAGGGCAGCTGAGCTGTCTCAGGTTGCTGAGGCTTTGCTTTGTGCTTGACAAGGCCGGCCACATGGAACTACTTATTTTGGAGAAAGGTTTTGCTTGACTCTTTATGACAATGTTTCTGGAGGCAGGACACACGTAATGGCTTGCACAACATCATCCTTTCTTAGGAAGGATACCCACTGCTCTCATAAACCTTCCGTGGGGCTCTGTGAGCCCCAGGAGGAAGCCAGAATAAACATGCCTCCCACAGGAGCTGCCCAGAGAGGACTTACTTGTCAGCAGTTCCCTCATCATTGCAGAATCAGTGCAAAATGCCACAGACACAGGAGGTTTTTTCTGTTAGGATCCATCATACTGGGGTAGAAAACAGGGAGGGAAATACCTGTTCTCAGCATGCAGGACACATCTTTATCCATTTACTGTTTTCAGCAGAACAGTGTGTGCCACAGACTGGAAACTTTTAAGAGTCTATGGCAAGATGAAGAGAAGTGTAGCCAGGGAGCTGCATATAAATGATGTGTATGTTTGTACACTCAGTTGGAGTTTTGCGTTTTGCTCTTCAGGAAAAAAAAGCTTAAGTACTTTAATATGACTCTTCCATGGGAAGGGAAAATAACAAATATTTGGGGGAAGATACTGAAATAACCATCAACCTAATCTGTTAACACTTACTCATGGAAATGTTCCCACCAAACCATGAACAGGAATGTGTCTATTTGATAGAGACACTCACCCCCTTCTCAGACTTTTGTGTTGTGTTCAAGGATAGGATCACATTAATCCAGGAAGCAGGCAGGGAAGGGATTTGTCTGCACAGGAAATGTGGAAGACAATATTAAGAACATCTCTTCCAGCTGCTGATGTTGTGAGGGAATGCACTGGCTTTGCCATGCAGGGTGCTTGGAAGACAGTGCTGTTACCTCAGAGCAGCCAGTGCAGGGGCAGAGGGTCTGGCAGCCCCAGTGTCCCCAGGGAAAGTTGATTCACTCAGTGGGCAGCAGCAGCATCTGCAACTGGGGAAAGCACCAGCAATGAAAGTGACCTTCACACTGGCTTGGTTTCTCACCACCGTTTCCAGAAGTGGAGCTGACCCAGTGAAGGCAAACCAGGGAGCACAGGCAGGGAACCACACTGCTGACCTAACTATCTGTGCTGAATTACAGGCTGACCAACTTCCAGTGTTGTTGTCCTCTCCATAAAACACATCTCATACACAATTTTAAAAATTTCCACTGATTGAAATGACAACCCATTTTTTCCTCCCTCACAGTGTATGAACGTTTCTGTTCTGAGGTAATTTCAGACAAACAGTAGGGGGGAAATCAGGAATCTATGATAGAGTATTACCCAAGTTATAAAAGCAGTTTATTACTCTATTGTGTGTCTAAAATTTCTGGAATACTGTAGCAGATGTATTTTATAGAGAAATGACAACGCGTTTTAATGAAATCCAGGTTTAGATTCTGGCAACATTCATTTTATATTTTGTAACCAAGTCTACAGCTCTACCAGGAAAAATCAATAGAATATTTAGCACACCTCACCATCTCACCTTAACAGGTATTTGTATAGAGAAGAAAATACCTCTATGTGACAGACCAGGAGCTACTTTTTCTTTACTTGAAACTGAAGTCTGTTTTCCTCTGCTGACAACTACAAGCTCCAGTTTGTTCTGATCTGCTCCAGGTGAAATTCAAGCAGTCATTACAATTTTTTGCTGGATCTCTTTTGCATAAGCTGTACTCTCTAGCTGATTTAGATTGTGAGCAGTTTTGCATTGGATCAGCCTGAAGTGCTGTGGCTCTCCAGCTCCCTCCTCACACTGCTGAGGGGATGCAGGCAGGGTCACATCCTGCATCCTCCGTCACTGCCCATTGTGGGGAGCAGCACCCTAGGGAAAACAAGATGGATCACCACTGTTCTCAGCTCCTGTGCTCAGGCCTGTGGCAGAGCTCAGGAGCTGTGTGGACATCCTTCTAAATCCCTCACATGCCCAGGTGTCCAATATTAGTCTCAGCTGACTGCAGATAAATTGCAGAGTTTTTTGGTTTTTTTTTTTAATACTACTGTTCAATCCAGTGTATTTGCTTTATGAGAATATTTCTAACAGGACTAAGCATATCTCACAAATTTTATTTCTTTCTCATGTGGATGCTGCAGGTTTCTGACAAACTGCTGTTGGTATCTAAAATGAACAGAAGTAACAGAAATATGAGCGATAATGCTTATCTGCCTAATACATTATTCCTTGAATATTTTTTCCGAAACTGAAAAAAAACTATTCTGAGAATACTCTTTTAGGAAGCACCTGATGTGGAATAGCAGAATGGCAGAATTATAACATTTGGCAACATCACAAACCACTTCCAGCTTTAATCAAGGTCTGACCCTGGGAGGTATGAGGCAGCTTGCTTACAAGGCACGGCAGCGGCTCTGCCTCACGCACGCCGCCTGCGTGCCTGGAGCGAGCACAAACCTGCACAGCCTGACTGCTGCTGCTGCCACTTTAGCAGTGAAACCATTCTGCAATATTGTAGAACAGTAAATCACCTTCAAAGCATTTTTATTAACTTTTGGTCCTTCTGATGACTTTGCAGGAAAAAAAAAAAAAAAGAAGAGAAAAACATATATGTACTTTATATACAAATACAGATTCCTCCCAGGTAGCTAAGTCTTGGTGCTCCTGAATCAGGGTGCTGCCTCGGGGTCTCTGTAGGCTTTATACATCCAGTGCCAGAGTCCTTTTCTACATCACAGCCCCACCAGTCTGTCCTGCACTGACTGATTCACTTGCTGCCTTGCAGGCAGGTTGAAGAGGACCACAGAAGCCCAAGAGTTACAGTGCATTTTGTGAGCCCAAACCATCTAAATTCAACACAGGGAACATAAACTGAAGTTTATATGAAAACAGTGTAATTGTCTAGCAGCACTAGCGCTGCTAGAAGCGCTAGGCTTCTTGAAATTCACACTAACTTTGGTACAAAACACAGGAAATTAAAAGATTGTAGTCAAATCTACTGCACACGGAGCATTTTGAACATAACACACCCATGATATCACCATGAGACAAAATTTAGGAAATACCATTGATTGCATTTGCAAAGAAGTTGTGCTTGTGCTCTTCTTCCACCAGTTAAAGCTGGTTTGCAGTAGAAGCTCCATCAAATTTGAGACTTTGCTCTCTCAATTGATTGTAAAAATATTTGGAAGTTGATTGTGCTGTTGCAAGAATAGGGTAGTTGAACTTTCCACAATCAAGATAAAGACCAAGTCCTCTATCAGACAGGTTTTATGGGATACACATACAACCAAGAAAAATTTAGGGTCTGTATGTAGTTCTGGTTAGAAAGAACTCAGAAACACAGCCAATAAGCCAGAAGTCCTGGGAGCCTTGGGAACCTGGAAGCAGTATGCTGCTGAGGCTAACTCAGCTCCGTTGAACTCAGATTTTATACACTCATGGCTCTGAAAAGTGTGGAGTTCTTTATTCTGGTCATGCTATAATTTTTCTAGTTTCTGGGAGGTTTGCCTCTGTGGCTTATATTCCAGGCTCAGCTACACCATTACTTCCTGTACCTTCCCGAGGACATTTGTTATTTGCTACAATCCTTCCATTCTGCCTAGAAAGTTTTAAGCTACTCCATACCAACTGCCCCTTTTGTTTTTCCCTTTCAGTCACAAGTTACAGTAAATGTTTTGTAGGCCAGTGGGCTCCTTGACCCACAGTGCTCCTCTCTAAGAGGCTGTAGCAGCTTTGCCCAGTCCCATGTGCTAATGGCACCAAGTCCCTGTCTCATTCATGCCCGTCTCAGACGCCCCAACAAACAACTCACAGTTGTTTGTGTAACCACTTCCTTAAGAACATGTGTTAACAATCCATGAAGGGGCGTTTCATGCTTCCAAACCACTGGTCTCCTGCTCTACAGGCATTCACAGCTGGAAAAGTTCTAGTCATATTTTGGGTCTTTTCACAACAGAGGCTGGAGACTTGCTCCTGTGCACAGTCTTACCCCGCCTCACTACCTCGGCAAGGATCTTTCATTTTCCTTACATTGTACCCTATATTTATTTATTTATTTATTTATTTACTTACTTACTTATTTATTTACATGTTTGCAGGTACAGACATTTTTTGCATAGCACACAATGTCCCTGAACAAGCAGAGGAGACCTCCTGCCCCCCAAAACCTAAGGATAAATGAAGGGAAGGTGAAGCAATCAACCTTCCCGCTGCCACTGATGGGACATGCCCTACTCCAGTCCCATTCTCTGCCTCCCAGCTGCTCCCGGGCATGCACTTCCACTTGCCTTGCACCACATCTAGCAATCATGGAGTCAGTTTAGAAGGCATCAAGTGAAATTAACTGACAGAGAACCAGCCCACACTAGACAGTTTTCTCTTAAATTGGGGAGCTTAGCTTGGATTAGGAAGCATCTAGTGAGAGTCATGCCTGGCAGAAGGGAGGGAAAAACCTGTCATGTGACATCCCCCTCCTCTGGCAAAAGCAAGCAAAGGACCAACTCCAGTGCTCTGAGACTCCATTTATGATGTTATGCCTTGTTTAACTACACAGCCCCATCCCGAGTAAAACCCACACCCTGCAGCCACATCACTGCATTATAATTTCCAAATAATTTTCAACCTTTGCTTCCAAACACGTGACATAAGAATCTAAGATTTTAGACTTAAAATAAAATGTAAAAAGCATAATAAATTAATGTTTTAATTTACTTAAAACTTAGGCTCACTAGCGTCATTTTTCACCCAAATAATGCACTCCAAAAGTTCTAGCAGAAGGAACTACTCAGATTTGTGCTTTATTTGCTACAGCTGTTCCCTTACGATACTTGACATAAATTCCTTTGTTTCAGAAATGGTAGTTCACACACTGAGCCCAAAGTGCATATTATCATGGCAGAGATAATTAATTTTAGCAGAGTAATAGACTGAATTGTTGCCTGGGAAATCAAATTCCACAAATGGTGGTAAGGCTGACTCATTGACTATGGTAACAAAATGATAATATCCTGTAACTTAATGTAGATTAAAAACTGTACAACACTATCCAGACTACTACAAAAGGAAGTTAATAAAAACTGAGGGTGAACTGTAGAAGGTTACTGGCTCTTTTATCTTGTATTTTGTGAGCCATAAATCAACATTTTAAACCAAGTACTGTTGATTATATTAGAGTGAAATGCAAGAGCTTTTTTTTTTTTGTAGTATGGACTCATAACCCTTTTTCTTCTTTATGATATACACATAAACATAATATGTGAAGATATTTTTATATTATTTATACCCCTTTATATTTTTATAATATTTTTCCCCTAAATATTTTTTTCAATAAATAATACCATTGAAACGTGTTTGGAAGAGTGAAATCAAACCCCATCACCCTAAGAGCACAGGTACTTCAACACTTACAACACCTTAACAAGGGTGTTGTCAGAGCAAATCTCAGCTTCCCGGAAGGATTTGGAGCTGTGCGCCCCATTTCCAGCATTCCCAGTGCTCCCAGTGACTCCACTCAGGGCTGAGCGTCAGTTTGTGGCTCCTCCCTAAAGGATGCTTTTTGCATGCTTAGAATACTTCCTTCTGGTGCTGGATTTACACTCGGGACAGCAGCCCAAACGCGCCCCGAGCCTCCTGACTCAGGGACTTACATTGCACGACGGGGACCCTGAGACACAGCTCCGGTGGCGCACGGGCTGTGCTCTGCTGCAAGCACCGACAGAGAGCTGTGTGAGGAGCTCAAGGGGTGCTTAAGGGATGGAAGCATGTGTGCTATGAGGACAGGCTGAGGGAGCTGGGACTGTTCACAGAGACGGCTCACTGTGCGGGAATACCTGGCGGGTGGGAACAAGGACTGACAGCCAGGCTTCTCAGCCATGCCCCGCCACAGAACCAGAGGCAAAGGGCACAAACTGACATAGGAAGTGTTTTTTTTTTTCTCTTCTTGATAACTGCAAAGGCGACTGAGCACTGAGCAGGCTTCCCAGCGATCTCCATCCTTGGGCATACTCAGAATCCACGCAGCCCCTGCTGATCCTGACTCCTGAGCCGGGCTTTGGAGTGGGCAGCCTCTCCCAGAGCTCCCTTCCAGCCTCAGCAAATCTTTGAGTCCCTGATATGTGATTATTTTGCACCTGCAAGCACGCTTCTGCTTAATTTTACAGAGAAACTTTGTTTTACTCTCAAAATGAGAAATAAATTTAGAGGAAACAATCCAACTGTAAATCCTGTGAAAACAACTGAGCCCCTCTGCACCTACTGCTATGAGTAACAAGCAACTCTAGACATTTTAAAAAAGCTATCACAAAACCACATATTTTGTATTCTTTTATAGATATTATGTATTCCTGCTTGTTTTGTAAGACACAAACCACAGACTCAATTTTAACCTAATGGAAGATTTCACTTGTGGGGGGAAAAAAAACCCGTAAGCGGGAAGCGTATGCATTTGACCTTTCCCTGAATGTAATATTAAGGGACGCTAGATTCTAAATAGATTTCCCGCTAGTTTATTTCACCCTGCCGCTACTTCCAGCGGCGGACTGCGTACTTCATCCCTATGGGAGACCCGCGGCTCCCTGAGGGCAGGGCGGTGCCTCACGCCCGGGGGAGGAGCCCCGCCGGGGCCGCCCCCGCCCCTGCTCTCGCGAGATGGGCGGCGCGCGGCGCGACATCCGGGAGCGGAGCGGCAAGATGGCGGTGGAGTCGCGGGTGACGCAGGAGGAGATCAAGAAGGAGCCGGAGAAGCCGATCGACCGCGAGAAGGTGCTCGGAGTACGGGGTGCTGGTGCCGCGCCGCTTCACCGGCCGCTCCAGCGCGGACAGCGGGTTGGGGGTAGTGGCGAGCGTCTAGTGACGGCGTGAGGCCTCCGCGGAGCGGGGGGAGGGCGTGGCAAACGGCTCCTAATCCTGATCCCCTCCCCGATCCTGATCCCCTCCCCTGATCCTGATCCCCTCCCCTGCGGCTCCTCGCTCCCATCCCCACGCTCATTCTCACCCCCGCCCCGCAGACGTGCCCGCTGCTGCTGCGCGTCTTCACCACCAACAATGGGCGGCACCACCGCATGGACGAGTTCTCCCGCGGCAACGTGCCCTCGAGCGAGCTGCAGATCTACACCTGGTGAGTGACGGCGCCTCTGCGCCTGGCCGTGCCGCGGGGCCTCGCCTGGGCCCCCGGCGCCTGAGGGAGTTGTGCCGGCTCCGGTCGGAAAACTCCGGGGAGTTTTGGCCGCCGCCGGTGTGGAGCGGTTCTGGCTGTGCCCTGGCAGCTGAGAGGGGGCATCTCCCGAAGCGCAGCTTTGTGCAGCGGTGAGCGCTCAGCCGCCGAGACTTAGCGCGGCTCAAGTGCCCAATTAACTGCTGCATGTAATCCGTGGCTTGTGCTGTGGCGGTGGTTATCGCAACACAGCTACTCGATGCAGAGGTTCTCCTTTAATGCGTATGTATTGTTCCAACCGTCCCGTTTATTCAGTAGAAGCAGCTGTCGCAGAAGGCTTGAAATGTTGTGTGAATGGTTTGTTGGTTTAACTCAGACCCTTCTGAGGGTGGAGTAATGAGTTTTCTTTTTGCGTGGTAAGGTAGCAGTGCTTTAACAGAGAGTTGCTCTTTATCACTGTCAGATTTATTTTGGAGAACTGCCTTAGTCTCCATTGCAAGCATGTTAGGTTTTGTTTGTAATATTTTGAAGAATGCCTTTGAAAAGGAATTACGCTGCTTTTTAAACCCTTCATGATGTTTGCCAGCGTTTTAACTCATATGTTGTGTGGTTGAATAAATCCATTTTTGTGGCTACCAAAGCATACAGTTCTAATTTACTTCTAAGTGGGATTTATGGACTCTGTCCAGGCTGTTGGTGGTGTCTGAGTTGTTTCCCATCTGCAGAAGTCAGAATGGGCATTGTCTGTCAACACACTGCTCCTTGGTTGCCTGAAGCTCAGAGTGAGTGCATAGTCTGTATAATTGGAGACACTTCTCTTGCAGTGACTGAGTACTTTTGTTCTTGAAATTCTAGACATGAGCTTTAGCCCTGCTCTGGTTGAAGGTTGGGTAAAGGAGTGCTGCCTGCTAGGGCAGAAATGGAAAGCTATTTTATTTTTCTGCTTTTCTTACATTTCCTCTAATAGTTAGTAATGTTACTTTAATACAGATCTTAGCTTAGGTGAGGAAACTCTTACACTGTGGCTTGTATGAATGTATTTAAAAATAAAAAGGCTCCTGCTGTTTAAATGGTAACTCTTCAGAGAGACCTGGAGATGCAGATGTTGAAATGTATACAGAGATGAAGAGATTAATCTGAAAATCACAGAGAATCAGACACATTTGCACTAGAGCATGTTGCCTCCAGTGTGCTGTAAGTGGTGTTACAGTCAATAACTGTGGACATAGGAAATGCCAAGGCAAAGAAACATATGGTTAGGTTGTAGCAATGTATTGATTCTATGTTAAATATTTTGGGAAACTTTTTTTTCTGTTTCTTTGAGAGTATGAAGCGCTTTGGTTTTTTTGTTTAATCTAGGATGGATGCAACTCTGAAGGAGCTGACCAGCTTGGTGAAAGAAGTTTACCCAGAAGCACGGAAGAAGGGCACACATTTCAATTTTGCAATTGTTTTTACAGATCTCAAGAGGCCTGGCTATAGGTAAATGGCATTTCTTCTCTGAGTTAATAGAATACTTTGGGCACCAGAACAGTAAATTATCCTTCATTAACACTGATTTAAAGTTCAGAACCTGCATACCAAACTTCTGAAGCTCTCTATGATGACTGCTACAACCTCTAAATTGTGCTTGGTCACCATCCCTGTTAATGTGTTCCTGAGACTATGAGCCTGTATGCTTGAAGGCTTTGGTTTGTATTGGCAGCTGGAACATGGCCCTCCACCTTGAGATAATGCTTTGTTCCTGAGTTACAGCAGTGATCTTGTAGCAGGTGTTTCTCTTCCAGAATGGCATGAGCTAATCTTTGTCAGCAGCCAGTGGATGTACCCTGCTTTGGAATCTGGCAGGGTCTTGTGCGTTGTCTGTATGGCAGGGGGTAAGGGGTTCTCACTAGTATTTAACATAAGAGGGTAGAAGGGTCCTCTCTGCTGTCAGAGCAGTTGGTGCACCCAGGATTGCAGAACACCCCAGTGTTCTGAGTACACATTCATGTTTGTGCAGTGCAGGGAATTGCATGGGAAGGGAGTTAGGAGCCAGTGCAGTTCCTGTTTGGACATCTGGAGAGATTGGCCCCTGATAACTAACTTGCCTTTCCTCTGCCCCTCACAGGGTGAAGGAGATCGGCAGCACCATGTCTGGCAGGAAGGGCACAGATGATTCCATGACATTGCAGTCTCAGAAATTCCAGATAGGAGACTACTTGGATATAGCAATTACTCCTCCGAATCGTGCACCACCCCCATCAAGCCGCATGAGACCTTACTAGAGTCTTGCTTCTCTTTGTATGATTATGTGTTCTGTTTACTCCTACTTGCTGTTCTAAAGCAGGCTTATTTTTTTGCTTTTGTTGCTAAGCACCTGAAGACATAGCTGAGCATTGTAGAAGAAATTTAACTTTTAAACATTAACTTTTAGTTTGTTTAGAAGAAACCCCTTCAGCAGTGCCATCATCCTATCCCTGATTGTTATAGTTTGAGTAGTAGATTAGTGTGTCCAGTGTTCTAAAGAATTTCATGAAATATGACCAGGAGGATTACAGGTGTTCTGAAGTTCTGTCTTGTTTGGAATAAAAATTGATGTTAATCCTTTGACTGTTTAGTGGTGTATCAATGCTCAAGGCTGCTCTGTGTTAGAAGTTACTAATGGTGCTGGGGAGTGTTGAGCGGTGTAGAATCTGAAAATAGAGGAAGGGGTTGCTCAGGTCTTCGTTGTCCGTGAGGCAGCTGGAAGATTGGTGTGTGGTGTTGCCTGGTGCCTTAAAGAGCAGGGTGAAGAAGGGGTGACCTGTGTCTCAGCAAAGTGGTGTTCAGTGTTTGACTCCCTCTGTCACTGCAGGGAGAGAGGCTGAGATGTGCAGGTTCCTCTGGTCTTCCAGCAGGGTCCAGCAGTCCTTGGCTGACTGGGAGCATCTAGCTGGTCTGGGCAGGACCAGGTGCTTGGTTTTCACACCTTGAGCCCCTTTGTGCTAAGAGCAAGGCAAGGGCAGGAGTAGAAGCAGTAACTCATTAGAATCTCCACCTTCCTTGCCTAAGGCCTGAGCAGAGGCTAGGACTGCAGTAAATGTTCCTGTCTGCTGAGGACAAGGTATGCTTTGTGTCATGAACTGGGATCTATATAGCTTTGTTTTTTTCCCTCTCATGAGTCCCTTGGTTCAGTATAGCCTGAGGGAGTTCTGCCCTTGGCTTAACCCTCTTCTGTCCCCCTTCTCTGTGTTCTGTTAGGGAGCTGCAATTTCAGCCTTCATGAATGTCTGTCATTGGGAGAGTCACCTACATCCGAGTCAGTTCTCCCCTGAGACTGTAATGTGCTCCTCACCTTTTTTTAAAGAGAGCTCAAGAGAAGACACTTATAAATGCTGTTTATTAAGGACTGAGCCTGGAAGTGGCAGTGGAGCTGATTTATTGTTGCCAGAGCTGGCATGGACGGGATGTTTTTTTGTGGTGCAGTCACCTCTGGTGTGAGGCAGTGGTGCTCCAAATACTGATGTTGTGAGAAACCCTCGTGTTGGAACAGCTCAGGGACTTGTGTTAGCAGGGACAAGCTTGCTCATGTTTGGGACACTTGACAGACCTGGACAGAGAAAAGCAAAGGCCACTGCTGAGTGGCTCAGGGGCTAAAGTTGCCCCAGGGCATCATTTGTCCTGCAAAATGCATGCCGTGAGTAACCAGCATATAATTACAGAATTGCAAAGCTCCCACCAAAGGGAAGGACAGACCTGCCATTAGAGGTACACAGGAATATGGGCATTTCCTCAGTTTTGTGTCCTGGTTTTTGCTTTAATTGCATTTAAGGATAATTCTTAAATGTAGTCACTATAAAAGACAACAGCAGCAACGGAGCCTGTGTCTGTGACTCAGCTGCTCTGGGAAGCAACTTGACTTTGCTGCTGGAATGGGAGACATGGCCAGGGAATGCTGGTTCCTGCCCAGCTGGCAGAGAAGAAGAAGATCAACTGGCTTTTTATGTGGTGGCCCATGAAGCAAAATCACCAGGAAATGAAAGTGCAGAACTGCCTTCAGTAGCAAATACTTGATTCAGCTTGTTTGGTTGAGGAGTTTACCTTTCCTTGACTGCCATGTATGTATAAATGTCAGCTGATTTCTTCCCCAGCTGTTTCAGGTTAAACATCTCTTGGATCTCTTGCTCACAAAACACAGAAAGGTAATGTGGACGTGCAGAGCTTATTCTTATGGGAAAAGACACTTGAGAGAAGAGTGTTGTTCAGGTTAGGGGCTTCCTATATCAATATATATCTGGCAATCCAAGCTGATGGCAGCAGCTGTGTATGCAGACAGCACCAGTGTTCAACCATCCAGATGTGGCAAGAGATGAAAGGGAAGTGAAAGCTGTCGCCAGCTGAGCTCCTTGTGCACAGGAGGGCATTCAGTCCCAGTAACTGGTTGAGTTTGTCTCTGAATGCTGCTATAAAAGTTGAGGAGTGATATCAGTTCCTGAAGAGAGCAAAATATGCAGAGCACTGTGGTTTGGGGAAATTGAAACATGGTTATCATCAGTGAACAGTCCGTAGGCTCAGGAAGTGGTGTAGACAGCACTGCATCCAAATTTGTCAATCCAGAGGATTTGCTTTGCAGGCAGTAATTTGATGAGGAATTTTTGCCCCTCATGAAGGCAGCTGGATAAGGTGCTTTCCCTTTTTTTTTTTCCTGGGATCCTTAAAGGCCTAAGAGACATAGCTTATATATCTGCAGTGTCAATAGCAACCACTCCTCCAAAGCCTGTTGTCTCTCAGCTGAGTAAGGCAAAGAACTAGGATGACAGCTCTCCAGAAAAGGTTTCTTGACTTTGACACTTCTCAGAGGTAATCCTTTCCCTGCCCAGCAGCCCAGACAACTCTTGCCTCCTGCCCATGCCCTGCCAGGAATGCCACACCTACCCCCACCTCCCTGGTGTCTCTCCAGGCCTCCCCTTCTCCCTGTCCTTTCTCAGAGGGCCGTTTTGCTTTGCCTCTTACCAGGGACAAACATCCAGATCATTCCTGCAAGTCTCCAGCCTGTGCTCCCTGGCCTCTGGCTGCAGCAGCAAGCCTGGTGAGCTGTGCTCCCTGGCAGGGCCAGAAGCATTCCACATCCTGCCTGGGGGGTGCAGCACAGTCATATAGACCCAGCTACAGAACCAGGGTAACTTCCCTTAATTTCTTTTTTACCCTCAGTACCATCTACTGAAAGCTGCTCTGCTCCCAGAGATGGGACTTCTTCCTCTTCCTGTGTCCCTTCTGGTGTGTCTTTCCTGCCTGTCTAGGTTTGGCTTGTCATGAAGCTGTGCTTCCCCAAACAAACTCGGCTCTTAGTTCTAATTTTCCCTCCTCATTTTGTGCACCTAAACCAATGTTTTTTTTTTCAATCTAATAAACAGGAAAGAAGGTATATCAAAAATACTACTTTTTCTTCCTCCCCAAAAATCCCCACACCATCAACCTTGTCACACCTTACATAAATGCTGATGCAACTGTTGATCATTAGCCAGGCTTTCAGTTATCATGGGGAGGAAAAAAGATTTTTTTCCACATGCTCAGGCCTTAATTAAGTTTTCACAGTCACCTTCTGATTTCATCACCCCTCCAGTGCAGACACATACAAGTGTGTATACACACGTATGTACGTACGTCCACAAACAGGGACTACAGCATCAGAAAGCCAGCTCCTTTCCTGAAGCGGCAGCACAAGCCTGATGTAAGTTCTGCAACACTTTTGGGAGAGGTCCTGGTGTGGAGGTTAATTCCCTCCTTAATTTAAAGAGTGAGGACATCTCACACATTTTTTTAATAACCTGGGCAGCACCAAGCATAGTCCTCCCTCTGTGTTTGCTATCTGACTGGAGCAGTTGTGGAGAATTAAATTTTACTGTACAGCTCTGGTCAAAAGCAGAAACACTGGGATGCAGCAGGAACACATTAAGCATTATCAGCAAGTTCTCACTTTTGCAATGGAAGGCAGGAAAAATGAGGAGGTCTCTGAAATCCTGTTGTGTCAGAGCAGGTAAATGATGCAACAGATAAGGTTCAACCTGCCAAAACCAAAACAATCCAATTATCTGCTGTTGTCTAAGCCCTCGTGTCTGGACTTTGTGCAGCTCAGATGGGTTAAAAACAAGAGTATCAGTTCCCCTTGAGGAATATGCCTTGCAAAACAGCCATGTGGTTGTGCACCTGGCCACAAACACCTGTCAGTGGTGAGGAGGGCCTGGGGTGTTTGTTTGGGACCCTCTGTGGGGTATTTCCAGTCTCACAATTATGGAGGAACAGCCTTAGGCAACCTTACCAAAGCAGCTGGACAGACAGGATTCACCCAGCCAGGGAAGGACGACATCCTGGCTCCCACGCCTGTCCTTTCCCTTCTCATGCCTCAACAACCATCAATGCCTTTGCAGGCAGGCAGTGATTTGGGTCAATGCACAGTTCCCGAACAGTTTAATCCTGGAAAACAGTAATTAGCTCCTGGTGGTTGGGCAAGCAGGAATGGATTTCCCTGCAGTCACAACTGCTGTGATGCAACCAACAACCTATGGTGTGGGACCTGCAGCTGGGGGAGGAAAGGTGGGAACATGCAGAAGGCTCTTGATTGGTTTACAATAAGTTCATAAGCAATCATTAGAGAATGTAACCCCAGGGCTTTAAGCCAAGAATACAATATGCCAAAAATTATGGAAGCATCTGAACACCTTCCTGCTGGGTATTCTGCAAACTATGCTTTCCTTGGCCCCTCCTCAGGATAAATGCCTGTGTGACAGAGCATCTTATTCCATGGACCTTTTCCCATGCAGACACATTTATGCTACTTTTTTTTAAAACTCTTCAACTTAATTTAGGCAAGACAGGTTCAAAGAAATTCCTGGATCTGGTCAGCTCCTGCTATGATGTCAACTGCCTCTTTGTAAAAGTAGGTATTAGTGTAAGAGAAGCATAAGAATTTACATTTAAGTTGATATAGGCAGCATGAGCCAATGTCTTCCTGGCAGAAAATTGTGCTCCAGTGGACTAACACACATGTGATTCCATAGTGTGGCCACTGGATATTGTCTTCGCTCCTTATAAACATCACAGTATCTGTATTATTGTCCCATGGGGAACAACAAGGTACTCCCAAAACAGAAGGTAGATCCAACACCAGCTACAGCTGTTGATGGAGCACATGCAACCACCATGGGTGCTGGAACATTTGAATAGTGACAAGTGAGAACAAAGCAAATGTGACACTTTACAGGAAATTTAAAGAAGCCAGGGTACGTTAAAAAAAAAAAGGAAGCCTGGACTCCAATTATTGTTCCAGTGGTTAATAAAATCTTCAATAAAAGCACATTGGGAATCACTAGAAGTAATCCTTGTCAATTATCCTTTTGACAACCATCTGGGAAGTTTCATTTCACGGAGAGAACTATAATTGTGTTCAACCTCAGGCAAAGTATTTCCCAGATAAGAAAGATGCTCCTTTCACAACAAATGGGATTAGGGGGAGAAGCTTCTGTTAGCTGACACATTTGATATACTTTAAAAAAAGAAAAAGAAAAAAATACTAAGAACTAGAACAAATGAAGGAAAAGGCTATGATTTTTTTTTGTACTTCCCAGATGTTTTTGAATACTGAAGAGCAATTTTGTGCTGGGTTCAATCTTTTCTGAGAGCAGGCACTGCTAGATGTGATCTCCCTTCTCACCCTTCCCTTACATCTAATCCAGCACTCACATGGGCAAAAGGCAAAATCTGAGCTTGAGATTACTGTTGGGAAGGACAAACAAGATGAGAAGACAAAAATAATTAGCCTTTCTGTGTCTTGGCAAATGAAGAAATCTATTGTAAAACCGTACAACCCTTAAATTCTGCGCAAGGGAATGGTGAAACAGGCTCTAGTGGAAGCAGCCCCCAGTTAAACTAAATAAAGCATAACACAAAACTGTACTCTGGCACCTTTGCTTGTTTCAGGTGATGGCTGTCTCTCACAGACCCGCTCTGTTTGCTACTTACATAGCTGCTGTTTATCCAACCTTACAGGCCAATGCTGTTAAAGAGATTCACCCCACAACAAACCAACTTGTAAAATTTATTTTGCGTCATTCCCACTTTGACAGGTTGTTAACTTCACAGTGCAGCTGGATGAGCCTTTCTCCAGCAGCAACACTGGCCTAAGAGGAGTTTTACCCTCCTCCAGCCCCATGGCTGCATCCTTGGTTGTTCCAGTATATCAGACAGCCACACACCCATCTGTCCCACCCCCCATGCTACAGCAGGATTGCATCCACGTGGGTTTTCACTGTTTCCACAGGAGGAGACTCCACTGCTTCTCTAGGCTGCCTGTTCCAGTGCTTACACTTTCACTGCTGTAATTTCCCATTACTCAAAGTACTGTTTAGGACATCCTGAAACCTAAAAGAGTTTCAAAGGTGAAGTACAAAAAACTAAAATTAGATAAAATCATGGCAGCAAAACAAAAACTATCTCAGAGCCATGCTTTGCCTATAAAAAAAAGAATACAAATACAAACAACAATATTACATATATTGGAGTAATACTGAAGGCAAGAAAAACAAAACTGATGCATATGACTTCATTTCTTGATTCCAAAAAGTCTCATCCCTGTATCATGTCACAACAGCTTGAGTAGACCAGAAGACTCTAAGATTTCAATTATTATATTGAAGATAATTATTAGTTAATAATGTGTAGCAGAAAAATTTAATAGGCAAGCAAAATTATGCAAGTGCCTTGCAGTGAGAAACCCAGCACTGCAAGGTACAGCTCCACACTTCCCTAATGGAGGAAAGCACGGTGGAGTGCTGAGTTGTTCTCAAGTTTAGGGAAAAGACTTCTCTAAGCCCTTTTGTGAATTTCATTAGTTGAAGGCAGGGGGAATACAGCAAGGCCTGTAGTAGTGCTGCTTGTTCCATTTCAGGTTAAAAGGCTATCTGGCTTGCTGTCTAAACAAATGAAAAAATACTTGTGGGCTTCTCTAGACGTTTGCATATCATGAAGACTTAAAAAAAATGTGGAGCTGAGTTCAGAAAAACATCCACTTATCCCTATCTCCTGCGATAGTCTCTCCCTTCTCATGTGTTGCATGTTTGCCCTCACATAAATGACAGAATTTCAGTCATCAAATGGAAGACAAATAGTAAGAACAGTCCTGGTGTCACTTAGAGGAACAGCTGACACTGGAAACAGCAAACTGGCTCCTAACAAGGATATGGAGCTGGGTTTTTCTGGTGGAAAACAATAAAAGTGCTGGTAGAAAAAAAATCCTAATTCCTATGACTACCAAAAGAGTTCCAAACAGCTCTGAGAACTTCAGCTTGGCCAGCTACTACAGGGTTAGATGTGCACATTTAGAAGTGATACCAGCACTGAAGAGAATACACATGGCAGCAGCAGGAGAGGAAGCAATCGCCTACAGGCCTGCCACCAAATTCTTCCAAGCAGCTTAAGATACACATAACCAGTAACAATTGCACATTTCAAACGATTCACAGTAGAGCCGGAGTCACCTTCCAGAGCTACAAAGAAACCAGATGCATAGCACCTGATACTATGTTGATGCATAAAGGAAGAAGCTGCATGGGAAATGCCTGTCTGCCAGAGAGGTAACAGTCAGTCTGGTGCAGGGATGTGTCAGATACATCTTAGCACTGCAGAAAGGACTAAAAGCACAGAACTGCTTTAAACAGTCAAGCAGGAATTACTCTTCCAATACAAAACAAATTTACTTGTTTCTGTTGAAGATATCAAATACTGTTGAAGCACCAGACTTCAGCCCTGAAAGGACGCAGAGTCACTGGAACAGCCAGACATATCCACTTTTGAGAGCAATATACTGGACTTTCCTTTTATTACAGTCTAACGGCACTCTCTACAGCCTACTGCAAATGCAATCCTACACAACAAACAACTGAAGCACCACCTTGTACATGGATCTCCATTCTTCTTTGAAGTGCAATATATTTACAACCCCTCATTTTGCCAATAATGTCAATAGAGTATTAAGCACAAGCTGTTAGTTCAAACAAGTACTTCCACATAATGGATAAAGAATTGTTCTCCATTAAGCCTGTTCTCGGTATGGCTCTTTCTTCCCACCAGTGTTTCCTTTTGCTTTTTGAACTTGTTATGATTTGGTGATAAGATCCATGAATGTGAAAGTTTCAACATGGTCTTCAGTTTCATTTCACATGTTTGTCTTGAAAACTCCACGATATCCTCTAAAAATATACCCAGACATGTTAATGAGCTTATTTAAATCATATTTTGAATTAGCAGAAGACAGAAATATTGAAAACGTGTCTTTTTTGTCTTGACAACAAAAAATGAAGGGTCATGTAAAGTGAGATTACTCAGATTGATTCCAACTCCCAAGAATAGTAAGATATCAACTTCTATCGGTGTCATTCTGGGTTGTTGTTCCTTACATGTTCCTTGTACCTCCTATTTAAATAATCTTTACAGACTCTAAGTTTAACAGATAATCAACAAGCATTATATTACATTGAATCAGGAATATGTACGCTTTGATAAAGTTGTGATAAAACCTTCCTTATATTCAAACTGATGGCGTTCTTTATAAAACTGTAACTCAGTTGTTCTAAGATTACTCATACGTATTGTAGCTTTTCATTTCAAGTATTTTGCCTTTACCAAAACAAGTTTGAAATCAATTCTCACTTAGATACTTTTCACCAAATTCTTTTGTTTTATTGCCTAAGTTTACCCAGAAAGAATTCACTGGTGCTTTTATTGCCACAAAGCAAAGTATTCCTACAGATAAACCTACAGTAAAAATCTGCCTTTTTTTTTTTATTTGGGAGGATCCAAACACACCACCAGCTATAATATCTGTTCTTTACAAACAGGCAGTTATATACCATGCCAAAACCCCAGTTATTTAGTCAGAGAAACAAGAGCTGTTTTGATAGTCAAATAGCAAGCAACTATGTGAATTTCTAAGTGCATTAGTGCCTCTTTGTACCTCCTACAAATTAAATTACTTAACCAAATTTGTGAAGTGCAATCATACCTGTTCTCTTTGTTGCTGTAATCCCTGGAACCACTTTCATATCTTGCAGTATTTCCTGCCTTGGTCTCAATTTCCTTGGCTTTAAAAGAGTCTACCTTATGATTATATTGGGAAAGCATCTATAGGAAATATTAAACAGGAATAAAAAGAATTACCAAAGAACTCAAACCAGATGGATTATAGATAGAACTAGGCCCTTTCAATTCTAGTATTTTGATATTAAAATTTGTTAGGGAAAAAAGCATATTAGCTAACCTTTAGAACATTATCTGGTATCCTTGTTATTTCTGGAGGTGGAGGAGTATTGAGTAAATGGTCATAGTGTTCCAGTCTGGGAGGGGAAGGGTCCTCACTATGTTTAAGATACTCATGAGAGCTTGCAGCAAAAGGAATTCTTTCTTCTTTGCATGGTGCATCTTTTGCTTCATTCTTTGTCACTGACTCAAGCTTTGCCCCTGGTGTTACCTGCTGCTGCAAAAGAAGTATTAAACACCTTCAGTTAATTTACTTATGTTAGGTAAAGTATTTAGTAAATGTTCTTACATAATTACTATTAGAAAGAACTTTTATAGTGACATAAGAAAAAATAGTATTGGAAAAGAACCCCAGACTGACATTTTAAAATCTGCTTATGGCAAAGTGTGGGAAAATGTACATAACTGCTATTTACTACCTTAGCTTCTGCTTTTAGCCATCTTGTTTGAAAATCTGGACACTGTGGTGTTGCTGCATGACTGGGAAGAGGCAGTTCCTTGGTCTCTGGTGACCTTGATAATACTGTATTATTTGTTTTGGAAGAGTCCTTCACATCAGGAGTACAGAACACAAATACCATAGGAGAAGCCATCCAGTCAGCTGCTGCTATCAAGGGTGAGTGAAATAAAATTAAAAATATGTATGTACACACACACACACCCCCCTATATATAACTACCAGTTCCAGTTTCATTTTCTAAAACAAGTGTATCCTTTTAGTTGATATTTTGCTTGATCCATCCAAATTACAGTATTCCTTAAAGGCAGGTAATGCAAAGTAGTCATTCTAGTCCCACTACAGAATATAACTGAAAAAGCCCAACTTAAATCAGCATTGCTTTACCTTCTCATTTACCCAACTGTCACCATGTTGGTCTCAAGATTTTTAAAATAACCTATTTCTCCTCTCAAAGAAGTTTTAGCATTAATTTTGACAGTCTTAAATTACTGTCTTGCTAGCCCCTTTCTTTCCTGTCTTTAAATAGATCCAATTTGTATTCTCAGGAAAAAAAGCTAAGTTGGCAAAATAGTATTTTTATTTCAAACATGGATAAGCTGCAGTTACCAAATTATAAATTCCTCTGTGTAATTCTAATTGGATAGGAGTACAAGAATGAGAAACAATTTATAGGAAGTAAGAAACTTTCCCATAGAAGCCACCAACATTTTTGGGACATTACTACTCATAGAATGACCTGCCTTGAATTAAATATATTTAACCAGAAAAACAATTAAAGTTAACCAATGTGTTTACAATACACTTGCACATGCATTCTGTAAAAATGTGTATGTATATTAATTTAACAGATTTTTTTACTTACCATTCTCAGCTCTCTTACTTGATTTTGATGCAGGAGTAACCATGATTTCCTTGATGGTCATTTCTGGCAAATTCCCTCCATTATCATCTCCTCTTTTAACAAACCTGAAAACCAAATCCCCAATTAGCTCTCAAGTATGAAGAAGCCACAATTAAAGGAATATTGCCAACCTAGTCACTTTTCTAGTATTAATTTATGAATAAGCAAGTAAGAAAATAGTTTTCTCAAATAAGAATTGTTTATAGATTTTTTTTCATGTGTGATTCTACTGCAATTTGTGGTATGCAAATGTTCAGTCCAGCCACAAATGATCAAATATACTGAGGTTTCAGTCTAAGGCATTTAGAAAAAACCAAACCTAAACCAGATGTCCAGGTACAACAGATGCCACAGATGAACAATTCTGTGTTAGGGGTTTTATTTTGAATTGCCTGATGACTATGAAATTATATAGAACAAGAGGAAATCTTTTCTGCTTTTAAACTAATAAGGGTCTTGTGAACAGGAAAAGATTTTAAATTGAATTTTTAAGTATAAATAAAATTGTTTATCTTAATCAAATACTATAGAGCTTTCAAGTAATTTTAGTAATTACATAACTATTTAGAAGGAGAGATCCCAAAATTATTTTAAAATAAAATTTAGTGATTTCAAAATGACAAGCTATTTAATATTGATTCCATAACACTGGAAACAAATTTTTAAAATTATTTTTTCGCATCCAAGATTTTCTAGTGAAAAAATGGCATTTACAGTTAAGAGAATACTAGGCAAAAAGTGGAAACTTACCTAACCTACATACAAATCTGTGTCTTTAAAGAAAGTTATTTAAAATGTTTAAAAAGTAATCTTAAATATCATAACCAGATTTAGATCTTCTCTACAGAATGTCTAAGCTGCAAAACAACTCCACAACCCCAATAAACAGTATAGGCAGTATATTTTACTTAGATGAACACATCTCAAACTTTGGGTTAAATAAAAAAGTAACTTTTCAAGTCAGTTTTGTCTTTGAAGTCATAGAGGTAGTGGAAATAATATGATTTTTAGTTTTCAAAAGGAGTAGAACCAGTAGAATTTTTAAAGTGATTTTCGTGCACATGATCCTTGTTTTCAAAACAATTTCTCGAAATATCAAATATTTAGGTAAATTTAAAATGGGACATATTGCTAAAACTAACTATAAAAACATGACCTATTAACTATGTGCATGACCTACCTGCTGCAATTATTTTCCTTTATAATTAGAAAAGTGAAAATCTAGAGAAATTTTTTCAACAGAAGACTGGAGCAAAAGGAACAAACTGTAAGGTGGGGCTTATGTTGGAGACAATACAGTGCTTCTAAAAATTTACTGAATGCTTTACAAACTGTTTTCTGTTTATATTAATAAAGCTTCTGCAACCTTTACAGTGGCTGTGTAGTATCTATGGCAGAAAGCCCAGGCTCAAACCTTTGGTTAAGGAAAACAGATCACATTGTATTTTTCTCTTGTAAATGCATTGTGTGTGGAAGATTCTTATGGTGCAGTCAAGGCAAGGAGCACAGCAGATGTATTTCATGTCAGCATCTGGCACTGCAATGGGCGTGTGAAAAGATGTGTAGGGAGTTAAATGAAACAGGACCCAGCAGCTGAGAGATAACAATTACCCACCTCAAGACAAAAGAAGGGCAATAGGAACAAGAAATTAGTACAGCAAGAAGAAAATACAGAAGATTCAGTAGAGAAATAATCTGAATTCCAGCAACTTACTTTTTGATAGCCTGAGAAGTTTTCTGAATAAGTGACATGGTATAATCTTCATTCATACACATGGTATGTTCACTAATGCCAAAGTGCTCAAGCTTCGGTGTCACACACTCGTAGTCATCCATCTTCAGCTTACATTTGGGTGTTTTGGGCAAAGCCTGAGGCGTTGGCACTCTCAGTGGAGTGTCACTCTGGGCCTTTAGCTGACGTGCACTGGAGCCGCGCTGTGCCCTCAGGGCGCTCCAGGGCCGGGGGAAGGCGTACTGCGAGAGGCCGAAGTCAGAGAGCTGCGGGACGCGCAGCGGGTCTTTGGGCAGCGCCGCCTCCTCTGCAGGAGCACAGAGCCGAGGCACTGCATTTGCTTTTTCTTCATCAGATTTATTCTGGGCACACATTGCTGATTCACTCTTAGCTTCATCCTCCTCTTCTTTTTAAGGGAAGAAATTAAAAAAAAATTGTCAGAAATTGTGACACTTCCCCAGTATTCAATTTTTTTTTACTTAAAATAGATTCCTTCTTTAATTTTAAAGTACTGAACCTGAAGCTACAGTCATATGGCTAAGCTATATTTATAAGTCACACATTTACTGAGTTTCACTCTATTGGTAAATATTATTTTCAGGGAAAATGAAATTCAAAGATTTTTACATAAATGTATTTTATTCCCTGAATGGAGATGAAAAGGTTTTTGGGAAAAGAGCAAAGGCTGCATACAGTACTAAAATGCTCATTCTTCAGAAAAACTGTGTTGAGGAAAGGTTATGAAGCAGTAACTAAAAACTTGTGAAAGGGGACGGCTTTTTCAGTAGCAATAGTTTACTGCAAAAATATGTTAATGCATAGTTTGTACATTTTTGGAGTTAGATAAAGCAAAACACCCCAAATAGTATTGGTAGTACACCCAAATACTAGTGTAACCAAATAGTAGTGTCTGTCAATTTCTGCATGATGTAGTAAGTAAAGGACAATGAATATGGTGAAGGGTCTGGAGCACAAGTGCTGTGAGGGGCAGCTGAGGGAGCTGGGGGTGTTCAGCCTGGAGAGAAGGAGGCTCAGGGGGCCCTCAGCACTCTCTGCAGCTGCCTGACAGGAGCGTGCAGCCTCTTCTGCCAGGCAACAAGTGATGGGACCAGAAGACACAGTCTTAAGCTGCAGCAGGGAAGATTCAGGTTGGACGTTAGCAAGAATTTTTTCACAGAAAGGGTAATTAGACATTGGAATGACTTCCCAGGGAGATGGTGGAGTCACTGTCCCTGGAGGTGTTTAAGGAAGGACTGGACATGGCACTAGTGCCGTGGTCTGCTTGACTTGGTGGTGGTCAGCCACAGGTTGAACTTGATGATTCAGAGGTCTTTTCCAACTTAATTGATTCTGTGAGGTGGGCAGGGGGAGGGAGGCTATTTAAAGTAATATACCTTCTGGTGTGCAGTGGTATTATCTCTTCAGATACACTTAGCTTAAAAATACAACTTAAAAAATAATTTAACCTTGTAGCTCTGTTTGGAGATTTCTTTAAAGGCAAAGAGTATAGGAAGAAAGGCACCATAAAAAAATCAGAGCTTTCTGCCCTATCTGTGTAAAACAGCTATAGGAGCTTAACTTGGACATCAATTTGGTTCACAACCATAATTTTGTTTTGTGTAATGACTGGATAGTGCTCAGAGCAAGTTAAGACCATGTCAAAAGCTTTCTGAAGCCTGATTGGGCCCTTGGTACCAAAAGGGGTATGTGCAGCATTGACAAGTGTAGTACTTTAACTCATTTGGCACATCTGGATTTTTCAGACGGTTCTATGCGCATTTTCTGTCTGGATTAAGGACCTTCTTCCCCTCCAATGATCAAGGGGCTACTGCTTTTCACATGCCACCTAATTCCTGAGCATTCTTGTCCCATTTGTGCTGTGAAACAGGCACTTTAAGATTTTCTCTAGGGTGATTTAAGTTAATAAAACCACCACATGTGAATACAAACCAGCTGAGGTGCATCTACAATAGTTCCTCATGCATGAGAAGCTGAAGCAGCAGAAGTCTCTGGGTTATCAAAACATGCTTGTTAACATGTTTTCTGAATATAATTATTACTGAAAAAACCCCAAAATCCAACATACACTAACCTAAAGGCACGCCAGAAGATCTAATTCCAAGTGTTTGTGTTTTTGGTTTATTTGGTTTATTTGGTCTCACAGCACCAACCACAACAAAATCTACCATCTGGCTATTATTATAAAGCAAATAACATAGGTGTACTTGATCTCCTAATTAATAGAAATATACACATAGCTGAAGAGAAACATTTTATAAAAATGATACTTTTCTTCACATACTGTATTGACAAGAAACATTACCTGTAGAGTCATTGACATGTGGTTTGTAGCCATATTTCTGGAACAGCTCTCTTATTTTTCCAAGATCTGCTGCATTTCTTTGCAACAAGATTTCACTTGCCTTCATAAATTCATGAACTGCTTTTTTTTCAGAGCAAATCTTACCAAGACTGGCACTAACATCTTGCTTTGGGGACAGAGAGGGAAACAAAGAAATACTGGTTTTCAAATCATCACATGGTAGTGTACACATGAAGCATTTTGAGAGTAAGTATTCAACTGCAATTCAGATGAAGATAAGCAGCGAATTTAGGTCTTTTCTATACCTGAAAACCATCAGGTATATATACCTACAGAATACCAGGAATACATAGAGCCCAAGTGTATGGAATCTTATAAAAGTAACTATAATGACAATTCAGAGTGTGATAACTGCTTATTGGTAACCTTGCCAAGGAATCATATGCTTTTACTCCAGAAAAATATGAGGTAACAGCAATTAGTCTGGACTCTTACTCCATATATACAAAGAATAAGTGCAGAGCAGGAGGTAAATCTTACTTTTAGATCACTCAATTATTTCTATATTGCTCATTTCTATAACCCATTTTTTCGGCTTCTGTACAAGAAATAGACAACATTATTCACAAGTTTAACTGAATGGCTGAAGGTACTGAAACTTCTGTGAAGATTGATTTTATTCCAAAGGCTGGTCATGGAAAACAAGCAAGCTTCTCTTTTGTTGGGAGCTGCTGTTGCTGAATCAATCTCCTCCTACCTTGGCACTGCTCCAACTTCCTTGTAACCTTTGTTCCCTGCTTACCTGAGTGACAGCAGTGACTGCAAACTAAGAAACATTGCTAAACCTTCTTTGGGTTACCCACAAGTTTTTGGGCATTACCCCAATATCCATGGCCATTAAAAGGACTTAGATGTAAGTGAGTAAATATAAGGGTTATAACTACTGACTAACAAAGTTGAATTGTGGCTTAATGACTAAAACAGAACCATAAGTTTATGGAACATGCACACACATGTAATTTCTCAAGAAGGAAGCAAGTTGTTACCTTCTGAGTCTTGATTTCTCCATGGAGGTCATGCAGGACTGCAAGCGGAGATTCATCTTCATAGTCTGAGATGAATGTTCACATAAAAGAGTTAAGAAAATAAAAGAGGTGCCTTAGTGTTTTAGCATGAAAGTAACATTCTACATTTCTAGTAACATTCTACTAACATTCTACAATTTCCTGCACTAGCAGATGAGCTGTCAATGTGCACTCACTGACACTGAGCTGCATCCAGTGGTGGGCAGCAGGGCCAGGGAGGGGATTCTGCCCCTCTGCTCTGCTCAGAGCCCACTGCAGGGCTGCATCAGCTCTGGGGCACCAGCACAGGGAGGACAGGGACCTGCTGGAGCAAGTACAGAGGAGGGACATCAGGATGATCAGAGAGATGGATCTCTCAGCCTTCCCTCTCCTGCAAGGAAAGGGCGAGAGAATTGGGATTGTTCAGCCTGAAAGTGAGGCTTCTTCAGGATGAACTAATTGCAGCCTTACAGTACCTGAAGGGAGCTCACAAGAATGAGAAGGACTTTTTTTACAAAGGCATGTAGTGACAGGACAAGGGGGAATGGATTCAAACTAAGAGAGAGAAGACTCAGATTAGATATTAGAAGTTCTTTGCTGCGAGAATGATGAGGCTCTGGAGCAGGTTGCCCAGAGAAGCTGTGGAGGCCCCATCTCTGGAAGTGTCCAAGCTCAGGCTGGATAGGGCTCTGAGCAACTTGGTCTAGTGGAAGGTGTCCCTGCCCATGGCAGGGGGCTGGAATGAGGTGATCTTTAAGGTTCATCCCAACTCAAACCATTCTGTGCTTCTATAATATTAGAGATGTTGGACTCATAACCTGCAGAGAGTCAATACAGACAAAACCAAAGAGAACTAGTTCCTGTCAGGCACTTCACACAGCAAAAAACTGCTCTTTGTACAGCGTGTTAAACTCCACAGAGAAACTGCCCAGGCTTTCACCTTAATGTTGCAGCTAATACTGTATATAACAGATACTGATAAAGCAAGTGGGTCCCCGGGATGTCAAGAATTACTTGTACAAAAATTTTATCCCTAAAGAGGTTAGATGAAATCGGAAAAAAAGTGATATAGAGACCAGTGAAAAACAAATCTCAGCAGAAAATTGAATTCTTCCATTGTATTTGTGTATTTGCACGTGGGCAGATGCACTGCTCACTTACACAACGCAATTTTTTTTTACTGAAAGCAAGGCTAATGCAAGTAGTGTAAAGGAGGGCACCCGCTACGTGACAAGACATAACATAGAGATAAACACAATTAGAAGCCTGAGCTATCTGTCCAGAGAGAACACGCCTTGCAAAAGTTTTCCAAAATTGATCCACGAAAAGAAGAAAAAGCAAGAACGTGCTTCTTATTTCATCCCACTCACATTGATTTCCTCCGCTATAAAAAACTCAGCCACCCATCCACAATGGAGATCAGCGACACAACGAGACGAGGAGGAGCCCAAATAATTCCCAGCCGAGCCGATCCCAGGCTGACCTCCGGCCCCACCACAGGCGCTCCCAGAGGAGCACGGGGGGCAGTGGCAGGCGGGAGCGCAAATCCCGCAAGGAGCGGCTGGGAACCCCTCAGGCCCAGCGTGCGGGCTGCTCTTACCGGCGTCCTCCCCGCGCATGGCCCGCTCCAGCTGCTTCACCTCCTTCTCCACCGTGACGGCCAGCTCCCGCAGCTTGCCGAAGAAGTCCCCGGTCACATCCATGGCTGCGGGCGGGGGAAGCGGAGCGCGGGGGAAGCGGGAGCGGGGCGGCCCCGAGTGAAACCGGGCCGGGCCGCGCGCGCCGCTGAGGGGCTTCAAACTGCCGCCAGCGCGAGCCCCATTGGCGCCGCTGGGCCCCGCCCGCCGCCGCCGCCTCTCGCGAGAGCCGCGCTCCCCGCCCGCCCGCCCGCCGCCATCTTGGCTCCTCCGCGGGGCCGCCGCTGCCGGAACTTCCCGGAGAGTGAGGCCGGGAGGGGAGCTGGGGACTGGGGCAGCCGTGCCCGCACGGATCCCCGCGGCTTGGCTTCAGTTCGGACCAGAGAGTGGGACTCGGGCATACAGCTGCACCGTGGGAACGGGTTGGGTTGGCTTCTGTTAGCGGCAGCGCTGGTTTGTGCCGTGCTAGAGGTGCGTGGGTGACTGACTTGGTCACGGCTGACAGGGTTCATGGAGGGTTTGGACAGCTCTGAGATACATGGTGTAGTTCCTGGGGATGTCGGGGGCAGGGCCAGTTGGACTCGATCATCCTTGTGGGTCCCTTCCAACTCCGCGTATTCTGTGGTTCCCTAAAGCTGATGAAATCCCGTGTAGCGTGAAACGTGGGCGTTAGCGGGTGTGGGACTAATGAGCAGCTTAACAAAGAGCGTTTGTGTAAAGTTTGAACGTCATTCGGCCTTTCCTGCGCCTTACACCCAGCGTGCTGTGGCAGGGTCTGTTGTTGCTTTCCGCTTACGCCACTTGGTCTAATTCAGGATACAGATTTCCTTCGGTCAGGGTACGAGACTGGGGAATTACATACTACTAATAAGCTTACGGAGAGACTGTAGTCCAAAACCTCATGCTGAGGAAAGGCCAGATTTGGATCGAGAAGACAGCTGGAAATACTCTGTTTTGACAACTATTTGAAGAAGGCATGAGCGAAGTGAACCTTTCACTCTTGAGTATCTGTGACTGGATTTTTCTTAAATAATTTATGGAGGGTATGCTTTAATTGCAGTGTAAAAATAACTGAATGAATTCTTAAGTTACATAGATGTTAATTCCCCTTTTCTGCTTCTGAAGTTTCCAGTGTATTTGGCCTTGTGCTGCCTGCTGTTTGTGATGGTTACCAGGCTCTGAGCCTGAACCTTCAAACCAGCCAGCTAAAAGGCAGTGGAGTGAGTGCAGAGCTTTTAATCTTTCTTGTCAAAGTTGTATTTTTCTCGCTAAGGTAATGAGTATTTTATATTTCTGTTTATGTTTTAAGGCAAAATGTTTTTAACAACAGTATTGCTGCGGAAGAGAATTCCTGGAAAACAGTGGATTGGCAAGTACAGGCGACCAAGACAGGTTACCATTTCCATGAAGCAAGCAATGATCCGAAGGTTGGAAATTGAAGCAGAGAACGAATATTGGCTCAGCCAGCCTTACCTGACACAGGAACAGGAATACAAACACAACACGGAAGAGAGACGTGCCAAGTGGGAAGCTTTCAAAAGCCTGAAACAAGCCAAGTTTCCTGAGCACAGATACATCAGCGATCATTTAAACCACTTAAATGTGACAAAGAAGTGGACATGTTGAGTAACACAGCATATTTATATTTGGCACATGTTGTGCACTACCCTGGGATCTGCTCTCATACCTGTTATGGTATTTCACTGTAATTAGCATGGGTGACAAATAAGATGTTGCTGTGGTGTACAAATAGTACATTAAAAGTAGTCCTCTGGAACAGCCTATGTTTTATTATTACTGCTTTGTTTGAGAAGTTCTTTTCATGCCTCTCTACCACTTTTCCTGCCCACCCTCTGTTCTTCAGGGCTTAAACAGCAAGTTACCAGGTGCAGTGGTGGTGATTCACAGATAACCTAGTTTAGCTTCAGCTATCTATAACCTAGATAGCTTCAGTGATTGCCTTCTGAAAGCCTGGAGAACACTCCTGCTGTGTTGAGAGGGTGCTGCTGGTACTGGCCACGGTGGCTTGGGCTGGTCACTCTCCCTTCCTCAGGGATTGTTCTCTGTCCACCAGGTACTTGAGACACAACTGTGACACTTGCCATCAGGTATGCAAGGACCAAGGGGAACTAGAACTGCTGAGACAGAGGGATGAGGCTGGAATTCATGGAATGTTATAAAATGTTCCATTTTTAAAAAAAACTTTCTGGAAAGAATTGCTGATCTTAACTGCCAGTGTCATTGTCATGTCATTGTCAGCTTGGGTGTTACAGCTCCCTTAAACAGATTGTTCCTGATCTAAAAGGAACGTGGCTGATTCCTGTTTGAGCAGTTGACTTCTAAGTCAGGCTTAGAAGTGGAGGAATAAGATTTAGCCACAAGTCAGGCTTTTTATTTCCCCACAAGACCCAGTGACCTGGAAGATGTGTTAAGAGTGAGTGTAATCTTAGGTTTGTTGCAGCTGGAGTGTAAAAGCCAGAGCAATGGTGCAGTGTTTCCCAGGTAGGCAGTTTTTCTCAGTGATCTAATAACACAGATGCTACAGCTGAGCATTTTCAGATTCTTTCACATACTTTTATTAAGTTGATGTTGCATTCACTGATGAATTCAAGTGCCAAGTCCATTCATATCACTTTGGAAAAGAGGCTTAAAATGGTACTTTTTTATTAAACATGAATTATACTTCAGAGAAGTATGAACAGGTCTGAACACTGATGTACAAAATCTTGAATGCACTTCCATTGGTTATAAATGGCTTAAGAGAACTTTATGGAAAAGTATACATATGGGGAAATTGCAAATACAATTAAAACATGAAGGAACTTCCAGGCAAAGCAATGTGATTTTGTATTTATTCATTTATAAAAGCCCGTTTCAAAAAGTTACTTCAAGTATTAAACTATAAATGGCAACATTTTCTCTGTGCATAGGATGAGTCCTATCTGTAACATACAAAAAAATACAATAAGTGCATCATTGTTACAGGTATCTTTTACACTTCATCCCAAACTTAAATACAGCTCAATCCAAGTTTAGGCAGCACAATTAAAAATAACTTTGTGGAAGCAGAATAGCTGGGACATTGTGATTAGTGCAAATGTTGATGACCCTTGCTGACAAATACAAAAAGAATGTAGAGATAAGAGGGATGTTTCATTCATCTAAGTTAAAAATGGAACAGACTTAACAGGAGGAATGCTGCCTCTCTCTGGGATAGCTTCATGATTGTAAATCATCATTCAGGAAGATTTAAGTTTCCCACAATAAAGCTGATAACAGGATAAGGGACAGGAGGAATCACAGAGGACCATGCTAAGCGTCTTTAAGGTGTCAGCTAAGCAGTGTAAACGGGAGGCAATCAGCATGTCACTCCCAATGCTTTGGTGACAAAGTAACACAAATTCTTCATCTCTGACACATCTGCTTCACTGCTGAGCATGAGCTCTCTGTTTCTTAGGACAGGGGGTAGGAAGAAAGATGGGGAAAGCTCCCAAAACCAAAGCAAGTGATCCTGTAAACATTATCAGACTTCACTACCTCATGGAAACAAATTCAAGTAATGGCTTCAGAAAACAAATGGCCAAACACCAGTTTTAATCTGCATTAAAACAAACTACTTGTAGCTTTATGACGTTTCACAAGTTACATAATTAAGAAAAATGTGTATAAAAAGCTCTATATACAAAATAAATTGATAGAAATGAGTGTAACAAATGTGTTCAGTACTAAATCCCTTCATGTGCAGCTGCTCTCTTTGGTGCCACTTAGGGATAGAAGAGCCTCTGAAGCTGCACACATTGCTGTTTTTTAGGTACTGTGAAAATACATGTTTGTGAGCTAAAAGTAACTGCTCTTTGGAACCTCTCTAAATGCACACCCAAATCCCCCAGTCAGAGACAATTTTAGAGGGTGTCCTTGGAGAACATATACTATGAAACTCAAAGCTGTCGTGGTTTTGTCGTTATTTAACTTTTAAATAAAAATCTGGTCAGATTGGTGCTCCAGATCCAGGCAGATTTGGTCAATCTGTGTTGGAGCCAGCACATCTTGGTAAATCTGCCGGACATTAACACTGCTGCAAACACTGCAGTTTTCCTCCTCTTGGGGCTCTGCTTAGCTACAACTGGACCATACTCCAGTTAGATCATGAAGTCTTTGTGTGCATCCTCAGTGGTATTGAAATTCGTCCCAACCCAAAAAAATTATTTATAATTAATAAAGAAGAACCACACAAGACCAAAGGAAAGAAACAGTACCTGAAAACTGTGAGTATTCAGCACTCTGGAGAACAGGACCAGTTTGTAAGATCAGCATACCAAGAGTAGCTTGGTACTTGCAAATTCCACACTCAAGAGGCAGCTTTAACAAAAATATTACCATGATTTCTACTTAAATCACTAAAAATAGAAGTACCCAAGCTTCCTCTAAAGTAACCCTCAGATTATTTAAAATGGATGTTTTTAATCACATCTGACTTATATCAATACAGTCTCAATACTGTAGGAAGTCAGTTAATGTCAAATCAATTAATACTCCTCTTCCTGCCTTCCTCCCATAATACGCCTTTGGTAGGCAGAGCAATGATGTGTGTGTTGCACACTCTGTGAGTAAATAACAGTCAGAAAAAAACCAGTATTGTGTAGTTTTAAGTAATTTCTATTTGTGGATTTTTCTGCCTCATATTCACAGGGACAGTTTTTTTCAAGACATTTCAGAAAAATGAAATCCTCCCCTGCATCAGGCTTCTGTTTTCACACTGTGAATTTAAAGACATTTAAAAAATTTTTTTGAGTGTATGTAGATTTTTTTTTTAAGAGAAAAGCAGAAAGAAACAAGAAAGCAGTTTCTAATCACAGCCAATGTAACTATCCTACAATAACTACTACGTATTGCTTGTAGTAGTCATTACTTTAATGGATCTAAAAGCTTAAGGGCTGCTATTTTTAATGACAACCTAGGTATTTTCAAGACTCCCTGATACAGAGTAGGCTAAAGCACAAAACCTGCATTTACAATACAGCCCAACACCCTAAACAGTTGTTTTCTCAGGATCCAACCCCCTTCTGATCTCCTGACCATGGGCCAAAAGAACCCCCTTCCTGCAGCCCCTGCCTCTGCTAGCAGGGACACATGTATGGCTGCTTGCAGCCCAGCAGCCAAAGAATCACCCTGCTCCCTCATGGACTTCTGGCACAGCACAGCCCAGCCTAGGGAGCACTCAGGACAGAATCCAAAGGCAGAGGATGTCATCCTGGCTGCCTTAGCCATGATACCTCCCCCAAAGGCCAGGCCTGCCAGGAAAACCTAACCCCTCCATCCCACTGGCCGGCATGCCCTTAGGGTTCAGCAGTACAATTCCCTTAGAGAACTTAATTCCTTTAAATCAGTCTGGGGTTTCTCTTAGTCCCCAGTTCCCCAGGCAAAAAAACCAAAACGAGTTGGGAGTGGTGAATGCGGGAGAATCATCTTTCAATCATTTTACTACACTTTGTATTTGTGAAAGTGACTTTCAGTAATACCTGCTTTTATACCAACAGTAACTCTGGCCTCAGGATTATCCTAAACCCACTGCTCTCCTTTTCTTACCTCAAATATGAAGAAAAATCTGGGACAAAATATTCCTGTGATCTGCATAAATACTTAGAATTGTCAGTTCTTCATGAAAAGCCACAAAAATGTCCAGATATACAAAGAAGTGGTTTCAGAAGAGCAGCACTTGCTAGAAAATGCACATGGAGATAGCACAGTCTGTTTACTTGCAGTTTTTCCTGTAGATTCACTATCCTGACTAAAGAAATCAAACAAGTTCTCCTATGTTGGCCTACAGGATACATACATTCATGGCAGGGGCATATGAAGCACTTTGGGGAGCAGGTGGGGGCAGCAAAGACCATATTGCTGAGTTCAGTGATACTTAGGATTCTGACATACATTTTGCTTATACTTCTGCTAGATGATGCCTGTGCATGGATGTATTATTTCAGCTATAATACATGGATGCAGTAAAAGCCAGATGAAATCCCAGGCCCTCCATGACAGTTCCACCAGTGTTTGGGGCTGCGAATTTTGGTGTTCAGAACAAGCCATTTGAACATGCAGTCTTCCTTCGCTGTTATCTTCCCCAAGAAATTTTGCTGGTGCGATACTGCTGAGAGCTTATGTTAACATGGGCACTTCTCACTCAACATTTGAGAAGAAAAAGCAAAACCTTTCAGATCAATGTGTAGCAAATGCTTTTGTAAGTTTTGTAATTAGCAAATGCAAAATTTCTTGTACAAAGTTTGAAGAAACATTCTGCAACTTTTATAGAACATGCAACTTTGGACCATTGTTTCTGTCTCAAGAATATCCAACAGTGAAATCATAAGTTCTCAAAGAGTTATTGTTCCAGAAGATTAATATTTAAGAAAAATTTATTGTATCCAAAGACAAAAAATACTTATTTTAAACCTTACAGTATACTTTATACCTTAGTATTTCCATCATTTAACTCAAGTAGCAATCAGTCTGGGAGACAAACCAAACAGGTTCTTTTGGGCTAGATCATCAATTTGACTACTACCTTCAGTCTGTATCAAAAGGGCTCATGTCTCTTTGTAATCAGCAGCAGCTGAACATCAGAAATCTTACAGACAGAAAAATAATATTTGCCACTTTTTCCAGGTGCAAAATTCCAATACCACCGAAAGACGAGTTAGCAGTCTTCTCTGTAGAGAAGTGAGGAAAAAAAAAAAACCCATGTTGTTTGCTGTAGGTCTTGAGCCAAGAATGGGATGGACTTGATTCCTCACACAGGAAACACATTTTGCCTTTTGTAAGCAGGTACATTGCTGCACAAAGCCATCAGTCTTTAGCAATTTCAGCATCACTTAAACTGGACTTGAAAGTGGGAGACTAAAGGATGCAATTTTTCAGTGTGCTAACACAGATCTATGATCTAACACTAATCTTAAGTACCTGATATTTGTACTTTAGAACCAATAAAACCTTGTGCCTTTATTAAAAAGATAAAACAAAAGTATAAAACAGTATTTATAAACCATCAAGAGTCCCATGGAAAAAGCAGTACTCTGCTGGTTCTGTCTCTAGAAACACACAACTGCAATATGATTTTTCTCAGGGGTACTTGACCGTTTTGTTGCTGCCTTACACAGAACACAGCAAACAGTAACAGAAAATGTAAGAACTGTTAATTCCTTTTTGGACTGTCTTTTCCTTGTATGCTGACTGACAATTGTTGGAAAGTAATAACCCATCTTTTTTTCAACTAAAACCCAAGTTTTCTTCTTTGAGCTCTGTCCTTGATATAGTTAAATAAATCAAGTTAAAATGATGAGGAAGCTCAATCCTATAGCAAAAAAGCAACACCCAAGTTAAAGGCTTTTATGTTGTTGGCATTGCCTAGCTCCAAAGCACAGCTAGTAAAAGGAAACCTCAGTCCCAAAAGACTTGGAGAGCTGTGATCATGGGGTAGACTGGTTAATAGGAAGAGAGGGGAAGACATCATCCAGTCCCTTCCCCAACATCTGGCATCTGAACTATGTATACTCCCACTTCAGACTTGCTGATCATGCTCTAGGCTGACTTTTTTTTTCTTCCTTTTCCTTTTTTCTTTCCTTCTGTACTCTGGAGACCTGCTATGGAAGTGACTTCTGCAGTGCCTAAGGTATGAAGTTTGCCTATGAGGAGGTAAGAGTCTCTGCAATTTACCCCCACCACTGCAGCATAAAAGAAATGCATAGTTCCCACTCTGGACCTTGTGCATCCAAGCAGGGCACTTCTGGATCTGGCCCTTTGGTAGCAGTATATAATTCAGTGTTGCATAAATGCACATTAAGAATCTTAAGGCATCTGTCTTAACTTCCCTGCTCTGCAATAGTGCTTACAAGAATCCATTGTACTGTGCAGAAACTTGAATTTCTTGTCTCTTCCCAAAATGTTCATGTTCCACTTTTTCCTGCTCAACTTCTTCTAAACAAAACTAAGTAATATTCAAGCTCAAAATGGGTTGCAGAAACCTAGTGAAACAAAAAAAGGTAATTAATAGAATTATCCAATTAGCTTTGAACAAACAAATCATAGTGCATTACACAAATGCACCTGGGTAATATAATTTACAGACTTCTGATTAAGGTAAGTAGTAAAAGCAACTGTAGCTCAGAAATAGCCTTCTGGGAGGGTGTGGGTTTTTATTTCATGCTTCTTATGTTTTGGAAGTTTATCAGTGCTAAGAACATCAATCCATCACCACTGATCTGCATCTAAAGTATTCTGAATCCCTGACTGGCAATTCAATTTTTGAATTAAATTGATAGATGTGAGGACACAAATGGTATTTGCCTAGGTGAAGCTGGGGGACTGGCCTTCTTCTGCGAATCAAGCTCTGTACACCAGAATCAGCCATGACTTTGCTTCTCCTGTGTGTTATGGGCCCAAAATTCCAAAATACAACTATTGGCTTGTTACAGGGATTTATGGAAGTGCATTGAACAGATCCTGGATCTCACAGCTACTGTGTAGTTGCTTAGAAATGCAGGACTGGAATGAACCATCTTGGCCTAAACTGTGATCAAATCCCACTGAACTCAGAATGGTTCAAACATTGTGTTACTGAGTTAATTTAAGGTAACACACACCCACATGCTTTTGCATTGGGTGCAATTATGCACTTTTATTTATACAATTTTTAAAACTAGTATAGTTTGGGCAAATATAACACAAAGTACAAATTCTTCCTTTATTAATCTGGCCTCATTTTAGGAAGAGAGGGAGGATAAAAAAGAAATTAATCTCAAACTATTACCAATTAATTGTCTAGCTTAAAACAGTCACCTATGCTCCCTCTGTAGGTCAGTGGAAAGAAAGATTAGGACCTTTCTGTAATACCCTATCAAAGGCTGCTGGGATGAGCTGCTCTCAGAAACTTCTATTCTGCTCCATGAAGAACAGAAAAGCCTTCGTGACCTATTTAGATCAGATTAGGTTTTATATAGCTGGAGGCTGAAGGAAACCCCTTGCTTGGGATATTCTTTAGCACATTTATATAACATTAGGAAAAGATGGAAAGGGGAAACTTACCATTGGTGAGTTCTCATGGTTGAGTAGGTTTTTCAGAAGTTGTAACTAACTAGTCTAATCTTGGTTTTGTATGAGTTTACACTGAACACTCTGACCAACATGAGGCCAAGCATCACACCATCACCCACAAAGGCCTTTTAGAAAGATTTTTTTTTTCCTTAAAAACAAACCAACTCCCTCCCAAAACTATAATTTTAGGTCAGAAGACTCCTTAACAAAATAAAAGGAAAGGAAACAAAAGTAATCCTAAAATTACTGAGCTTACCAAATTCAAATGTAGTGTTTTATTTCTGATAAAAATGTGAATTACTTGCAAAAACATCACCCTCACCACAAAAACCACAACAACAAAAAAAAATTTAAAAGAAAAAAAAAAGAAAAAAAAAAAGAAAAAAAAAAGAAAAAAAAAAAGAAAAGAAAAGAGGCAGTAATGACTCAGCTATAGCTTTTACAGCTGTTAGTCGACCAAATAACATTTGTTTGTCTTCCAGACAGAAAAACTTAATGGTAACTTATAAGCTCACCACAGTAGAAAGCCAACATAAATGAAGTCTAATTTAGTCATTGGAAATACACCAAAAGAACTTTCATATATGCACCAGAAGGTGCTGTATTTCCTATATGCAAAGTGCACACAGGGCACTTTAATGCAAGAAACATTCCAGAAGATCACTGTCAATTCCAAATGTGACAGAGCAGTCTGTATGCAGAGACCTGTACTCACTCACTGATCTTCCTTCCTCAGGCACATGCAGCTTCCTAAAGAGCAGAACATGGCCCACCAATATATGACTAAGAAAAAGACATTTAAGGAGCTCTTTCTCAAGACAGCGTTTCATCTCAGAATTGCATTTAGCATCAGATTCTTTTCCCTGGTCAGGTAACAAATCCAGCAGTACCCACTTTAATCTAAATTACAGGATTAGTCTGACTCATCCCAGGCCTAGCCAACCCATGTTTCCTGCACTACAGCATTACTGCCATTCTTGTCTTCTCAACAGCCACTCTGAATTTTGTTTATACTTTGTTATTACCCATCCAACATCAGAGGATTCCTCTGCATTCCGTGACTAGTTGATTTTTGATTTTGAGATATCAATTTTATTCATACATGTACAGAAATAGCAATCAATTATGTTAGTCTTACCTGTTTTTCATTGAGATGGTTGGTTAGTAATTAGCTGAGATCAACTTTCCAATGAAACTATAATATGCTTTTTTGCACCTAGAATGTGAGAGAATCTCAATTATGTGTTTTTGCAGATCTGCATAACAAATAGCAAAGATTTCAAACCAGAAAGCACATTGACCATGCTGTACCTGCTTTTACAAAAATATTTGTCTCCCCCTTACCAAACATAAAAGATCCCAAACCTCAGAACTGAAGTGAAAAAGTGTAATTATTTATCCATATACCATCCACTACCGTAACACAATTAATTTTGGAGCAGAACATGAGATGCAAGTTAGCCTTAATTCTAAACATCCTGACTCTATTCCACGGAACACATTTTCTTCTATATCACTCCAGCCAATTCCTAAGGACTTTCTAGGTGTCAAAAATTAAAAAAAAAAAAAAAAAAAAAAAAAAAAAGGAAAAGTGAACCACAAACAAAACCACTACCTGATTTCACATTTTCCTCTTCAGGGCCAGTTTCCACCCACTGACAATCACCAGATAGCAACCGATTTTGTGATTCACTGAGTGGTCGAGTGGTTACAGAGCTGAAAAGTAAGCAAAGTCAACAGGAATTCTGTAATACCAGTAGCTGCTTCAGACATTTCTAGAATAGTGAAGTTATTTAAAAGCAAAGTTAATAAAAAAACCCCCTAGAGTGCCAACTGGAAATGGCTGCCTGCCCCCAGCCCTAATTCCTCTGCAGGCTTGTTCCAGTCATCAGTCTAAAATAAACCCCTACCTGACACAGGCCACTCACTTCTAATGGAAAAAACCCACGGATTGAGACACAAGAAATGACACCCTGACAATAACACTGCCACACAGCTAAAAAGAAAAACTATGCAGTTCCATCTGGAAGAGCAGCCAAATGCTATCTTTTCCCATGCAAATGCCAGGGCCTTCTTCTGAACAATCTTCTGAATGTAAAAGGATACTTTGCTGTTTGCACAAGGGTCCTGTTCTTGTGTAAATTCCACAGGTTATATTGCACTGGAAGTAACTTCTCTGTATTGCCTTTGAATCCTCTAATGTCTGGTAACTCAGGTTACTGCTGTTGGCAACAACCTTCAGCTTACAAATTCATTAAACTATGCAGAAGACTTCTGAGGTGGCAAATGTAAACAGAAACTGCACACAGAGACTCTTGTCACTTTGAAAATACATTGAAGATACAAAACATGCAAATTTGAGAGGGATAAAAAGTAATGAGCTAAAAATCACAGCATGAGAGATCTACTTCTCTTGCAAAATGTCTCAGCATTTTGCTGAGGAGATGAAATACAAATAATACCTTGTCTTTCAGAAAAAAAAACCCAAACCAAGCAAGTAAACATTTTTTTTTCCCATGGACAATTATTCAGTCTTCCCAAGGACTTTTTTGATTGTTGCTAAGAGCCAGTAAGCTCCCTTACTTTCTTTATTACTTCTTCCTTAGAGCCTTATGTTACAACAAACCAAGACATAGTCAAGTTTTCAGTCTTAATCTTCGCTGAAGACTTACAAACTTACTCTGAAGTGACAAGAAGCATAAAGAATTCAAAAACTAACTTTGAAACAATTTTTTTCTCTAGATAAGTATGAAACAGTACAAAATCAGTATTTAAGTGCTATAGCTACCTTTTGGCAGGTTCATTTTGGCTTGAGACTGCAAGTTGTTCTGGATCCATAATCACCAAACGAGTTGGGAAAGTACATCCATCTCCCAAACTAAAGGAGAAACAAAGACTCAAATCACTGTTGGTAGCTGACTTAAGTGAACTGAACAAGGACCAAAGGAAGAGGCAAAGGCTACAGGGTCAAATCAATTAGCTCAGCACAGTGATGAACTCCATACTTTAGCAAATGCAGTTCTACCACTAAATTAGAAGATCAGTTCATTAAATCTTGGAGCTCAATTGATTCCCACTCTATCACTGAATATGGATTGCTGTGCACAAGTGTGTGGATTTCAGAAACACAGCTGTATTTCAGGAGACTGTAGCCCTACTCTTCCCCCAAACCAGCATGCACACATGGCAAGACTCTCTGGTATTTACAACCTCAGAAGCTGTATAATAAATAACATTCTGGTGGCCATGCTTTCCTCTTCACTCATAATTTTGAAATTAGCTAAGCCTTCTTTTAAAGTTTATCAGGATAAAATGTGGTAGCAAAACACATCGAGCCATCTACCGTGGAGCTTCCGTCTTTAAATCAGTAGTTGAGCAAACAGCTGAGTCAACTTAAGCTGCTGGTATAACCTCTGCAGTTTGATACCAAGACCTCAGCTTCACAAACAGGTTCAGCAACATTTTTCTCTGATACACAGACCCCCCAGAGCAGTGTTGAAACACAGTTCCTACTCCATTCTGCTGAAATCTGGTAGTGGTTGGAGTGTACAGCACATCAGCCTTGCTTCATAAGGCTTGTCTGCAACTCCCTAATGCTGGCTCAGCTGACATTTTAATTCCATCATTTTTAATCATATCAGATTTTTCCACTCCTGTTTCTTATTTACATGCAATTTTTTAGATGGCTTTTGAATCCTAAAGTGTCATCTACAGCAAAAGGAAAGCTGTCAAGCTTTTCCAGGGCCAAGAGAGGGTGTTCTTAAGCTGATGTTGTTAGGATGCAGCTGTTTGAGCTCGTCTGAGTTGCAGATTTCTGCTCTGTAATCACTGAGACTACCACCAAAAGGTGTACAATTTTTGCAATATGCTTCTCAAAGCTTTTCAAACTTCTGCATTTAAAAGGCTCTTGTCAACAAGCTCTGTCTTTGAATGAAAATCCTGTGTGGAGTTTAACCGTTTTCTCTTGCACATTTTCCCTGCACCAGTATTTATTGTACTGGATATACAAGTTGGCTTTTCAGCCGTGCTTTATTTTTTAGTAGAAAAGGAGCCAAAGTGGAAGTCATGGAATCAATTAATTCCCTAATTCATTACTGTTCAGACTGAATACCTGGTAAAGATAGGAAGTAACCAATACTTCTTTTCATCTCCAAAAACCTCCCTTAGATTTTTGCTGCATCCAAGAGAAAAGCCATTTTTATCAGGACCATTTCGAAATGTGGGTGCACGGAACGTTTCTGTAAAATAAAAACATGCAATTCTTTAAACCACTAAGGAGTCAGGGAGCATGAAGAAACCCAAACTTCTCTGCTGTGGAGCCAGTTTTGGGCAAGGTGAGGTGATCTTGATGTATATGTTATGGGGGGGGGGGGAATTTAAAAAATCTCAAGTAACCAGAGGGGAAAAATATCACAGAGTTAGTGAACAATGAGAAAATCAGGTAAGGAGGACAGTAGGACAGTCACCTTGTCAACTTTCTCTCTTTACATTTAACAAAGTCTGAGATAAAGCTAAGTACCATCAGCATGCCAACGATATCCACATACATCCCTTATTCCTTGGTGACTTGCTCTCTCTTCAGCCTTCTTTGAGCAGGCAACTTTCCCATTCAGGAGTAATTTACCATAAGCACTGCTGGACCTAAGCCCATACAAAAGAGGTTTTTCCACATCTGCCAAATTAGGAAGCTGAATTAAGAGCATCCCGTGCTATCAGCGGAAGATGACATCTATTACATTAGAAACAGACACACCATGAACTATAGCAAGCCACCACCATTTTTGTACTCAGTCCAGTTATGCCCTTGACCAAGAACTGAGAGGAATCATTGCTCCCCCTCCATACCAATATCTTGTCTTTTAAAATCATGATCCAGAAAGCAGATAAAGAACTGTGTGGCCAATTATGACCACTGACTTTTGGGTAAGGAATATGTTGAAGTTTTCTTCAAAGCTAAAAAGAAACTGTGAATATTCCTTACCTGTAGATATGTCAAAGAAAAATAATTCAAATAACACTCCTATCAACCAATCAAAAAATTCTAATGAAAAAATTCTAGCCAAAAATTATTTTACTTTTAATCAACCACTTATTTTTGAGGTTAGAAATTTAAATTCCAATGAAAGATATAAGATTTTGACTTACTCAGTTGTAGAAATACTCATCAGTCTCTGTCCCCCCACACACTGCAAAAACCACTCTCAAGTGTTTCCTAGCAAGAACTTCAAATACTTTAATTAAATGCACATAGCTTGTTTATGCTGATCAATGCAAGATCAATTTAAAATGTTTAGGCATAAAAATATGGGAATCTCTTATTATCTAGGAAATGTGCATCAGTGTTTTCACTTTTATCACACTCTTACAAGCCACTTCCTAATAATAATGTTAGGTTTTTTTGACAGGATTTAAGAATATTTGTTTGCATCTAGTTCAAAATGTAGTACATGTTCATGTACAGCAGAGCCTCTGACTTGGTAGGGGATACCCAGCTACTCTAAGTATCAGAGCAACAGAGTGATGAGTAGCAATTGGGTTACATCACACTTTAAATTCACAACAAAAATGCATGGTGCCACAGACGTCTCAAAAATACAAACAAAAGAAATGAACAGTCATCATGAATCTGAATGCTTGGCTCCAGCAGAGGATCCCCCACAGGCTTCACCTTCCCTTTTGTTTCACCTTTAATTACTTCCACTAAATATACTTTTTATTGCACAATATTGAAAAAATCAATATTGATATATGTGATGACATATCACGTAGGCCTCACACTCTCATTGAATTGTCATTTTTCTGGACCAGGAAAAGTTTCATATCCCAGTGGACTGACCTATAGTTGATCTGTTTTTGCCAACTAGCCAGCAGTGGTAGCTGAAGAGTGACAGTATGCTGATGAAGAACATGGCTGCCACAAAGAAAAGGAACAGTACGTGGAACTTTGCATGGGTATCTGGCAATTCATTCTGGGGAGAAAGAAAGAAAGAGATTAATATGTTAACACTTCCCAGCAACTAAGGCACTATTGTTGCTGAACATTTCCTGCCACACCCAGACTGCTACAGGTCTTTCACCTCAGTTTTCACCAAGAAAGAAAAGCAGCAGCTTTTCCTTTCACGTCATGTTAAACTGGAAAAGGACAGCATTTAAATCTCATGGGTACCCCTTCCCCCAGTTTAGTACTGTGAATGCACTTGTTCATCCATGCTTTTCAAATGCATAGTAGGGGGCAAGGCAAAACATTTTCTATACCAGAAAATCGTAACTGTGCAGCCACAGACAAAGAGACATGGGGAAAATATGCCCAAAGCCACTTCCTCTGAAGGGGAAAAAAGTGCAATTCCTGCCACAAGGTAGTAATAATGTATCTAATTCTCAGCTGGTATAATGAACATAAAAGGTAAATGGCTATCATGAACAAGTCCTAAACAAGACATGGGATAGATCTTCAATTTTTGATCACCTCTAATGTTTAAGCAACAACAAGCATGTACCTAGCAAAACAAATTTGCCACGTCTGACCAGGTAGAAGTGAATCACCAGAAATCTATGTGGAAAACAACAATTTCAGTATAACCACCATAAAGAAAGCAATTCCCACCCTTATCAGATTGTCAATTCCACCCCAAACTATTTTCAGACTTTCAAAAGGCCAATGGGATTTGTAATAATACTATTCCAGCTCTATATCCTCAAAATCACAGCACTTTCAAGCAGTTGACCTTTAACAACATTATGAAAGCAGAGAGGCTATTTTTACTCAGCTATTTACTTAGCATTACTGCCATTACTTTTTTCCATTAGTGCATTCAGTACACCCATTTATCTATGGCTGACTTTCTTTTTTAAGCTAAAGCACATTTCAATTAAGATCAAGTGCACATAGGTATATCCATTTCCCTCTACATGGCTTATATATTTATAGACAACAGATTACTAGTCTCCTTCCTTCTGTGATGATGTGAATACCTGCCATGAATGACTGGACTAGAAAAATTGTAGTAGGAACCACATTTAAATATTGACAGCGATATTGTATTTTACCTTTGGACAATTCTCTGCAGCTTTCCTGCGGCAAAGCTTTGCGCAAAGAAAGACAATTTATTAAACACTAGTATTATGTTAAGACAGGGTGTTTGAAAACAGCACAGGCTTTGTTAAGAACAAAATGGTTGGTGTGCAAATGTGCTCTTGGATGTGCCAATTTCCAAAGCACATCAGCAGCTTTAGCCCCTGTTCTCCAAGAAAATGAAGAAGTATGCAAGAGCCCACTACTAACTTCCAAGGCATGAAATCTTCTACTGAAGCATAGATGTACTGGAATTCAGATTGTGACTGGATCACTTTCAAGTGGTTGCTCAGCTTGGTCAGCATGACTACACCAATTGCCTTCTTTGCTAGTTGTTTCCATCACAAATAAGAGTGATGTGAATATTCTGTATGATGAAACCATTCACAAAGGTCTCAAAAGCTCAGAATACTCCTGAGGTATCAAGTAATGGTTCATTAATTAAAAACCTTTCTGACTCCAGAACATATCCATTACCATTAAACATAGTTTCAGCCAAAACCATAAAAAATTAATCGCCATTCTTTGCACATTTTTCTTCATTTAAAAGAGATCAGATAACAAATCAGTACAGTTTTTCTTCTTCTTCCTAATTTTCTTCAATACAGAGCAGTTTGTAGGATGTATCTTTAGTATAACACCTGAAATTGAACCAGTGCTTGAGAAAACAAAGGAAGAAACAGGAAAGCTGGGTTCAAATTAGCTTTTAAACTCCAAACTTTATACCTAAAGAGTGGTATCTTGGCTAAGATGCCAACACTTAACCGATCTGTTGTAGATAAGATGTATGGCTTTTAAATTCCATTAATATGTGCAAAAAGCTTAGGGAGAGCCCAAGCATCTACATTAGAGTCAGGCAGATATACACAGCATTTTCAAAAGTGCTGGCTGCCATCAGATAATTCTACAGTAAGCAAACGACAGCAGAGTGCAGCTCTCTAAACTGCCATTTAAGTTCAGCTTCCTACTGGCCATTTTGTTACTTATTTACCTACAATTCGTAGCTACAACAGTCCCTCTTGCACCTGCAGTGATCCACTGAAATCCAGCCTAGCAAAATACTCCAGTTGCTGCCTATTCCTAAGCTTCATGTTGAAGCAATAGTAACTCTTTCTACCTCAGAGCACACTGCAGTGTTCCCCAGCTGCCTGATTTTTGTAACTTGAATTCCTATGACTTTTTAAAAATTACATATTTAAACAAAATAATTATCTACAAGGAATTCTCAGGAGCTTATTCTGTTGCTAAAAGAGCAGCAGCAGCTTAGTCTTTGTGCATTCTGTGGGTCAGAAAATCTAGGTTTATTTCACTTGCATCTTCCTAAACCAGCAGCTCTAAAACCTGGAGGATTTTTTGAATTATGCATGAATAATCTGCATGATCCCCAGGGAGCATTTACCTCTTCTGACTACCCAGCTTCAGCCACTGGTTGTAACTTCCTGAATGACAGTTGCAGAACTGAAGCATCTTTCAAAAAAGGCCAATTCTTTACCGGAGAGAAGCATGCAGACTTTGAGTGTGTATAACAAGCTTATTCACAGTGGTGTTCCAGCAGCAGTCCACATGCCCCCCTCTTGTGAAAAGAGAGTGAAACTTCAGACATTGGTTATTTAAGATCGTTAGGCTCAGCAGCAGCACAGAAGCAGAGACTTGCAGGTGAGAGAGCTGCAGAGTTTACAAAAGGAAGCAATTCGCACAACACAGTCTGAACTACTTAGCACACAATAGGCTGAAGCCAGTCACTATTCAAGAGTCCCCTACAAACTCTTTCACAAAGTCATTTGATTGGTATCAGGTTATAAAACCCCTCAAACAAAAAAGTGCTGTCTGAGCTTGATTTGTTCCTCATTTTTCAGTAGATGGGTCTAGCCTAATCTTTGAAAAAAACATCTGGTCTACATCCTTAGTATAGGCAGAAGGAATGAGTTCTAACTAATGATGTGGAACAACTCCTTTTTTTAAACCCCCCTATTATTAATACAACCAAAGTTTTGCAGAAGCATGTGCTATCCACCCAGGACATGTATTACATCCTTTATTTAGCTATACTCAGGATTGAAAATTAATCTGGAGGACAGTGAAAGACACTGCAAATGACTGGAAAACATAATGGTTTCAAGGAGGTGGCAGTGCAGCAAGAATAGGAGTAGACACAAATATAAGCTGGGAAGCACCACCATGCACTGTGTAAACAAGGCATCAAGCACTGGGCGTCCAGCCAGTGCTGGTGTTTGTGTCAAAGACATTTGGTTAAACTGGCATTTTATCTTTAACAACCTCTGAGGTAGAAATAAAAATGTCATGAATATAGAAAAAGCAGTTATGAGTATAAATAAAGAAATCAGTAACATTCCCTTATCTACAAAACAGATTTTAACATCAGCATCAGGGTGCAAGCCTGTGGTAAACATTTCCAGCCAGCGTAGTTGTTCCAGTATTGTATGCACAGAATCAAGACCTTTCTTCAGCACTTCTGCACAGAGCATGAAATGCGCTGTGTAAAACTCTTGCACATGCAAGTGAGAAATACAAAGGTTTTCTTCAAAAGAAGAATTTGGTAGGTGTGCACGTCTCACAATGTTTCCAAGTATCTGCATAGGAGCAGCATGTCTCCATGCAAGTATTATCAACAGTGCAAAACAATGAATTGCTACATTTGTGTACTTAGCACATACACCTCCACAACCTCATAACAAGTTCTTCCCCCAGGCTACATTCTCCAAGAACAGCCCATACTTCTTTCCAACACTGGATGTATCCAGCACTTTGTTGCACAGTCTCTGAAAAACATCTGTGAGGAAGCAAAAAATAAGCACTGCCTTCTGAAGGTAAATTGTAACATTTCCTGCAGTCAAGCTTTGGGAGGAAACAACCACCTTGATTTGCTCAGTTTTAGAGCATGGTGCTAATAACACCAAGCTTGTGGGTTTTTAATTCCCATATGGGCTGTTTACTGAAGAGTTGGATTCGATGATCCTTGAGGGTCCCTTCCAATTCAAAATATTCACTGGTTCTGTGCATCTAGACAGCCTTGACAGAAAATGTCCAAACAGCAATCTGTCTGATGCTGTAGCAGACAAAGCTGAGGATTAGTAATATACTGAAGCAATCTACAGACAGCATGTGTCAGCAGCATTCTGCTTTGGTTTGCATACAGATGTACAGAGAACCTTCCAAGAGAGCACTTGCCTAAAAGCTTATACATAAGAGACATACAAAAATTTGCAAGCTTACATGATTATGGAGCTGCCACCTCTTTCTGGAAATGTACTTTAATAAGTCAGTTATAAGCTCAGAAGTGTCTTAGCTTTGTGAAGTGGGTGACTTAATATGAGTAGTGAGTCAGAGACCTATTCTGCTGATAAGATCAGGGCATTGCCAGATTCAGTGCAGGAAATATCCGGAATTGAAAGCAAGTACACAATTACATTGCCTATTGTTATATTTCAGAAGTAGTCCATTCTTGCAGGAAACAGTTTTAACAACTGAATCAATAATAAAAAAAATCATCCCTCTTAAGTTTACTTCCTCTGCTTGAGAGTCCACTTCACCATTGTGTCCGATGAGCTTTGGAAGAGTCCTACTGCAAATGTTGGTATTAAATATTTGTTCATTGTAGGCAGTTGTCCTATGGCCTTTTTTGTTGCACTAACAACTATAAAGTAATGTAGCAAAGCAAATTCTTCTTTCTTTTCTTTGCTCTAGCACTGACTGGTAAATATGTGAGAGCGCATCTACAGCCTCCTTAGAAATTGCATACAAAGCACTGGAAAGCAGCCAGGCAGATGTTTGGAAATGGCATGTTCACAGATTGAAAATTTAACTATTTTACAGCCAAGCAAGACTGAACAGCAGAATCAGACCATTTAATTTGAAATATCTTTTAAGACCCAGCTATGACTGCTAAACACATTTATGGCTTTCATCTCACAGTACTGACAGCTCATTTCCCACATGGCTCCTTGCTCTCCAGTGACAGGCTGCTATACAGAACTCACAGGTTAAGAGGAACACAGTACTTTGGCAGATCAGACCCACAAGTTTAGATGAACACAAACTTCTTTGCACAGTTTATCTTAACTAATGCCAACTGTCTCAAAGTACAGCTATTTTGAATACATGATCAAGCTTCTCTTACCCTCACATGGCAGCAACCTTTTGCTCCAATAAAGCAAATATCAATATCTACCGCTGCAGATAATTCCTACTTTTTCCCAGTTACTCTAACAGCAGCCAGCATTTAAGAAATATGTGGTATTATTTACCCAAAGATGTGATTGAGACCCTTCCACTTGCGGTAACTTTTCGCATGCTCATTAATGGAAATGGATTAAGGGAATTATGCCACTAACACTTCAGCCTAGAGATGGGAAGGCACACTACAAGTTTTTCTAGATGAAAGGGAACAACTACAGAAGGCACTGTGTTCAGCCTGGATGTGACTGGAGCAAAACTGATAGGTGCAATATAACATTGACAGACAAGGATGGTTGCCTTCACATAAATGTTATTAAACATACTAAGATGGATGTATGTGTATTACCCATTTGACAACCCGTAACAGTTGCAAGGAAGATGTATAGTATTCATACTGTACATATCCTAGCATTCTACTCATACCAGACCATAAAAGCCACTAATATGAAGTTCAAACATGCCTATGTAGGGACTCCAAAACAAAGCTCAGATAGTTCCCAACAAATTAATCTGCCTTAGCTGGCAGCAGATTATCCATAGATAAGTCTGGGAAGATACAAAATTGTTATTTATATTTAATATTTGTCAGTATTTATTATATACACACATATAAATAATCATACATATACATAATTGTTTGATAGGGTCTGTTCCTTTATCTACATATCTGTATCTCATAGTCTCATAAAAACCTGAGCTCATCAAAACTCAATTTTGATGGAGCAGAGAAATTGCACAGTGTCCTCATCAAAAGTCCTTCCCCCAGTTACTCATCCCAGGCAGTGTAATACATTTACTTCATCAAAATTCATAAGGTTCTCCTGCTTCAGTCACTTTGATTGATGTCATTAATGATAGTGAACCACAGAACAGAGTAAATGGTGAGTGACAACATGCTGATGCAGCCTTCAATAACACATGCAGGATTAAACAAATGAACAAAAACCAAAAAAAGCCTTAGAACTTACTGTCCAAAACTTTATGAAGTACTGCAAGACTGTAGCAGCAACAAACAAACAGTACAGTAAGGAATACATTAAAAACAGGAGGAAGAATTTGTAGTTAGAAAATCCCACACAATTATTCACCCTAGAAGGAGGGGAAAGAGAAAAAGGTTACTAAGGTAAACAAAAAATAAAACAAACAAAAAACCCACAATACATTGCAGAGCAAAATGTGTATGTCAGTGGTATGTCCAAAACACTCCAGCACCAGTGTTTCAGAAGCAATTTAAGCCACTATTTTGAAGAAATTTCTCAGGCTGAATGATCTGGGCCTCTCACATGAATTTTGCCCCCCGTGATTCTGTAGGACAGGACATGAGCTGGCAAAGCACTACAATACAGACAGTCCATACAGGAAGCAATTCCCCCTACAAACTAACTGCAGGCACCACAGAAAGTAACAGGAACCTCACCATCAACTTCAGTGCATGCTGCTGGGTTACAAAACCACCTCTAAGTCAACTACTGGTAGTAATGCTCTTCACAGTGATAGCAGATAATATTTTTACTGACTACCAGTGAACACAAACTGCAGAAGAGTCTGAGTGGGTCATACATATCACCTAAAATCCAGAAATTACTCTCCCATTGCAGTGGTATCTCCTCTCCTGCTAACACCAACAGAGTAAAAAAAGGAAAAAAAGGGATTTTCTCACAGGTCTCGTTAATGTCAAGGTTTCTCTATATGAGGAGAAACTGCATGATTTGGACTACTGGGCTTACAAATTTAACACTGCATCACACATTTATTCACATATATTAAAGAACTTCTGTGGAAATCAAGGTTTACTCCAGAAGTTCATTTTTGAAGCAGCATCTAATTAATCATTCTTATACTGATTTTTAAAAAAAAAACTTACCATGGACAGTGGTGGTCCATTTTTAATACACATCTGAAAGAGAAAATTTCCAGCAAGTTAAGACAAAAAATAAGTTTTCTTTTCAAGACACATAACTTTAGCTTCTACAGTTTTGGGTGTTGTTTTTTATTGATTGATTTTTTTCAAGTATTTTGCCCTACTGTATCTTTTTCAAGCCCTTCTCAAGCATACCAATTCTCTATATTAGAGCAGCTGTTCTTTTACCCAAAAGAACTGATTGAAATTCAGAAGAGTTATGAGGAGAGTTTCTTAAATTAGCATGAGGAGTATTACTGAGCAACACCATGTAGCAGTTCATTAAGCCACCCTAGTTTTATGTGAGTGCAGAGAAAACAAATCCAAAGGGTCTGTCAGGGTTGTGTGGATAAGGTGTGTTAGCCTGGCATTCACTTCAACTAAGTCTACCTTAGGGTTATTTTTTCCACCATTTTGTTTGCTGCTTGTCTTTTTTTTTTTTTTTTTTTTTTTTTAGTTAATGGAGGAAAAGATCAGCACAAAGGGCAATTTGAATAGTTCACAAGCCACTTTAATCCAGTTTTAAAGTAAACACAGTTACTGGATATTTCAGACACAGAGACATTCATTGTATTTGTTAACAAATTTGATTTTAGCCAAAAGATGTGTATTAGGTTCTTCAGTTAACGAGATTTCCTCAAGCTCAGCCTACTGAAGTCTCATGCATAGCCTCAGCCTTCAGTGCCTGTGCAGAATCCTCTGATGATTCACAATGAAAACAGGGGATAGCAATGATGTTTTTGAAATGTTAAAGGCATGTGACTCTACTGCCAATTTTTGATATAAACATTTTTAGCAGAACACATCTGTTTCAAAGCTACAGAAACAAGTTACAATGAAACAGTTCAATAATAAGCTTTATCTGGTGCTGGTATCTCAGACCTACCTTTCTTTACTTTCAATCCATATGATTTTTCACTTTTAAATTAATCAATTTTTTAATATAAGCTTTGTTTTACAAAGCTACAAGCAGTTTCCCTAAAAAGTTCTGCCACTTTAGACAATAGGGCTGTACCATAATATTGCACCAACAGAAGGAACTGACCCACTGAAGACATGAACACACTAAAGAGATGATTGCAGGAAAGAGAAAATCTGTAATTCCAGATTCAGACACTTACACATCACAGGCAGAACAGTGGTGGCAGCGGTCAGGTTTGATCAGCTGGCATCGATCACAGTATCTGATTGCTGTATTTAAGTGCAAGGGTCAGGTCAGTAGAATTCATCTCATTTTATGAAAGCTTTCCCCCTTAACATGAACTGAATCTTAAAAGAGCTTCCTGCCCTCCCCTGCCACACTTGTTCTCGCAGATTGTCACACACCTAATCTCATATGATATGTAGTTTTGATTTTTTAAGGACTGTAACATATTAAAGTATTCAAAAGTACCTCTTACTACTCTACTGATTCCATTTTCATTTACTCTTTGACTCCCAAGTCTTCCTGTCCTTCATCCTTTGGCACTGATCCCCTTTTCACCTCTGCACAGGGTACTAAGGGATCTCATTGTGAAACTACATTCTTTCAGCAAGTCAGCCTACTGCACTGACTTTCACCATCCACTTCACCAAACAATGATCTAGCAGAGTGTTCAGTAAGTCAGTTCTTCTTCATCTTTCCTGGATATTTTTAAAGAGACCTTCAGGTTTTTCTCAATGAAAATAAGACACTAGCACAGGCAGTTTGTAAGCAGGAGAAAAGCCAACATGTACAGCTAAACAGAACTGATAAGTGCTAGCAACAGCTTCCCAGACCACTCCAGAACTTAAGACTGGGACTCTTATATGGAGGCCTGTGTTTAAAAGGGCCAGGTGTCCTTAGACTTTCTTTGGAAAAGTCACAGTAAACTTCGGCAATGGTTATTCTGAGAAGTTTATATTTTTGGAAACTCTACAGGGTTGTTAGTTTCAAGAAAGAGAAAAAGATATATGCACATATAAAAGCTACAGATTTTTAAAGAACATACATATACATAAGACAGCACTTTCACAGCTCATTCATCTATAAATTGGAATAAAATACCTACATATATTAAAAGCAAATCCAGAAACAGTTCATAACTACATTTGTACTGAATTGCAGATGGGAATGAAACAATACTTATTTGTTTTTAAATTGCAAAAGCCTGTTAAGATCTTAAGTATATTTCTCCTCACACTGAATCAAAAACAGCTCAAAAAGAAAAAATTTAAGTGAGGATAAAAGCGATTATAAAATTGAACAACACATTTGATTTTCCCTTTTTCAAGCTATCTTAGCTATATTTATTTGCTGTGTTTATTTTTAATTGCCACAGCTGGAGTTAACTGCTATCATCTCTCTTCCTGCTAGAAGATATTTTTCTTCTTTAATTTCAAGTAGTGGCTTTATGTTGAGAACCCCAGAAAAAGGCCTGCTCTTTCTCTCAGAGGGATTAAACACCAGGAGAAACAAAGAACAAAACATCATGGCTTTTGCAATATGTGCTTAATAAATTATTGATTCAATGGCAACAAATGAATAAACAGCAACTTGAGGAGCATAGAATAATCTTTATATCTCACCTCTTGATGCTGTTGTCGTATAGATAGGCAAGTCTTTGGCAGCTCTTCTTAAAATGTCCTGCTGGATTTCTGGTCTCGTTTCTTTTTCATATTGTTCTTTATCAAGTTTTGTCAAGCAGAACTAAGAAGGATGTAGAAAATGGATAGGATGGGAAAGATTAATTATTTCTTTGTTTTCCAGGAAAAGACCTTTTGGGTGTTCCCATCCACTGACCCAAAAGCACCACGTAAACAAAAAAAAGAATGCGACAGGAATTACAGGGGATCTTTAGAACTCCTAAGTTTCTGGATGTATTCTTGATGTATTTAATTTCTGGATGTATTTTCAAGAAAATAATCTTTATCTCTGTTCCATTATCTATAGTATTTTCTCTCCAACACAAGGGAACACAGAGACTCAGAGTGAGTTTTAAGGTACAAGCTTTCCTTTAATTCATGATAAGCATAATTTAAGCGAACTGTGAACAAGAAGAAGGTGAAACAGTTCTTTGCTGCTACAAGGCACTGAAGTTCTCTTACCCCACTTCCTCTCTAACATACAGAGGGGTACAAACCAGATGGAGGGAAAAAAAGGCAGGCAGGGGGTGTGGTGAGCTTCACAGCCCCACACAGAAGCTGGAAAAGTTTAACTGGATTTTTAACTCAGGAGTAGTCAACACTAGTCTCAAAATTCTTAAGTTGTACGGAAAGCACCTTAAGCAAAGCCTGTACAGTTTGGGAGTGTCCTACAATTCTGAGTAAAGCCTGACAAGCATTCCTGTTGAAACCTCACTGAAATGTAAGCCTTTACCAGAAAATCCTAGAGAGCTTTTACTCATTTGTGAAACACTTAGTTTGGTATCCGCTGAAACAGTATTTCCCAGTAAGCCCACAAAACCCAGCGTGCTGATGAGGCTCTGTGCAGCGGGGGCTGAAATGACGATTTTCTTTGGTATTTTTCTGTTCCAAAGCACTTCTAAACTCTGAGCTTCCTGCATGGACTACAAGAGCTCTCTTTATGAGCACACATAGACAAAGCATTCATGGTAGAGAGTGGAAAATGCTATGTGGGCAGCTGGAACAAAAACTGGCTTAGTGTGGTTTAGTATGATCGTATTTACCTACCAAAAACATGTGCATGATTAGTTCACATGGATTCTCCTCTCATCCTGTACTTTTTCCTCTTTTGGATTACAGTCAGCTGGCAAGCAACAATGAAGATTCCACTTACAGCAAGGAGGAAGCAGTAAGACATTACTGCAATTTCTCTGTGCTATTTCCTAACCCAGAATGCAAGCAAGATGCCTCACAGCTCACAGAATCTAGTTAAGCCTCCTGTCACATGTAGCACCAGCCCAGTTATTGCGCCTACACACCCTTCGAGGGTGAAACATGGAACATGTCTAAATAATACCCTTTTAAATAACCAGACACTAGAACTAATCTATGTGAAGGGTGAAATTAAAGTTTAACATTTCAGCCATCACTAAGAGTTTGACCTAATTATTTAAATTTAACCACTCAGATCGATATTTATTCAAGCATGAAAACTGGAGATGCTCACATCAAAAGTTTAAGGCAGATGTGAAGCATCATTCCAGCAAACAGTTGTGCAATACACCTTAATCCCTACCACCCTTGTGAGGCTGCTAGGTGACCCAGGTATCCATGACCTGCAATCAAGCAGAGGTTGCAGGAAACATGAGCACCCCCTCTAGATGACATTTCAAGGCAAACCATTAGTGCACAGAAAAGGAAAACAATAAAAAGATTTAAAGCTTTTTAAATTTGTCCATGTAACATCATTGTATTACTCTAAAAATCCTGGATAGGATTTTGGTTTTCCAAAAAGCTGCATTTCTCTTCTAATTTCAGAACTTAATAGGGCTATGAGACCACAGTCTCTCAGGACAATAGCAGGATATGTTCAAAGGCATCCAAAGTTGTCTGTTACCACACAGCAAACAGAATTCCCAATGAGGTTCCAGCAGTTCTTATTGAAAACAGAAAGAATCCCTTTGTTTCCTTCCTCTTTCTGGATCTTGTATAATGCTGATTGTTCTTTCTTAGGACAAATGCACAGGGATTACACTAAGACAACAGCAGCTGCAGAATCTTTTTTTTAGTTCAATAGTAAGATCACAGGATGCTATTTGTTTTGTAAGAATAGCCAATTTGAATGATTAAAACTATATACATTTACACTCTCACACAATGGAGACATACTGAAGTCATGGTTGTTTTTAAGGACAAACAGCATAAATTACTCACTAGTACATGAACAGAAGGGATTTGCCCAGAAACAGAAAAGGTGGTGCTGGGCTTTAAATTCGGTTGATTTTTTGCTTTTTAAAATTTTTTTGAGTGTGGTTTTCTGTTGTCCTGGTGGGATAGGTTTTTTGAGGTTTTTTGTCCTTTTTCATTTAAACCTAGCTGTATAAGAAAATTTTATTAAATCTGATCTCTCTCCACAGTTAATAAAAAAAATTCATTACATGCCATATGCCCAAGCCATCCCTTTTGCTTGCTGAATACAAAAAGCCTGCTACATCATCGCTGTAACTACAGGAAAAGTATTGTCAGAATAAGTTTACTATTAATGAAGAATTCAAGAAGACGGTAAAAGTTACTAGGCATTAGCATTAAAAGGAGCTCTAGTTCATAGAGCTTTATAAAACTTAGAATAACATCATTTCAACTATGTTCTAACTAGTTAACCTGCTTAACTCAACCATTTTCCTGCAAAACCACGGCAGAAAAAGCAAAACCAAATTACCCTGAATACAAGCCCCTTTGAAGTTTTAGGTTTACCAATGCATAGACTCATGTAGGTGGGAAAACATCTAAGATCATCAAGCCCAGCCATAAACCCAGCACTGCCAAGTCCACCACTAAACCACATCCCCAAATGCCACATCTATAAATGTTTTAAAACCTCCAGGGATGCGGATGCAACCACTTCTCTGGGCAGCCTGTTCCAGTGATTGTGACAACAAGCCTTTCAGTGAAGAAATTCTTCCTAATATCTGGTCTAGATCTCCCCTGGTGCAATTTGAGTCCATTTCCTCTTGTCCTGTCACTTGTTACCTGGCAGAAGAGGCTGACCCCACCTGGCTACACTCTCCTTTCAGATAGTTACAGAGAGCAGGAAGGTCCCCCCAAGCCTCATTTTCTCCAGGCTGAACACCCCCAGCTCCCTCAGCTGCTCCTCACAGGATTTGTACTCCAGACCAATAGCTTGTGCTCCATCTTCAACAGCTGCATTTAGACTTTATGCTTAGCAGAATAGTGTTTAGCTTTTTACACTTCACATTCTACAGCTTTAACATACAGATCTCTAAGCTATAATTAAGCACTACAGAGCAGTGTTTGCTTTTTCTTCAAAACATGGGAATAACTTGTCTCAAGAATGTTTAAGGTTGATATTAGCACTGAATGTCAGTCTTGCTGAAAACAGAATAAAAATTCAACCCCCACAGAGCAACCAACACCTCAAACAGTTTAGACAGTTTAAAAGCTTTGTAAAAACAAGGAAGAGAAGTGCAATATTTTAAATTCAGTGCCTGTATTTAATACTTACATACACACACATTAGAGAAAATGGAAAACAAGGTAATCCATCTCAGGCTTATTGGAATTAATACAATTCTTTTTCAAAACAAAACTTCATCATGCATTCTTTCGCTATTATATAAAGCTTCTTTAGGTAGTCACATCTCAGTGTTTCTAAACCTTAACCCTTGACTAATAAGTGGGTTCAGTCCTCCAGGTCATAAGTATACATTGCATTACTACTCTTTCTTATTCAAACAACAGTTAAAACTGCTAAAAAGGAAACATAAGAATGTTGTCACTGTACTTCATTTATCATTTTTAAAAATTCCAAGTTTCAAGCAAGCCACTTCATCGCATAGCACTGTACAAGACTGCCAAACTTGTGATGATTTAAACACACATTTTGTATAAGGAAATGTCATTACACAAAACATATGGTATTTTAAGATTAACTTGATCATTTTCATTCATGATACGCTGTCACGCTGTTCTATTTTAGACAATGAGAAGGCAAAGGTGAATCACGCAGTACTGCAAACAAATTTCATCACTGAAAACAGTTCAGCTATTTATAAAAAAGGCATTGACATTTTCATAACATTATACTTACCTCATTAGAGGGGGTTGCAGGAGATGTGAAAATTGTCTTCCCATAGGACCATACAAACATGACAAATGACAGATGAAAAACTACAAGGTAGACAACTGCAATAAAATACAAATCAGAATTTGGTGAATATAGCTGAAAAGAACAACAAAAAAAAAACCAACCCTGATCTTTGAGGAGGGCTAAGCAACTACCAACTAAGTGAACTAGGACTGTTCACTTAAAAAAAAAAATTAAATAAACACCCACCCTCACTCCCCAAATGTTACAGCTGCTCTTCCTCAAGGAAATGATGTTTTTATTATAGATTTTATCATTCAAAGTGACCTTGAATGCTTCCAGGGATGGAGCATCCACAACTTCTCTGGGCAACCTTTGCTACTGCCACAATAAAGAACTTATTTTTAATAACTAATTTATACCTGCCCTCTTTCAGTTTGAAATCCTTCTCCCCTTGTCCTATCATTCCATATCCCAGTTACAAGTCTCTCCTCAGGACTCCTGTAGTCCCCCCTGCAGGTACTGGAAGGTATTATTAGGTCTCCCTGGAGACTTCTCCAGGATATTAAGCCCCAGCCCCCTGTCTTCAGCTGGACAGATGCTTCATTCCTCTGATCATCTTTGTAGCCTCCTCTGTACCAACTCCAGCAGGTCCCTGTCCTCCCTGTGCTGGGGCCCCAGAGCTGATGCAGCCCTGCAGTGGGCTCTGAGCAGAGCAGAGGGGCAGAATCCCTTCCCTGGCCCTGCTGCCCACTCTGCTTTGGATGCAGCCCAGGACACCACTGGCTTTCAGGGCTGTGAGCTCATGCTGCTGAGCCATGTAGGGCTTCTCATCAACTAACACCTCCATGTCTTTCTCCCCAGATTGGATTGCTTCTCAATCCAGTCTCTGCCCAGCCTGTACTTGTGATTGGGATTGTCCTGACTCATGTGCAGGACCTTGCTGAACTTTCCAAAGTAGATTTTGAAGGAGAAAACAAATCGACAAAACCCACCCCCTAAAAACCAACCAAACAAAATTCACCACCAAAAAAAAGGGCCCCACAAAACAAAACCACATCCCTCCCCCAAACAAAAAACAAACAAAAAACCCCCAAACCCCAGAACTGAACACAGCCTCACTTCTGTCATGTAAGTGACTAACCTTTCTGGATAAAGATGATGCTGTAATTCTGTTCTAGATTATCAGAAAGTAATTGATTGCTTACTGACCTACGGAATTCAATTTAATTTCTACTTCTAACAGAAACAGCACAGTACTGTGCCATTACAGAAGGCACTGGTCATGAATGACAGTTAAAACCCCCAAACAGGGTTTGGAGAGTACTGCACTCCAGTCATGCCAGATATGAGCTAAAGATTTTCTTACTATCTTTCAAATCATCTGAGAAATACAAGCTGGAAAAGTCCTATTACACACAGTGGCAATAAAATGTAGCTGGGTTTAGGAGGCAGCTCAATAAATTTTCTAATGAGTATGCATGATATCACTGTCTAAAGACCAGAAATGCAGACCTTATGACCCAGGAGGCTCCTTCCAATCTTGTTTCCTCTAATGGTTTCTTTTATCACTTGTCAAGAGGAAACAGATCAGTTGTGCCAGAACAGCAAGTCTTAGAGAAGTCATATTAAATATTTATATTATCTTCAGTTGCAGTAAAGTAGGAAATTTGACCTACTTTTCTGTACAGATGGAGTCCTTTAAGAAGGTGTATGATTTACTTGATAGATAGCAAAAAAGGCTCAAAACTCTGGGAACCTCCAACAGCTCAGAAAATGTTTGTGCACAGTGACAGAAGACATGGCTTTAATTTATCATCTTTCAGGATTTTCACTGTTTATTGCAATGAAAACAAACAAATTGCATTTGAGCTTTTGTTAGAGAATTATTCTTTTTACCTTTGCCTCTGATTCCTCCAACCTCAGAGGCAGACTTGGCAAATTTTCAGCTGTGGAGCTGATTGAAAATGCCAGAAACAAAACCCTTTTCTAAAGCCATCCTAAATCAGTCACTTGATAGGAAAGAACTTGTGTATTACTGTAGTAGGCACTGCATTATTAGAAGTTGTCTGTTATGAAAAACATACTCTACATTCAAACACAATGTGATTAAGCAACTAAAGAATGAGCAAATGGTTTGGAAGAGAGGAAAAAAATACATAGAACTGGAGCAGAATCAGTGGCACAGATCAGAACTTTGGTGGAGAAGAGAGCAAGAGAAATTGAATAGAAGGAAAGAGGAAATGAGATACAGGGAAGGGCAAGGCACAGCAAAACTAACTTACACAGTAAACAGTTCTCTCTGTCCATAAAAATCACACCAGAATTCAGATTCTTTTGAAGCATTATTTTTAGTGCACACACAATGAGTCAAACAGCAGAACCTCAAAGCTTTGTCACAGGCTGTAAATGTCCCCAAAACCCACAGAATAACAGGGACCACAGCTGGCTGTGTCAAGGGTACAGATCTGTGCCAGAGCTACCAGTATTTATTAGATAGAGGCAGCTATTAAAGTGCTCTTCATGTCACTGAGCTCTTGCAATCTGTCACCATCATCAAAAGCCAAGGGCCACTAGTCAGTAGCCAGTGATGGGCACCACCCAGGGAAAGACCCTGCAGTTGGCAGTGCATAGTGGCTTCACTCTAAATAAATTCTTGCTTCTTTTCCTACTCCCATGCTGCCTTTCCTACTGTGATTACACATAACTGTCCTGTCAATGCTCCCCAGGAAATGAGAGGGAGGGAAAATGCCATTTTTAACAGCTTTACTTTAGCAGTCCATCTACCCACCACTTCGGGTATCAGCAGCTCTCTACAGACTACTCCCTGAGGCATCTTGCATCTGTTTCCAGAACAAATGTAAACTGGGTTTATTCCTAGTCTGCTCATTTTCTTGTAATTACAAGCTAGATGGAAAATATAACAAAAACCCCCAACCCCAGTATCTGCCAGTTTATCCAGATTGAGAGTCACAAGGAACTGGCTAGACTAAGGCAACTCAGGATTCTCGGTGCCATGCTGTGACCTAGTGAAGTCAGTTCTCTTTAAAGGCACTGATGCATACTATGCCAAATTTATGGCCTCAAGAAGACAATGTCTTAAGACATGCTCTCAGAATCCTCTTAAAATATGCTAAGCTCTCCTAAGATTTGCCCTTAACATTCTTTTCTGAATCATTCTTAATACTACTTTCAAGACAGGGTCAGATGGCAGAGAGGCAATAATATATAACAGTGGTATATTACATTGTTAACAGAGATTCAGAGTTGACTTTATTCCCCTATCCTAATGGATATAAAACTAGGCAAGAATATAAAATTACAAAGCAAAAATGAGCCTTAACAGGGTGAAGGAATCACCACTAATTAAATCAAAATTTGCCATTATATTCAAATCCTTTTACTGCAGTACGTATTACACTGAAACACGGAGCAAAATACACTTGCTAAGATGCACATTATTGATTTACATAGCAATGTCTCTGGTATTTTGTTCTTTCAACTCCTCTGATAGTGATTCCTCGTTATCATGAGTTGGCTTATAAGAACTTTAGAAAACTTAAGCCACCTTTCTTCTCAAATCAAAGAAGACTTCACATGTCATTTTCAAATCAACTTTCATGGTTGATAAATTCATGCATACAGAATGCCTATGACATGATTCAGGATGGGAGGTGCAAGCAGCATGCAGGTGACAGCTATTAAGAGCCTAACAGGTTCCAGTGATAGTATCACTCTCATTAATTAATTTTGCATTTTCCTTCTCTGGTAGGTTTAGAAGAACCTGATCCAGTTAGATAGGAACTGCATTTGGGATAGTGATCTGACAATGCAACACAAACATTGCTCTGCCAGACTTCCTTAACTGATAGATGAATCTTGCCTTTCAGGAAGAAATTAGAAAGGAAAATTTATTCATCTACAGGTCAACAGCAAGTACAGCAGCACCTTGCAGAATTTTGTGAAGTCAAGGTAAAGCCCAGCTGTAAAATGGGATGAAAAAATCCAGTGTAACACAAGGATTTGTGTTCAAGTTCACAACTTGAACGGCTTACAGTTTATTTTGAAGATTTTCCTATTCTTTCAACTCTTCATTAGAAATTAAACAACAAATTCCATCAAGATTCCTTCTTTTTACAGTGTTCTGGTAAACATTCACCAGGAAGAAAACTGATAGATTAGCTTCTAGTTTTGTGCTCTTTTGCAAAATTTTTAAGAGATGAGATTTTACCAGTCTGAAACAGCCTTCTGTGGATAGTTGAAGTGCAAATCTGTGCTTAATCTACCACTCATGTTTCCCTATAAACCGTAACGAACTCCCAAATATCCCAGCAACAATATACTAGAATTTTTTTTGTTAGTTTTTATCTCTGTCACTGTGTACTACTACCCACTATGGCATGTACTTGCTAAAGCCAATATGAAGATTAAAATTTCTCAAAACAAGGCCTCAAACACTTGACCTGGAAATTTAAAATTATAATGTGTAGCCACTTTTGAAATAGTTGTGTTTTGCACAATTCTAACTACTCCTTAAGAATGGAGTTCTGAGGAATTTGGTAAGCTGTTTGGAAAATATTAAGTAGTACAACAGCAATTCACCTTCTTCCAGAAGTCTCTCAGGTCACAGGCCTAAATAGAAAATGGAATTGTGTATGTGCTGCAGTTCCTTCTCTCTTCTCCTTTTTCTGTTCTTGGTAGGTACCCATTTAAAAATAAACACAAACTTAAATCATAGTTGCATTACTTGCATTAGTCACAGATCTTGTCATCATCCCAAGTTTGTGGTATTAGAAACAAAACAGACTCATCCGTACAATATTTACCTTGTTTCTTAGCACTAATCTACTCACTACACAGAGCTCACACATAAAGGAGTCCATTTAAACTCTATGTCCCTTAGGACTTGCATGCAAAGCAGCTATTCACATCTTCATAAAAACTTTAAAAAATTACCTTTTTCGACAGTTGAAGAAATGGTAACTGGAAGAGAAAAAAAAAAGTTAGGTAAATTTGTACATAATGAAATAATTGGCTAAAAGTGAGATATACAAGGTTGTTGACCTGTTCCAAAGCATACTTTAGGTGTTAGGAGAGTTTCCCCACCCAACACTGGGGTAAAACAGGAGTCAATAATCCTCCTGCCAGCCTTGATGCTTGGCGAGTTACTGGAAGAGCTGAAGGGATGCAGTTCCTTAGGCTAATGAAGCGAGCACACTCCACAGACAATAATTAGACAGAATTTATGCACATTCCCCTTCCTATATGCACCTAACTCATTTTTCTGAGTCAACAGCTAGGCCAACAGGTGTACCACTGGAAAGCAGAAAACAAAATTAAAAGTTCTTACTTTTCCTGTGAAACTGTTACTCTCAACCTTCTTCCTTAAGTTTTCTTCCCCCCCACTTCTCTCTTCCTGTCACATACTATTTTTTGCCTTTTTCCCCCCTGACCTGAATTCTTCATACATAGTTAAAATCTCTCTACCTCCTCATCTCCTTTTACGCCAACAGCAAATTCCATTGTTCAAATCTACCTTGTACACTGCCTGACTGGTACATCTTCCTGCCCTCAGGCTTTTCCAAAACCTTCCCACTCAATTTATCAGTTCAAGGATGATGCTGAACAGAGAGCTGCTGGACTTGTTGGTTGCTGTGTTCATATCACTTCCCTTGCTGGATTTCTTCCTTGGACACTGAATTACTGAAACTCACTCAGGAAAGAATCCTTCCTGACTCCATCTTAAAGCTTCTGGTCACCAGCACGAGCAAAATCCTAACAGGGCACACCGTGCCTCCTGCAGTTTAGCTCACTACATATTTCTTCCCCTCTCCCAGCTCTGACATTTCTACTATAATTAACCTGTGCAACAATTCAAAAGAGTTTTTTCCAGATGCACACTAGATTGTTACATCTGCAGGGCTTGAGTGTGCATTGCAGACTTCCTTCTGAAGGGCAGCTTGTTACAGAGGTGGCATTTGTCACTTCTGAAGGGCGGCTTGTTACAGAGGTGGCATTTGTCACTTACCTGTAGATACCTACAGGGAAAGGCTCTATAACTGCATTATGCACCTGTGCCTCTTTTCATGGCCAGCAAGAGGCATAATGACATGATACCTCCGTGTATAGATGATCCCTTTTTGTTCAGACATGTTTTAGAGTTTTTTCCTTCTTTCTTGCCCTCATACCTTTCCATTAAATATCCACCCTCTGTACACAGAAGCCTCTGCAAAGTTAATGGAAAAGGTTCTGATTCCTTCCATCTAAAGGAGGAAGAAATTACCATTTGGGATAGAAAAATGTTGCCTTCAAACTCAAGGAGGTCAATCCTAAAGAACAGCTTAATTTCACATTAGTTATGCATACTTGCACAGCCTGCTCCCATGTTTCTGCCTGAAACTCCACTGCATGCTTCAGAAGCCAAATTATTTTTAAAGCAAATCCTGTGAGTGTTTTTGCTTAAAATTTTACCAATGTGTTATTTCTCCAGTTAAAATGTTTTCAACAATGCAAGGAGAAGATAAAAGTTATTTTAAAAGTCAGAGGTAAAATAAGCTTGCAAAGTATGTTTGTTTAACTTAAAAAATACTAAAATTACTTTAGATTTAGCTTTATCTTTGGCTCCTCATATCTTAAGTAAATACCTTTGCACACATTCATTCATAAACATCTATTTCCTTGGACAAGAAATATAAAAAGTTCTTAATTATCCTCTGTTGGGGATGGGAGAACATAGTTATCTATAAAACTTCAGGATATCTGGATATAATTGTCATTAAAGTAGTCCTTAATTTGTAGCCTAATTTCTGCTCTCAGCACGAAACAAAGCTGTGAGCCAAATCTGATGTTTGAAGACCCAAAATAATGAACAGGTTTTGCATGCAAAACCAAGGAAAAAAATAAGATAGTATTTTATCACATGTGGGACTTCATCAAAAAGATCCCTAAATAACCTTCAAAAAATTAATTAAGCTTCACAGCACCAGGGAGATAATTTCTCTTTCATACATAGGTCCCTTAGGTTAGAATGCAGTTATTAGACTGTGTAGAACAATTTTCATTTGAGAAACTCCTGCAGTTTGAGGTAAAAGCCAACATGGAAATGCTTGTGATTTTCATCCTGCCTTAATATCCTCCAATGAAATAAAACATGTCCTGTTCTCTTCCATCTCAGAGGCTCATGCAAGTTACTGTTACTGTTTCTATCCTTTTCACAGTTCTAATGTCCATTATCAAGTAGATTTAATGAACAGCAACTCTACTAGTCCAAATCCACTCAGCAGATGGCACATGAACAGCTTTACAGGATCTTTATACTACAAAGCAAACCCTTTCTTCACATAAATTAATAGTCAATCTTCATGTAAAAAAGACTTTTAAGTATTTGTTAGGCCAGCCATCTAACAAGAAGCTCTGTACCATGGAGAAATCAATTCTTGCTTTTGAGCTCTACATCAGGGGAAAACACCTCACAGAACATGACATTGCAATTGTGGGCCCCATCCCTGGCCTGTAGTTACAAGTTTGCTCCCTATCACTTTTCTCCTCTGTTGCTTGTGATGTTTAGATGGCTGCCAGCTTCTGCTAAATTAGTGCCATTTTCACTTCAAACATTTTTGAAATACAGTTTCTTGTTTGGGACATGGGATGGGGGAAAAATCCCAAGGCAGCACTGCCTTTTCACTTACTGATTTTTTTTCAAAAACAAAATAAACACTGCTTATGATTTATATGTTAACCTCAGGTTGCAACAGCACTATACACTAGATAGATGCATCAGCAAAAGTTAGTGCCTTTGGCACTGCAATCAACACAAACTGCCCATGATTCACAAACATAAGTGGTGTAAAACAGCTGCTCTTTTGAAGATTTTGAAATATATTGCCATATCAGTCTATTGCTCAGCTATAAAAGGAAAAATATTCTTTGGGTTTGCTTCTTAGCATAAAGTTCCTGGTTTTGTGAGAAGACTTATGAAGTTATAGAAAGATATTGCTAGGGAAGGATGAAACATGACCAGACAGTGAAAGCTGCAGTTTGCTTCAATGCAAAGAACTCAGAAGCAGGCACTTGAACACTCAGGCACATGGAGTTTTCCCTATGGCCTCAGAATTTCAAAGGATTCAACCTCTCAGTGCTACAGCACCAGGGGAGTTGAACAAATTGGACAAATCTTGTCTGTCTGACTGCAGTGCAGAGCTTTATCTTGGCTATCTCAGGGTTTCCAAAATCCTTCTAAGGAAGGAGTGCAGCAAACCTGCTTGTAAAGAGAGGTAGACAGGCCTACACTGAATTTCATGCTGCTGCAGGTTGCTCAAAAATGTACAGGTGCAACACATTGTCAGCTGGTCCACTGAGCACCTTACACACTGGACTTCTCAACATTTTGGGGTCCCTCCAAGATGAAGCACACAATTTGAAGTATGTGGAATCCCTTTCTACAGAATACTACCTCTAAAATACATCATACAGCCTATATTAGGCTGGATTCAAATGTACTTTATAACTCTGTCCACTTAGGGGACAAGCACAAATTGCACATTTGACTTTCACAGAGGAAAAAGTTGTCTTAGTTTTGATTTAGACACCTAGCATCACTCCTGCAACAAAGATACTCTTTCCTTTATGACCCCAGTGGTTGGTTACACTTTCCTAGATACTCTTCCTCACATTGTTGTCTGTTATCTTTCATCTCACCTATGTCACAAGAATGAAAGAGGCAGGAGCCTACAGCTTTATCACAGGAAACAATCCTGCAGACACAGGGACATCATTAGCTGTGTAACAAATGAAACTGGGGGAAAATGTCACTTGTTGGAAGCATTCCTCTTGGAGTGTGAAGTGATAGAAATGTCAACTTCAGAAAGCTTTGGAGCACTTTTTAAGCTGCTTCAAGGAAACCTCTCAGAATATCTCATCTCTAAAAGAAATGTGTTAGGGAGCTGGTTTGCTTTTAGTTTCAGGCTTATTTTCAGGGTTGCTATGACGAGTTCATGCGTCTTCCAACTTACTGCGTAATAGGAAAAAACCAAATCTCTCTATTCTGAGGCAAAGAGGTGATATGATCTCCCAAGACCTTGCAAGAGGCATGCTAAAAGACATTTGTCTTCAAGCTTAGAATAAACTCCTCCCTTCCCAATCACATTTTCCTACTCCCCTAAAAGGCATGTTCCAACCATAGCTAGATAAGCTTCTTGCAGAGGAAGAAACTCAACTCCAACCAATATAGAAGTATAGCAAAGGACAAGAACTGATCTTGTTACTGAAGTGCTATGCTTATTTCCACATCCACGCCCACAACAGCTCTGAGCAGGAGTCACACTTCGGTTATTCCAGCCATTCCACAAATTTCAAAGTAACATTCACATTTTGGCTAGCATTCCTTAAGGGTGGGAAGAAGCAGAGATAAAAGTGCAATTGCATCCCTTCACTAGCTGCACAGCCTTAGCTTTTCTCAGCTTTTCATGAAAAGAGGTACAAACAAATAGCTAAACATACGTATACTTACCCATGCACATATATACACACAGACTCATATATTTCCAGAAGTTATCAGTACTGAAATTCAACAGAAACCCCTACAGGCAATGCCCTGTCTGCAAAGGCAAGCACCACTGACATCATCTCATTGTTTAATTTGTTCAGAAAATGGCATTTTATTGAAAGCGTAACTTAGATTTATGGTTACATAATTTCCATTTGCAAAAGCAGACCCTAATCAGTCACAAGAAGCTGATAGAAACGCTATTTACTGATACAAGCAGGACAATGAGTAAATTTCCATGAGTAAATACTCATTTGGCTTCTGTTACAGGGCAGCAACAGAACATGAAGACCTTAGCACTTCTCCACTGTTCTCTAAAAGCCTTAATTCTGTGACCTTCCCACACTGAGATATTTCTTATTTCCCAGCTGGCAGGCACACACTAGGTGCTCTCCTCCCTTAACAGCCCAGAGCTGTTTTAGAGAAATGATTCAAGATGACTAAGTTGACAGCATCATGTAGCCAAAAGCCAAAGCAGGAAGATGTTGCCAGGTTCCTGCTAAAAGGCTATGGGGGTCCAGGAATCACACACTCAACTGTCACCATGAATGCTCTTTGCAGAATTTTGAGTCGTATAAACTTAGAATTGTATTATCTTCATTTGTATTAGACTGATGTACTTCAACTTCAGATATCCAGGAACAGGACACAATAGGTTTCTCCACTCCCAGCATACTGCCAGGGGATTCAGAAAGCAACATTTTATAGAATGGTGCTGCAGGAGATGTGGCTCCTTTGTGCTGAGCCAGCACCAAGAGTCACATTGCCACACCGTGTGCCTCAGCAGCAGCACTGCCTGGGGCTGGTCTGCAGCACGGCTGCACCATCAGCCACGTCTGACACGATGCTTGTCTCAGAGGTGTGACCTGTGGTGGACAACTCTTGCTGCAAGGGTGTATAAAGTTACCCCTCTTAACCATCTACCCACTCCCCTGTGGCAGACAAAGTGAGAGCTCACACCTGAGCCACCAATGAAGTCGGTAGCTAGCACACCACAAGTCTGTGTGATCACAAACAGCAGGGGTGCAGGGTGAAGGGGGAATGGCAGCGAGTGACCTCTCACTGCCCTGGGTCACACACAGCCATGAGAGGGGAAACAAATGCTATCAGGGCCACCAATGCCTTAAAGCACGAGCCAGAGACCAAACTCCTCACACTTCCTGCGCTCAGCAGGAGCACTTGAGATACTTACTGCCTTGTGACTTCAAATGATCACAAGATGATGCCTTCAAAGGCGCTGCAGGTACTGCGTATGTGTGAGAATCTGGGGTGGGAGGAAATAGGAGGAAGAAAATGCAGAAAATGCAGGCAGGGAAGAAACACTGGCTCAAAGGGGGATGCTCTGTTTTACAACCACATTTCCTACACTCGTGATCGCCATGCCCATGCGTACAGGATTCACAGAAGCATTATCACAGGGACAGGCAAAATGAATTCATATTTCAAACAAGGCAGTTCAACTTGCACTGCAGAATGTTTCTGTTACTTGTTACCGGCTATCATTATGATTTATGGTTTCAACAATATGAACATGATTCTTTCACTAGAACAAGTAATTGAGAGCAGCTGGAGGCTGGCTGCCCAGAAAACGCTCTCTTATCACAATAATAAAGCAACTTTTTATTTAACCAAGGTCTTTTCAGCCTCAATACAGAGTACATGCATAAATACAACCAGTCTACAGCAGAAATTAGCATAAGCAATGCAAGATACTTCTTGGGTACTGAGTTACATTTAGCAATGAATTTAGCTGTGACAACTGGGAAGATTTCTGCCACGTATTGTGGAACAGTAAATTCCATGCTACCACTTACATAGTTCAAAAACATAGCTACAAAGGCAGCTGACTTCTGGAACCCACAAAATCCTACAGATGGCTCCTTACCGCTGCATCTACAAAATATTCTTTAAAGTTATACCAAAGGTCTCCGAGTGGTCTTCTCAACAAGGGTGCCTGCACTTCTCAAATGATTTCAAACCCAAGAGTTACACTTGGTCAGCATGCAGAAGAAAGTGTGACCAGGTCTTAACCTCAGTCCCACACTTGCGTCCACACCAACCACTGTGTATTAACAGATGTATCAGCCCAAATTACTAAAGGATTTTCCTAAATATCAAGTTAGCACTCAGCTCCAGCAATGCACCTGGTCTGCTGGCCCTGAAAAGCCCCATTCCCCAAGAAGCACTACTCACTTTCAATTTACCATAATTGCTCAAAACCCCCTAATGTGACTTGATTTTCTTGGGCTATTTAATTACTCTTGACGCTGCTCATTCTATTTGCATTTTGATGGGTTTAAAACCCTAGAATTACTTCTACACACTTTCTTCAGCTGGTTACTCATATTACTGGACTTCATTCAAATTTTCACCAAAAATTCTGCTTTATCATAACAGTAACAGCTTTATTGCTCAGTAGCATGGAAGTGCTGTGCATAAATTGCTTCCAATATTGTCTTTAAGCTATCAGACAGAGCCAAAAGAAAGCCTAGTTTCTTCTCAAGAGACAAAGAGAGCTCTACTTGCATCAGTCAGTGAGCTGCGCTCTCTCTGGCACATCAGTGAATGGGAAAAAGCAGAACTGACAGAAAGGCAGGGAAACTCAGAAGCATCTGAATGGAGCTAGCTGATGTCCACACCACTAATTAATTACATTTGCATGTGAAGGAAAGGTATTTATCCTCGGGCTGGCCAGATCAAGCTCAGAGTAACACTACACTCAAGCATCTACACATGAGAAAATGCTTGTTGTGTTAGGAATAACTCCAGTAGTTCTGTAGCTGACACTACTAGGATACTTGCAAGAGATAGCAGTGACAAACAGGATAATCAGCTGGTGGTGGCAAACACGGTGCTGTACAGAGCTGTCTTACACACCCTGCACAAGATCAGGTGCTCTGCCGGTCATACCAGAAACTGTCAGTATATATAAAGTAAAAACCAAAGCAAGCAAAAATCCCATCCAACCAACACATATTTTCATAACAGTATTTTTCAAGTCATTAACAATCTGCCAACTCTTTTTGATGAAAACAACACCAATATGCAGTTTGTGACTGCCAGTCAATACCTGCCTTGAATATAAAGGTCACTTAAAGCTGACAGACTTACGGCTGAGGACATTACTAGTAAATCCATTTACTTCTACACCAGAGAGATGAAAATAAGCAAGTCTTCATTTATCTATTCCACACAGCTGGCAGGAGAGCAGAGGTGTCAGCTCATGGAGAACAAAAATTCCAGACACAGCTGCTGTGACCTGCAGACCTGAACCCTCACCCAGCAGTGAGAATGGTCAGCAGCCAAGAGGGACCTGCTTTGCTAATCAGGTTCCTTTTTCATGTTTGGCTTCAGACTCTTCCAAAATCAGTTTCCTTGCTTAGCTACTGGCCCAGCTTGCAACAAGTGTTTCCTGAAATGTGAGGATAAAATCTCCTTGCAAAACTCTGCGGATAAAGATCTCCTTGTAAATCTCCTTACAAAGCATTAGGCACTCTGTTTGCTGAGAAGAGGATTTTGCTGTCACCAAGTTCACAGAGTAATGGAAGAAATCAAACTGCCCATCAAGCCAACCTCCCCTCATGCATTGTGTCACTGGATTCCCTAAGTGAAGTTTCAAGTTTGCAATGTTGGTCAGGTTTGACAGGTATTTGCCACCTGAGCTTAAATATGGACCTGCCTCTGTTAAGAGTTGATTTTCAGCCAGCAGTGCATTGACAACAGAGCAGCCAGTGATGTAATCTACATGGATTCCCATCAAGATATTAATAAGCTAAGCTCCTGGATTCAGCCCTTTAAGGAACTTTGTACTCAAAAACATGTCATTTAAAAACAAGTATATTAGTTGTGGGAGAGTAGTGATGGGGAACTCCAGTCTTCAACAAACTGGATTTGTAAATATTAATAACTATTAAGTATTTTTAAAATTATAAAACTATTTATGAAATAAACAAAGGTTTAAAGACTTCTCATGGTGATTTAGGGAATCTGTTCATATATAGGTTATCAAGTTGATTGGTAACAAATGCTGGCATCTTTTGATGCTGGAGGCTTTGCTGCTTGCTCTTGTTGTAAACCAAAATGTTATACATTAAACCTTACTTAGACTGAGACATCCTGAGACAAAGCTTGACTAGCTAAATCTACACCCTCTAGCTTCTTTGCAAAAAGGAAGAAATGACAGCAACTCTTTAGAAACATAAAAAAGGATCCAGGTGCTGCAGAGGGAAAAATCCACTGGTAATAAAAGGATAGAAAGTTTTGGATAGAGGACAAGGTCAGAAGGACACCATTTTGATGCAGGTCTCATTTAAGTACCAGATTACTTAGGAATATGAAAAAGTGACAGCACAAAGACTGTATGAGCCACTGCAAAGGGATTTTTGGATACTCCAGAAGATGTAGACTGAATCTTTGATAGTAGTCCAGAGCTAAAAGAGAGGCAAGCATACAAAAGAGCACATCCTATCATCCAAGAGCTCTCATTCAGTAACTATTGATTCCAGCAAATAAATAAACCAAAAAAATCCTCAGAGCTCACCTGCCTGCTGACAGTTCACCACATATTCTTGGAAAGCATAAACTAAGGACTCCAACAACATTAACTGAAATACTGTAAATCCTAATGCAATGTGTGCCAAGGGGAGAACAGTTCTGCCTACCGCTCCTCAGAGATGCATTAGGGCTCCCAGGGAAAAGCACTGGAGGTAACAGCAGGGCTGGCACGCTGCCTAACAGGAAACAAGCAGGGCTTGAAGCATGCATGGCTCCTACTGAGAGAATTAACTTCTGTCACCTTCCTAGGCTATCACCCACCATAGCAACACAGTTGCAAGCACATCTTTGCTTGCAGGTGAAGTACTGGAGTGGGGCACTCTGGTGGGAACCAATGTATGTGATGTCCAAGAAATGACTGCTGCTTGCAGCACAAAAGTCAGCAACCCAGTGAGTTGTAGGAAGTTAGAGCAGGAGAGTGGTTGCTTCTAAAGACCAACAACTAGGTGTGATTGGCCCAGACCCTTAAACCTGTTGTCATCACTTGGGATGGGGGCAGGGCGTGCATCTGCTTGACTGAAGCCTCCAGAGAAGGCGTGCAGCAAGAGGAGAGCACTGTCACTGTCACAAATCCTGAGGCATGGAAGCACAGCTCCTGAGGCCCTGCATGTACCTGGAAGCTCTCCCAGATCATGGTTTCTGCTCACAATGAGATTCCCACTTCCACTCTTAACTTGGCAATAGGGTTCTACAAGTGTGGAAAGTAGTGAGAAACATAGGATATTTACAGCTTTCAGGATATTAACAGAAAATAGCCACACAAAAGAGAAAAATATAACTGAATCTAGTGGTCAATGGTCTTTAAGCTTTCCACTGTCAAAATTTATGATTTGTCTAAATTATTAATTATTACAGAAGTTCAAGCCTACTCTCTGCACTGCTTGCTGCTTTAGCTTTATCTCAGCAGGTATCTACCCTGGAACACAGCCATAGTATCACTGTATGCAATCACAAAGCTGAAGTCAAACTTTTTAAAAATACAATTATTTAAACCCCCCAACATGAAACTTAAGGAGCAGCAGATTAAATAGATAAAATATACACACACAAAACATCCCCACAAAAATCCTATGCATAGATTGCATCCTGTTTCAGATACTGTAAAAAGGCCACTTGAGTGTTAGTCACATAGGATTTTGCAAAACAGAACAGAAACCATGCTGCTCCAAGAGCTCTGCTCCAAGTTTTGGTCTCCTTTGCAATGTTCAGAGTAAATTTGCAGGTCACAAACCAACAGATGCGAAATCCTTCAATCAATCACAAAGCAATGTACACTTCCTTTCTCTCTTTTTTAAAATCCAAACTTGACAAAGCTAAAAGGAATGACTACTTGTCATGAAGAATGATACAGTAACAGGTTCTCTGCATTCACACCCATGACCAGGCAGTAGATGAGGCACTTGACTTAAGTTTTAAGTCCACCACACACAACTGCAAACCAGCTTATAAAATAACTATGTGTTTAGGTCTCCTCAAACAAATAATGTCTGTTTCTTTCAAGGTTATTTAAATTTAATCTAAACTTTGTTTCATTCTCTCTGCACTGGCAGCTTGCCTAATTCTAGATGAATTTCTTCAAGCTCTAATTTTTTTTTTGTCACAAAGAGGTTTAAAAAATGCAAAAAAAACCCTCAAAGCCCAAACAGCTATCACTGCACTTAGCACTTCACAAGAGATGCATAAAAATTTCCCACACTGGAGACAAACACACATGGAAATGCACAAGTGAAATAGCACAAACAAAAGACTGCTGCTTTGAAACCCTCTCTCTGTAGATCATATGATTGAACTGGTTCCATGCTTCACATTTAAGATAATGCTGCACCATGTACAGCATCAGAGAGACTGCTGCAGGAACTGCAAAGGCAAAGCACGCTGCTCTTATGATCTGCTTGTCTTTGACAATCTCACAAGAGAATTTTAAGAGTCAGAAGAAAAGATGAAGAAGGAATGGATGAGCCATTTGGTTGTTTGAGAAAAAAGGAAAAGCAGAGGCATGAAATGCTGCAGAGGGGGAACTTGACTTCTAGCAAAGATAAAGGAAGATGGTCAAATATTAGGTATTCCACTGAAGATTGTGGGGAGGATGGAAAGCAGAAGAGTGGGAAAAATCTGGCTTTTTTGTTTCTTGATGCGGGAGAGAAGGAGTTAAGCACATCCCACAGAAAACAGTTTAGTGACAGCAGAAGGAGGAATATTGGGGAAGCGGCTAAAAGAACAAATGAATTTGTTGCAATCTCATTATCTCTTTTATAACTGAATCACACCTTGGTGGAGATTTAGCTTACACAAAAAAAAAAGTGGTCTGTGCTTACTTTCCAAATGTTTCTGTGACATTTTATACATTCTAATGAGAAAAAAATGTATACTCATCCTATTACATGAAGATCATGCACCAGCTGGAAGAAGTTAATGACTGAGATCAAAACTCCATAAAAGCTGTTTCAGGAACCTACAGTTTGTAACACTTGTAAGAAAAGTACATGTTAAACCAGCATAAAATTTTACAGTTGTAAGAAACTGTTTAACAAAGCGATGCACTGAATGGGTGAAAAATGAGTGGCATGAACCCTCAGCATTAACAGGCACAATTTTAGGCAGACAATTAGAATCTTACTCCCATTTTCCACTACAGTCTCAAGTTCCAAGAGTAAAAGCAGGTCCAGTGCCATCCAAGCATTTCAACTATCACAGGTATACGAGAACTCAGCTCTGAAACCCATCTTTAAACCCTGTAAATTCTTTGATTATGAAAAGCATATGAAATTAACTCATAAAAATATGAGTCAGTAGAGAACAAAGTTTTAATTACTGAAATTTCAACAGACAGAAGAACCTGAAGTTCACTGTATGTAGAGGGTCAATGACCTCAAAGTAATGTCAGCTGAAAATATATGCTTGAAATTCTGGTCCTTTTATCCATAGCGTCTTGCAGGAAAACAGAGACTCCCAAGTGATGAAGGAACATAAAAGTCCTGATTAAAAATGAAAGTGACATTTAGATCACTGTTCTAACTCTAGAGGCATACAGAAATCTCCTACTGCTGTTACCAGAGAAAAAACTGAGAGAAGTTATTTTCTATAATATTAAATGCTCAGGGTATCCAAGTCCTTTCAAAGCAAGAAGCAAAGCTTTATAGTCCACATCTAGAAGGCAATCAGGAAGCACTGCAGCAGTGAGTGATCATGGCTACAAGAAAGGAAAACAGGAAGAGCTCCTGCTTTAGCTCACACACTTGCTCAGCTCCTTGCTTTCCCTAAGCCCCTTCTCCACCCTACTCCAAACCCATCCTGCCCACGAAGCAGTTTCAGACAATGCTGAGGCTCACAGCAGGTCTCACACAAAGCATGCACCACTAAGTTTCATCAGAGCTGTTGGACAGCAGAGGAGACAAGTCCAAACTCCCTGCTGGCAGAGCTGCTCTGAGCTCAGCTGCTCATTTTCTGCCTAGTCCCCTGAGCAAGCTGGGCAGCACCGAACTGGTCACTGCACCACACTGCTTGCTGACCAGATAGTAATTAGGGATCAAGGAAAGATGCCAGCTGCTGCAGAGCTGTCAGGAATGGTTTAGCAGATGCAGGGGCTGGGGCAGGCACTGCAGATAGAGGGCTGGGAGGGAGAAGAGGGATGGAGTCCTTCTGATGGCAGAAGAAAGAGCAGATACAAGATAACTCTTCAAGAAACCAGGCTGTTGCACTTGGAACAATTTTTTTATTAGAGGACTGCCAAGCGAGCAGATTGCATTTTAATGTAAAAGGCACATGTCCACCTGTCCCTATAAACTAGTATGACCAATACAGGGCAAGGCACCATAGAAGATAATCTTTCTCCTCGGCTGAGCACTTAGTTTTCCAAGAATCTGTATCCAGTCTGACTACCTCAACAGGAATTCTAATTATAATAACAGAAAGGGTTCTCATTTAAGATGATAATATGCATGCTTATGCTGAGAGATTACAACAAAATTAAGTGTATGCAGAGTGGTTCAATTTCTGTATTTTCAAATTCATGAGAGGCACGTAAACATAGTTAACTAACCAATGATCTAACCTGTTTAATGTGCTTTCCTTTTCTTGACAGGTGACCCTCTTTTCCTATGGGAATGCCTTTTACATGCTTAACATGCAAACATTGTACCCCAGTGCTGATACTTCAGCTTTTTCTGTAGGTTGAAATCAGAACTGCTGTTGGTATCACCTTGCCATTGCCTGAGAGATATGGCATTAGCATTTTCAGTAGAGATTTCTTTCGGAGGAGGCAGATGGAATTACCTTCTCTCTGTTTATGCAACAGGCTCTTCAGATGGGGAGTGTTACAAGGGATCACCACGTGCTTCTCATAAGGGCCGTGCTTTGGGGAAATCAGAGCTGGCTCCCTACTGACAAGAGACACTGCAGTCTCCTGGAACAGCAAGGAGTATAATTTGTACTACTAACACGAAGTTATGCATTCTAAAGTACAAACTTCTTTGTTTGCCAGGATTTTAGACACCCTAGACATTACACTGTATCAAAAAAAGCAAACCTTCTGCAACTAGACGCGATGAAAAGAATACACAACTAGTTTCTCCCATAGCTTTCAAAATCAGAGTTTTCCATACTTTGCAGACCCTGAGGCATGAAAACACTCATTCATTCACAAGCCTACTAAACATGTAAAAAAGTAATTATCCTGAAAACTCCTGGCTCAAGAGAAGAGTCAGGACTGTGATTTTCAGAAAATGCAGTCCTCAGTATAGAAGTAAAAAGCTAACCTGAGCAGGATTTTTGCTGTTTTGTTTCTTTTTAGTAACTCCAGTCATAACACTTTAGTTAGGGGCTGCAGACAACTCAAAGTTAACAAACTCCTCTTTTTCTCAGTGCAAGACCGCACTACTAAAGTCTGCAAGTGTTTTTTAGCAGAAGGGCTGCCTGTAAGAAATGAGCTGACTTCACCCACCAACTACATGTGGCAAAACAGTGTCTTGTGACCACCCTCGAACCAGTCTGCACTACAGCCCACCACCCACAAAAACGTTTGGGATAGTTAATAAGATCCAAGCCTGTCATAAATGAAAACAAACCACGAGAGAAGAATTTCACTCTTTCTGAGCATCTAAGGGATGTGGTAAGCAAACACAATCAGTGCAATTCAGCAGTAGCATAATATAGCCATTGTTTACAAAAGCAATGATGTTAAAAACAAAACATGTTTTGATAAGACACAGGAACACATGAAATGGTTTCAAACTAACAAAAAGCTATTTTACAACATCCTTTATGCATTGCTAGGTGTGTTTTCTTGCAAACAGAGCTCTGGGCGGGTTATGTGTGAAAAGAAGAAATAATCTGGTTAGAAAGTGTTCAGTCAGCTTTTTCTACTTCAAAACATTTTAAAAAGCCCTCTGAGACCTGCCTTCAGTCTTTTGTAGTTCCTTCAGTTACATGTATGCACTGAATTTTTACACTATGCTGACATTCCCTCAACTTACAGACATTTGGCTGTTTTCACCTTTCCAATTAGCTTAATAGCTAATTTACTTGATGGATCACAACTACACAGCAATAGTGGTCTAAACAAGGCAGTGTTCAACATCTTCAGAGAGACAGAATGATACTGGCAGTTCCCATGGGAGGAAAACAATAGACAACCTCATGAGTCTCCCCACACCAGTCCTCCTTGGTGTTCACAGCCAGTGTGTAAGTAATATAATTTAGGGTTACAGAAGAGGCATAATCCAGTAAATACATACTAGGAGTGAGTTATAGAGAAGCCTGAGTCCATCAGACACCACATTGAGCAATATGGGAGCACCCCATCAGAGGAGGGTGGGGCAAGCAGCACAGAGAAGCAAAACTGAAAGGAAAAGGGTGAGGTGACGAAAGCAGCAGCCCCAACTTCACCATCTTCTCCTCTAGGATACTACACTAAGCCTGGCTTCCCACTTGATCTATTAACTGAATATATGTTCAACCTTTAATAAATGACCAAGGACTACAAGGAAAAAAAATCAAACGACCAAACCAGGAAGAAGTAAGAATTGGGAAAATACAGGATTTCCCTCTTCCTGTTTCCTTGTTACTATCACATCTGAATAGTTACTGATTTTTTTTAGAATAAACTTTGAAAAAACACTGATGGCTGTGGGGTTTCAATTTCTCTTTTACCCAGTATTTACTTGAAATTTTCTGTTATGTCTCCTCATTTCTAAAGCTTCCCTTCTTCCATCTCTCTTTAGCAGGCACAGATCAGGCTCTCACCAAAGCCATATCCCTGCTTCTGCACCCGCCCCATGTGAACACCGGCAAAGGCCAGCGTTGCCTCATGCATCAGCTGTGTGCTGGAGGCACATCCTTGCTCTTCCTCACAGCACACAGTGCTGTCCTTCCCAAAACAAACAGAACATAGGGAGCACCAGCAGAAAGAAAAACTACCTGCCAAGACAAACAGAAAACCTTGTATTTTGCTCTAAATCCTCTCAATCCTGGTTTGAACTCAACCGCAGAGTAAAAGCACGCAAAGGAAAAAACCCACAATGCCAAAAAGACCCAAACACAAAATCTCCTTCCTCTCACTTGGTGAGATGACTTTTTCTCAGGAGTGTAAACAAAATTCAACAGATTAAAAATAAACAACAAAAACCAAAACCCTCCAAATTGTCAACAGAAAAAACTCACAAGACAAATAAAATCCTTGGTCATCAGGCATGATTTAGACAAGTAACAACTGAAAAGTTCAGTGGCAGCAACAGAAGTCAGTAAATATTTTGCTCATTAAATGACACTTTTTCTTAAAAGCCTGTATGCACAGACATTAATAGAGATGATTTGTGAGCAAAAAGAGCCAGTCTTCTAGAAACCAGACTTAGAGACACAGAAGCTCTTGCTTCAACAGGAGCCAATCTCCTCACCAATTTTCACACAAGCGAGATCTTAATGAACTCAGAAGAGCTCTTTTCAGCTTCTCTATGTTCATGATAGACAAATCATTCACAGCACCTAGTCCTGACCCACTCTGTGATCAAGACACAAAGCTGAGACTCAGAGCTTGAGGCTCTGTTCCCAATTCAAGCAGAGACCACCTGTTCGACCCTAGGCAAGCCTCTTAATCCCTGAGTTTTTGTTCTTTGTTTAAAAATAGCCCTAATCTGCCTTTTGTCATACTAATCAGACTGTAGTGGGTACAGAAAACTTGTAAAATGTGAGTCTATAACCTCACACAGCCCCTTTCAGGACTACTGTTACAGCTACCCATGCTCAGACCTCCAGTAGACTGACTCAAATTTGTTTTCAAATGTTTATACTTTTAAGTATGATTTCCCAGAAAACCTATTTATTCACATAGACAACTGCACAATAGTTATTTGGCAAATTTGGATAGTTGCAAATATGTCAGTGTATCTCATATCAACATTTCACTTAGTACCTCAACAAGCATTATTTTACAGCTATGTCTTTACTATTTGAAGTTCAAATAACATTTGTGCCAGTGGTCCATGCTCCAGTCTAGATCTCCAAATACAAAAGGCTGTGAAACAACATCAGCATACAGAAAAGTTATCCAAAATACTAAGTCATCACAGAAAAACCCCAAAGTGATTATTGTTAATGGAAGGCTGTATAGACCAGTTTACCCAGATACAAAGTACATGCAAACATTTTTTTCCTAGCTAGGGATATCAAAGCATGTAGTTTACACAAAAAAGAAGTAGTACCAGGACCTACAGACACTAGACAGACCTATATGTAGCCTAAAATAGTTCTTAGTACTTTCGAGGTTCTTTCTCATTTCAGCTTCCTTACTTAAACATGCCAAATGCTCAATAACCCGTTCCTTAGTTTCCTACGCTGCTTCCAAGTTTCAGCAATTCTGATGAATACTGCACACCACAGTTCCCCTCCATTTACCCTGCCCAGGGAAAGCACACATCCTCCTGAACGGAACTTTCCTCCTGAAGACAGCAAAGGGTAAATATCGCCCTGATCGACATCGGCTGCAAGTCACATTTATATAAAGATGAGCTCTTGTCCAGAAAGCCTGGATACGGCCTGACAAAACCCCCTAAGACCTAAATCCTTTCCCCAGCCCGCTTAAGTTGGATGTTTCCAGCCTCATAATGCTTCACCGGCACCGGGCTTCTGAATGAAAAGGAGGGGAACCCCTTACACACCCTTAAGGAGTTATTTGACACATCAGACGGATGAACAACAGTAAAACAGAGGGGAAACTCCTCACGAGGAGACACGAGGGGCTGAGCTCTCGAGAAGTCCCTGTCCCCAGACTGAGCACCCTGGGCCTCCTCCTCTCCCCGGCACCTCCAGAGGCGGCCCCGGGCCGGGACTCCGCCACCATGAGGCACCTGAGGGCGGGAGGACAACAGGTAAAGCCGGCCCGGAGGGAGCGCCCGAGGCAGGGTTTCCTTCCGCCGCCCGAGAGAAAGCCTGAGGCGGGCGCAGGGAGAAGCGAGCCCGCCGGAGCGCAGGGGAGGAGGCGGCCGGCGGAGGGTCCTGCCCGCCCGGCCGGCAGCTCCCGGCGCCCGCGACCCTCCCGGTCCACTCACACACACACAGCTCCACCACGTAGGCGTAGTAGGACCAGGCCACGACCAGGGCGATGAAGGCCACGGGCACCCAGGCCAGCACCTTCTGGCAGCACTTGAGGACGTGGGACGGCGCCATCTTCCCTGCCGGGCACCGCGGCAGCGCCGGCGCTGCGACGGGCGGGCGGCGGCTGCAGCTCCGGCCGCCGCTGCGGAGCCGGCCCCGGGCGGGCCCTGGGCGGGCCGCAGTGGGCGGGACAGGGGCGGCCCCAGCGCCCGCCACCGCCCCCTTCTCGGGGCGCCGGAACGCCTCTGGACCACAGAACGGTAAAGCATGGAAGGGACCTCTGGAGATGATCCGGTCCAACCTCCCTTGCCAAAGCACGGCCACCTAGAGCAGGTGACACAGGAACGCGTCCAGGTGGGTTTGGAATCTCTCCAGAGAGAAAGGCTCCATGACCTGCCAGGGTAGCCTGTTCCTGTGGTCTGCCCATCCTCCAAGGAAAGTTCTTCTTCATGTTGAGGTGCAACTTGTGTTTTAGTTTATGGCTATTGCTCCTCGTCCTGTCACTGGGCACCACTGAAAAGAGCCCGGCACCATCCCCCTGCCACATGCCTTGGTCATGCATTTATATGCATTGACGAGATTTCCACCCAGCCTTCTCCTCTCTAGACTAAACAGGCCCAGCTCCTGGAGTCTCTCCTCATAAGAGAGATGCTCCAGATCCTTGATTATCCTTGGAGTGTCCTCCACTGGACCCTCTCCAGTAGCAACTTGTACTGAGGAGCCCAGAAGGGGACACAGCGCTCCAGATGTGGCCTCAACGGGGCTGAGTCGTGGGGAGGATCCCCTCCTTCGACCTGCTGGCCATATTCTTCCCGATGCATCCAGCGCCATTGCACCTCGGGGAACCTTCCGCCTCCCTCTGTTCGCACGGGCGAGATCCTCCTCCAACCATAAAACCTGCTCTCAAGCCTCCAACTTTTCCCCTTTTCCTGTCCTGGCCGGACTGTCGGTGTCGGGCAGGAAGGCGGTGGGACAACTCCGGGCCGTGCTGCTGCCTGCCCCTGCTCGCCAAGCACTGACACTGCTCAAGCAGGCTGTTGGGTGCCGCAAAGGGAACTTTAAAATCACTTACTGCGCTTTGTTTCACCCGCTGTTCCTGAGCGGCGCTGAGCGCCTGACAGCTGCAGTCACACCGCGGCCTCGGCCGGGCACCGCCGCCGGCGCTGCCTTGCGGGGCTCAGCCTTCGTAGCGCCGGATATCTTTAGCCGTACTCTGGCACTGCTGTGGGTGGGATGCCGAGGTCGGAACGGCCCGCGCCATGGCAAAATTCCCCATCTCCCCGCCGAGCCTGAGGGCGCTCGCGCCAGGAGCGCGTCCCTGGCCCCTCGCGGCTCCCGCGGCGCTCCGGCGCCATCTGGCGGCAGCAAGAGGGGCGTCCCGAGCCGAGGGAAACGGAGCAGACAGCCTCCATAGGGAACTGACGGCATCCATGGGAACTGACAGCATCCCATCCACACGGTACACACAGTATTCCATCCCCAGGGAACAGCCAGCATCCATAGGGAACTGACAGCATCCACAGGGAACAGACGGCATCTTAACAGCTGACAATGAGGGAAAAAACACGCTGGCCAAATACCCAAGACACAGCCTCTGTATGTGTGGCAATGTGTGTGTGTGTTCATCTGGGTATCAGAGCAGAGGAATGAAGCAGCAACCCGTGGCCCTGCTGTACAGAGCAGGCACATGTGCCCAGGGATCAGGGAAAGATTATCAGTCTGGGATCTGAACTTTGGGTACGGGCATGCTTGTACAGGCTGTGTAGAGGAGCATGATCAGGATGGTGGGGAAGGGGATTGTAAGACTGCATGCAGTAATGCAAGGGCTGCAAAAGAAAGGGACTGCAGGAGAGGGAGAGAGCTGGTGTAAGAATTTGGTGTGGCCCATTCCTAACAGAGAGATGTACAGCAAGGGAGGAGTGACTGGTTACATGGACAGCATCTTGGTTGTGACATCTAGTCACTCTGACAAGAAGTACTGACAAGGATGGAGCAGTTTTAAGGTGAACTAGGACAGTTTTGATCTGATGTGCTGGTTAGCACATCAGGGATATAGCTAAAGTATTCCCGTTCCTCTAACCTTCATTAATTGTGGCACTTGGGGACATGCTTGAGTAGTGAAGATGGCAGTGCTGGGTTAGCAATTTGATTTTATGAACTTAGAGGTCTTTTCCAACCCTAATGATTCCATGATTCTGTTTCTTAAGGGTATCAAAACATGCCACAACTGCTGGCATGTGCTTTACCTCAAGATCTCATGGGACTGTTAACACTTGGCCTTAAGACAATGGGAAAGCATTTAAATTCTTGGTGTCAAAATAGTATTTGTTAATAATGCTTTTAGAAGCTTTTTAATGCTTTTTGATACTTCTATGCGCTTTTAATAATTTAATTGCTGTGTTAGTTTCTTAGTAGTGTATTCAGTGAAGAAACATTGTACTTCCAAGCCTTCAGGAATTTAAGAAGGGACCTGGACCTGGGAAGCAAAGTTACAAACAACTTTTACCAAGAATGTCCTGCATGTTGCTGTGGCTGTAACTGACTCCTGCTGTTACTGTGCATTGACCATCCTCTTAGCTGTGCTTCCACCAACTTTTCTGACAAAATCCCATTCACAATAAACACAATTCCTAACATGAAGACTAAGGAGCACAGCCATGAATAAAAACGTTTAGCCAGCAAATAGTTCACTATGTTAGGGAAGACATGAGGGGATCCAACATGATCCTCCCTATCCCAGTCTTCCCTGCTGACACAAAACTGCAGTTTCACCCACAGAGGTATCAGTGGAGCCGTGTGTGCTGACATTCCCCCCTTTTAGCAGGTCCATATTGAGCTGCAGGAACAGCCACATGTGGTTTGGATGCAGTCTGACGCTGGCAAAGCTGGAAGCTGTGACACAGCCAGTGTTTCAGTTCTGGGTCAGACAGATGCCTTGGGCAGGATGGAAGGCCAGTGGCTGCAGTATAAACCTTGAACAGGACAAACTCTATCAGCTACAATCCAGCAGCATTTCCATGCAGCGTTTCCAGAATGACAGGAATTGAAGTGAGACTGAATTAAACAAGGACAACACCAAGGTTGTGAGGCGGCAGAGAGGGATTATTTATCCCCAGACAGTGCCCCGCACTGAGGAGTTTTGCTGCACAAGAAGCCCCTTGGCACAGCTGGCAGGAACTATCATCTTCCACTCCTGAAAGCCACCCGGGAAGTCTCTACAAGGACCTCTTGAGAAGAAATCAGCTCCTTGAATAGAAGTCATGCAGGATGGAAGGAAGCTCTGCTAGGAATTGCTGAACCTGTTTGACTTCAAATGGCTGCAGTGCAGCTTGTGCAAACTTTGCTGCCTCATTTGTGGGGAGGGACAAGAAATGACACGTGGAGCAGATTCTGGGAAGTCAGAATGTCATGTTGTGGGAATAGCTGCTCACCACACTCTCCCATGGATCCCATGACTGTCAAATATTGAAAAACAAAAGGCATCTCCTGTCCATTTTCACAGCACACCTCCACTTCTGGCTGCCCACCTGCTTTAGTCACATTGAAAAATGTGTAAGAGAAGTGAAACGTTTCCCTTTGCAGCCTCAGCACCAGTTAGGGTCTGCTGCAGTCCTCCAGATGTTTGTTGGTCCCAGAGCAAGGCCCTGCAAACATTCTTGTTACTCAGAACTTCTCTCCTTACTATTTAGAGGTTATAATCTCCAACAATTTCATTTCCTTTTTGCTTCTGTATTTTTTCCCTCTCAAAGTAGCTCATCTTAAACTCCAGGAGCATGCAATCCCAAGGCAGAAGCAACCAAACTTCTTAGATGAAGACTGATGAAAAATCATAATTTATCTCATTTATTCCTTGTAATATGAGACAAATCAAAGTTTTGGAGGTTTTGAATTCCTGATTTACACATAAACACAACAGAGATTATGTAAATTGTTTGCTCTTCACATTCCAGTACAGATCATGTAATCTTGCGCACACCAACTACCAGGGATTACTATCCCTTTTTTGGACTGAATCAAATTTATAAATTGTAAGGACACATTTTTGGTCAAACAGCATTTTAAAAAACCTACTTGCAGCCATATTTATTCAGTTCTTGCTTACCTAGCATCCTTTTGTTCAATGATATTCATGTTTGCTTAATTTTTAATTTATTCTAATAGCTCTTCTGTTTCTTCTTTTGACTTCAGGACTTACCATTAGTCTCCTTTTCTAAAGATTAGTAGCAAAGCATTGTATTTTGGTATCCTTTCTTTTCAGCAGCGAATGTCATCTTCTACTCTGTGACTCATTTGCCATTGCTCTACGAATTACCTTCTGTGCATTATTTAAGTGATGTACACCACTTTTTCAGTAATGTCTGCTCATTCCAACAGTATCAGTTTCAAAGTAGATTAAACCACAGTAAGAGGCCACATAATTTAAATAAAAAAAATCTGTATCCTGAAAAAAGAAGGAAATTTTAAAACACTTTATTGGAAAGTCTTAAATTAAAACAATTGGTTTTCTTTGGGGTGCTTTAGAGGCAGTTGCTCCAGGGGCTGACATTAAAGCTGAGAAATTTTCCCTAGAGCAGTGGACTTGAGGCACAGTGTTGTGGTAGAATGCCTCTGTAGAACATCCTTTCTCCAGGAAAGTGCTTGTGGCATTCACAAAGTACAGGCTTAGTCCAGAGAGGCTCATCTTCTGTGCTCCCTCTGCAGTCCATGGAGAAAGGCCAGGCCCTCCAAGGCTGTTTCAAAGCAGTGAGCTTGCATCTGAAATCCCATGAGTAAAATTCCCACACATTCCTCTGAATTCCTATGGAATATTCCTCCTTCTATCTTTTCAAACCTGTGTGTCTGAAATCTGGCCAACACAAACCCAGTCATGCAGAGTGTTCTGCAAGGTGTTGTGTCCATTCTCCCACAGCCTGGTGCCTTCCCATGTTACTTCCACCACTCGCTCAGCCTGGAAAGGCAGGCCAGCCTTCTGCCAGAGGCAGAAGTGAATAACAGATTCATTTAAAACAGACTTCCAAGATTAACAAGTCCAGCCATTAATCCAGCACTGCCATGTCTACCACCACTAAACCATGTCCCCAGGTGCCACATCTACACATCTTTTCAACGCCTCCAGGGATGGTGACACAACTGCCTCCATGGACAGCTTATCCCCAGTGCTTGACAACCCTTTATGTGAAGTTTTTTTCCCTAGCATTCAATCTAAACTCACAATGGGCACACAGGTGAGGAAAACCATGGTTTTTACTCCTCAGGGCATGAGACGCTGTGGCAGAGCCCCTGCAGGTGTGAGTAGTGCTGAGCAGGTTCCCTGCAATGTTGGTGTGCAGGAACAGCAGCCCAGGACAGCAAGCAGAGCTCTGCACTAGGGCACTCCAATTAATGAACTAGAAACATTATTAACTAAGCCAACATCAGCCTAATGGGAAATCTGTCTCCACATATGCTGCATAATTTTTTTTATTATTGAGCCAGCTAGGAATTGTTTAATAAACAAAGCCAATGGGAAACATTCAAATAAATGAGTGAAGAGACACACACTTGTCTGCTGATTAATTTAGTGCATGTTCAAGTCTCTCAGGTTTTCTGTTCTGCAAAGGGCTTTCAGCTTCTTGTTGGATGACATCTTCAGCTTCTGCAGCAGGAGCTTCTGTGGCCAGCTGGGCACTAGAAGAGTGTGTCTACATCTGCCATCTTGATGTTTCCCTTGTGACCAACTGCATTACAGGAGCTGTTTGCTGGGGCAACTTGGATCTCACTAATAATGACCACAACATTATTTGGGCACGTATTTTCTGTTTAGAATGACTGAAGGCTTTTTTCTGCATTGGAGTAGTTTCCTGAACCAGCTGTGATTGTTTTACAGGAAAAAACAAAGCTGAAGGTATGAGGCATGCTTGCCCTCTCCTGTGAGAACTCCAGCATGAGAAGAAAACTCATTTTAAATTTTGATGTACACTTACTGATCCATGTCTATGTTTTAGTCCAAGTATGGTCAATATACCTGAAATTTATACTTCCTCTAAGCAATGTGATTGTTCCTATTCTTGCCCTTAACTGGGTAGTGATCCTTTTTATGTTACATGCATTGAACATGTGAAGTGCCATGAAACCACAGTCCATGGCCTGGTTGTTTGTCTGCTACGCAGAACATGTACTCCTCATTGTTGCCTGTTTTGTTAAAACCTGCCAGCTTGGTTTGAACCCAAAGGGACTTCTGCTTTTAGAAAGAGGCTTGTACAAACCGAGACACCAGAATTAATTTCTAGAAACAATCAATGAGTTTCGATTACTTCTAGTATATCACACTGCATTTTTGCCTTTGCTTCATTTGGAAATGAAGACTAAATGGTTATTAGACATTATCTTAAAGTAAACAAACAAAGAAATGCAAGAAGTGCTATGGGGATACAACAACTAAAATTCTGTAAAGCAGTTACACACTGTAGGTGACTGCACTTGCTTTTGTGTATCCTTTTGATATGTTATATCAATTTTTGATACTTTTGCAATGTGCAATGTGTTCATTTTTATTCTATGTAAAATTCAGATGCAATGTGGTAGATTAAAAAAAATTGATTTTATTTAGCTTTTTTATACATTCCTGTTCAGAGGAAGAGTTCCTTATGTTAAAACAAATCACAATTGATATATTTAGACTGGTAGCTGGCATAAGCCTTAACTAAAATGTGTTAAGTAATGCTCACAGCAAGCTGCAAATATCATACAGTGACTAAAAGGAACTAAAACATCAAACACTTAAACTATAATGAATTTCTTAAAAAACAGGGTGTATCTAAATACATATATATCTCTTTTAATCTAAGATATTAAAAATGAGAAATTACTTTAAGACTGTTTTACAAACCATTTAATTGACAAATAACAATAAACTTACAAATTAAATGCAGAGTCTGATTCTTCAAGCCTGGCGGACAAGTCATCCCTGGCCTTTAAAGGAGTTCCTTCCTGGCTGCACTTTCAGGATAACTTCTGAAAATTATTCATAAGTCTGTTTTAATTTCCAATCAATCTTTTTTTTCTTTTTACTATAGACACAAAATTCATACCAAACCCAAGCATATCCCTTTGCTTTTCCTCTGAACTTGAAATTAAAGCTTTTGCTAGAAAATAAAACTTGAAATCCCTGAAAGCAGATACTGCTGATTGCACAAACCCAGATAGAAATGAGCACTGAGGAATTAAACTTAGATACACTAAAGCTAAATGAGTTGATTTTTCCAAAAGAAAACCAGAGCAGCTTGTAATAAGGAAGTAATTAGTAAACAGAAGAAACCACAAAAGCAATAAAAAACATCATAAACCTATTAACTTCACACAGAATAAAATGCTAGGGAATAATTTCCACTCCAAAGTAAAAATTATATGCCAAAATATTAACAGCAACAAATAAAAGGCAGCCTTGCATTAAAGCCAGAGCTGGCACAAAGCACACTGGGTGAACACATACACACTTCTGTGCCAGGGCAGCTCTTCTTCAATAGCATCATTTTTTGGATAATTTGGGGAAGTGCAGCTGGCTGTGGTACTGTGGTGCCAGTCCCACTGCCCCACCTTTGCTCCCATCATGAGAAGCAACAAACAATTTCCAAATACACAAAGAAAACCAGCACCTGCTATCCTGCTGCCCACATAGCACTGCATGAGCTCAGTTTGAGGCATTTACTCCATTTGGATTTTTTCCTGGGGAAAAAGGGATCCTTGATGGTCACTGGAGCATGATCTTCCAGATAGTCTCAGGACATCCCCACAGGCATGATCTTGTTCTGGGTGCATGTGCATGACAGGACTACCAGCATTTTCTCTTTAACACTTTAGATTAAAGCTCCAAGCTGAGGCCATGAGGGAAGAGTTGCTTTGCTGGCCTCTCACCGTGTTCCTCAGGAGCCACTGTGCCGAGGCTCAGGCAGGAGGGCTTGTCCTCAGCACAAACATGATAGCTACTGACACATCAAACACATTCTCAGTAAACTCAGTATTTCTTAGGAGGGACCTTTAGCGTTTCCTGATGCATTCTCTCTTGTCCCTGCACCAAGTGAGAGCTGCCCTGATGTCTTACCTATCATGGAAATTGCCCCTCTTCTTACAAACCCCAAATAAATGACAACCTAGCACCACATGTTGAGCTTTGAAGCAAACACAGCTGATGTAATGCAACAGACGGATAGATAGCTCCTCACTGACTGGTTTCTTTGTTATTTTTTTGAGACATTTCCCTAGTCCATGTTTTGAGTCTATTAACTCTATTACCACAAACCTATCCTGAAAGGCTAAGCTTTCACTCCAGCCAAGACAAGTCAGACAACTGAGAGTGGGAAAGAGGAAGAACCTTGACAGCTTTACAGATAAGTCTATCTCCTATATATATGGCCAACTAGGAAGAGTGATCTGGACCTGGCTTTTGGCTCCTGGGATTGTAAGAAAGACAAAACATGTAACACGCACATCTGTGTACACAGACGTGCACCTTATGTTATTGCAAAAAAATGTTCATCTGTAATTTCTAAGTGTTAGTCTTGATTTGTTCCTCTTTTTAGTGTTCAAGATCTTAGGTCTAACTTTGCATTTGGAGTGATAAACATTTGTATTTGCTTTTTTATTGGACATACCTCAACAATGGCTTATTATAACCTTGATTTTCTGAGATACTTCAGGTTTTTCTGTCACAACTTCTAGTGAGATAAAACAACTATTTGTTACGCATCCATCTTCTGCAATACAACTAACGCAAAATAGTAATGAGTCAAATTGTAGCTACCACTGTGTTTGATAGAATGAGGATTTTTTTTCTTCCCATTTATACTTTGTGGAAGAGGTCTGAGACACTCAATACACACTCATTGATCAATGTACAACTTTTAAACCCTGCATCAAGCCCATCAGTCCTGTATTTTTCCAGTTTAATAATAACACCATGAGGGCAGACAAACCAGACATCCACACAGGAACTGGTGGAATCAAGCATCAGGAACCAGCACATGAGCAGATCCCCATAACAAGGTGTGAATTTTCCTTTTTTATTTAGGATAACTTGGTTTAAAATGTGTTGTGCAAGTGATTTTGCCTTGTGGACCTCTGCCCTTGCTGGAGAAGGAGAGCTGCTGTGTGGGTGACTGAGATGATGTTCACTCCTTCAACAGGAGATGGTACTGCTGTGATGTTCGTGCCTGGAGCCATTATTCAATCCTGTGCATCCTGTATCCTACAGTGCAGGGTCAGATTCCCCAGAGCAGTAAACGACACTATTCCCCAGAACAAGAGTACTTTGGTATGGAGGCCAAAAGTGACACCAGTTCTGTAAACCAAACTGATTGCACTGTAATGATTATAAAATTATTGCATTAGAGTCTGGGTTAATTAAACTTTACCTATTGCTAAAAAAAAAGAGCCTTTTTGATTTAGTTATTATGTAAACAGGACAGACAAACTCCCCTAAAGAAAAACCACTCAAGCAAAAGAAAAATGGACTGCTTTAAAAAGGACTTTTCCCAGTTTGCTTCCAAAGTTCTTTGACTTCTTTAATGCTTTCTTTTTTCACACACTTCCAGAAACCTTGAATGCCTTGCTGCTGTGGTACCTGTTAATAAAGTTAAAGTGTGTTTAGCATTTACACAAAAAAGACTCCTATTCCCAGACTGTGTAAATACAATGTATAATGTGCTGCTGCTTCCATAGTTCACATGTGTAATAACAAATTCTTAGTGGCAGCACTCATCCCAGATTCATCCCAGTAAGGACTACTCAGTTTAAAATATATATATTTTTCTATTCATTAACTCTACCTGTGTTTCTACAAGCATTTACAAGAGAGTTGTAGAAATCATCTGTGGTATTTACAAACAATTATGTCAGCTTGTTACCCTCAAGCCTCGATGAATTCGGTTCCTCAGGACTCCAAGAAACTCGCTGTGGCTGAGGCAGTCATCTCCATCTAGATCAAAAATCTTGAAGATGGTATCCAAAACATTATCTGACAGATCCTGTCCTGTTGCCACCTTCACTGCTCTCTTGAACTCAGCTAATAAAGACAAAATATTACATCACAAGTGACTGAACTTGCAAAGAAAACAGAAAGCTTATAAATAGCAGGACTCTGTCCAATTTACAATGGCTTGTGGGCATCCTAACTGGAGAATCTGGGATGTGTAAACTAGTAAACTATTAGAAGGACTCAGTTCATGTGTTCTTCTGTCACTGTCATATTTCCTGAAAAATCCCTTCGCCAGGATTTCTCCTGGGAAGTTGAGAAGCCTCAGAGAAAAAGGAAAATAATATCATCTCATTGTTTCTCCCTGTTTTGCTGCTTTGGAATATGGTTGGAGAGTGTTTATGCAACAGGTGGTTGTTTGATTGGTTTCATGTGAATTGTTTTGACTTAATGACCAACCACTGTCCAGCTGTGTTGGGACTCTGAGGAGTCAGTCACGGGTTTTTAATTAGTATCTTGTTAAGCCTTCTGTCTGTATCCTTTCTCTATTCTTTAGTATAGTTTTAGTATAGCATTCTTTAATATAGTAACATAAAATAATAAATTAGCCTTCTAAGAACATAGAGTCAGATTCTCAATTCCTCCTTCGTCCTGGAGATCCAGAAAATACCACATGCTTCTTCTTTTGTAACACTATTCATTTTATCATAAGCTTTAGCAAGGCACTGCTTCTCAAGCAACAGTACAAGTGATAATTTTTGCTAGAAATAGATGAGAATTTACATACTTTTGGCTCTTTCCTGTTTATACAATGGTGTTTGCCTCACTATCCTCTCATTAAAAACCTTACCATTTTATATCAAGCCAGCTTCACAACAATTCATTTCACATGAAAACGCTTCTTCTCAGAGAACAGTGGGTTATATGCTCCACCTCAACTAACAATCTCCTCAGCAACTCTGCAGAAACACAGACCATCAAATGGTCAATGCACTGATTACAGTACATGGCTTTATATATCTGCAGTTCTGGTTTTGAGAGAAGCTGGCTAGCTCTTCTTAAATGATGTTGAGTTACTGAGGATTTGTGGCAGAAAAAGCTGCCATACCTCTCTGGAGATGTACTTTCATCTTCAGCTCTTTTTCCTTCTCTCTTTACACCACCATGCGCAGTATAGAAACACCCACTAGCCCCTCTTTTTGTCCTGTGGTGCACAGAATTTGGAGTTTTGGCTCAAGGAAGATGAGGAAGTGTGTGGGGCTGCCACAAAACAGCAACTTGTAAGAGTGGAAGGATTACTGTTTATTGTAGCAAGCACAGTCACAACACATGAATTGGATGCATTTTTGAAGGCATCATGGAAGTGTGAATTTTAAAAAGGAACTGGAAGTTAATGAAGTGTAGCAGTATTGTAGATTATTACAGAAAGTTGTCCAATGAAGTCATAAATGCAATATTAATGTGGTTCTGCTCTCATAAACAAGTGCTGTTTATAAATAGTGTTATAAATATGATTATTTCTGAAGCTGGCTAGCTAGAGGGAACAGCATTCCTGACATAGCACTCATCTTTGTCTTTTTCAAAAATTCCTGTATAAATGTAGTTGACTATTTCACTAAATAGAATTAAGGTAAAAATCCTCCTGTAAAAGGATATATCACAACTTGAAAAAGACATAAAACATGGGATGTTTATAGTAGACTTAATTTTGTCTTTGGAAAGATGTTAACTGTTTCATTTTTGAAGCTGAATTAAAATCCAGACATGGCACTATCCTTTCTTTGAATGTAACATCAATAAAAGATCTTCTACAATAGTGGGGCATAACAATTTTCAAGCCAAGAAGGGCCACCTTACCAGAGAGAAAAGATGAGTTGTGAACTTAGAAGAAAAAGAAATCTAGAAAAAAATGAAGGACTAAAAGAGTGTCTTATATTTAGATGAATGTTCATATGTGTGTGAATACACATGATAATGTCCACATTATCATGCAAACAACAAGACAAAGAACTCAGCCAGATTCAGGAGAGAATTAGACATACAGGCATGCAACATCTGTGAGTTACCTCAGCAGCTGGCTGATTTTGATTACAGTGGGGGTCAGCACAAAAACAGACTAAATTAATGAAAGTCACAAGTTGCAAATCCCCCAGTTTTCTTTGGTTCAAATCCCATCCATATATCTTTCAAGAATATGTATTTCTCTTTCCGTCTTCTCACATTTTTCATCTTTTTTCACATGAGCCCATCAAATATTAATTTCAATGAATGTTAATATCTCTTTAAATTTCCTTAGGAACTTTTTAATAATGTTGCTATTTTGAAATAACTTATGAGACTTGTCCTTCAAGAGTAACAACTACAACCTCAGGATTAAAACAAAAAGCATTTGTATGTCCATAAAACTTTTGATTCATTGCTCCTCTTTCTCCTATATGGGAAGGAAGCAATTCCCCTCCTTGAAATCTTTATTTTAAACCCCATTTTATGACATTGTTTCTTTTTAATAGACATAACTGCATAACACAATCTCCTCAGCACAAGGAGAACATGGAGTGAGTCCAGAGGAGGGCCACAAAAATTATGTAGTAATTTTTGGGATGGAGCACCTCTTCAGTGAAGAAAGGCCAAGAGAGTTGGGGTTGTTCAGCCTGGAGAAGGGATACCTCAGGGCAGACTTTACTGTGGACTTTCACTATATCAAGGGAGCTTATAAGAGAGTTTTTACCAAGGCCTGTAGTGACAGGAAAAACAAAATGCTTTTCAAAGTGAAAAAGGGTAGATTTAGACTGGACATAAGGAAGAAACTTAAAAAGTTGTGGCTGTCTCATCATTGAGAGCATTCAAGGTCTGGTTGGGTGGAGATTTGAGCAACCTAATCCAGTGACAGAGTTCCCTGCCTATGGCAGAAGGTTTGGAAAAATGACCTTTAAAGGTCCCTTCCAACCCAAACTATTTTATGATTTATTAGTCTGCTGTCATTAATCCACATATGACAGCACATTAGAACTTTGAAATGAAAACTTTTTGGAAACTTTATATTATTATTTTTTAATGAAATATAACTAAGTCCAAATACGAGCAGTATAATATTTTTGGATTTCACTGTGGTACTTTGGGATAATAATTTACATTATTTCGTAATTAAAATGATTTTTTTCCTTTAAAAAAACGCACATGAAAGATGTACAGCACTTACCCCGCTTAACAGGACGATTGGCTACAGTAAACATCTGCATGGCGATGGAAAAGTCTTCCAGATTATTTGTAAACTTGCAGAAAGTCTTGAATTCTTCCAAACTGATGTTCTAGAGTATCAAAGAATTCAGATTATATATAATGAATATACATTCAAATCCCAATTATTCTATGTCATTAAATCTCGTGGGGCTTAGTGTTTAGATGTGACTGCCTACTCATTATTGATATTTGTATTTCTCAGCTGGACAATTATCATTGCTCTTATGTGTATACAATTCAAGGGCTGCAATACTTCATTTGGCAACTGGTTATCTCATTAGATAGCCACACTCAAATGAAAACCTGTGCACAGAAAGGAGGAAGGAAAACAAAGTATACTTTGGGTACCAACCTCTCCTGCTTCGATCCTGTCTTTCACATTCTGCCAGTAAATTTCATTGTTTTCCTCATCAGTGAAGTACAGCAACCATGCCGCAAAGTCTTCTTTTCTCATGACGTTCAAACCCTTTGAAAACTTGATGAATTCCATTTCTTGGACTTCTGTTTGAAGATTTTCCATGAATCTAAGTGTAAACAGATATTATCCACCACTTGATACTTCCATCCCTGTATCACCACTATTACCTTAGCTACCAAGTGCCGCAGACACCAGCTCTGAGCCAGAGACACAGTCGACATTGCTGCTTAAAACAAATAAACCTCACAGGTTTAATTCCCCCCGCGCTCGCGGATGTTTCCAGGGCTGCAATTCCACAAGGACACCAGCAGGACGCGCTCTCGGCCTGCACAGGCGGCTGCTGCCAGCGGAACTTAGGCACGCATTGGACATCTCGGTTTTACTCGCGTTTAAAAATGCGCAGATAAGGAGATTAAAAAACGGGTAAGGCAGCAGCATAATGAATGAATGAATGAAAAAGGACTTGGGAACTGAAGGCCTGACACATGATTTATGAGGTTTCATATTAAAAAGAGAGGAATGACAAGATTGCACAGTGCCTAAAAAGATGAGGCAGTAATAATCACAAAGGTGAAAGAGGAAACTTGCATTCATTGCTGTAGGAGAAGATGACTGAAAGTATCAAAGATTATAACTACATACAGAGGTTTGGTGAATCAGTTCTGTGCTCACTAGAGGATAGATCAGAGAGGATTACAATTGACTTGTACAGAGTTAAGAAGAGCACAGAAAATGTTGCAGGGCTTTGGGAGGGTAAGAGAGCTGTCTGAAAAAGGAAAGAGTCAACATCAAAGGATTTAGGAGGCACTCATTCTTTTGGGAAAGAAAGAAAAAAGTATTACAAGAAGCAAATAATAACCTGAAGGTACAGAGCTGTAATTTTGAGTTGTAGCTGCAAGTTTTTTTCAGTTTGGTCTATATGGCTAGTATTAATTTTGAAAAAGTTAACACAGACAATACAGTGTGATCCATTCGATATTTTCCACTTCAGAAATGGGGCAATCCACAAACAAGAGGTGATTTTAAAATAAAGGCTAAAACCAGTGGTGCTTGCCAGAATCCCCTCCACATTGCTAAATAACCCTTCTTTATTGAGTTGCAGAAATTATTGACAAGAGGGAATGAAATACTTCTATATTAGGACAAAGCAATTAATTGGAGAAGAGGAGCTAAGGGTCTGCATAGCCAATATCAGCAGAGGTTCATTTGTTCATCCGTGTTTGCCTGGCCTCACTGGGTTTGAATTCTTTCCCTTGAAATTACAGCATTTGAGTCCACACAGCTATCTTTAGCTCTTTAATGAGATCACTTGGACAATTAGTAGCTTGAAGCTCTGTGAAGTCTATAACGGGTTAGCTAAAGACTGCTCTTGAAGCATAATCTCTCTCTTGTATTTTCCCCTCTAACAGGTAGAGCTGCACATGCAAATAAAGGACCAACAAATGCTTCACAGCTCAGGACATGCAGGTGAATGAAAGCCTGATAATGAGGTGAATTTAAGTTTCAGGCTGGGGCTGAGTTAGGGTAATATGGAGGAGGGGTACAAAATGCTGTCACATTACATATGTGCCTTTTTCTGGTCTAGTAAAGGGGATTCTACAGTATAGCCAAACACTAAGATGTTCCTCCACAGTCCACCTTAAGGACTGACACACTTTCAATTCCCCCAGCTCTCCCTCTCAGAAGTGGATGAAAGACCAAAGGACCAGGTAGTGCAACCAGTCTGACTGGGCAGCCCTTTGTCTTGCAGAGTGGCAAGAGCTGCCTTGCTCAGCTTGCAAAGCACTCCTCCGTTTTCAGGCCCAGCTCCTGTCTTTGCAACTCACAAGGAGACTGCTGCCTCTGGCCAGCATCACAGCCAGCATGTGCCAGGGAGATCAGCCCTGGCACAAGCAGCCCTGCCGCACCCACGGCCCCCAACAGTTTCCCCAGGTCTTGGGCAGGGAGGTCAAGGTGCAGAGGGAGAGAACAGCATGGATCTGGCATGCAGACCAAGCATGGAGTCAGCCCAGCAGAGACTGAGTAGGGCCACTTGGCTGCATTTTGAGAGTGGCCATCACAGGCAAGGAGGAGATGGTATTTGGGATGTGTGGTTTGCGGTGGGTCTGGAAGGCACAGCCAAGACTGTGCAGAACAATTTCTTTGACTGTAGTTTCTAACTCATGTAATGTCTGGTCTGGAGGAGGAGAAGTTGCTGAAAATGAGGTCACTCACAGAAATATGCCTAAAATTTGGATGCAGAGAAATGAGACAACATGTGTTTTATTTTCTTGGATTTTTATCTATGAAAGGACATATTTTGCAACAGACTTAAGGTCTTGAGAATTGAGCTATTTATCTTGGGGAGAAAGCTCTCAGTCATTTGCTTTACTGGTTGCTAGCCATAGGCAACGACACAGAAACAGATTCTTCCATCTTTTCTGAATAGTGTACTTCCTTAAGCAGACTAGCCATGGTGATCTGCCTTCTAGTCATACCCAATAAGGCAGATCAATCATTCCAACATGATGAGGAAGGAGCCCACCAAGCTGCACACATCAGCCTGCTGAAAGGGGCGGCAAAGCCAGAGCAGACAGTGAAGGGTTTGGCTGCGGCATTTTCAGCGTGTTCTTGCTTCTGCACCCTCTTCTAATTGAAGTTCATTTCAACTTGTAGGCTTGCTCCTGGCAAGCCAGAGTGGGAAGATTTCCTGCCTTATCAAATCCTACTTGGAGCAGTAGCTGAAATGTGCAATTTAAAATTTATGTGATAGTTTCCCATATTACAAAAATTAAAATACTGTGAATCATCGCATCAGCATTCTAGGTCACTCTTATTCCCAGATGTGAGAGTTAAAAGTCCTAATGAGGTTTTTTTAAAAGTAAAAGTTATTAAAAGTTATTAAAAACAACTTTCTGGTTAGGAAGTAAAACTTGATACATAAATGTCAAGACACCACTAGGGATACTTGCTTTTGTATCTTCTGGATCACAGTGCAATGTGTTTCAGCTGTGAAGTCCTCAAAATGTATCCAGATACTACGAAAAACAAGCACAGGAATAAAATTCCTGCTCTATCAAAGTCAGTGGGATCTTGGCTGGGGACTTGGTAGGGAGTCAGAATTCAAGTACAGGAAAAGGATTCTGATTGTAGATATGCTCTACAATTAAAAATGATTACACTGGGAATACTCTTATGCTATAGTAGGTTGAAAATGAAAGAGAGTTCTAAGTTTCCAAGTAACAAAAAGGAAAAGTAAACCATAAATTTATAAGAGGGGAAAAGGCCAGGAATAGAGAGCACTTTCTTTAAGACAGCCCACTTTATCCACACTCTCTAAAACACCCACGTTGAAGGCCAATGGCCAAATTTGTTATCGTGTTACAAGAGCATCCAGAAACCTTATCAGGATTTAGCCCTCATTTTGTAATGGGCTCTAGTATAGAAACAGGGAGTCTCCCAAGGCTTTTGGCAACTCAGCTTTAATAGTGCTAACCCACCACAAATAGTAGTGAAAATGTAACAAGAGGGGAGATCTCAGGAATGCAGCTATCCCCCCCTCCAAGTGGAGAATTCTTCATGGCACACAAAGAAGGAGATTGAAACACTAAAGGAAATATTGGGGAAAGTGTTTTTTCCACCTCTTGACCTGAACTGTCTGTGCAGAGCTTCAAAACTCTTAATACAGGAACTGACCAGTTCCTGTCACACTGATTTACAGGAAGGAATCTAACAACAAAAATAGTGGTGGATATACCAACACAGCATTTGCACCGTGCTTTGGCTCCTCTTTGGACACCAAAATCTTTTTGAAGAATTGATAACCCTCTCTGCACCAGAAGACTGTGGCAAACCAGCTGCAGCTTGCCGTTTTGCAATCTGACTTTCAAACCAGAATACAGAAAATCTAATAAAGGTAATCTTTAGAAAACATTTAGATCTATGCTTGTAAATTCAGGCTTGCAAGCATTAAGACAATTAATATCACAATTTTCAGAATTGCAAGCAAAACCCTCCTTGATTTACTGTCCTTAGCATTTCCAAACCAAAAAACTCACTTTCTTTTTTAAGTGTTCTATAGAAACTAACCACACTACTCTTTTGCTAAGCTCACACGAAAGGAAGAAAAATATTTTTATCAAGCTCTTTACTAAATATTTGGGAAATATTCAGATTGAGTTATGACAGGAATATCATGAAGCCAGATTTTGTTGCTGTTCTTCCCTTCCTCACTGCCTGATCTTGGCTATAACTGATTTAATCTCTATGTATTATGACTCTCAATGCACACATATAGATAAAAGTGTAGGAACAGAGACAAGCAATCATATTCTATTTCTGCAAAGCAATTCCAAATCCCCAAATGAAAATCACTGAAAATATATAAGCTGTCATCACAGCAAAAGCACAGCATGCTGGCTGATGATGACACGTGAAAGAGATCCTGCATCCATGCACTGGCACACACACACCACAGCCTCCCCAAAAATGTCAGCACTAGCAGTGGGGTCCAGACTGGATCATTTTGGCTTCTTAAATGAAAGGTTCCAAATAAAATGTATCAAGGAATTCAAAATACTGAAGGAAAGAAAGGGGACAAGTAGGTAAAAGGCATGATCTCTGTATGGTTATACAATTTGTCCCCTTCAATCTAAACAGAAATTAAAAAAGAACCATAATTAAAGAATATTTCTGGTAAAAAAATTCTATTAACTGATGAAACAAGAAGCAAGAAATCAGGTACGAGAATGACATAAACTGGATTGAAACGTTAACTTTCCTCATACTATTAAAAGAGGCCCATTGTTTAACCATACTGGGAAGTACTTTTTTTGTAAGACATCCCAGAAAAAATACAACAATCAGAGAGTTTTTTCTAATATCCTTTCCATATTCTTTGCACTTTCTTTTTTCCCTCAAGGAGAATGTAAGAGATTTAAGCTTGCTTGGGGACAGATTACAGCAGTCAAACTGTTTAGGGAGTGAAATACTGTCTCCTCTTTTATTTGGGATTAGACATACTTATACAAGATCAGTAAGGGACTTTTTTCAGGGGAAAACAACCCCCAGTGTCTGTCAGGAAGAAATATTTCCTATAGCTAGAAAAGTAAATAGTTTTCTACTCTAGAATAAAAGACAGCACATTTGATGTAGTTGGAAATAAAAGCACAAGTTAGATTTTTTTTTAAAGAAAAGACTAAAAATTATTTCTACATTAAAAACCAGGAGAAATCCATACTAAGGAATAAAAAAGCCTTGGATTCTGGGGACGTTCTCTAAGAAAGGACCTGGTATTAGAAGATGACATTGTCGTTGAGGTGTAAAACTGAGTGGTGTCATTTGAAACAGAAACTTGTCCAGATCTTCTGAGAAGAAAGACAGCTTCCTGTATTAAATCTACCCTCTTTGTTACATGGTTTTAGGCTTACTGCATATTCTTCTATATTTCCCTAAAAAAGGTTACAGGAGAATACTCTTCTAGCTGTACTTGACTAAGAGGCCACATCTTAAGTAGTAATATACATAAACATACTCCAGAAATTTATATTTCCTAACATTTGCTAGGGAAACATTTGGTTTTGAAATTGTAAATTCTAATTAATAATTACTATAATGTCCTTATGTTAAGGACAATACACTAATAAGAACTCATCTAGCAGTCTGGAGCTGAACATGCATTCCCTGAGTCCTACCTTAAGAAGCCTGAAGATCTCTGAAAGAACCTTTACATTTGATAAAAACACTGCCTGAGGATTGTCTGTGTGTGTATCAATACCTGGGACTGCCCAAGAAGCAAGCACCAGCTGGAGACAGATGCCTGACCTTATTCCCTCCCTATTCTCAGTGTGCCTCCTGTGTTCAGGGCAGTAGGAAAAGAGGCACAAGAACTGGTTTACATCAGCCTCACACTGCTCCAAGAGATGTAGAGAGTTTCCATTTTCTTTGTGCCATCTAAATGCAAAGAAAGGAGAAGAGTTTGGCAAATTAATTGCCCTGGTATATTGACTGTGGCTGTCTGACTTTTTTAAAATGTTTGGACTGTGGGCTAAAAGGCTTGGATAATGCTGGTGTGCATGTAGATACAGATGGTTGCACACTTACAAAAGGATTTTTTAATGCCAGACAAACTGAAAAGAGGCAGCATGACGAAAATATAAGTAGGTAATGAGATAAGAACAGTGGTCTCAGCTTTCAGAATTCCCATACAAGTTCAGTGAAATTTCACAATGAAAGCATTACTGTTTTTTGGGGTGAATTATTTTTATATTTTTAGTGGGTTTTCTTTTTTTTTTTTCCTTTTGGTTGGTTTGGATTTTTTTTTTTTTTTTTTTAGTTTTAAGGACTCTGAAGCACAGCAATATCTGTGTATTTAACTAATGTGACAAGTTTTAGTGCGTCCTAATCAAACATAATCACCTCTATTTTCTACTAGGTACTACACTGATCAATGGAAAAGCTTTCTAGGCAAGAACTTGGAAAATGATAAAAGCATTTACCATCATTATTTTTGCTTTTGAGAATGATCTATGTCTCTACAGCTCATCAGTCATCTCTTGTAAAAACAATGTGGCACTTTGATCAAACAGCCAACAATAGCTTCCTGCAGAAGGTAAAGTGTTATGAGAGGCCATCAGATAGAAATCACATTTTCTCTGAACAATAGGAACCCAGAAATGATGTGCTTGATTTACTTGCAAATAAAATCATGTGAAAGGTGATATCCTCGCAGAGGTTAAGAAGACAGCGATCCTTTTATTCACCTTTCTGCATGTTAAACAAACTGCAGCGTCACGTGGCAGCTGAGATGGAGTGTCTACGCAGTGATAAAGAGGCACATTCCAGCCCCACGAAACATAACTGCCACTGTTGAAAAATTACCTGCATTAAACCTTACACTTATCCCACAAATTTTAAGAGCAAGATGTGGGAGTTTGATTTTGATTACAGGCCTCTATCTGTGTGGCAGGCAAAGGTCTTTAACCTATGTGTTCTGAATGTACAAGGTACATAGTTTCATCAATGTCATGCCTCATTGGGTCAATGTAGGATTTTATCTAAAACCTGAGGCTTTTCAGTTTACACTGTATATGCAAACACAACCTTTTACTGGTGCTCTCTGCCTTTTGTTTCATTGAGAGGATCTATGGTATTTATAGAAAAGGGAGCTGGAGACATCTTAGACTTATTTTACTCACTTAGATTCCTATTGAGCTGAGGTCTTCAAAAGGGAAAGGTTGTTTATTTGAAGACTGGTATGTACCAGAGCCACTGGAGCCAAACACTTTTTAGTGTACTGATTGCAAAAACATTCATTTTTAAGAGGGCTGCCACACATTCTCCACTTCTGAATGCAAACTGAAGCAAAACACATTATTCTACTTTATTTTTCCAGTCTGTCAATGACTGATTACTTTTGTAGAAAAGGTAATACTGATAGATAATCTTCTCTTGATGCCATGCTACATGTCAAGACTCAAACAGGTATCTGCACAGTCTCATTGCAAAAGTAGTCCAAATGGTAAAGGAAAAGGCACTGGGAAAGTTTCAACAGAAGCTGGAATTTGAAGCAAGTGGAGAAGTTGCCTGTAGCTTACCATGACAGCTGTAATAGGAAAGGAAGTATTTCAACTCAGAAAATGTTTTTTAGTTGATTGGAAGTAACTTTTTCTGTGACTTGGTCATTGCTTAATTTTCTGATTGACTCAGTGTGATGTCAGATAAATGCCTGAGCTGGGGTAAAGCACAGGGGTAAGGAACAGGACTAGCTCCTGTTATGCTTGCCTAGCTGAAAAAATACCTGAAAAACTCGGAAAAGTGAAGTTTTTCCTTTCCTTGTTTTCCAAAGAAATGTACCAGCAACACAGTATTAACACCACAGCTGTCCAGTTCTGTTTCCTATAAAACAAAAAAACCTATATGATTGTTATGCTTTGCATGATCATTAATATTCACCATTAATCTAAAAATATTTATTTGAACTAGAATTTTCCTAAAGATACTTGAAATTTAATTATTGTTCCCAAAGCTATCACACAGGATCTCAGAGCTGAAAAACTCTTCCACATTATCTGCTAACAGTGTGTTATAAGTTCTGCTTCTAAATACTCTATATGAAAGATAAGAACAATTTCCAACCACCATCAGTGCATTTTATTATAATATTTTATTATTTTTATTATTAAAATGGAGAAGGTTGCAAGTTAAATATTTAAGAGACTTTATTCTTAGGTGAATAGAAGGCTTAAATAAAGTTAGTATCTGTGAGGAAGTTTTTAGTTAGGTATTTCTAACATCTTACAGCTATTTAAAAACATTCATGATAGTCTAATGAATGAAGCTAGGAAAATACCAACACTGATAATGCTCTATTATATTATGGTCTTACAAGGCTACTGGGAAATTTTCAGGGTTAGTGACTTTTCTATAAATATTTTTAATATCTGAAGAAGAAATTTCTGCACAGAAGGGATACACACTATTCCAACTCAATCTTTAACAAGCCTAAACCCACACATAATGCTGGATTTCTGCTCTATGCTTCTTTCAGCACCAGCATACTGGCATTTCTTTGAACACAACAAAACACTGAGCAACACGAAGAGAGAATTTTTTTAAGTCTGAAAGGATTTCAGCATACTATTCTTATGACATCTAAATAGCCTCTGTGTCTTTTATCTGGTTGAAGAGGTAAGATGAAAGACAAGAGTCTATTCATAAGATTTAATACTAATGGTTATTTAGCTTTCAGCATCATCAATAACAAGTCCCATTAGTCCCCTGTGTTCCATGCTTACTGCATACATGATACAGTTATTTTATAGTTAAAGCAGAAACATTCCTCATTTCTACTACAAGCCACAGTTCACCAAATGCCAGTGATATGAGTTATGTATGAGTGAACCTAGAAAAAAAACACTTTTCAAGCCATATGCAAACTGCACTTACTGAACTTTTATCATTTAATTTCAGGCAAAGAATATTTAAATACCCACAAGATCCATCTTTCTGAAGTTTAAACACTTCAGATTACTGTGAAGACTGATGCATAAACATTGGTATATGCTTTTTTGAAAGCCAAAAGTCAAACATTCATGTATGCTTATTTAAAATTCAAACCCAAACTATTTATATCAGAATACAAAGTTTTTTAAAAAGAAAGAGAGAAGAATCCACATATCCCTCACTGTAGCTAGATTGTAATCTGCTTTTTGTGGGTTTTGCTTACATGTTTAAAGGACACTTGAAAAATGCAAGGAATAAATTTGCTAATGTAATTTTAAAAACTGAACTCATGATTACACAAATTAATGCTTCTAATTTAATTACTCCATATTAAGTGCTGTATGAAAACAAACTGAAAAGTGAGGTTTAAAGTAACCTTTTCAAAACTAAGTCTGTGACAGTGAAAGTTTTTTTCTTCTATTAACATTTTTTTAGTTACAAGCTAGAAGAAGGCATGCAAACAATACCTACCTCATCTTATCTAAGATGACAAAGCCTATCCCAGGATTTATAACAAATATGCACCTACTTGCTGGCTACCTTCTTTATCAGTTGAAATTCCACAGAGAAACTGGCAGATGTCCAAACACTATGTTAGTGAGAGTTAAATATATTTTAGAACTACAAAACAGTACATTTCTTTAAAGCACAGAATGCAATAGGAGACCACAGAGACTACACCTTAAGGATGAAATTAAAAAAAAATTGTTTTTCCTAGAGTTAATGCTATTAAATTAAAGTACATGTTAGTACATAATTCCTTTTTGTCCACAGAATCATTAGGAGCTTTTGCTGCTGATCTGTATAAATTAGTACTGACAAGACAAATCCTTGTTAGAAGATAATGAGAATTCTATTAATATTTCCAACACCTTGCCCTCGTGAGCTTGGTACACCTGGAATGTCTCTCTTGGCAATAAGAATGAAATGGTAACCCAATCCCAGGCTGTAAAGCAGACCAGACTGGTAGATTTGAGTCACTATCTAAACTGAGTGAAAGTTTGCATTCTGGTCTATCTGGCTACTTCAGGGCCTGGGATGGTGCACCACAGAACCCTTTTGATCTGTACATTTTACACAGAGCGGAAAGAGGATCCCAGTGGTCTGAGTTTCATCTTGATACAAGCACAGGGTGGGGCAGAGACACGTACCACAAGTGGGGAACTCAAACATGTTCCAGAATCCCAAAGACCACACAATCTGATGCCGCACAAGTCTATGAACTAATGAACATGCGTGTGCATATTACAAACATAGGCTAATTTTCCTAGAGTAATGTTAATGCCTCCTACACTTTCAAAAGTATCATGAACTGCTGAATTATGCAATTATTCCTTTTTAAGCAAGATCAGATAACACAAGTTATTTCCTTATTACATTACATAGGCTGTTAACATAAGAGGCCTGATGCTGCAAACACTGAGTCATGAGCAAAGACCTACCTAATCCTGTTGCTCCCCACTGAGCTTTTGACATTTAGGACCTGATACTGCAGCAAGTACCAACAAGTGTCACTGAGAAGAAACTTATCGCACAGTGAGATGGGATTTTCAGAATAATGTACCTAACTGATTTTCAAAACTCATCTGAAATGTTAATAGACTCACTGTCTCTAAATTCTTACCACCTTTCCTTGCAGAATTTTGCCTGAGGCACGACTGGAGAGTATTCATCACGATTAAAATCTGCAATTCCTGTTTCATGTTCTCTTGGTGCTTCCTGAGATTGTATTTGCTGTGCAATATCTTACTTCACTAGAAATTGTAAAAATAATATGTATTTTGGATCGAATGTTTTTTTTTTAGTGAAGACAGAAGGAGAGTGAGTAGATGGAAGAACGGGCAAAGAAGTGAGGTTGGGCAAGGAGGACAATACCTTAGTTTCTGTCTGCTAGTGATGTTCCAAATATTTCCGAAGGTAAGACTAAATATTTGCAAATTTTTCTGAGTCCACTGCTCTGCAATCCTCTTTGCTTTTAAGCTGTTAGTTCAGTCAACTCACCATACCAGGCTGCTATCCCAGCCTAGCTTCACACACTGCTAAAGAGAATTCGAGCTTTCTGTCATTTTGAGAGTCTCCCAGATGCTGGAATATATCCTAGGACTCAGTTCTGGTAAGAAGGTTTAAAAGATGTGTCCATTATGAAACTAATCCTAACAGTTACAGTCAGTCAAAAGAACTGTAAGCAGGCCAGCTAGTGGGACCAGGAGATACAGATCTCCAAAAGCAGTTCTTTTTGGCAAAGCCCAGACAGTCTCTAGTGGGCCCCAGAATAAAAGTGTGTACTTTGTGATAAATCAATTTTCATCCTAATGTAAATCCATACTGAAGTTTTTAATGTTTTGCAATGCACGTTCTCACTAGGTAGGATTCAAGAATACCTCAGGTCTGATGCAGAAGGGCTGAAATGTGCACAGATTATTCTACAGAGGATATAGCAGACAATATTTGAGAAGTCTGACAGAACATCTTCTAAACAATAAACAGCATCCAATAACACCCATAACTCCTATTACTGGGAGGATCAGCTCTTTTGTTAATGACAACTAATGTCATGGAATCACTCTGCTGTACACTTAGACCTTTTGTAATGAAGAACATGTAAATTCATGGACATGCTCAGGTTTCAGTGCATCACCCACAGCTCTGCATCAAGTCACATAAGGAGGTACAGAATAAAAATGGTTTCCAGCTGGTGGGGCTAAAACTAATCTAGGAGGAGATGCTGCAGGAGATATTTTAAGCCCCAAATAGAAACAGGTTGAACCATGCCTTGTTCCAAGAGGGTTGACTGTGCCAAGAGTTGGGGAATGGCACTGCTCCACTGTAAAGCCCGAGGCTGCCTGACCCATGCCCTGCTGGCAGACTGGGAAAGCAGCTCCTGCCCACACTGGAGACAGCTCCTCACAGGAGCCCAGGCCCTGCCCCTCTGTTGTGGCATACTTAAAAAATATAACTTTGCACCAAAACAAGAGATTCCATGACAAGGACTCCCTTCAGGAGGTGTGATGTGCTATGAAGCCCACTCTTTTGGGGGCAGACCTGGCCTCGAAGGCCGAGCACATCCATCCTCAGCACACACAAACCCTCTTGCTCTCAGTGCTGAAAATGGCTCCTGTGGCCTGCCACCAGCTCCCCAGCCAGCCCCTGCTCAAATATGGTTCCTTCTCTCTCTTGAGGTTACAATGTCATCAGATCATATGTAAAAAGAAAATAATTTCCTTGTCCATGAGGCAGAAAATGACCCAGCACTTTTTCAATAATCTAACATTTTGGTATCAGACAGTTTGGTTCTTTAGGGGGTTTACCTGTCTGGAGAACTTTCTTTAAAGCACATCATGCTGCTTCTTGGTTTGAAGTATCTAAAAGCTTTTCAACAGAATGCAATGTTAAATTGCTGACAAAAAACATACATATTTATGTTGGAAAAGATAGGTCAAGAAAAAATGTGCATTCCATCCAAACTGAGAGGTTACAAGATTAATGACTGACTCTTTGGGGAGGGATATTAATTTTAGTCTTGGACTAGATTCTTGTAAAATCTGATGTGTTGCACCCCTGTTACAAAGTACTGCTGCACTAGAAGAGCACAGCCCCCAGCCACCACCTTCCTTCAGTTGTAAGCAGTCTTTAGTTATAGCGAGCTATGCAGACTTAGAAGCACTGAGTAGAAAACTTTAAACCAGGTAGAGATTCTAGGGAGCAGATGGGCAAGTTATGATGACTTGCACAGTTCCTGTGGTTGAGGAGATGAATCACAATTCTGCAGTGTCTGAAGGTCCAAGTGTAAAACCTTGCCTTGACCAGGTAAACAGAGAGAAATGTGAATTACTATTGTAATTTCCTTCTTTTAGAACCACAGGAAAAAAAAAAGAGAGAAGTAGACAGTCTAAAACAACTTATACTCAAATAATATGAAATTGTTCATGTGTGAGTCTAAAAGTACACTGCATATAGTCAGACAATTTCAGTTCATAAGTTTTCTGTTTAAAATAGATGAGTAGCTGTGTCCCCAACTACTAGTTAAATATTAAAAAAAAAATCCCCAGTCATACTTTTCACACTTTGTATGAAAATGTATTCACTAGGGAATCCAGAAGCATGTCTTTAATCATTCAGAAATGAGATAATTTATGTTTTTCACAACACTCATTTCCTTTCAAGAACAAATACAGAACACTGTATTATCATTCCTTTTCTAACAGTAGCTAAAAGTAATTTATAAGTTTACCCATTACATAAAGCATATTAAATGAGAGGTATTGAAAGTACTTGGTAACTCATTAATCTAAACTGAAAGGCCTGAGAGCAAAGTCCCTGATCTAGACAGCTGGTCTGTCCAGTAGATATTTGCCACCATCAGCATTGTTTTCACAGCCAGGACACTAAAGCACCTTACACTGTTCAAGAATCCTTTTAAGTAACTCAGGGCAGGAACACAAAAGCAACAGGTGCTGCTCACCAGGCAACACCTTTTCAAAAGAAACAAAATCTTCTAGATCATGCACTTTCCTACTGTAATCTAGATCACTTCCAGGCAGGGAGTTTGGCTCTCCTCTTCCATGAACCATGGTCATGGGTTCAGCTGGATGTTCCATATGAAGATCAGTTCTGTCAGGAAGCCAGAAGGAGAATTTCCTCTGGCCTATGGGGAGGGTGCTTGAGCTGAGGCAGTCACTGCCTCTTGTTGACTTCTGCACCATTTTCTCCAGTCTGATTAGAAAAACCAGACTCCAGTGTTTTAAGTCTGCCTGCAGCTCTCCTTCACTGTACGCACCTCTGCTACAAGGCTGCCAGACTGCCTGCTCTGCAAAATCCAGCATGGAACTTCCCAAAAGATGGAGCCAGTTAAGGCTGGGCAGATTTTTTTTGCTTTTCTTCCAGCATCAATTATAATATTGGAATAAGAAAAGTCCTCAATTGAAATACATGTATCTGGATAAACAATTCCACTGTAAGCCCATTCAAGGGCCAATACTGGTGGTGAAAATTTGAATTTTAGATGTGTAAGTCAAAGCGTCTGTAAAAAGGCACAGATACAAGCACCCTGGGAGAACAGCAAACTGATTTTTCTTTTCCTTATATAGTAACTTGATGAGTATTAAATGGTATCACCATGAAGTAAATAAATGACTGGGACCTTTGTCTACACAGGGAACACACCTGCATATACCTGCTGCTTAAACAAAGTTGCAGACTACCATTTAAACTGTATTTTCCTAGGTTGGTGACATTCGCCATCTGGTATCAGAGACCGGGTTTACTTTGAAAAAACGGCAACTCATATGCAAATTGAGAAAGTGTTGGGGAAATAAAGAACCATTCCAAACACCAAAATTCTGTTGCAGTACCTCAACTTTCAAAAAAACATAATCAACTATGTCAACCATAGTCAACCACATTTTTATGCTTTGTCTGTTTTTCTTACGGTAATACTATGATTTACCATAATTATAAAACATGAAGGGTAAAAACATATCCAACGACTACACTGCATAGTCAGATTCACTGCTTATAATGATAATCAATTTCTTTGGTGAGAAACTGAGACAGGAAGAAAATAAAAATTAAGAGAAATGTGATAATTTGGATTTTGCCACTAGAAATATAGAGACTACAATAATTTCAAGTTAGCTGTATTCCCCTAAGCTATTTAATTCTTCTTTCATACTAGAATTCCATTTATAATCTTCTATGAAACTGTATATAATAGCATTTTCTGGCTACAGTAACTTCAGAGTTTTCTCAATGGAAAACTCTGAAACAAACTTTGAAGCAAGACAAAAACAAAGTAGAGACATTCTGGCTCAGGTATTTAATTAGCTCACAATAAGCTTATGTGTTTATAACTAATCTGTCCAACTGTATCAAAGTTTCTCTGGAAATTTTATACTATAGCTGTGCATTCATGCAGAATAAAGATCTTTTTTCTTTCACTGTCATGGCATTTTCTTTCACTGTCATGGCATTAAGGAGCAGACAACCCCATTAATCCTAGCTATTTTAATCTGGTGATTGATGAAAAGATTCAAGAAATGAGATGGTTGTTTGTCAATCAAACAACTTTTAACTCAACTTTGAATATACACTGAGGGAGGAAAACTTTTGTGAATAAGAAGACTTTTGTGAATCAGTTTATACCTAATAAATTTTAAGGGTGTCAGTAGTAGCCACTTCCACTTTTTCCTCAGGCATGTGAAAAAGTAAAGAACATGAGTAATTCCTTGTAGAAACTGCTGATGCATGATTTACAAAGCAGAGGCCTGTACAAATTCCTTATTGAATGCTTCCAATGTGAGCAGCCGCTGCCTCATGCCCAGTGCAAACCGAAAGTTTACAGCCGACAGCAAGTTGCTGATGTGAGCAGCAACTTTTAGTAAGAGATGGAGACAATCCAGCTGTATTCTCCCCTTCTTTAGAATCACAGTCATTTAGATTGGAGAAGATCTCTAGATTATTGGGTCCAACCATTAAGCCAGTACTGCCAAGTCCATCACTAAACCCGTCTCTATGCACCACATCCACATGTGTTTTAAACTCTTTCAGGGATGGTGATTCCACCATTTCCCTGGGCAGCCTGCTCCAGTGCTTGACCAATGTCAGTGAAAATTTTTTTCTAATATCCAATCTAAATGTCCCCTTTAGATTGTCTAAATGGCAACTTGATGCCATTTTCGCTTCTTCCATCAGTTGTTATATGGTTCATCAGCTTCTTCTGTGGTGTTTTAGTATACTCAGAATTCCCCTCTCTGTTTTCAGTCTCACTCAATGTCACCCAGGCTACAGAATATCTTGTCTCTGTGCTAACTACAGACTCAAGAATACACTCTACCTAAGAAGAAGGGAGGTTGAGGTGGCTGGATTCAGGGGAAAACAAAAGAGAGCAGGAACTTACCTGTCTCTTTCATTGATGAGATCTATTTACCGTTTGCTAGTGGACTGCAAAACAGTGAAACTTCTTTTCCAGCAGGACAATCATACTCTAGGATTGTTTCTTCTAGTCTGCATCTACACTGCCTCTTTCTGGAAGTGGACTTAACTAAAATAATCCTTGCCTTTGTCACCTCAGTGACAATAATCACATTTCAAACCAACTCAGAATGAGCTGATATCACTGCAACAGCAGCATTTACGTAAGCTTAAGCTATAGATTACCATTGGGAAAGCCTTCTATTCTCGTATGGCAATATGGAGCTCTTCCTGAGATTTTCATAAATACAGGAGAGTGGCTTTAAAGGAGAGGCTCACAGAAACCAACCAAGTGAATACACAGTCATAAAACACACTGATTCCATCCACTTCATCAGAAGCCTCAGAAATTACATTTTTCTTCCCCAGTTAGAGAGCAGTTGACAAATCATGCCCTTTCATTTAATTAAAGCACTAATACTTAGGCTTATATACTTATCTAAAAACTGAAAAAATAACAAAGTTCATGGGAAACACTACAATGTTTTTGTAAGGAAAATGTATCTCTATTTCATACCCGAAGTACAGTTTCATCTCCAGCTGCTTTCAAGTCATCTTCCTTCCCAATGATTCTCTGTAGCTGTATTTGTTGAAACATGAGAAAAGAACAGGAAAATTACAAACTTGATCTTATAAGAGCCTACTTTTTCTGAACCTTGATTTAATTGCACCTTTTCTTAATTATACATTTCTGCAAGGTTCTCTAGTCATGACAAAATATTTGCATACTTGACAATATTTTGCTATTCAGACACACTTTTCCCTAGGAATGTCTTATCTACTGTGATTAATGTAACCAAACATTAATCTATCTCTTGCAGCCCAGTGCTTACTCTATTTTTAGAGGAGATTTTCTAGCAACAGAAGCTTAGTTTTCACTTCAGAAGATTTTGAAAGTCTGGGGTATAGCATCAAGTATCATTCCAGAAATAAAAATTATCCTGATTTTCATGCTGTCCTTCTAGATAGTTTTACACAGTTCTGTTACAAACCTGATCTTCTGGATATGAAAAACATACCTGTTAAAATTAGGTACTATACAACTAACAACAAAGAATAATTTAATTAAATAAGAAAACATTTTTTCAGAACTGGCATTATGCAGAATTTGGTTTGAGTTTTCCCCTCCACCCTTGGAAAAAATTAATCTTGACTGTATTAGCTAAGAAGATTTTTAGAATTACTGAAATGACTCACATTTCAAAACATAACTTCCACTGTCCCAAATAAAGTTTTAAGGTAATATAAGCTGTGCATTAATTTTCAGTACCTCAAGCATATCAGAGCTGCAAGGTTTCTTTGACTGTATTTCAGCTTCAGAGATGAACACTGCCACAAGAACGAGTGATTTAATATAGCACAAAGTACACCTACCTTTCAGATGTTTGCATGGATCCTCAAAAAGACAGCAGAATGAAAGAACAAGGGATTTAATACATTTCAGGTATAGATATGGAATTACACCAATCACTCTGGATTTGGAGACTTTAAAAGATGCTTTTAAAGCTCAAGAATTTCAAAAGTGCTGGTTTGCTTCTCAGGCATTTCTGACTGATTCCTCAACCTGCTCATTAAAACCTGGGAAAAGTTCATTACCAAATTTCCACAGAAATTATCCTGGGGAGTTTTTAGATCTCTCCTTTGTTGTTAGTTTTGTTTTTGTTTTCTTTTTTTTTTTTTTTTTTTTTTGTTCTTCAGAGAAGCAGTATGGGCTTGTAAACAATAAGAAAAACATGCTATCGATTTGTGTTGCCAAAAGTCACCCCTTGACCTTCAAATTTTGAGTAATTAACCTGTTCTGGGTTTGTTTGGGTTTTTTTTATCCTCAATTTTTTAGTTTCTTAGGATGCTTACTTTCTATTATTAGTTTTAAATTGCACATCTTGATAGCATTTACCAAAATAAATGCTATAAAATAAGGCAATTAAACACCATTTGTTCCTCCAAATTATCTTAATTTTTGATCATTTACAAAACAAATGACTACTACAGTAAAAGCATTGTAAATTTCTTCATAGCATAATAGCATTATACAGCTGTGGGTAAAACCACAACTTCTTGTCCATATTCTCACTGAGAAATCACATTTTTTTTTACCTGAAAAATCAATCACTTGATCACACATAAGGAATACAACTGCAAAACCTTTCCAAACAGGAGTAAAATTGTATTTTTCTCTTTTAGATTTTATTTCTAAAGGACTCTTAAAAAAATCTGCAGAGTAGATTGCAGTAGCAGAGGCTACTGAAGAGCACAGACACAGCATAATTATTTTCACACGTATTCTGAAATGTTTCACTTATTGTTTTCTTACACAGTATGTAAATTCTTAGAGTGCTTGAAACTATTTCCAGAAGTCTGTTGATTTTTTTTCAGCATAGTGCAGCAACTACTCACAGAGGGAGAAGAATTCAGCCCTCAAGAAATGGACTCCTCCCTGTAATATTTATTTGTATTTAATATTTATATCTGCTCACCATTCACTATAATAATGGCTGATTCAAAGATAATGAGACCTATTATACACAAGTGAAGCCTCTACAAAAGACAGAAGTAATCTGTTCTGAACAGCCTTTGTGGCAGAAAAAGAAAGAAAGAAAAGAAAGAAAGAAAAGAAAGAAAGAAAAGAAGGAAGGAAGGAAGGAAGTGTCGGAAGGAAGGAAGGAAGTGTCGGAAGGAAGTGTCGGAAGGAAGTGTCGGAAGGAAGGAAGTGTCGGAAGGAAGGAAGTGTCGGAAGGAAGTGTCGGAAGGAAGGAAGGAAGGAAGGAAGGAAGGAAGGAAGGAAGGAAGGAAGGAAGGAAGGAAGTGTCGGAAGGAAGTGTCGGAAGGAAGGAAGGAAGTGTCGGAAGGAAGTGTCGGAAGGAAGTGTCGGAAGGAAGTGTCGGAAGGAAGTGTCGGAAGGAAGTGTCGGAAGGAAGTGTCGGAAGGAAGTGTCGGAAGGAAGGAAGGAAGGAAGGAAGGAAGGAAGGAAGGAAGGAAGGAAGGAAGTGTCGGAAGGAAGGAAGGAAGGAAGGAAGGAAGGAAGGAAGGAAGGAAGGAAGGAAGGAAGGAAGGAAGGAAGGAAGGAAGGAAGGAAGTGTCGGAAGGAAGGAAGTGTCGGAAGGAAGGAAGGAAGGAAGGAAGGAAGGAAGGAAGGAAGGAAGGAAGGAAGGAAGGAAGGAAGGAAGGAAGTGTCGGAAGGAAGGAAGGAAGTGTCGGAAGGAAGGAAGTGTCGGAAGGAAGTGTCGGAAGGAAGTGTCGGAAGGAAGGAAGGAAGGAAGGAAGGAAGGAAGGAAGGAAGGAAGGAAGGAAGGAAGGAAGGAAGGAAGTGTCGGAAGGAAGGAAGGAAGTGTCGGAAGGAAGTGTCGGAAGGAAGTGTCGGAAGGAAGTGTCGGAAGGAAGGAAGTGTCGGAAGGAAGGAAGTGTCGGAAGGAAGGAAGGAAGGAAGTGTCGGAAGGAAGTGTCGGAAGGAAGTGTCGGAAGGAAGTGTCGGAAGGAAGTGTCGGAAGGAAGTGTCGGAAGGAAGGAAGGAAGGAAGGAAGTGTCGGAAGGAAGGAAGGAAGGAAGGAAGGAAAGAAAGAAAAAGAAAGAAAGAAAGAAAGAAAGAAAGAAAGAAAGAAAGAAAGAAAGAAAGAAAGAAAGAAAGAAAGAAAGAAAGAAAGAAAGAAAGAAAGAAAGAAAGAAAGAAAGAAAGAAAGAAAGAAAGAAAGAAAGTTGTTTTTGCATCTTCCAGTTGCTTGAGAGAGATCAGGGCTTGTGAAAGCTCTGTGCAACAGCTGCTGAGTGTTGGGTGCTGGCTCATTCAGCCCTAGATGAAGCTCTACAAGTATTTTGTGGTATCTGCTCTCCAGCAGAAGTGTGTAAGATGGTCTATTCAGAAAGTCTAAGTCATACAGCTCTTGCATGTGCCATCAGAGCTACTCTGCCTTTATTCCCAATAGTTTTGAACTGTCATTAATTTTACTTAGACATCTTTAATCACGACAGATTTAGAGAGTCAGGGAAATTCCTTACTTGCTGGGGATTTTGGGAACTTTGGTAGCCTTATTCTTGGTGGGAGGTCTCAGATTAATGCGCATGGGTTATTATGTGTCTGGAAATCCCCCTCACCAAGTCTCCAGTGAATGTCTTGGAAGTGCAGAGTTCATGGAAATCTCTTACTGTCCTCACAGAGATGCAGATAACATGGCTCTGAGAAATGATTCTGCTCTCTGGCAGGGGCTGATTAAAGGGTGGCAACTAACATCTGTGAACATGCCTAGAAGACATCTACCTTGTCTTCTTCACCCTGGAGTTGCAGGGCAAAGAAACAAAACTCTCTTGGCCCTAATACTGAAACGTCTCTTGTACTGTGTTTACCACTGAAATGTGGACAAAATAGAATTACACTGGCTTCAACACAAAGAAATAGGGAGGAGAGAGAACAAGAGTATCCCTGTGAAGGGAGAGACTTTTACTGGAAATTAGGGAAATGTGCACTGAAATGGAAAGGCTACAGAGGACAAGATAAACTCCCTTGTTAAAAACATGAAATCGCATTCAAGGTCTCCTTTTCCAAACATCCATTTTTGTCAGCAGAGAACACTGGGAAATTCTGCACCTCGCACTCCTGAAGTGCCTGATCCATACAGGTTTGAACAACCTATATCCCACCATATAATGCAGGCACTGAGGGCTGGGGTTGGAGTTTCTGCTTGTCACTCATTTCCCCTTTCTGAACGACCTGCTTGACACACCTTGTGCCTGTTCATCCAGCAACATGGGAGAATTGAGATATACACAATTCAAAGAATGATGGACATTTTGCAGACCAAAAGGGAAGTTCTTACCTCAAAGACTCCACAGTCTAGATCAGCAGTCAGACTCTACAGTCAGACATCACAGACATACATAGATGTCTAACCAGTAGATAATGGTGGGAAATAGGGAACACAAGAGGTGACAAAGCAAGAGAAAATCAGCAATGAAATTTCTTTTCCCACGCTGCACTGCCTACAGACACTGCCTCCTGCTTACTGCTTATTCACTATTCTTTTCCACTGCATTTTCCTTATTTCCTGATGTTATTGTCAAATATAGTGTGGAAATCACTACAGACTAGTTCAGATATATTTTGCTAGGATGTCAACTGGGACAAGACAAATGACAGATTTGCCACACAATTTACTGGTTTATTAGCTATCTAGAAACTTTCTGTGATGCATAAAGAACTAAAGTATAGAGATTAACACATACACACTTATTTCCACATTCTTACATTCCAAAAATTTTATTTTTAAACCTAATCTATACAGCTTTGCTTGAAAATAGTCTCCTCTGTAAATATTATGAAAACAGTCATGAGAGAAAACTCATCCTCTGATTAACTTGCATCCTATGGGACTTCTTTGAATTTAATGATTCTTCAGAGTTGATAGAGTGATTTATATGGGTGTCCTTTTACCACTCTATATTATTTTATCAATACAGCCCAAAAAGGAAATGCAAAGTAACAATCTAACTAGAATAATTTTCATATAACTTGATTGCCTATACAGAAATAAAATTATTTTTAATGATTTATAGAATGTTTTCACCTCTACATTTGATCACTCTCTGTTGTTTATACTGGCTGATTCAATTAGAATTACCTGAAATGGGTAATGATATTAAATACATAACATATTGCACATCTCCCCAAAAGAGCAGTGTAAGAATCTCCTTATTTGCTTAACTCACAGTACTTTTTAAAAGAAAGTACTGCTAATGTGACATTTTGGTGCAGAGGCACTACAAGCTGAACATGTTCACTAGTGTCCATGGAGTTTTTTTTGCTTGTAACATACTGTTTTGCAGCCATAACAGACTTATTTTGGTAATCGGGGAACTGCTAATCTGATAACAATTCACTATGATTGCGCCTGGTTTAGTAAGTTAAAAATACAGGCTTTATTAGAATTTGATTTCTTTTTAATCAGCAAAATAATTAACACAAACAGAATAAATTCTTCAAAATTAAAAGATCTTGTGTAGCAACAAATGGGTGTAGGGCTGTGCTACTTTTGGAGGGGGTAGAGTTAATTTCCTTCACAGTGGCTGGTGTGGGAGAGTGTTTTAGATTTGTGCTGAACAGAGGGCTGATAACACAGAGATGTTTTTGTTGTTGCTGAGCAGGGCCCACACAGAGCCAGGGCCTTTTCTGCTTTTGCACTGCCATGCTGGGGAGGGGCTGGGGGTGCTTGGGAAGCTGGGAGGGGACACAGCCAGGACAGGTGACCCCAAGTGACCAAAGGACATTCCAGCCCATCTGACATCATGCTCAGTGTGCAAAGTTGGGGAAAGGAGGAAGAGGAGGACATTTGCAGTGATGGCTTTTGTCTTCCCAAGTCGCCATTACACGTGGCGGGCTCCTGCTCTGCTGGGGGTGGCTGAACACTGCCTGCCCATGGGAAGCAGTGAATTCCTTGTTCTGCTATGCTTGTGTGCATGGCTTTGGCTTTGCCTATTAAAATGTCTTTATGTCAGTCCATTCTCTTACCCTTCTGATTCTCTCCTTGATCCAGCTGGTGGGGGAAAGAACAAGCAGCTGCCTGGGGCTTGGCTGCTGGCTGGGGTTACACCACGCCAAAGGTATCTGCAGGTTCAGTTAGGGGCTTCTGGGAACACTGTCTTGGAAAATTACCTAATTTGAAGTATTATTTTCAAATAGTACTACTAAGTCTAGAAGTATTTTTGCAACATTTTAGAATAAAGTATGACTCATCAATTGTAACCTTGCTAAGAGACAATTCACTGAAATAAAGGTGATAAGGGCAAAACACATGAACAGCTATTCTATTATTAATTCAGAGTTTAAGGCTATGAAATTCACCTAAATAAATTTTTGCTAATTTCTCTATCAACAGGTCCATCTTTAAAAGTTTTAATTTTAAGGTTCTCTAGAGATGTGAGTTCATGATCAACTTTAACATCACTCTAGTGACTGAAAATATTTTGAATCGTAGTAGCCATGTCACCTTCTTATAAAATTGTCTCTCCACTTACCTCCAATACAAATTAAAGATCTGAAATAAATTGAGGGATTCTATTAAAAATTATGATTGTTAATTCTGCATTCAACTTTTGACAAGAAGTACTTAGACTCCTGTTAAATACTTAAAAGTAGAAAAAGCTATATAATTAAAACCTATTCTTCTTCCTAACTTCAGAGCAAGATTTTCTTAGTTTTTAAAATATCTACCTCTCTCCCCATAGTTTAGATATAATATTGGAAAAAACCTGCTGTTTCTTTTCAAAGTGTGAATTGATAAAAATCTTTCTGCAACAGCAAGCAAAATTAATAAAGACCAAAAGAGGATGGGGAATTAAAAGACTCCTCCAGATGATTATTTAAATTAGTTCATGGGATTAAAGGATACACACTAATTCCTACCTTCCCAGTAGCAGATATTTACTTACAATTCTAAGGTAACATTTATACAAGTGGATTCAATTATGATAAGTACTTCTATCAAAATACCTCAATATGTGCTCCTTTCATATAAAACATTTTAGTAAGCATGTGATGATAGACTGGACTGAAAAATAGGCTTGATGATTTTAATGAATCTTCATTGAGCAAATATAACCCATGGATCTATTTAAAATTAAAATGTATGTAAATACACCTACCTTAAAGAATTCTTTCTTTTCAACTTGTTCATTGCCATCTGCATCCAACATTTTAAAGGCAATCTGAAGTCCAGTCTGGGGTTCTGCAACAAATTGCAAAAGAACTTTATTGAAAATATCACACACTTACACTAGAACTCAAACACCAAATGTAAAATGAGCATTGGCTCCGGTTCAGTTCTCCATTGTTATGTACACACACGGTATTTCCAGTGAACCATACACACCTCTTCCAGTACAAGCAAACTGTTTAAACACTTTTTTACTATCATTTCCAGGGATAATTAATGCGATGGTAAATTAAGAAATGCCAGCACTGCCTAAGTACAAGCCGTGAATGTCCATCTGAACCCAACAAAAACACTGTATCTCTTACTGGCCAGGTCTTAAGATGTTTCCAAAGAATGTCTCTAAAATCCCATGTCACTTATGCAGTCTAGCTTTGCCTTTTTTATAACAGCTCCTTTTCAGGTGAGAAGAGTGGAAAACCCCTTCTGGCCGTCTTTGACAAAAGCATGCTTTGTGTGTCAAGATGATTTTTTTTAGGAATTCTACACAATTTTACCCTGCACTTACAACCCTGAGTGCACGTTTATTTTCAACACAAAAATGTAATGAGTTCTGAATCTTGAGGACTCTATAAAAGCATGGTGTGTTTCGAGCTCCTCCCCACAATTTCCTGATCTTAATTTGCTTACAGGAGGTGGCCTTGAGCATTGGCAAGCCCACACAGGAGCAGCATGCTGCTGAATTGTAGCTACAGTTCACTGTGGTAGCAACCCCTTATCCCAGTAATCTCTGGAGGAGGTGAATTAATGCCACAACCCAGTCATGTCAGGTATGGACTTATTGTCTCTGGAATATACTGATGCTTCCAAGAACAATGCTGGACTCATGAGGGCAGCAAAGTTGTATCTCTAAAAAACTCCAATGCCTTCAGAATTTGGCTTCTTGAAATATATTCTTCTAGTTGCATTCTGTAAAGTTTTAAATCTTGCTTTTTTAAAAGAGACTTTTTCTGCAAAGGGAACAAGTTAAAAGAGATATCCCATTCCTTTCACATCATGACAAGATGGTTAAAGAAAGTATTAATTTTATATTTTAGAAATAACTACATCTTCAGCAGTCAACTAATATTCTGTGCAAAGCAATCTTGTGATGCAAGGGTATTTTATAAATACCACTGCAATCTGCACAGCAGTGCTTTCCCCAGCAACTGGGTTGATTTAATACTCAAAACTGGTTTCCTTTCCAAGGAAATGCCACATGCTAAATTTGTGTTACTAGTACAAAAGCAAGAAAAGGCTATCCAATAATATATTTAGAGAATAAAAGTAATTGATGTATTTAATAGCAATTCATACCATCTGTGTTCCAATTTTCAGATAAGAGAGCTGTTAGTGAAAATATAGACCTAAAGCTGCTTATACTGTTTAGAGATGACATACTTATCTGATATGATGTAACCCCAAAGGTATGTGTTTGTAAAATAAGCACAGTTCAAAGACTACCACAGATATATTTGTATTTAATTAGAATCAGGCAAAATTCCAAAATCTGAACAGAAGTGCTTCATCCTGGCTGTGAGTGCAGGTTAGACCTAGGTGCCTCCTCTCCTAATATTCCTGCATTGACCAAGCTGTCAACTTGTGTGACTGGGTAATTGAAACGAAGCCCTAAGTAAAGGTGACAACTTCAGTTCCTGGGCTTCTTCACCAGGCAGGGCTCCATTAACTATTGCTAGAAATGAAATTTAATACAGCACTGGAGGAAAAAAGATAGTGAAAACACAAGGCACATAGAAAAAAGAAGGTCATGGGGGAAAAAATAAAACCTTTTTCTGTCACAAAATTACATTTTCCAGTTCAGTGTTTTTACAGACTCTGATTTTGTATGGCAGGCAGCATGGTCTTGTCAGCAGCATGGAACCAGGAGTCTGATGACTCTTTTTCCATTTCCATATTGCTCAGTTGATGACTTGGAAGTAATTTAAATATTGATGCCTGCTTTAAGAAATCCCACATTAAATCTCACTAGTGAGAGAGACAGGTTGTGTAACTCGGGGCTGACTGGCAGGGGATACTTGTTAGGCAAAGATAGAGGCACTAACACTTATTGACATTTGCTTTCAAACTGATCAGTATGATAACCCTCTGTGTAACCAAAGCAGTAACATTACCAATGCATTTTTATCCTGCATTAAAAGGTGCCTGTGTTTTTGCAGTTTGATATATTCCCATATAAATTCTGTGAAAAACAATGTTACTTGATTTTCTGGAGAAGTGGAACAACTTTCTTTGATACTGCTTCAATTTTCTAATTGTTTCAGACAATAATTGAGCATGAATTCACTTTCAGCCACCATAGATTTCTAAAGAAATAGAATCTCTGGCACCTATTCCTGCAACTTTAAGGTACTCTTCTGAAGTAATAATTTGGCTGTTGTGGTTGTCCTTTTTTAATATAAATTCATATTAAATGAGTTGCAATAAATATTTTAAAATTGGTATCCTACCTGGGCTAAACTCCTGTCTCTGATTTTAAAAGCCGCTTGAACACATGGTATAACTCATTCTCAAGCAGTGTGTAGCACGGGACAGTCATCACTGCTGAAGCAGTGGATTTGTGTGTTAAAGCTTAATGCATATCTATATCTATATATATAATTTAATACTGTGTACTAGCTGAAGTTGCCAAAGAGATTATCCACCTTTCATGCTGTGCAACAGGAATTAATGCAGTTCTGCTGAGGAATGAGGTGAGCTGCAGAAGAGCCACTTGAATTGTGCAAAGGTGCATAATAATGACAGGCTGGACATACTCTCTCCACTCTGTGGAGACCAACATTACTTGTTCATCCTACACCATGAGAGGGTGGATTTCCAGAGCAAGGAAAATTTGTCAATTTATTTAAGGCCAAGTCATGGACCTTGCAGCCATGGAAGTGATGAGGGTCACACGAGAGTGATGCCTCTACAGTTGGTCAGAAAAGAAGTGACTGCTTCCTTCTCTCCTTTCTCCATGCACTGACACAATAAATTTATTACGCCTGGCTTTGTTACTTGCTGAAAATGTTAGACTTATATAAGTCAGTCAAACAAGACTGCATGTGGACTATTCTGTGGACTATTCCATGGACATGCATATGGACTTCACTACTGCCCTCGGGGTCTTGCCATGTAATGCTCATTGACACATCTCAAATCTTGATATTTTTAAGCATCACCTACACAGCAGAATAAAACAGGGGGTAGCAAGTATGGCACAGAGTAAGTACCAGACAATCCCAGGTCACTTCCATGCGCAAAATCAAAAAATGCCTGTTGCTTGTAGATAAAGCAAGTAAGAAACAAAAGTTGTTTTAAAAAAAAGTGCCTGAGAGAAAAGGAAGGAAGCAAAGGAGGGGGGCTGAAATACATGTACAACACTTGGAGGAAATAAAGCCAAAAGGAACAGAGGATAAAGAAAAGGGACTTTAAAGTCAGACAAAAAGACACTGAAGAATTCTGCTGTTTATGTATTGCATCCATTGCAAATCTGAACACAATAAAAACAGGCAACGACCTCTGAGACACTACAGCAGTTTTTCACACTCCTGCATGAGCTATATTGCAAATGCCTCATTGTCCAAAATGACTAAAACTACTATACAGAAGGAAAATTATTCATCTTCCCATCCAGTTCTTCTTCCCCTTATTATGTCCTTCTGAAATCAAAGTCTCCCCCCTCTCAAAGGATTTCAAAAGACTTTTCTGATCCCATAGTGCAGGAAGAGCCATGATTTTTGAAGTATTGCTATGGGCCAGTGATGACACTGATGTCCATTTATATTAATGCACTGTCACCCTATATACAACAGGTTTTTTTTGTTTTACTATAATGTAGAAATTTAGGAGCTAAAAAATATCAGAAGAAAAGTTCCTGGTAAACTGTTAGTAGCTGAGTATTTGTACCTATATATTTTAAATATATAATACTTACTCGTAAGAATTGTCAGCAAAAACAGATACTCTGCATAAGAGATCAACCCTGGAAAAAAAGTTTAAAAATTATTTGTGGAAAACCCCAAAAACTTACAGCAAAATTTGAGAGATTAAATCTTAGAAATATAAAAAATGTAGTTTGACATTTTATTAAATACCTGTATTAAAGTAAGCCAAGTTACTACTTAATAAATTTTTCACTTCTGTTTTTAGTACTCTGAAGTAAAATTCCCTAACCCCAGACTCATCAATGTTCATGTCTAACCAAGAAAGTAAGGTTTATTTGAAATTAACAAAAGGCCTACACTAAATCTTTGGGTTCTCACTGAAAACATCCAATGTTTATATAAAAGGCAAATAAATTAAATGTGCTTTGTCACATTTAGTACCTGGGAGGAGAACTACTCTAACATTACCCTGAAGGATCAAAGTCCTCCATCCTTTGGCAGGCTCGCAAAAGGCGGAGAATAGCTTCCCTCTAATTCTCAAGGGAACATGGCAACACGCAAAGCTGCCAAGCTGCTAGATTGTGCTGATAGTACTGCTGGGCCCTGTGCCAAGAGGAGGCTTCTTATTTTTTTTTTAAATAGGAACATGTCCTTTCTACAAGGTGAAAGTATTTTCCCCCTTTTGAAGGAAAATTCCAGTGTTTTCTTTTGAAATACCGCCTTAAGTGAAAAGCCTGAACAAACACAAAGATGCGATAGCGTCAAAATAGAGTGTGCAAGCTAAAGATAGAGAGTGCAGAATGAGGGTGGCTAAACAACAGAATCTGAACCATCTGCCCTGCAATAATGTTTGGGGAAAAAATGTAAAGGGCTTTTTTATAAATCACTTTTCAAAATAACTGAGCTACTTTTAACTTGTGAGCTAAACATTGTATAATGCTGAAGCTGCTTAAAATAATGAAGTTCAAACATGCCTATCTGTGCAAAGATAAACTATTTTTGTAATTTATATTTAGTTAATTGATAGATAAGGAATCCACTTAAGCTTCAGTGATAAACAATTAGCTTCTGATAAACTACTAGGCAGAAGCAACAGCATTTGTATTTGACCTCAGATAGTGACTTAACACTTTTAAGTACCAGAGCTCAGAAATATTAAATTGCTAAATGCAAGAGTCTGAAAATATGAGAACAAGTCTTAGTTAAAGGGAGGTCTAATTCTGATCCTGTTGCCAACACACTCTGGTTCCGTATCTCAGCTTTCCTCTCCATCAAAATAGGACTATTTACCCTATCATCCTACATGAATGGTGTAAATCAGCACAGTACTACAATCATACAATACATAGTGGAAATAAAAAATACTTTAATCTCAAAGACATAGTCTTGCTTATAAGTTTTAGCATTTCTGTAATTGAAAGAATGCAAATTGCTATCTTAATTGCTGTAAAACTTGGGAGTTGTATTCTTAAATGAAGCATCTATGTTTTCTACAGGTTTGAAATCAAATAAACAGAGAAAGCACTCCTGTCGCAATTTTTTTAGCTTATATGCCTAAGACAAGATTAAAAAAGGAAAAAAAGGTTAGAAACGAATAGGTGGCGAAAAGAATCAAGCAAATAATGTGGTAAGTAGTGATCAAAATTCCTAATTTTGCTATGTGTGTGACACAGCAAAAGAATGTTTAAAGGAAGAATTTTAAGGAAGACAAGGAGGTAACTTCTCCAGTCTGTACAGAAAACACCTCCCAGTCAAGGACTGCAGTGGTGTCAGCACAAAGACCCCTGACTGAAAATGTAACCACCAAGCAATGAAGGATGGCATTACTGGGCAGGGAGAAGTGGGACTCTGCTCCTCAGCTGTCTTGAGATTTTCTGCATGGGAGAGTCTAAGGAAAACCTGGAAGCTGAAGACAAGTGATTTATGCTAGGTAAAACAGAACAAGGAGAGCCCAGTGTGGGGATGCAAAATAACAGATGAGACACTCAAAGAAGTTGTGGGAAAAAAATGTGTTTATCAAAACTTTTGAAAGGATATTAACATGGCAGACTATGGTTGTAAAAGTCTGAGAAAAAATAAAGTTGTAATAATTGAGATACAAAATACTGAGCCCCTGGAGAGTTTTAGCTTTATAGCTAAACAGGGATCATTATACCTTATAAAATTTTGCAGAAAGAATCTGCAAAATTTTTACGGAGATGGCAAGATGTAAAGAAAAGATCAGTTTGAAGACGACACCCTGCTGATTGGCTCAGGGGAAAAGCATCTGAATTGAAGAGGACTGGAAAGTAAAGCTTTGCAAGAAATGGCAGGAGTTTTCATCATCTTACTGTAATCTAACTGAAAAGTTGATATAGTGAAATTGGTAAAAATGTAAATATAATAAAAAGATGTAGAAATATTCTGGATTATTTTTTAAAACCTGACTTAATGCCCTAAAGAAAATTCATAGTCTGCCTGATATTTTCTGAAAGACTGATTGAACTGAAATAATTTATCATAAGATTTTTTTAATTTGTGGACTAATTTCCATTTAAAAACTTACTTTAATTTTAATGTCCTGCATGCAGTGAGTGGGCAACTTACCTCATTCATAAAGTAAATGAAATATTTTGGTAATTTTCTTTTTTATTCTACAGTAATCATTACTAAGGTACTCAAATTAAAAGATGTAAAGCAGCAAATTTTAAAAACCCAAAATAACCCACTGAAAATTAAACTCATATCCAAGCAAAATTTAAAAGAGAAAAGCTTCACACACTGTTGAATGACTCAGCATACTTGCAGCCAAGAATGTGAAGTTTGCATTGGCAAAATACTGTCATTCTCTAAAGCTAAAGGAACCTTCCCTAACCTAGAAATATCTGTCCTCAAACTTACTAACAAATGCTGACAGTACAATATTCTTATTGCTGAATAAATCATAAGTATACCTACAAAATATGACACAGATTTTAAAACTGCCCACTAGAAGGCAGAATCCCCTAGCACTACATTTTACAAACCAGACTGATGGCAGTTTTCTGTCTCCTTGACATTTAAATAACAATTTGAAGGTAGTTAAAATAACCTAAGCTAAACAGTTGGAGAGGGGTAGATTAATTATTCTGGTACTTGTAAAAGCATAAATATTTTTATTTTTAAACTATGATAATAATGCATCTCAAAGCAAAAGCATCGAAGTCACTAAACAGGCATCATGACCAAAAATTGTAAAAACTCTTGAGTGTTGTGGGGACATATGGATGACTGCACTGAATATTTTTGCATCATCTCAAACTCCTACCTGGCCTTTGAAGGACTGAGATTCAAACACACAGTGCTAAGCTAGGGCAGATCTTTGCCAGAATGCAGGAGACACCAACTCTGAGTGTATCACTGAGCCCACTTTGCGCCAAGCACTCAGCTGGGAGAGGTGCAATAAGAAGAGGCTGCATTGATTTGCTGTATTCAGTTTCTCTTTGTGGATTCCTGGTTTTCCCAGGCAGCATGCTCTGGGGATTTGCAGTGTCCATTACTAGAAAAAGAAAGGCTCCAAAAAGCAGGTAAAGAGAGAGAATATCCAAAAATTCAAGACTGAGAATGCTTTAAGCTAAATCCTAGGAAAGCATGTGATGATTGGAAAAGGCAGGGAATGACTTTACAAAATCCAGCCTCTCCTGGGATAGTAAAAAATTGTAATTTGTTCAGAGATGTTTCAGGGCTTTTGCAGTATGCTTTCAGGGGCAGACTGACAAGCAAGGCACCCAGCTGGAGACCTCTGGAGGTCTGCACAAGGATGCAAGAAATGAACTGCAGGCAAAAAAGGCTGTGAGACTGAAGGGTAGGTGAAATGCTGCAGGCTGAGACTGAGGGCTGCTCTCTTGGCATGAGCTTCCAGCCCTGTCTGAGGATCTGCTGTGCATGGAGAGAGCATGGCTCATGCTGGCCAAGGAACTGCAGCAGTGCAACAGTAGCTTTATTTTCCAGAAACATACACAGGATAAGAGATTCAGGCTGAATTGTATGATACAGAAACTTTGTGAATAGGCGCTGTTGGTCTTTCTCATTAGTTTGGGAATTTTGGTCTTTTGTCACTGTGAAATGGTTAATTGCTCATCTATTTGGTTTTCTTGATCCTCTTGTTGTTTTCTCTCTTCAATTAATTTATGTTAATGAGATGTTTATTTGGGGTTCTTTAATCCCCTGTTGTTACACTAACAATATCCCCACTCTTAGTTTTCTCTTTATGTAGTTCAATATAAAGTGGAAATGCTGGGTGAAAAGAAAACAAAGCACATCAACACTGTGAAGGGTCACAGAGCTCCCAAAGAGGGAGAAATAAGCTCAACTGCTCTTGAAATCAGGGATACCAACTTAATGTAACTAGGTACAAGTTTTATTTTTATTCGTAGTTTCCATGCATTTAAGTTATATAGAGGAACAGCCAGGTTATTAACAAAAAGTCTTAAAAGTTCATTTTGTGTTCAGGTCATCCCTTTAACCCTTTCCTCTTCCAAGTAGGCTTTTCAGTTTGTTTCATGTCTCCTCCTGCACCTAAGAAGGCTTTCAACTCCCAGCCTCTTTACTCTCTCATGTATAACTGAGAGATTTGCCAGGGAGGCAGCTACTGGCTAGATGAGGATGAAATAAAATCCATGAAAACCTCTTTAAAAATACATTCAACACATACCATATAATGAGATAAAAAGCAAGATTTATTTTTCATTATCAAAAGTGCTCATTACCTTTATCACCAAGCTCTCTAAAAAAGGTTGGTCCTGGTTTAGCTTTGGCAACATACAGCAGTGCAGCATCTACCTCCTTTAAAGACACAAACAAGAAAATATAAAGCCAGTTTTGAAAGAGAGTTAATCACTTCAGTAACAGAAAGAATGCAAGTTCTTTTGAAGAAGGAAAGGAACATTTTGCTTACCTTTTTTGTCAGTTTCTTGGCTGAGGCTTTGCCTATAATAAAAAAAAATCATCATCATTCAATAACAAACTGACTTTGAACTTTGATCAGGTTCTGTGTCATTTCTTCAGATTTTTATGGGAAAATACTAAGTAATATGAAACAGAATATTTCGCAACAGACAGTTTGTTTCTAATTCCCATAATAATCATGAAAGGACAAGATTTAAAAATAATATGAGCAGTCTGTTCAAATGTTATCTCAGCCTAGATTAAAGCACAGCCCACTTTCATATTGATGACCAACTTACTAGTATGACTTTGCATACTGTGAGCTACAAATGTCACACAGATTCCAAAGCAAGACTACACAGCAAGAAACAGCTGTAGAATTTACAGAGGGATTTCCATGCACACATGAGAGTCCTTGAAGTGAAGGATGAGTATGTGAAAGCTAAGAAATACTAAAAAAAAAATTTAAATGTTGATGCTTCTATTGAGCAGAAGCAAATTGAACAATTCTGCTTTCTGAAAGAGCATCAGACAAAAATCATGCAAACTGCTAAGTGTTTCTTAGCAGGTTCAAGTGTACACACTCAAACAGGGGAGCCACAGGCAGTATAGGTTATGCTCCTGTGCAAATCACACGTTTGAGGAGCTGCAATGTATCTGTAGGTACGTATATAGCTGCAATGTATCAAGAGTGGAACATTCCAGCTGGTTAGGCAGGGATCACAGAAACCCTATGGTCAGGGACCAGCAGGAGCTGTGCACGTCCCTTCTAGTCTATCTCTTCAGCATCTCTCATACAATTCTCCAAACCCTGTTGTCCTTCACTCTTACCTCTCTCAGCCCATCAGGCTCTTCCTTCATCACCATTTCCTCTGGATTCCCGCCAGCCATTCCCTCCTATCTATTCACACTGAGTAAGCACAAACTGAGCCACTTGGATGTGCTCCGTGGACTGGTGCCCCTGTGTGCAGCAGCCTGCTTTGCTCCACACTGTCTCCAAGGCTACTTTGCTGCTTCACAGGCATTTTGCATCCAAAGGGTCACCAGTGCAGCACCACTATCTGGAAATGGGCATGATGGAGGCAGCCTGGTGGGCAGCTGTCAACAAACATCTACCAAGCATTTTCACAGGCCCATAATTTGGCCAGATGGCGGTGCTTTGTCAGTAAAATAGTGAATTTCCACAGTGCTGGCAAATGGCATGCCCAGCTGCAAGGGGTCTCCACTGGCAACTTTTGGCTTGGAACATCTCAACCAGCAATAGCTCGTTTTTCAGCACAGGCAAACCAGTACCCTGGCCTCTGCTCCCTCAATTAGCAGTAACAGTTTTGCCGATAAATTCCTCTCCTCACATCCCCTCCCCCAAATCAGCCTAAGGCAGACACCTGGCACATAACATTTCAACACAAATGTTTAAGTTTGACAAAAGTTATAAGCAACTAAAATTAGGGTTTTAATACTGGAGTGTTGAGTGACCCCAGCAACAGGTGCTGCCAGTACCACCTGTTACTGTGGATGAATACATTTTTGTGCAATGCCTATACATACATTTACACCCACAGACACACACATCTATAAAGCTCCATAGGTAGAGCTTACCTTTTAAGTAAAACAATGCATGAAATCCTCTACTTTGCTTCATTTGAGACAAAAGAAGTCAGACTAATAACATACTGGGAAAAGCAGCAACAATAGCTACATCCAGTAAGGCTGAGTCCTGAGCAGTGTGATGTAACACCACAGTTACATCTAACACTGCTGCAAAGCATTTTCATGAATGGCTGTTAAGCAAATTAAGTGATTTAGATCTCAGCTTCGAAATGTCACTGCTTCTGTACAGCACATTTCAATGTGAAACTGAACTGAAACTGTTTATTTGGCTGTGTCAGACCCACCTAGAGAGCAGCCTTATGGAAAGGAATGAATCAGGCTGTAGGTCTGCAAAAAAGAGTATCTGAAAGAAAGGGAAAACCACCCTGCAATGTTTTTCACTCTACATGCTCCTTGTACTTGATGTCTGCACTAAAGCCAGCCATATACCCTTATCTGGTTAACAGCAGCCCCATTCCTTTGATTCTCCTGGTGATCCCAAGAACATCGCATATGGATCAGCACCTGCTACCACAGCAGTGCACTGGAGAGCAGCCTTTTGCAAGCATCCAGGAGGATGATGAAGAGAGACAAGCTGAACTTTGTGAGCTGGAACAGCAAAGGCATGGATAAGTGATGCAAGGTAAGGAGAAAGCACTGGGAGCTACAGCTGAGACAATAGCCAGCCAAGTTTGTGAGGCCGTACACTTGCTTGAGTGTTTTTGTGTTTCTCTTCTTTGTGTTGCATTCAGCACAACAACGCTGAAACTCCTCAGCTGCACGGTTTTGGGGAGCAACATATCCTCACTGAGAATTATCAGATCTTGATAAAAATTACGAAAGGGAAGGGAAGTCTGTTGTAGATGTACAGACCCTTCACCAGCCAGCACTTACAACTGCAACTGCCTAGAGCTAACAGAAATGGCTGTGGCAGCCATCAACATCTGCTCTCCTGCATCCAGCCACAGGCACCCTCCAGAGGACATTTAAGATGCTGACATGTTGACTGACCTCTTTCAGAGGCAAAAAGACAGTAACGGCAATGGTACAGAGATGCTCATGCTACCCTCACATGGGGGAAAGCACTGGTAGAGCAAAAGAAGTCTTTGCTGAGTGGCAGAACAGGGAGAGAAGAGTCACAAACACCCCAGGACGTGGTGAGAGGCAGCACCAGCTGGGTCAGAATTGGTCCTTGCAGCAACTGGATGAGAGGCAGCTGCTACGGTAAGACAGGAAAAAAGGCAGGAGGGAAAGGGACGGATTTCCTGAGAGAGAAACAAGGAGATTTCTACTTTTCAAAGCAGTAAACACAGTAAAGTAATAAATATGGACTCTTTTAATGGTGCTCTTCTCACATGGGCAGATGTCAGCAAGCATATGTACTGGAGGGTAGGAATCTTTTGGAAAAAACACCCTGACACTAGGGACAGTAGTGTTATCTTTCATACTGAGATTTGTGTAAGATATTAGAATACAATCTTACAATAATATAATAAATTAAACTGTAGAATGAGTTTCCTCCAATAATTATTTTAATGTTTTCTAAGAATTACATCCAGTTACATTTCATTGGTACTGTCACCATATAAAATAATGTGTGAAGACTCAAATCTCTGTTTTCACCAGGAAACAAACATCTTGAATGCTAATTTAGCTCTTGGTGCTTATTTTCTCAATTTATTTACTTCTTAACAGTGAGAACCCTTTAAATACCAAAAAGTAAAAATACATCAATATAAAATGTACAGCCCTCTGAGGAATCAGATCTTTTAAGACCTTGTCTAAAATAATTAGGAGAATGTTAACTCCACTCTGCAGAAGATGCACGACAAAGGTTTGAACAGTTTTCTTACCCAGCTTGTACACTGAAGAAAATAAGTGCCTCTTTCTTCCTATGAATTAAATATTGGTGCTGTGATTCCTCACACATGACTACAAATACAACAGGATCTTAGTTTCTCTCTGAGGACTACAATCAATAGATGTAATTATTAGGGAATATTTAATCTTAAAAGATCTGCATGATTTAATTTTCTTTAGTTTTATTATTTTACTTTGATAGATTCTTACTAATTGGAAAATTAATGACATAGTACAAAACTTGTTTGTAGCAGTTAGAGTCTTACTTTGATATGAAAGAAAAGAAACTTGGAATTTTTATTGTTTTGAACTTGATTAAATGAGAACTTTTTTTCCCTACAGACCTGCCACAACTATGCTGGAATGCTGGTTTAAAGGACAGTGAGTATTTTCAAGGCTCTCTACATATTTTACAGATGCAATCATCTAATTTTCACCACCTACAGCATTTCCAGGATACAATGAGGTAAAGAGGTTCTTTTCATGGACAAAAAGGCATTTTAACTTTTTCAGTTGTATGAATACTGAGTCTGCTTATAAACACACAAGTTCTGTGCTGTTAGCCAAGAAAGTTACTTGACAACTCTAATTAAGAAAATACTGCCAAGAGCAGCTCCATCAGTCTTCATTTGCCCTCAGCAAACCTGGGTATTTTGTCACTTACATTTCTTACAACAGAAGTGTTTCCATCATTTATGGGTTTTTTTCACTAAGATGTAGAACCAACCTGACATCAGTATTAGGATTACTGTTAGGAAAGGGCTGAATTGAACAAGGCTGGACTTGCACACACACAGTAACACCCTTTTACACCTGTAGAGTTAAGGACTGGCTTAGATCTGACAAAAGATGCGTAGATTCAAAGAATGAGCAAAATCACGAATATCAACAACTCTAACAACAATAATCAAAGGACAAAGTAAAAGTAGTTACTACTACTTGCAAGAAAACATGATTTTACATGTCTGCAACATTGCCTTATTTTTGTAATATGGAAATTTAATTTAAATTTTGAATCAATCTTTCTCCACAGCCTGAAATTCAAATGTGAACAGTATAAAATAGGTATCCTTTCCTAGAAGAACAAACTCCTGTCCTCTTTATCAGTAAAGTCACTAAGATGGTTTGGCCTGAATCTCTTTTTAGCTCTATTTCAAACAGACAAAATTACAAAAATAAAAGAAAAAATTGACCTTCCAGCTTTTTAATTTTGGATGGCATTCATTGCTATCTTTGCTGAATATTGACCTTGCAGGTTCAAGGTCACACTGAGGTGCTATAAAACTATTTGTTTTTTTATGAAAAATTAGGATGAGAATAGCATTAAGTATATTCACAATTGAAACAAACTCTCATTCTCCAAAATGATGAGTGAAACAAACCTTTTAAATGCGATGGGTTTTCAGCACAGTCCTAATTTGAGGATCAGGGCATTTTAAAAACCACACCCACTGTATGCAGCTCATGCTGTGGCCTTTACAGCAGAGCCCACCCTGCAGCCTTGCCTGCCATGGGAACGAGGATTTGCATTTTTTCCTTTTAACTGGCTGCCAGCTTTCACGCAAGCTGAACTCTGAGAATCCTGCACCAGAGAGCTGGGTTAGATAAGAGTTGTGTATGTTGATTTCCTTGGGGAGATGATGTTAAAATTTCTGTTTAAATTAGCCTGAAATAGAAGATCTTTGACATTCAATAGCTTGTATTTCATTCTCAGCTCTCTTAGATAATTTTAATGATACTGGACAAGTATGTTATATTAACAAAGTGTGCCTTTTTAACCGACCTTATTTTTGTTTTCATTCTTTAAAGCTCTTCTGTACATTTATAAAGTACTTACTGCTAATGAAACCAATAAAGGACAAAAATTCAAGCTAGTAATTATTTCTTTATGGCCTCCTTTTGAAATATTGGTGATACTGGAGATAATGAAAGATAGCAAAAAAAATTAGGCTTTTTGAGAGCATGACAAACCAAGTGGTCAGATTGCTATGCTAGCTCCTGGCAAACCAATACCTGAATAATAAATGAGCATGCAATTTAAATGAATTAAGAATCTACTTCAGCTAGAAAGCTTTTACTGAACTACTGCATTGCTCCATTGAAAGATAATTGATAAAAGTAATTTAAATCACATGAATTAGTAAATTGAACCACCTGAATTGAATTCAAGTATGCCCAGTGGAAAAGGCAATTTGCAATAATAGAAGCTTCTGCTATGCTTTACAAAACAAGCTTTGCATCTGTCCTTCTTTACTTAAAGCAATTGTTCCTCTGAGGAAACAAGAAATACAGAGCGCTGGGATGAGGCCAGCACTGGCAAATCTCTATTTCAGAAGAGCAGTTGCATCAGAGCAAGTCAATACCAGGAGGTTTCTCAGTGAGTCAGGCAGCCCGGGGTAAAAAGGGTGGGATGCTGATGCACGGAGGAAACATCAAAGGATGACACAGTCTTTTAGGAAACTGAAACAAACAAAAGAATTAAGATAAGCAAGTTTTCAAAACCTCTTAAAGAGATCATGGCACCAAGTCACCAGGAGTTCCAAAATAACCAAAGGCACCGGGGTAAAAGCAGATGCTGTGGTGCCTACTACAGTGCTTGCAAACAGCTCAGTCCTCACTGGAACTGTAGCAGGAGTCTGTGGGAATGGCAGGGAGAGCAGGGGAACATGTTCTCCTTAGATTTTATCCAGGGAAAATGACAAGCTTCCAGATCCACTCTCTTTCTAAGAACGTATCCAAGCTGCAGACAAGGAAAAGATGAGAATGTGTTCAAACTTCCAAGCTTACCACAAGACTTGTACTGCAAGGACATACAGAAAGTCACCTCTCCCAAACAACTGGAGCAGTCTCACAGGCCTGTAAGGGCAGCTCTGCAAAGGGAGCACGTGAAGCAAGCTAAGACTTCATGTGAAACACACAAGCAGCAAGAAGCCAAGCAGAGAGCACAACTGCAGCTGAGCATTTCCCCAGCAGGAGAGGCTGCCAGTCCTCTGGGCAGGCAGAGCTCAGCACTGGGGGGAGCATCTGGAAAAAAAAAAGTGTCATGTGAAATGCAAGTTCTCAAACTCCCAAATAAGCACCTCATGCTTGGTTCCTCTGGCTTCATTTAGATGTCTAAAAATTAGGTGCCTAAATCTGAGTTAGTGATCTCTGTGGTGCTTTGCTGTAACTATGATGGTGTGAGGACATACCCAGAAAAAGATTTATAATTAACTCTGAAATCTGCTGCTCCTATTTCAGATGTGAGGACGAGCTCATATGCCCAAAAGCTTGTCTAATTTTTCCAACTTAGAGCAACTGGTCTAATAAAAGATATTGTCTCTTTCTGCAAACTTCTCCTGACTAATGACCTTAGGCTGCCTTTACAGTCAAGGGAGAGAAACAGAGAAAGGACTATTTATTCCAGGTTGAGACAGGGGTCCAATGCAGGTCTTGTACTTATCAGTTTCCTTTTTATAAAGAAATGCTACAATTACTTCCTCCGACCTGACATTCAGCTTTTATATATGTGAGTTGGCCAAGTGAGTGCTTCTGCATGCAACCAGATAACTCACACTGTGACTGCTTTCTGTATTTGTTACATCTGTAATCTGTTTTTTCCAACCTCCTATCTAGCAGCCTGATGTTAGCAGTGCTAAGGGCATGTATTCTGTTTTAATAAAAACTTAATCAGATGCAAGGACAAAGTTTACTACAGTTTAAGAGATGGAATGGCTGCACAATTGCAGCAATAAAGTCTTATAAAGGACAACTAAGATTATCTGGAAGGAGCTGTACCCATAATACATATTTCTGAGACCAGAAGGGTAGAGAACAATTTCTGCAACTTAGAGAGAACACTATGCAATTCAGACTTTTGGGATTGATGGCATTTCCAGACTGCACAAAACCATAGTCCTTCCCACAAAGAGAAGGCAAGTAGAACCACAATCCCCAAAAATTCCTGTCACAATGTTTAAGACTGTAGTCAGTGTTTTCTAGCAAAGAGAAGAGTATAAGCTAGACTATGCCTTCAAGAAGACTCAATTAAGGAACTTTGATCCAACTCTGAAATAAAGAAGGTTTAATTTGTGAATCATCACTCTCCTTAAGTCATCATCTCCTATTGTTAACAACACCTAGATTTTAAATACTACAGTGTCAGAGCACATTCTAGATTAGGATACTAACGTCAGACGAAGATAAACTATCATGACAGCCTCCTAGCACTAGAGGTCTAGTTCTGTTTCTCTCCTAGGGAGCATTGGAAGTCATGATCCCTGGCCTAAGGGTTCTGCAATCTACTTTATGGCTAGAGAAGATTATGATAGAAGAACAAATAAAGAGAGGTAAGGACAACAACAGTGAAACGACACAGTTAAAAATCTGACTGCATACACAACTTGATCAAACTGCATCTTAATTATAAGCAGAAATTTGGATTCAGAATGAAAATGTGGGCAAATCATCCCAAAATGAAAATGTAGGAATAAAAGGTCAACATCCTAACAAAGCCAGAAACTGATTCTTATCTCACTATCCAAAACTTGATTTAAGCTTATGTGCTCAATATAAAGGCCCCATTACCACACTAGCAACTACTCCTTTTGTTTCATTCAGCCACTTCCTTTACCATACGTATTCTGAAGATCTTCCCTGTCATGACAAACTGTTACTTTTCACATGCATCTTATGAAGTGCAAACCCCCTCCATAAGCAGTCAAAAACTAAGCACAAGAATATTAAAGATTGCTTATTACAAATTGGGTTCTCTCGCTGGAAAACATAACTGAGGTGCCACATGGAGAATTCATCCATTGTGTGAGAATGTACCATTAGGATAAAGCTACCTTACTAACCCTGGAATAAGAAAAAAGAGGACATGTCAGAGAGGACCATCTTTTCCACTTTTTTGCTCTGAAGCAATTTATCCCCTAAGCACAAACAGCAAATCATTTCAAACTATGTCAAATTATATGAAGTAACTGTATGGTTTATTAGTCTTTGATATGTACTGAATACTCCAACACGAAAGAATTACAGATAACAATGCCAGAAATAACCACATGGGTCAACCACTTTGTCCTATTGCTCCCAATGGACTTAGGCTCATGCATTATCTCAGTTTAGGTGCACAAAAATACATGTTCACACATCTGAAAGATGGTATAAATACTAAAATTAGTTTGGAAAATGGCCTCAAGTTGCACAAGGGGAGGTTTAGATTGGAAACATTTTTTTACTGAAAGGGTTGTCAAGCATTGGAACAGGCTGGCCAGGGAAGTTGAGGAGGCACCATACCTGGAGGTACTTAAAAGACATGTGAACGTGTTCTTAGGGACATGGTTTAGTGGTGGACTACATAGGGTTAGGTTAATAGTTGGATTTGATGATTTTAAAAATCCTTTTAACGTGAATAATTCTATGATTCCATGATTTGGCTTCAAAACACAATGGAATCACTAAGGTTGGTAAAGACCTCTAGGATCATTGAGTCTGGCTGTTGATGCAGCACTGCCAGGTTGGCCAGTAAACTGTGTCCCCAAGTGCCACATCCACAAGTCTTCTGGTTGCTTTCAGGGATGGTGATTTTATTGCTTTCCTGGGCAGCCTGTTCCAATGTCTGACCACCCACTGGCTGAAGAATTTTTCCCTAGAACCCAGCCTAAACCTTCCTTGGTGCAATTTGAGGCCTTTTCCTCTTGTCCTGTTACTTTTTACCTGGGAGAAAAGGCCGACTCCCACCAGGCTGCACGCTCCTGTCAGGCAGCTGCAGGGAGTGCTGAGGGCCCCCTGAGCCTCCTTTTCTCCAGGCTGAACACCCCCAGCTCCCTCAGCTGCCCCTCACAGCACTTGTGCTCCAGACCCTTCCCCAGCTCCGCTGCCCTTCCCTGGACACGCTCCAGCCCCTCAATGTCTCTCTGGCACTGAGGGGCCCAGAACTGAGCACAGGATTGGAGCTGTGGCCTCAGCAGTGCTGGGTACAGGGGGACGGTCCCTGCCCTGCTCCTGCTGGCCACACCTGGCTGAGCCAGGCCAGGATGCCATCGGCCTTCTGGGCCACCTGGGCACACCCTGGATCATGTTCAGCTGCTGTTTGCCAGCACCCCCAGGCAGCTTCCCAGACAGCCTCCCCCGAGCCTGCAGCACTGCCCGGGGTTGTTGTGACCCCAGTGCAGAATCTGGCACTTGGCCTTGTTGAATATCATGCAATTGGCCCTGGCCCTGTGATCCAGCCTGTCCAGATCCCTCTGCAGAGCCTTCCTGCCCTCCAGCAAATCAATATTCCCACCCAACTTGGTGTCATCAGCAAACTGACTGAGAGTGCACTTGATCCCCTCAGCCAGATTATCAATAGAGATATTAAACAGGGCTGGCCCAAATACGGATCCCTGGGGAACACCATGTTGTGCCCAGTCCCCAGCTGGATGTAACTCCATTCAGCCCCACTCTCTGGGCTTGGCCATCCAGACAGTTTTTTACCCAGTGAACAGTGTACCCACCCAAGCCATAAGCAGCCAGCTTCTCCAGGAGAATGCTGAGGGAAACAGTGCCAGAGACTTTTCCAAAGTCTAGGTAGACAACACCCATAGCCTTTCCCTCACCCACTGGGCAGGTCAAAAATTGGTGAAATGAATTCACCTCCTTTGTTTGTGAAATAGTTTGCTTCTTAAATTTATTCATCCAAATACAAACTTTAGGATATTGTAGATATTGCTTACTCCTAGTGGAACAGAAAGAAAAAAATATCTAATTATTTACTAATGAAGTAATTTTAAATTTTAAAAGTAAAACTAGAAATATTAAGTGAAAAAGTTTTATTTATTAATGGCATCAGCATGAAAAATGGGCTGGTTACTGTAATTGTCTTCAGGTAAAGGACATTTATTGTGCTTGTGTCCAAGCAGTAAATAGCTGACATATCAGTGCATCTAGGCAATTTAAATTACTGCAGTGGGTAAGCAACTAGGAGCATTGACATTTCACATAAATTGCATGGGTTCTCAAGAGTACTGTAAATATAAATAGTACTTAGGTCCAGTTTATGTAGAAGCTTACTTTTTTTTACTGGTTTTCCTGTTTCACCCTATCACATATCAAAATTATTTATACCATCATTAATACTTCCTCTTTTGTTATGTTTTGTATTTTTTAAAAAGGATTTATTTCTACAACAGCAACATGCAGTAAAAGGTCTTAGAAATATTGCAAAAAATACTCAAAGGGGTGACAGCTGATTAGAAAAGTATAATGGAATTTTCCTAGAAATATCAGTTTGGGAAACTGTCATTCATCATATTATAGCAGTCCCTAGTCAGACCTTTAGAAGAAAAAAAAACAGAGAGAAAGAGGTGGCTGATGTTTTTCTATACTGCTATTGCAAAATCTGGAACTCTCAACAGCAGGATGTCTGATTCTATTGATGCACTATTCTAATGATGGTGGTAATCATAATTCATTCTCCTAGTGCCTTGTGCTTCCATCAAATCTTTAGAAATTGAGGTCTTCAGGGCTGCCTTACATCCCCCACAGAGCAAACATATCCTTTTGAACATCTTATTTTTCTTATTTCCTTCCCACTGGTAACACGCTAGGAAATTTATCTAGGCAGCACCTTTCTGGTGACTGTGAAAGATGGTCTCAGGAGTTTCTGAGAAGCTTGTGGGAAAACCCATGAAGTGGGGTTCCCCCATGTTTAAGGGAAATTCCCTCACTCACAGAATAGCTGAAGTTGGAAGGGAGCTTTGGAGGTTATTGCAGTAACTACAATGTCCTTATCTTCTCACAATGACAAGAGGAAAAAGCTCAAAGCAAGGTCAGCCAGGATCTGTTGCCCAAGACCATGTTCAATTTGGTCTAGCATATGTCTGCAGACATTTGTTTCTAGAAGGGTTATGAACAAAAGACATCCCTCTAATTTAATACAGTCACCTAACCAATCCTTCCAAAACGAAAATATCCATTTATGTGCTTTTGTAACACACACTAACATCAAAAACATGCAAGAGTTGGTAGGTTTCATAGGCAGATTTTGGGTTTTGCCCCCTTGCTTACACTAAGGGCAACAACATTCTCATGCAGTGAAGGCTGTAGCCTGGCTTCCATTCTCACTGACAACCTACAATACAGCATTTTTGCCTTATTAGTTGAGGCATGAGAGTAGTAAGCACTGGATTTAACAGTGAATTGGGGCATTTTACTGAAAGGAAACAATTCTATATTGGTAATTTCATTAATGTGAAATGTGTGTTTAAGCTTAAGGCCCGGGACACTTAGTCTTACTGTCCCAGAGCACAATAAACACCTAAAATTCAAACCCTTATTATGCTTCTCTTCCAGAACAAAAGCCCCATTCATGAAAGTACAATTTACAGTGACTAGCTGTCCGAGGGCATTGCTTCTGAGTTCAGAGAACAATTACTTTGTAAATTATAACCAATACAGATTCTATTTAGGAATGAAAGGATTAAGTGAACACCCACTGGATGGTGTGCAATTACTCTATGGGGTGACTGTGCTAGTTACACCTCCTATTCACCTTTGCAGCAGACTTTTCTTGAAGAAACAACAACTACATTTGTATTAGAGGACAAAAAGGGGATGAAATAATTCTCTTAACTGAAAATTTGGAAAGGCTTTAGTAAATTAATTACTATCTGTGTTGAATGTCAGTAAGAGGAATTTCTAAAAGATATGACAAATATAAGCAAAAAGAAAGCACACAAGGTTGTTTTGGGTTCCACTTGCTACTAGTCAACAGTTTTACACCAAAAACCTTGTCTTTTTGCAATTGATGATATTATCTGTTTGTCCTCCACCTTCCCAATTTCTGCTGACATCATCCATTGAAAGACAAGGGCTCATAAACACTCACCAAAGAAACACATCCATTTTGCAATTAGTTTTATTAAAAGGATGAACTGAATTATTGGATGCCTACTCTAGCAGAACCTAATGCATCCCTTTCTTTTTCAACAGAAGCTGAATAATTGCAACTAATCCCCATTAATGTTAGTGAATCAGCTTAAGGAAGGAGAAGGGAAAAAAAAGAAAATAACAAAACTGCTATTTTAAGGGAAGAGACTTTCGGCATAGGTGCAGTATTGTAGCACTTCAAATGTTTTAGATTCCTGGGGATGACAAGGATGATAATGATAAAGGGAATTGCTATTCAGAGCTGAATTAAGATAATACTGTCATTGCAGAATTTCCAGAAGGAACCTTTTCCTTTATAAGGCTCTGAAGTGCAACCTCACATGAAAATTTTAGGAAGGCCATTTTAGTGCAGATGACATCCCAGTGATGACATTACTTTTTCCAGCTGCCATTGTGGAAAGGTAAGGACATTCTAATAACCATGTTCAGGAATTTTCATACAGAAGACACTGTCTACTGCTTTGAGCATTTACTGATCCTGCACAGACCTACTTCACTATTTCCACAGCTCATCAGGTTCAAGCATTATTGCAATCTCTACTTTTTCTCTCCTTCTTTCTTCTCTTGTTTAATTGGAGTTCCTTTCAGTGGCTGACTTGCTCTCCTTCAGTTGATGGTCCACATCATTCTCACCTTTATCTTTAAATTAGCCTGGAGTTTCTTTCCACTTCTAAGATTAGCTCATTCTGTTATTAGCACACAGAAAATCTCCAAGCAAACCAGTAACAGCCCCTGCTGAGTCTGACTTGTTTATACACCATTAACATCTGCCTCATAGCAATTAACAGATGTTTGGAAAGCTTTCCTACAGCAGGGGCTCCAAGGGTATGTAAATGATAACAGAATGCTCATGGTTTTTAAGCTATGGAAGGTTTAACCTATTTTTGCCACGCAAAAAGCTCAGTGAAGAGATTCTGTTAGGTTTTTTAAGTTTCTCAGAACAGCAGAGTGAAGACAGTTACATAAAACTAATTTTATTGCCTTTATCCAGTAGACATCGTGGTAATGGAAAGAGGAGCAGGATCATGAAAAGTCTAAGAACTCCCCTGAGACTGGAAAGAGCTAAAGTTAAAGAGAAATCATAGAAGAGCTTAAAAACAGGCGTTAATAATATCTTATTACACTGGTCAAAACAGTTTGGTAAATGTGCAACTCAGAAAAAAATTCATACTGCTAATAATATGTTTAAAATGATTGACATGATGTTCATCAGCCTTCTATAGCAGTAGAAACAAAAAGTCTTGTGCATCAACTAGAGTACGTCCTCTACACCAAAGAATGAACTTTGCAGACTGAATAAGAGAAGAAAAGATAAGCCACCACTTGACCCTTTGACTTCAAACTCCTCACACAATAAAGAAGAAATCTTTCAGAAAGAGAAAAAAAATCTAGACAAAGAAGAACACGAGTTTTCTAGAACTGTCTTATTTTCTCAGAAAAAAAAAATGTTTCTCTCCCTGAATTCAAGTAATCTGATGAAGCAAACCTCTGAAACACATTTAGCTTTTCTCTGGTTTTTATTTTACAGTCAGATTTTCTGAAGAATTATGACCATATTAAGCACCAGAGGAAACATTGTAATACGTCAAGACAGAAATAGAACAGAAATATTTATTCAGAACATATAATTAAGAAGGCAACTCCAAATGCAGAGTAAACTTTATATCAAAATTCCCACTACTGTCTCATTTAACTTTCAGCAGCCTTCAGTATACTGGGCTTCTGTTTCCACCACTTCCAATTATCTTTGTGTTGTCTCTTTCCTCTGACAATACTAATTTCTCCTCCAAGAGCAATTTTGGACTGAAAAAAACCCCAATTTTTTCCTTTCCCTGAGCAGAAGTCTACCTTACCTGGGGGCATCAAGCCCTTGACTGTACACGACCTCCTAAGAGGCTGTTCTTTGCCAGATCTCTCTTTTTATGTTTTAACCACTATGCAATGATTATGCCAAAAATTTCCTCACCTAAGGATGCAGAAAATAATTTGCTCTACCCCAGTATCCTTAGCTTGGCAGACACATGGAGGTAGAAATGAGGACCAGAGCACCTTTTGTGCTGGAAGCTGTTCTGCACGTAGTGACTGTGAGTACAGCACAGGCTACACGCATTTCAGCATTTTGCTCAAGTGAGCATTGCTTTGAACCATTTTTCTCCTTAACTAAAGCTGCAGTCTGACATTCAGAAATTTCAGCAACAGCCTTAATTTAAGAAGTTCCTGACTTTCATCCTCAGACCACAGTGATTGATAGCAGATTGTGCCGTGAGCCAGGGAGTGATGCTGGCTTTACACAGATAAATCAGACTCAGAAAAGCATGGAATAAAGATGCTACATGAAGCTGTGGAATAGATGGCCTCACTGAGACAGAAAAGATAAAAATAAACTCAGGTTTGATAATCTAACAAGACTAGGGCTGAGTGGTAGCTTAATTATCCATAATGTATCACAGAGCTCAGGTTCAAAAGAAGAAAATTCACTATTTTAGGAAATGGGAAATGTGAGCATAAGAGCAAGAGGGTTTATACAGACAGTGACTACTTTTAGAGTAGGGATATCAGCAGAGTTTTTAAGCAATAGAGATATTGTGTCACTGTTTTCCAACATAAGCAGTGGTTAAAAATGATGCTAAATTGAGGATGAAAAAAAAATGTATGAGGTCTATATTTTAAGTTTATTTTAAACTGCTGAAATAGGAGCTGACTTACAGAACATTTATGATAAAAAAACCCATATATGATAAATAAACATCTTCCCATTTTGAAACACTTAGCTATGAAATGTTAAAGACAAGTACTAAGTCATGAAGTATTCTACTAATAGAGGATGCAAATCCATAAAAATACATTATGAGATATTAGATGTTAACTTAGGTTAGCAGTGGCAATAAATATGGTTGCTCTTACAATGGTTTGACTAAGCAGATATCCTTTCTCCTCTTTACAGAAATAGTGGACACAAAGAATAGCAACTGTCCTCTTGAAATGAACATTTATTTTAGCTGCAAAGGAGAGAGATTGAAACAACAAATGAATCAAATTTTAAATGGGCTTTTTTGCTTTTTATAATTCTCACAGTTGGTACAAATGAAAAGCAAACAATGGGCAGCTTTCTTCTAGTGAAAGTGTAGAGTAATTTATGTTGCCCAGTGTACTTTTAAAATGACCATACTGGTTTAAAAGACCCTCTCACTTTTTCAGCAGTACACATTGCCTTTACCACCATTCAGATGGCAAAAAATGTTTCTCCTTAGCCAATTCAAGGAAAGCCAGAGAAGTAGATGAAACTTTTGAGCATTAGATTTTATAGTTTTTCCCAAGAAACTGATAGTGAAGCAGAAGGAAGCTCACACATTCTAAGTCACCAACAAATCCACAGAAAAGAAATAAATGCTATTGTCAGGGTGTGTGACACACAAACACAAGTACACCTCTTCCCCAGAAGAAACAAAAATGGAAAAAAAACCCAACATTTGGAGAGGAGCAGAAAAGGAGAAAAGTGCTCTGTGTACTGCAACTGGCAGTTTCCCTAGTGGGATACGTGACTGACTATGAGCTTGCCAACACCAATGCAGCAGCAAAATTTCACTGTCTCAGTAGTTCCAGAAGTATTGGCACAAAGGACATGCATTCAAGACTTGAAAAGAAGGCTGGCGCCTGGGAATACGAGCTGCATCATTCTGAAGACTTCAAACATCAGTCCTGAAAGACAACTGGAATAAACTGAAAAACATCAAAAGGTAGCTGTCTTGGCCATGTCTTCTATTTAAATTCCACGCAAGGAGCCCATTTCAGAATTTTTATTAAGTCAAGTATGATTGCAGCTCTTGGTAAACAAAGTCGCTGGACACTGGCATTTTATGTATACTAATCAGCTGAAAAAAACAGCTAGAAAAACCAAGAATTGCCAGGTAGGATGGATTTGTACCTATCAGCAATGCTGAACTACTTATTGTCTGATAACAAGCAAGGCAGGATTTGTTAGAAAATGTAGTATTTTTTGTTAGCTGCATCTGTAAAATCCTTTCACTTGCAGGCTTTTCCAGGTCTGAGAGGAAAGATATTTAAAAAAAGATGCAGCTAGCAGAATGACCAGGTGCTTGCCAGCAGTATGGATATAGATGATGGCTGAGCTCTCTGAGGGACTGGACAACACTGGATGACTGATTTGATTATTAAGAATTGTCTCTTGTCTGCATTCTCCTCTGCAGTAACAAAGCTGGTGACCCAAGGGAGGCACTGCCATACAAGCAGGTGGCTCTAACAAGAGGAACCTGTGTGTTTTACACATGGAAAAATGTCTTTGAACTCAGTATTTGCTTTTGTTTCACAGCAGATGAGGAAGGCTACTGAGCACAATCAGTGCTATAACCCACTGCAGGTGCAAGGCTGGGGAGTGAAAAACAGCATAACCTGGCCAGTTTCTCACTTAGGGAATCAGTGCCAGTGTTTTCCAAACAGGGAGCAATGGAATTCTCAACAGTGCCCCTGGAGACGCCAGCTGTTTGGCAAGTAAGGACAGCTCCTCTCACCTACCAAAGCAGGCTGCTCACCTTGCCTGCTGCTACTGCCTAGAAGCAAAGTGATTGATACTCTGTGGTTTTACCCTAGGCATTTTTAAAAACTCATAACGTAACATTTTTTATGAGAACAAGCAGGAGAAAAATAGTAGTCTGTATCAAGGTTAGTCAAAAAAGAATAAATCATATGACTAATTCAATAAAAATTCAGTATTGGCTAAGGAAAAGCACAGAACCATCACTACCAAAAGAGTTACAAACAACTGAAAATATGAGGCTAGAATGCATGCTAGATTTTGGCAGGAGTCTGATCTGCACTCCTGGCACCTGCTATCATCCGTCAGTGGTCTGCAGATCCTCATCAGTTCTTAAATAACTGAATGCAAGCCAAGGAATTTTAAAACCAGACTGTACTTCTTAGGTATAAACCAATACCTGTCTGTGTTGAGGACATATGTTGCAAGAAATTAAAATACACTTAAGAGTGAAAAAAATTCATTGAATCTGTTTTCACGCTACATCTGTTAAGACTTAATTGTCAGTTAAGCAGGATGTTTCAGAACTGATTAAGTTCCACTGAATTATTTAAAAAAATACTGAAGGAATCTGTCAAAAAGTATTTGGAACCTGTGGGAGAATGAATCCCAAAGATATTTTCTCTGGTATGTTGACAGTATGTTATAAAAGTAGTTGAAACAGTGTGTGGTGTTCTAAAATAATAAAAAAAAATCTTTAAAGATAGGAAAAATATTCAGAGACCAAGAATGATTGTATGAGCTCTTGAAATGTGCCCATATGTATAAAAAAAGTGACTTCTCTGTTAAGTATTTCAAATATCACATTAGCATGTCACAAAACTGGAATACTTGACTAGAGCAGAAACTGTTGCAAGACTTCTGAAATTCTAAGGCAGATGATGTTTATACAACAAGCAGACTTCTGTTATTAATAACCAGATCTTTCCATTACTTGCACTACAAGTATTCTGTACGAGCACAATATACTTCCATTCGTTTCAGGGAATCTGTTTTCCATTCAGATGCCATTAAATAACCAATAACTTTCACACTTTAAATAACCAAATCCTTCAAGATGTGCATTGAGACCACTTGCCTCTTGCTCACAACTCTGCCGAAGCCTGATCGCTTTTATTATTGCTACTATTTTTGTGCTGAGTTTTATGCTGAGTTTTTATAAATTGCTTTCATTTATTGAGAAGCTGTAATTTATCTTCTCATTGAACTGTTTTTCTGAAAGGTAAATAGCTATTAATGTATTTTCAAATCATCTTGCCCAAGTTTTTACCTAATCAGTAAGCATTGCAGTCAATTGAGGTAAGAACTCTCAATCTGCATCTCTCTTCAGCCAGTCATCAATGCCACAAAGGGAAAAATAGGAATCAATCATAACAGAGACATGAGTTCAATGCAACCTTACTGCTGTCTCACACAGACATACCTGCAAACATAAAAATGTAATTAATACAATGCCAGTATAAATTTAAGGGGCAAAAATATATTTTCCTATTTAACTGTACAAGGAATGTATCTCAGGTACCTTCAACATGGTTGAAGGTAGGAAAACAGAACTGAAGGGAAAAAAAAAAGACATATTTTCCCTCTGCAATGATATGCTAAAACATGTTCCTTTTAAAGTGATTTTGCTCCATGGTTCTCTTTTCTCCTGCTCTCCCATCTGACCATGCACACTTCCTTGCTGCTGCAGCCACAGGGCTACAGTGCTGGAAGCCAGCACTCACCAAACACCTCTGCTCTCAGCACTGCTCCCCTTCAGCTGTTTTCTGGACTCTCAATCAAATACACTTTTCTGAAATATGGGAGCAAACAAATAAGTTGGTACAGATGCCAATGGTTAATACACCAACAAAGAACCCTGGCCAGTAGAGCAGATTTGAATGCTGCAGGAGGGAACACTGCATTTCTCCTCAAGAATCCCATCTTTGATTCTGTTGCGTAGTGCCTTCTGGTGCAACCATCATGAAAGTGGATTAGTGTTTATTTTGAGTTCACAACAAAACATATAGGCATAATAGACACAAATACACATTATCAAGATCATAGGAATTTCTGCCATATTTCTAAACAAATAACTATTTACCATGAAATTAGTTTTTAGATAAACATACAGCCTATGTATATTAGTTATCAGAGTTAACATCTAATTGATGAGGACAAAAGAAAAAGCAAAATACTCCCTTATTTAGTTTAATTAATTACCAACAACTGGCTGAGGCACAAAATTAGATCTAAAACAATTTAGTATTTTATGCACAACACCTATTTTAATATTCTACTTGGGCACTTAAGGGAAAGTGAAAGTAAGTTACTTTGAAGACTTTGACTGGGTGGTGGTAGGATTTCCTAAAGCTTTTTGAGTGATGAGGAATCCACAGTATGGGAGACATTTTCAGCAATCAGTGTTTATCTTTGCTTTTTTGTTCAGTTCCTTAATAGGAAGAGTATTTTCCTTTACTCACAACTCCACTTTAAGCAATGAGTAAACAATGATGAATACGAAGCTTTGGCTAGAAATGGCTGATTTTGTTTCATTTTCTAAAGTTCGAAAGAGATTAATCTAATGACCTTAAACCATCACGTTTTTTCTTTGCATTTATCTTCACTTTAGCTTCCATCTACCACTGGGCAAGGGGTCATCTTTGTCATGTGTACTCAGCTTGCAGAGTTCTTTACTGTGTTTGGGGGACTTGAGCAACAATGACATATCTGTACTAAAAAACCACTAAATGCAGAGATAGAAAACAAATTTTTGTTAACACATTAGAAATTGGAGAAAATTGAATTCAGCTCCCAGCTGTTTCAATGGCTCCCCATGCAACACTTCAATCCCTACTTCCCATATAAAGCTTCTCCATTTATACAAGCTTCAATCTTATTCTTTGACTCTGAACCCCAGATTTTAGATCTGACACTGATGCGTGACTCACATCAGTCTCATTAGCTATCGCCTATGAAATTCAGGTCAAAATGAAGACAGTGAAGTACAGGCATCTGAACCCCTGCCAAAGGCAAAAAACTCAAGACCCAAAAATAAAAAGACTGACTCAGCTCATTCCAAAGTGCTCATCTACTGCCTGGTCCCTCTTGGCCCTCCTAACACCACTGACTGCACCAGCACTGACCTCAACTAAGGACAATGGAGAACTCAATGTTTTAGCTACCACAGCCTTGCACTGTGTCCTTACCTCAGATTCCCTCACAGCCATGACCACGCTGATGCTGTGACAGGAAGACACATCATATCAAGGCTGCAAACACAAAACAACTTTGCACCAACTGTGCCCCCACAGAAAGCTTAACCAATTTGAACAACTTCTCCAAGGGAACTTAGAACACACCTATCCTCACTGGCAGATAGGACTCTGCCATGGAAATACTGCCTCTGGTACCCTGGTACTGTGGAACACAGGAAGATCTCTTTTACTGCAGCTGAATGAATGAAGATGCTACAACACATTAAATCTGGACTGAGCAGAGAAAGAAGGATCAAGATCTTTATTTAGCAAGTGTCAATTGTTATCAGACAAGGTAACCTGAAGGTTTATCTTCTACCTGGAAGAGGAATAATCTTCTCCAGAAAAAAATGAACATAAGCACAGTTCAGATTCAATGCATTGCAACATCTTCATTTCCTGAAGGACTCTTACAGTCCTTTTCGAAGACTAATACATATTTTCTTGTATGTTCTGCAACAGCACATCAACCATGGTATTTCCATGGAGCTCTAACACAGCATTAGTTGTCTAATCTGGAATATGAGCCTAATTATGCACAACTGTCTAAGATAAAAATTTTACATGAAGGGTCTCTTGAAAATGCTCCAGCACTGCAGCGAAAATTCAGTGTAAATCAGTAGAATTTTATCCTTCCCATACCTGTGATGCTAAAAATGCCAGAATTTCTGATGCAACACAGCAAGTTTATATTATTTGTATTAGATATTACTAGACATTGTGAAGTATTTTTACATCACAGTAGGAACAGAAACAGGGAACACATTTTCACTAAACTATCATTGCATCAGGTATGATGATTTACATGAACATCCCACAGATTACCCTGAAGAATTTGGCTGGTTTTGCAATGGTTTGCCACACATCCCTGAGGTAACAATTTTAACACAAGATTACACGGCATATAGCCATGAATCCAAAATCCCCAATGGTGCATTCAGAATGCACTGAACTAACTGGTAGAAAAAAATGCTGCCATATTAGTTTTGCACTGGCACAAATGCTGTGCCACACCACCTCATCTCATTTACTGTTTGTCACTGTTTATAAAGAGGTAGCTGCTTCCTTTCATAAAATAACTAACAGTAATAGAACAAGGCACATGTTTACAGAGTAACTTGGTGTTAGAAGCACTGCCTCTAAAAGCAAGCAAATTTTTTTTGGATGGTGTCTTTATTCTTTTATAGAGCTCTTCGCTTTGTCAATATGCATAACAAAAAGTCTGTCAGGAGACTTTGAATTTGTTATCAGCTCATCCTCCTCACATGGCAATATTGTAAATATTTTTCTTCATTTTCACCCTCACAGTAAATAACTTTGAAGGTGTGATTTAATTAACAGGAATGCAAACATTTCACAACTTTTTTCTATTTTAAAGAAAATGTGTAATAGAGAAACCCATGCACCAGGAAATAAATGACCAGAGGTAGTAAGCTAAGGTCTACCAGGCAGGGTTCAAGATCACTTATGCTGGATGACAGTTGATATATTTGCAGTACAATTCATCCATTTTCTTATCTGGTAAAGTGTTCCACAATAAATTATAATTTATTGCATCTTTTGCAACCTTTTCAGAGGCCACACCCAAGATTTTTGCTTCAGCAATAAATTCCACCCAACTGTGTACAGGAATTCACTTGATAATCTGCACATAGCTGAAATATTTTGGTATTTTTTAATGCTAGCACCAACAATTCTTCTGGTTTACACAACACCACATTTACTTTCTACTCAATTTAACTATGTTTAAAAACTAAAAGGAAATTTCAAAGTAATTCTCCAGTGACAACCACCCATGAGCAAAAAACCCTCAGGCTGGCTGGCCAGCCAATGTCTCCTATTCTCAATACAGATGTGTTTCTCATCCCTCCTTTTGCCTGCCTTTTTTCCTTGTGGGAGTGTTTATCTCTGAATAGGGACAGATCAACCTCAGCAGTATTTAATGATGTACATAACTAAACTGCTCATGAGGCTGGCCATATGTTTCTGCATATTGTCTGTAAAAAGTACAGCAGAAACAAAACTTTAGAACAGCCCTAAGTCTTCCATATTACCATAAGCAGCTTTCAATTGGAAAACTCCAAGCAAATATTTATGAAGATGAATGGTTACTGCCAGGGTGCTTCAGATTTTGCTGGGAGGTTTGGGTTTTTTTACTTATTAGCAATTAATAAAAAATAGGTAGAGAATAACCAAATCATTAAAACTTGAAGTTCAGCGTTCAGGGATCACATGTTAAAACTGCATCTAAGTATGCAGTAAGTGAAGAGCTTTCTAGGGTAAGTGGTGTCATACCTTTCTCCTTTCTAAAGGTACTGTTCAGGGGGAAAGAGAATTACTTTATTACATAAGCAGAAAGCTACCAAAATAACTGCTGCTTTGCTATTAAGTTCACTATCTTGACCTACTCTGAATATACCATGACAGACACTTGAGACAGGTCTGTTTATTTGCCTCATATGAAATTCTTTGAAACACAATGAATAAAATCACTTCCTTTAAAATACTTCAAGTGCCATATTTCTCTACTATCAAAGTCTGTGTCTGTTTGCAGTCACATAAAAATGTAAAATTCCAAGCAAGAGAAATCAAGAGAATTGCTTACCAATGTGTTTATGCTACTGGCCAAAAAACCCTACCAAGGGCAGTTAAAAAATATTTAGGAACATTAGATTCAAGCGTCAACATTTTTCTATCAAGCATCTATGATGACTGCTGCAAGCCTGACCTCAATTTGAAATGCTAAATATGCATTAGAGCAAAGGTTTTTTTTCTTGTCATTATTTATTCGCTTCTGTTTAATGCTATTTCCTACTCATATTAGCAAAGCAACTGAAATTAACTTGGCTGCATTACAAATAAATATCACCCCATACCACTTCATTAAAAATCTGCATGTGTACTATTATACTTGGAGCAACCAATTAATATGGATGAATGGCTAGAACTGAAAAACACTTATCTCTCTAACCTTGTCTTCAGACACAACCGTCTGAAAACCACACCTTAAAAAGTAACATTTTCTGTACACACTGTCTTTCAGGCTGGAAAACTCAAAATAAGTTCCCTTTCATGTTTTAAACTTAAATAATTAAGTTTTGAGGGGGAACGAAGTCTAACACCCATACAATTAAAAAACAGCATTTTAAAAAATCTCCATGACTCTCAAGGTCATAAAGTTCTTCTAAGGATTTATATTCAGCTTTGTGCAACATTAGAAGCTTTGTGTCAGCAATGAATTCACGTATCCTTATCACCTACAGATTTTTGGCAGATACTGGAAAACTTCTTTTATTACCAATAATTCTATCTAATAATAATTGTCCTATTTGACTACTTGCAGCTCTTTTAAACTGCTTTCTGCCCTAGATTTTCGACAGGCTTCAGTCAAAGTGCTTTCTGGTCTCTTTCTTTCTCCCTGTCTCTCAAACCCTTCCACAGGACCTTGAATTCCTTTCAGGATTTCCAGTTCAATACTCCCAAGTCACTACAGCATTTGCTGGGAGGTGGGCAGAGCATCCCAGGCTTTGAATGGCTTTTGCTAGACAACATGTTCTCCTGGTCAGCATGTGCAGATTGCAGCAAACAACTGCTAAAGCTGGGATTTCTCCCTCTTTCCCTCAGCAGGTGAACCAACAGAGTATTTGTCCTCTAAGTGACAATCCTCTCTGGAAACTGGAAAACTTAACTGGAAAACTAAAAGAAAGAAAAATTGGGAAAACTATAAAACCTAATTTTTTTAAGGAAAAAAGCATATATCATTAAAAACATAATGGTATCATGGAAATAACAGAAGAAGATACAAAGATGAAAGAACCTTAAGGAATGGGAGAGAATTAATGAAACCAGAAAACCTGCAGAAAAGGACAACAACCTATGCACTTTTTATTTGTGTGCTGTTCCTATCTTCTCCTCAGAAAGTACACTTTTAAAAGTTCTTGAAAAGACACTTATGATTTTGATTTGTTCTTAACTAGGTTATGTAAAAATCAAAGAAGATTTAAAACCAAAAATGTAGAACTGAACTCTGGGCTCTATTATTCTCATTTAACTCATTCCCATCACTGCCTCCTCTAAGAAAAAAGGTCACAGAATCACTTGCTGGTGAAGTGGATAGAAGATAACAGGACCAGTAATGGTATGAACACTATTATAATACATTCATTCTATTTTCTGTGGCATGTAAGCAATTGAGGAACTACATACTGATCAGTCATGTAAATTATGCAGAGATGTCATCAGCAAGTCAGCAGATTTCTAAATCATCAGCCTCACTTCACTTGTGTAAAGGGTAGCGGTGTCTGTGAGAATCCGTATGGGCAACTTTGAAAAATTGGCTTCTGCTGATTTATGTAACATAAAGATAAAGGATCTTATCCCAGTGATTTGCAAATGACATCTCTAAGGGGACCAGCAAGATTCTTCTCCTTCACAAATACAATGACAAGAAAACAACTTACGTTCAACTTGATCAAACATTACTGAGAACAAGAAATCTCTTGGTGTCATGTAATATTCTCCTTCATATTCCAACGATGCAAAATGCATGAAGCGGTGCTTTCGAAGACACAGCCTTTCATCCACATCTGCATGAATGACATCTTCTTTCTGAAAAAGAAAAAAGTCCACTGCATTTGTAGACCAAAGATGTAATTAGAAAAAACCTTATACCCAATCTTGATCAACCTCAGTATTTTGTGGGTAGCCACAACAAAAAGCTACCAGCAATAAAAGCTTTTATGGCACAGTCTTAAAGAATGACGTGCTTACATGATAGTCAAAGTACTTTTTGGCTTCACTGAGAACACATGAACCAAATTAATGGCTCGATGTCACCTAAGGCTGATCCTGCTTTCCACTCCCCTGTTCTCAGCCACGTCTTCCTGCACCTCCTTGTTTGCCAGCTCTGCTACTTGGGCTCTTGCTGAGCCAAATTCAGCTTGATAACTTAACAAAAACCTAAACCCACCAAACAGTAAATAGATTTTGCCAGGTTAGTGGCTGGCTCAGCAAAGGCTGAAATGTGCTGAGTATTCATGCAAATGAGCCATTCCTGAAGTTAAGTTTTGAACTATGAAGCAACTCCTAAGATGGGAGAGTAATGATGTTCTAGTTTAAATATGGGCCTGTCTTTCAGAGAAGTCAAAAAATGGGAAAAGCAATGAAAACACCAACAAAAGAGTCAGAGATCATACCACCAAAACCAAAGATTCAACTAGTCAAGCACACAAAAAATCTCCAACTAGACCTGTTCCTCATTAATATTGAGACACTCAGGATGAAAACCATGAGAGTTGACAATACTCTGATGAGTAGCACCAGCACTTACTGGCAGCAAAAGAGGACACAGACCCAGTGAAACAGAGGTATTTATACTTCAGGATTTCAGAGATGGTAAGTGACAACAGGAAAATGAGAAACTCTAAGATTCAGAACACACACTGTGTGTATTTGAACATTAATCATAGAACAATTACTGTCACATATTGTATTATATATTATTGTATTTCCAAATAGAAGGCTTCAACTTGCCATTTAATCCCATGCCTTGCAGCTCTATGTTAGCATTAAGGACTTGTTAAAGTATTTCACTTAATGACAGGCAACAAGCACCTGTGACAGTCAATCTGAGTTTTCCCTTGTAGCATGTTTATTTGCCTCAAACCTCAGGTTTCAATGAAGGGTGGGATCCCTTCAACCAACAACAAGAAAAAACCAATACTCATTATTTATATTTAAAACAGTGATATTCTGATATGTAAGGAAAATATGGGCTAACTCTAAGTATCTGAAGCCAAGACTTGCTTTGGTTTAGAGAGAACTGCTTTAAGCTTTTTACAGTATAGAGCTCTATCATGGCCTACAATCCAAGTGCACTGCTGCTGTTCAGACCTGCATGTTCTGGAAAATACTGCTTAAAAACAAATCAAATGTAGCAACAAATGTAGCTTTATTCTTTTCAAAACTTTAGGGGACAAGTGACTCCATAATTGCTTAGTTAACAAGACTCAACAAATGCTGCAAATCTCAAATGAGTATTTCACGGTTGCTGGGTATTAACATGCTGCATTCTTATTAAAATCACATCCTTCTCATAGTAATGAAAGCAATTTTTCCCCAATGGCAAATTTTTAAAAAAAGCTCAAAATGGTTTCACAGTTGTCCTTTAACCAAAATTATGTAATAAAAAGCAATATTTCTGCATAAATACAAAAAAAAAAAAAGTTTAGACAAGAAGTAAAAAGCAAATTCTAATGTTCAAACCAACTGGATTTTCAAGTTTCATAAGTCTTGCAGTATTTATCTGAATTCTGTCTAAAGCTAAATTTGTTACTGATAACAGACCACTGAATTTCAGTCAACAATTTTAACTGAAATCCATGGGTACCAGTTTTGGTCACCACCATATAAGAAAGGTATTAAGCTGTTAAGAGAGTGTCCAAAGGAGGGCAACAAAGATGGAGAAGGGCCTTGAGGAAAAGTCATATGTGGAATGGCTTAGGTCCCTTGGTCTGTTCAGCCTGGAGAAGAGAAAACTGAGGGGAAATCTCATTGCAGTCTGCAGCTTCATTGTGAGGGGAAGAGGAGGGGCAGGCACTGACCTCTTCTCTGTGGTGAGCAGTGACAGACCTGAGGGAATGGCCTGAAGCTGTGTGAGGGGAGGTTCAGGTTGGGTATTAGGAGAAGGTTCCTCACCCAGAGGGTGTTTGGGCACTGGACAGGCTCCCCAGGGAATGGTCACAGCACCAGCCTGACAGACTTCAAGGAGCATTTGGACAATGCGCTCAGGCACACGGTGTGACTCCTGGGGTGTCCTGTGTAGTGCCAGGAGTTGGACTTGAAGATCCTAATGGATCCCTTCAAACTCAGCTTGTTCTGTGATTCTGTGTTTGCATATTAACTCTGAAGGGTGCCTTGTATTTGGAAAGGAACCTATTCCCATCAGAATTACAATAATGTGATTGTGGACTCATCAAACCCTTTTCTTTTTGTGAAACTGGCATTCCTGATTTGTAAAACAGCCATGGCTAACTTCTTATGAACATCAGCTTCAAAACTAGCACAAATGAGAACGAAACAGGACGAAATAAATCAGCTGTGCCATCTCCTACTTTTTTTTCTAAGCTTTTGCAAAATTCCTGACATCCTGTCACTATTAAGGAAATTTGTCATCTGCAAAGAACACCCTTCAGGACATGAGCATGAGCTCAGCTAGAGCAGCTACCACCTCATTTAAAAGCTCATTCACTATTATTTTCTTCACCAATACATATCTCTCCAAGTCTTCAATAAGCAGGGATGCCAGACCCACCAAAGACAGCTGGTAAGGGATAGAAATACATGGGAAGAAGTAGGAAGCTCCTGTTTTTTGAAAAAAAAAACGAAAAACCAACTTATAAGCGTAACTCCCATTTGTTCTTAAAAGAGATAAATGTTTGAATAACTATTCTAATCATTATTCCAAGTGCCTAACCAAAGATTAAATAAAAATTATGTTTTGAAGAAAAGGCTGATTCAATCACTTAAAATTAAGATTGATCTTCTTTTGAAGTACTGATCTAATGAGTGCAGAGGGAAGCAAGCTCTCTCTTCACAATTCAGTATCCTTCCCACTTCAATTAAATCCTGACTAATTTCTAAGTAGTTTTTCCTGAGTCATCCAATGAGTCCTTCAGATAAAAAAGATTTGACATTCCTGACATTTTAAAAAATACTGTGAAAACTCATTTTTCTCATAAAAATGCATGTATTGGACAAAAAGCAGAGTTTTACCATAAAATGAGTTTCAAGTAAAGACAGGTATACTATAAAAAATAATTATGTAAGAAATAATTATGTATTTAAGGCTGAACCTCAGATATTAGGGTATCTGTAATCTAACACCTAAGCAGTTTCCAACAGTGCAAGCTCAAGGCAAGCTGGATACAAAAATTTAAATTTCTGAGGCACAATGGGCAAGGAGAATCTATTACTACTACCACAAACTTCTTGTAAGCATAGTTTAAAATAACTCTGGGGTTGACTTGGGCTTTTTTCTGCCTCTAACAGTGCCACACAGGAGAAATCCAACCACAAAGAGCTATGTGGCTTTAACGGTAGGGCTTGGGCTGAAATTCCACGCTCAGCTTGTTCTTCTGTGTGTGGGTCCAGCTGGGGCTTCAAACACTGGGTCTTCCCACGTGCTCCACAGCAGCCCCACAAAGAGAATTGAGAATGAAATTTTAGCTTTAACTTGGAATTTATATGCCTCTGTGGTTTTATGTCAAGCCTTCAGTGACAATTTCAGAATGCGCATGATAAAGCTATGATAGCTGATGGTAAATTAGAATTGAATGACATGAAAAGGGCTCCAGGAGGATGCTGTGCAGGTGACATGGCAATGGATCAGGAGCTGACCAGCCACTGGCATCTACAAGCATTACCAAAGACTGTGGTTTCCTTCCTAGCTTCCTGCACAGAGAAATGCCTAAGGACAACAACATTACTTCAAACAATTAATTTTCATGTTGACATAAATAATCTATTTATCAGTCAGTCTCCTAAACTTAAGATGCTATTAAAGAATTAATGGTGTTCATGGTGTTCACTCTTTGGCTTGTGGTTTTGTGGGTTTTTTGGTTTTGTTTTTTTTTTTTTGTTTTGTTTTGTTTTTGTTTTAATTTTTTTATTTTTTAAAATAAATTAAATAAAAATGAAGGGTTACATACATAAAACCTTGATAACCCTTACCTGTATTTTTAGTGACACTGCTGATCACTGTGATATGATTTTTGGTAACACTAATTCTGTATCTATTAAAAATCTAAGTCATTCTTAAGTACAAACTCAAATATATGCTGCTGATTATTCAAGAGAAAATATTTTAAAATATCATATGCACTTATCTCCCCCTTCAACTTAAAATTATGCCTTCCCCTCTAATTAATTTTACTTTTTGTCTCTTTGCACAGCATTTGGTGTTTTAATGCACCTGTGCCTTTCAAGTTTTCTATCTTAATCTTTTCTGCTTATAAGATAGAATACACTTTCCAGTTAATTTTTTCCAATATAATTTTTTTTTCTTTACTCCTTTCCATACAATCTACTTATTTTGTCTCTTTGTATCCTTTCATTGTCTTCCTTTCTTCTATTACCTACATAGCTTCCTTTCTTTTTCCTTCGGAAAAAAATGAAATTAAGATGCCATTTTTTTCTCCCTCATCTGAAAAGAGGACCAATGTTTTTTTTCTTCCTCTAATCTGAAAGAATTAACTCATTTTACCTGCTACAAGAATAACTAAACCAATGTGTGCACGTAATTAACATCGAGTTGGTGCCAGCCAGATCTCTGGGAGCCTCAGGTTTGGAGCCATTAATTCACACTAGATCTACAGAAGGATTTAGCAACTCTGTATCAGATTTCTGTAGGACCGATGAAAACGTTGCAGTTAACTAGTGTCATTATTGTATCTCAATTTCAACCCAATCCATTCTGCAATGACCAAAATAACAAAAAATGTAACTCGACCTCCAACTCTGCTGCACATGTTAACATACCCAGCACGCATGCTGAATGCACAGAGGAATAATGCTCAGAGCTGAATGTTTCAGTTTCATATGATGCAATAATTGACAGATGGAAAAGAGTTTTGACAAGAGATCCATTTGACAGAAATATGTGACTTACCGAAAGCTCAAAATCATAATATTTAAGAAAGCTTGTATAAGTATGTGCAAAAGTAGTTGGTACTTTTACTATAAAGGAAGTGAGCCATGTCTTGATCAAATGCACCAGTTACCAAAACCAACACCAAGTTAAAGAAATAAGATCAGAACCAAAATGTTCTGATGATGTGAATTGATCTGTATTGCTTTTTTAAACATTATGTTTTCTGAGCTTGCAAATCAAACTTAGCTTGGACACGAAGTAAACTTGTGGGGAGGGCACAGGGGGAAAGCACAGAACTCATGCAGAGAATATATTTCTCTGGAAATCAATTTTAAATTCCAAGTATTTGAGTGACTGAAACTGAACAAGCAACTACATTTCTAAAAGCTCTAAGAGTCATGAAATCCCTAAATATGAAAAGGGCAAGAGATTAAAAGTACCTTCTCAGGAGCTACTTCTGAAACAGAGAACAGCCTGCTAAAGTAAGGACAAGCGAAGAATGAGAATGCAAAAGTCTAATGTCTGGCTGCTCTTAATGGCTGTATATAAACACTTGAAAATTAGAAGAAGCCCTTTCTATGCACTAACAGGTGCCACTCCCCTCCTTTCTTTCAAATAGCTGCTCAGTCAGTTCTGCTGTGCTGGTACTAATTAGTGACGGTTATGTTTGAAGCAGCAGCTGAGGAGTTTATTTGCATCTAAACCCCTGCCATTTCTGGTTTTAATTTTTCTCTCCCTCCCCTTGTATTTCACTGAGTTCAGACTGAATTGTGCACACAGAGCAACTGTTATGAGCACCCATACCAAATGGAGAATTAACTCAAACATGATGATAATAGAGAAAACAGTCTCAGTTTATGAGGGTTTTTAATTTCAGCATTTAATTCCAGAATTTCTACCTTACCAGAGCTCATTTTTAAACATAAGCTTAAAACAAAGTAGGAAACTAGCACATTTCCCCTAACAGAATATAAGAAAGGCAGATAAGGTACCCAAGCTCTAACAAGCCGGGGAACCAGTTAATTAATTTAACAAACCATACATTTTCACCTCTACTTGCAAGTTATCACGCCAGCCTCCTTACACATTCCCCTACTGAGGCTGACACACCTCTCACACACACTGGTGCAGAAGTACTAAAAACATACAGAGTGGCAGGGGGACCACACTGATGCCTCAAAGACAACACATCCAGAAATGCGTCCATACAACTCTCTGGGAGAGCTCATTACATTGTATTCGACAGTCAGTAGACTTGGGTGAAAAATGTGTCACATCTCCTTCTCACTGATCTTTCTCAGTCAATCACTTCACATTAAAGAGCAGTTAAAATGTGAAGACACAAATACATTTATCTTTAAAAGTAAGAGGAATTAGGTATTTTTGAAAGAAAATGTGTGGATGCGTAAACAATACACACTGTGTACTGTTTGAAAGATACTATGTGTGGTGCTTTATTGTGTGCCTTTAAAATCATAAAATCACAGAACAGATTGAGTGGGAAGGGACTTTATAATCATCTAGTTCCAATCCTCAGCCATGGGCAGAAACACCTCCCACCAGACCAGGTTGCTCAAAGCCTCATCCAGCCCACCCATGAACATTTCCAGGGAAGGAGCATCCACAGCTTCTCTGGACAACCTGTGCTGCTGCTTCACCACCCTCACAGCAAAGAAATGCCTCTTAATATCTAATCTAAATCTGCGCTCTCTCATCTTAGAACCATCATCCCTTGTCACATGCCCTTGTAAAAAGTCCCCCTCCAGCTGCTTCACAGGAGAAGTGCTCCAGCACTTCGATCATCTTTGTATCCCCCATTGGAGTGACTCCAGCAGGTCCATGTCGTTTTTACGTCGGAGGCCCCAGAGATGGATGCAACTCTTCACATGGGGTCTCATGAGAGTGAAGGGGCAGAAATCCTTGACCTGACGATCAAGCTTGTTTTGAAATGCCATAATATCTTTATTTTATCTCCTCCTTCTCAATTCAAATGATGCATGGAGTGTCTCTCTGCACACCTTCTCAGAAGGAGCTGGGAAAGCTTCTAAGCCATCTGATTTTGCTTACCCTGAGCTTGCAGATCTTTGGGATTTTCAAGCTGATAGGACTTTACCTCTTAAGTGCACTTTTGCTGCAGAAGGAAACCATATGCCCTTTCAAATAACTGCCTCCTTTGATTGGGTAACTCAGACAGAGGCTGTACTTCATCTGTTCTGAACTACATCAAGAGATAATCCATTTATTACATGAGATTCAGTTTTAACTGCACACCCTTGAGAATGGGACTATATATGCCTGAGTCTGAGAAGTGCAACTTCAAACTGTTGGAAGTTTTGCAGTCCAACTCATGCCAGCTGCATGGTGCCATATATTTACCTGATGATTTACAGCTTTAAAAGGTTTTTACTGTCATAGTGCTTGGTCCTGCAACTGCACAGACAGGAAAAAAAAGTAAACTGCTTTAATAGTAGGTGGTTGAATGCTAGACAACTTTTGTTCTGAACATGACAAATTCTGGACTCAGCGCTCATATGGAAGAATTTAAAGGAGTAAATATTTAATGCTGGATGTAGGGACCTAGGTAGAAGAACCTAAGGGAAGGCATGTTTAAAACCTAGACTGGGAGAAGATAACAAAAAGAGAAGGCAACTTTCCAGTAGGTAAACAAAACAGTACAGACGAAACTCTGAGGATAAAGGAGCTAGATTTGACGCAGCAGACAGTCAAATTACACAGTAAAAAGCAAAGGGGTTACATTTTCAAGTGGGGTTTTTTTGGTAATTAAACAAATGTATTGCATTAGCATGTAATGGTTGTGAATATTTAAATATATCCACATTCATGTATGAATAAAAGGGACTAGAAACAAGATGGCTATTCTAATCTGTGTAATGGCTGAGCAAGAAGTGGTAAATACAATGGAATGGGAACTAAGATAGTAGGAAGTTTAGAGATAATCTGAGATAAAAAAAGAACAGAAATACACCAGAATTTGTCTCACAAGCTTTTTAAAACTCCAGACTGCCTCTGTCAATGGTTACATACACTTTCAATAGTTCTGTATGCCCTAGGTTTGCAACAATGTGCCAAAAGTATTCCCTCAAAGTCGCTCCACCACCATGATATTTTACACACTAAGTATGTGCTTCAAGGGAAACACGGTGAAAGAAACTGCCTCTCTGTCATCAGAGAACACTGTCACTTGTGTGTTTTTGAAACACATTTCAGAATATCCATCTTGTTTAAGCCCTACTCTTAACATGTTTGCACATCCAAAATGTTCTAAGCAGTGGCTGATGGCACAGTGCCTCCAACAAGAGTAGATGTAGAAGAGCCTTGGATTGCTGTATCACTCAAACCAAACCAAACAGAAGATGTACATAAGGCCTAAAAACACTTACACGACACTAGCGAAGAATGACAAAAAAATTAGAATCTTAAATATCCAGCTATAATAAATGCTATCTGCCATCAGTTTCTGTAAATGAGTGCTTCTATTTAGCCAATTTGCAAAGACTTTAAAAGAAACTTGCAGCTATTATGAATTTATCCAAATTTCAGTGTTTCCCTTTTGGAAGGGTCTGAAAACTCAGTTTAAAAATGTCATGATTCTTGGAAGAAAGTTCTGCTGGCTCAACTGAGACAGAAGCCTTTAGTTTATTCGTCATGTAAAGCATGAGCTACAGGGTTGTGCTTTAAGGCTCTTGTTCTAATCCACACATGTATTTAACAGTGTTACAAGTCACTGTACATTATACCAGTAAGCACACCAGTTGTACACACTCTTAGGATGGCTTACTACAGCAAAACCACCTAAAACTCAGTAAATACTGTTAAAGGAATTACAAGTTTTACAGTTTGTGGTTTGTGGGTTTAAAAAAAAAAAAAAAAAACAAGCAAAAAACACCCAGCCCCCCAATAAAATTAAAACATAACAGAAGAGGTCATTGTAACTACACAAGCATTTCTTATAAATATTCTGAAATTTAGGGAAAAAAATCACTGTCAAAAAGGAAGAAGATCCCAAATAGCAGGCAATGCTCAAAACATACAAGTCTTGAAGAAAAAATATCTAAGAATCCTAGATGTGGCAGATTGCTGGAAAGACAGGAAAATTGTGTTCAGAAAGTGTCAGAATCCCCTTCTGTGATAATGTGAACATTACAGAGCTAACCACATTACTCCTTCCCCCAGAAGCTTGAAAACTCTCTGGAAGTGTGTGAAGGGGAAGTTAAGTTTTCTAAGCTTTTCTCCAGCCCTTTAAAAAAAAAAATCTTTCAAGATAAAGACACACACAAATTCAAGGGGAAAAACCCCCAAAACGAAAGAAGGACAGATCTATACATTCCAGGTTCTTCTGCATAAAGAACAAAATTGAAAACAAAAGGAATCCCTACCTGAAAGTCACAATATACTTTTTACTCTTGAAGAATTCTATCAGATTTTACCCCATTATTAGCCATGCTATATCAAGACATTTTCTCAGTTCTCAGAGAGTCTGGTACTTAAAAAGGTGCTGTAAGTGCAGGGGAGTTAACTGATTAGGTTGCCATAGAAAAGACTACACCACCAAACCTCCTAAAGCATTCAACAGCAGCTGGGAAGTGTGAAATTCCTCAGTTTATTTCAGTGAACTAACACTGTTAGATAAAACTTCCAGAGTAGCAAATTAATCACAGAATAACAACTTGTAAAGAAAAGAAAATAGAATATCTTTAAAGCTTTTCTTTCTGTCTTTTTTCCTCCTTTATTTATTAAACATTTAGTCACACAAGTGAAAAATGGTTAACAAGTTAAGGTCTTTAGAAGAGTGGTCAGAGCTATGCTCAGAGGATTTAGCAGGTCCCAGGAGGTACCAAAACAAATATCCATATGTCCTGTAAGATTAATACAACAATAACAACAAAGTCATTGCAACCACAAGAAATGTTTATACTGTAATTAAGTTGTAAAATTATATTTATTTCTCCATAAAGCTGCTGACTTCCCTTCTAAACAAATGATTTGTTTTCTGTAGGAGTCACTGATCTTGTGACAATGTCATGTGTAAAACCTGAATGTCTTAAAATTCACTATATTTTCCAATGGCTTAGGCATATTTTTCATAGACTTGCTTATTTTTTTAAACTTTCTACCTATGCAGAATTTTTCTTCTACAGCATTTCCATTTGATACAGAAATTACATATGGAAAGTCTGGATGAAAAGTGACAGCTAAAGCAATTCCACTGCACCACTTTTTCAGAAAAACAGAAGCCACAGTGAAAGCTTTATCTAAAACTAGTAATAAAGTAATAAAATAATTAATTTACTAATGAAATATTTTCACCAACATTAGTTTGTAAAAAATTCACAATAAATTCAAAATATTTGAAAAAATAACTCTGAAATTTAGAATTTCCCCCATTCAAAAGAACATATTTACTTTGATCTAAGCATACATAATTTAATCAAAGAATTTGTGTAATAGTTGAAGTTTTCAATAGATTGCAAAATGCATAACACACAAAACTGGCAAGGATAATCTTCAAAATTCTAGCACATTGCTGTCTAGATCAGAATATTTAAAATCAGCTTTTGACAGCCCCTAATATAATATCCACAGAGAGCTCTACAGATGAGATATAGTTAAGGGCACCAGCAGAAGGTAACAGAAGTTTGAATTCATTAAATAAATTAAATTTACACACACACTGTATTTGCAAAGAGGTCTTACTACGTTTAAACTGGACATCAAGGAGATGATTGTTCAGAATCCTTGACTTACATCACAGAAATTCAAAAGGTCACTTTTCCATTTAGAATTATCAAGAGTTATCCTAAAAGTCAAATTCAGTATCAGACTCTGTGAATAGACTAACACTGACAAATATTTATTTTAATTGGAGCTATTAGAGAGTGTGTAACCAGTGTATTCCTGATAACAGCAGAGTTGTATTGACCCTTCATTTTTACCAGTGTTTATAAATTCCATTCTCTAATTTTGTACTTTTCTTCTATAATGAAAGTTCAAGTATGTTTTTTCAATCCTCCCTTCAAAGTCCATCACTGCTGCACCCTCAGTGAGACTGCAAGGTCACAACAAGCACCAAAATTTTCTTCTCTGCAGCATCTGAATCTAGGAAAACCCATACGTAGTGGGTCATCCACTTCTCTGTGCTACATTCCTCTGCACCAGAGATAAAGTTGTTTTCAGTCATCCTGGCTGCACCTTAAACAGCTTTTGCAGAGGTTGTAGTACCATTTAAACAGGTCAGCAATCATGTGCTGATTTTCTTTTTCAAGACCTCCGTATCAGTTATCAGTGTTGTTTCATTTATCAAATCTGCCATACTCTTGGAAGGAGACTGTGCTATTAGCACAAACCTTACATTTCTTTGGGAGGTCCAAAACTCTATCTGATGTAATTCCGTCTTCTCCTCTTCAAAATTTTTAAGATTATCTTTATCTCAAACTTCTCTCGTGAAATAGTTTTGACTGTGACATTTAATTCAAGAAGGATGACATTATGTAAAACTCAGACTGAGCCAAATAAATGCTTTGTTCAAACTCTTTTCTCTTGTCAAAAAATGACTTCTCAGACATCCTAAGACCTCAGCTATGTGCACATTTTTTCAAGAGAGACTGTCCATTTGTAAATGTTTATAACATTAACTAAAAGTAATGCATGTTACTTTTGCATGCAAGTAATGCTCTGCTGGAGAAGGTTCACTAGCCACCAGAATAATTTAAGGTCTGAAAGCACAAATGGATGACTTGATTTCTAGCTGATTCTAATCACCAAGCACAGACCACAGGTTCATTCTGGGGGCAACACTGAAGGCAGTGGAGAGATGAGCAAAAACCAGTTACAGGGTGGTTCTCACTGTGCTTAGGAAAAAACCTTGCTCATTTTGAAAGACAATGAAAGAGAAATGCACATTTCTTAGGTCTCCACTGCATCTAGGGCATGGGCTCTGTCAAGCTCAAACTCTGCTTGCCATCATGTCCATTGAGACATGCAGCCTTTGGGGAGCCCCTGCAGTGAAAAACGGGGTGCCAGGGCACCCCTTACTGCCAAGAGACATATTCATCTAAGGCAATTACACTGCTCCCTGCTCCTCATTGCAGAAAAAGTGCTTTAGCATCCCTTTGCCCAAGGCTCCACAGCCTTCACTTGGCAGTCAATTTTGTGACCTGTCAGCAGATCTACAGATTTCAAAAGCACTTCTATTCAGAAAAGCAAGTAAATGCACACATACACTGCTCATGTTCAGAACTGAACTCGTGCACGTGTCTAGTCCTATCTTGAAAGTATTTGGAAAACATTTAAGGTAGAATTAGGTCACAAATGACCTCAGAAGACAGGAGGAATGACTGTGCTGGGTCAGACCAAAGGTCCACCTCATCCAACATGACTTCTCTTTCCTTATGGTGTGTGGCTGCAAGGTCAGAGCAACTCAGTGAGTTGGACATAGTACTAAAATCCAATTGCAGTGTGTATGCATCAATTCAAGCATTGGTCAGAAGCAAATGCTTAGGAAGGAATAAAAATATTCTCTCAGTATTAATTTATTTTGAGCTCAGGGACATCCTGAGCTGGATGTGGTTTCTTTCTATGTATTTAACAACTCTTGGCTATGTAAGTGCCCTTGGATTTTACCCAACATCTCCTTGAGTCCATGCAAACTTCTAATGCTTTAATGACTTTTGGCATGGAGTTTCACACATCTATTGCCTATTCTGAATAACTGCACAATGCATAACAGACCCTGGGAATATTAAGGTCATGTCAAATTGTATGCTAGTTTTGTGACTGAAGCAAACTTAAATATAATTGATTATTTCTCTCTCTAGTATAGATGTTTAGCACACTTCAGTCTCACAGTAGAAGTGAAAAAAATATCCGAAGTACAGTTTCCATATCAGTTCATAAACTGCATTAAATAATAAGATGATATCACCACAATGTTTTTCATTAATGACTTTTCCAGGGATATAAAACTTTACTTCTAGGAGAAAATGCTATTCTTTATTTCACTAACCAGCCCTTCAAAAATTCTTTTACAGGCCACCTCTTAAGTCTTTTCTTATCCATTTTAATAAACATTACTTAATAGCCCTGCACACTGCCAAAATCCATTATCTTAAGCTGTAAATTGATAGCTGGAAAAAAATGCTTTAACTTCAGGCTGAATATAAGCATTGTGCTTGCTATATATTTTGTTTTCTGCAAAACTGCAGCTGCACATTTCAAATTAAACTATACATAGTTTTACTCAAAACTGATCTAGTTTCTCACACTTTGAGATCTAGCTGGATCTCATCAATCCAGCTAGAACAGTTTTATTATTGCCAAACTGTTTTTAAGGTAACATCTGAAGCTCTTCTGATCTAGGTCTAACAATTATGACTCTTTAGCTCTTGGAAACAATCTGAAATGATGTCATCAAAAGTGGGTCAAAAGCAATATGGTTGGAAATCAGATTCTGTTTAATTAGTAAAGATTAACATTTTATAATACATCTTTGGGATATATTTTTTTCCAGAATTCTAGCACTAATTGGGAGGGGTGTTAATAACAGAATACATTTCTGGTGTCTAAACTGCAGAGATTCCACTGACTCCGGAAAGATCAGGTTCTTCAGTGAGGTGACTTTGATGATGGAAACAAAAAGGGAAGTAAAACTGAAAGTAATAGATATGTCAAGAAGCCATGATCTATGAGGGAAAACTAAAGAGAGATGCAGATATCAAGGCTGATACTCAATTTTGAAGTCCTTAAGTTCTGCTTCTGAATACTGTCAGGAGCCACCTAAATTAATGAGAGGCTATTTTCCAACTTGCACTAAATTGCCACTCAGAGTTCACAGCAGAAGCAGTACTGCCACTCACACTGCTTTAATTTGCTGTCCACAAAGCTCCCAGGCTTCATAACTCCCCTTGGGAGCTCCTCCACTCCCTTGGTAATGTATATGTAATGTACATGGAATTTGGGTGCCTGCCTCAGAGGCAGTCTGTTGCAGCCTCATGACTATCTACCCAAAAAGTAAAACCATGACTGGTCTCTGTTGCATGCCTCCTCAGAAGTCCCGAGAGAGACACGGCCCCAGCACATTAAATACAAAGTCTACAGGAGAACTGTCCTCACTGTTGCAACTATGTGACAACAGAGAAGAGGCAGCAGGGACTAAGTAACTCCAAAATTTTCAAAGCAGGTATCAAAATGGAAACGGTTTCCTGGAGAAGTTAGCAATTTACACCAAATTTGATAAATTGCTTTCTCAAACTTCAGTCCAGTGACCCACTGCATTTGGTTTAGATTCAAAGACGCAGACAGCTAATTTTCTCCACAGAACTGAAGTCCACAGAGTTCTCTCTCATTTAATCACGTTGTCTTACTGCTCCTTCAGCAGCTAGCTAGACATTACAGCTAAGCATCCCCCTCAGCCAAGTGCTGAATCCTGAAAAAGAGGGACTTTTATTACTTAAAATAATTTAATTGCTTTAGCAAATTTTTCATCTTAACTATAATTTTGCCACTTACACAAACTCTAAATGTCATGGAAGAACCGGGACTGACAAAACCGCAGATCTCTAAAACATTTCCAAACTTGTGGCAAACTCTGAATGTGCATCATTATCCTGACATGGCACTGCAGAAGCACTAGATTGGCAGCCTTATATCCTGGTTGCAGGTCTCTGAAATTCAGAAAAGTGCTAGCAGAATGAACACATTATTATTCCTAATACACAACATGAAGAATCGGGGTGCTCCCCAATGTACTTTAAACTAGCCTTAGCAGACAAAAAAACATAATTCATGGGTAAAAACCATGTGCCCTCCTCACTATAAGTTGTAGTAAGTCTGAAAATTATGATCATTCAAGTTGCAAACCTTTAAGAGGGGTGGAAAGGGAAACAGCTTTATCTGCCTGCCTTCAAATTTAAAAACTTCAATCACAAATTTATCTCATTTGTCATTTCCTTTAATTCTTTTTATGAAGTCTATAGAATTTACGTATATTTTGTATTTCAACAGACTTTCTGAAATAATAATATATTCCAGATCCTTACCACTTTTTATATGCAGTTATATTTCCTAATTTTTAAGCTTACTCCCAATTTTCAATCTTGGACAAAGAGAAGGATATATATATATATCTGTTTTCCTAGACCATCTTCCCTAATCTTTACATAACACATAAAATATTTATCTCTGTTACTGCTTTTTCACTCTTTCCCAGACATTATATTTCTTGTGTGGCACACTGACTAGTACTCTACACAGTATTCCAGATGGAGCCTAACACTCCTGTAACCGTATCGCCTCTTATTTTGTATTTTATCCCTCTGATACAACCTAGTAACTTACTTTCTTGCAGCTGTGCATAAGCCCCATGGTTTCAATGATTTTTCCACAATAACCTTCAAATCCTTTTCCTAGTCAGTGTGCTGAATGATTGTTCCATTGCAGCACACACTGGGTTTCCTTTGGTTTCTTGCTCCCAGACTAATTATTTTACATTTTTCCACAGTGAACCACGTTTGCCAGCTGCTGGCCCAGTCACCTAAACAGTTCTAAATCCTTTTATATCTGATTGTATCGTTCCTAATTCACTGCTCTGAATTTTACTACAAAAAGGGTGGTGGGGAGGATAAATCTCTGCACACAAATATACATTAGTTATATGAGGGCCATATGCATGTGATCAGTATAATTAATCATATGGTTTTGCAATCTATCAGGCAGCTTTGCCCACCTTACTTGCATTTTTCCAATAATCCATCTCTGCTGGGACTACTTGGATCACTCCACACTTCTGAGCAGCTTCATACAGCTGCCATAAAAAACCCCCTGCCACAAAACCCCTTTTATTTTCCCAAATGTAATCCTGCCACTTCAAATCACACTTACCTGAAGTTCAATATTCAACCTTGAATAACCAGCAATGCTCTGTCTAGGATCTGGGACAGGTTGATGGCTTCTTTCTTTGAGCCCTTGAAGATGGAGTTGGGAACCAGGTTCACCAAATATGCACAAACTCTACCTATCTAAGCATGCAGCCAACAGATGTTTCCAGATTCTATTTGCAAGAAAACTACCAGAGCTTCATATAATAGCACTGTGTTTTGCAAGACAGTTGTTAGTAATTTTTCAAATACTGTAATTTTTCTTTCTAATTATTGATGCAATATTAAAGGAGTTTCTGCTTGTCTCATGCCAACAGCAAATCAAGGACATAGACCACTCAGTGTGCATACGAGGACAGGGTAGATAAATCATGTAAGGTGCTACCACTCATATAGCCTAGTCTTTATGCACAGAAGTTGCTCCTTCTTTAAAGGAAGTCCTAAACTGCCACTTCCTTGTGAATTTTTAAACTCTGAAAGCATGATGCAGTTTTCACTGCAAGAAGTATTTCCACTTCCAAGCTTGGGGAGTTACAACTCATAATTTAAATGACACCCTACCACCTTCTCCCTCAATGGGCAAGTTACTGAACTCATCTAGTAGCTGGAAGCCTCCAGCATCACTATATAATCATGCTTTTCTTTCATTGTAAAAGAACAAAGCATTTGCTCCTCTTCAGGCTATCAAGTCAGAAAACATTTTAGGACTGGCTACTCTCTGTGCTGGCAGCTCAGAGAATGCTTTAACAGAACTTGCAGGTTTCCACGATTTCTTCCACCCCATCCTTATTCTCTGCCTTTAATTTCTCTTTCATAAAACAGTATCACTGTTGAGACTATCAAAGACACATTTTACAGAACCACAGATTGTATGTTTGTGATGCCATTCCTGTGGCATTACAAGAAAATTACTTGTCAAACCCAAAACCTGATGTAAACTTGGACTGATTTGCTGACAAAACCAGTGTGGGACATGAATTAGCTTTGAAGACTGCATGCAGTGGAGAATCAGCTTTTGGCAACATGCTAGTTCTACCTACACTACAGAAATGCTGCAGAATAATCACCAACTCCCAAATTAAATGCGCTCTGCTTTTTATTTATAACATTTTGAAATGGCAGGCTGTGCTTAAACAGACCAAAATAAAATGACTTTCAGGTTTTAGTTGAATTATTACTTCTAGCTTCTGCCAGAAATCCATCAAGGCTACAGAATCTTACTCTAATGCTTGTCAATTTGTCTGATATTTGATGAAGCAGTTTTCTGCTACATTTTTATTAATTTCAGGTAGATTTTGGTTAGTTGTTTTTTCAGGTTTTTTTTTTAAACACAGGAAAACATGAACCAACACTTCAATGTTTTATTAGAAACCACTAAGTATAAGTTATCTTCAAACAGAATAAGTTCAACCAGTGAACAGAGCTGTTCATTCACTCATTGACTTCCCATTTACACTCTCTGTTTACAAACTGCAAAGACCATTTCCTATGGTAGGGGCATGGAAGTGTGTCATTTGTGCCACTTTTTAAAGTACTTAGGGTATTAAATAAAGTTCAAGAATTTCCCAAAAAGAGTTAAAAGCCATACTGAGGCAAAAGTCACACTAGTGAAAGATAAATAAAAATTCATTTCTCAGAAGATGAAGCACAAGGAAAGGAGATGGAGTCACTAACTTCTGGCCACTGCAGCAAACAAGAAGAAATGAGTTTATCTGCTATTAGCTTAAATTTCTCTTTGCATGTCAAACAACAGTTAAGCAAGGTCACCTCAGATGACAGACAAGTCATTAGCTCAAAGCCCACGGAGTATTGCTCACCACTCACTGTCTATGTGCTTGTGACAAATTCCCAGATCCGGAATAAAAAGTAAGAACTCAGTTACCCCTGACTCCTCCTGACTGCAATAGATAATGATGGGTATCTCACTCCTCAGAGTATTTGGACATCTGAAATTTGATTTCTTCTCTGAGAAATCTATGTCTGCCTTAACTCCTTCCTAGCTAAGTTTTGTAAGAAATGAGGCACAGCACAGCAGTTGGCAATAATAATAACACATAAGCTATGGCTCACATTAACAACTCCAACTGCCTGGGAAAGGCAGGCAACCTTTGTGGATGAAAATGAAAATAGCAAGCACAATCACTTTCTTGTCATAAACCAGGAAAAAGAATAGACAACAGCTAATACCCAAACCACAGCAACCACAGCAGTTGTAGCTCTGCAGACAGAGAAGAAAATGGGAATGCCTATTCCAACTTACTCCTGCATTAAAAACTAGTTTTGTTACTCTTTATGGAAATGTGAGAATACATCCTAGAAGCACTACTCAGTTTTAGATACTTTCGGTCAAAACCCAAAGGAATTGTATCAAGAACTAATATTGCTCTCTACCTTTCTAATCCCATAGTTGTAAGAAACACCAGAAACTCCTGCATTAACTCCTACTTTCACTATCTAGAGAAAAAGATTTTTGATGTTTCTGAATTTTTATTTTTACGTATTTTTAAGGACATATACATGGTATATTTTCTAAAAGTCTAAATATATAAACACCGTATATTGACCACTATGGTTATTTTGGTTAAAATTAAATAGTAGATCATTCTTTCTTTTGTAAATCAAATGGTTGATCATAAATATAACCTATGTCTCTGACTAGAAGGCTGCCTTCATTTGCATTATTTGACACAATTATTCTGGAACTCAGCGTAAATACAACTCTATAATGGCAATCAGATGTGACTCCAAGCAATGTGCTGGATGACTCAATGTTCCATTTTTGACTGCATTGCTAGAAGAGTGAACATGACCCATCACACCACTGCAAAAACACACCTCAGCAGAACACACAGATGATGATTGTCCTTCCAAACACAGAGATGTCAGTGGACTAACACAACTGCAGCCTGCTATTGCTCCCAAAAGCACTGCACCCCGCAGGAGAATCCAGGCACACTGCAACACACTGGGTTGCACCAGCCCACAGTCATTTTGTAGCTAGGAGCAAAGGAGCTGTACAGACCTCAAGCTCCATGTATGACTGACCTAAGGGATTTTATTTTGTTGTTGGGCAAGAGCACTCCAATGATACCTGCAAATGCAATGACAATATTCTGCTATTATACCTATGTCAATATAAAAAAAAAAATGCACTTACAGGTTATTTGGTAAGGGAATTTGGAAGTGCTTTAAACAGGATGCTGTTGAAAGCAAGAAAACCTGCTTTGAAACACCTCACTTACCAAAAGAGCAAGGTAGCTTCTACCAAGCCCCTAAAAGTACACCCAACTGCATCAGACCATTGAAGCACATATTAGGATGTACCATAATCATTACTGTAAATAGCAAATTTTAATTTTTAGCTCATCTAAGACAATGACAATGCATCTTCAAATTTCAGAACCTGACAGAAAGAATGCCTTCCTCCAAGGTCCCAAGAGACAAAGCTAAGATTGATATGCTCATTGTCTTTAAATTTCTTTCTGTAGCCAGAAATTGGTGAAAACTGAACAGGAACTCCTTCTGCATCTAGCATAATACATTGCAAGCACATCTCTGCTTAAAAACTTGCACACAGTACAGAAAACTTCACACAGAACCAAATGAGAACAGTTATAGTAGATCATGGAGGTGGTGAGGGAAGGGGGGAGAGGAGATATCTCCATATATCTCCATTCCACCTTCTGAAGCATTTTTAGCAAAAAGAGAAAAAGAAGAAAAATAAACAGTGGATAGCAATAGAAAAATTAGAAACATTAACTAATAGGATTGGATAGGACCTCTAAGACCTTTGCTTATCTTTTTCATGAGCTACTAGGTGCATCTGAAGAAAACACGGACAAGGGGGTGAGTTTACATGTGTTCAAAGCACAATTATCTTGTCTGATCAAGCCTAGGGCTCCGGGGACTTCATAACGAAAAATCATCGGAGTAATTATTGGACTTGCACTCTCCCTGGTTCCTTTGATCAGCAAGCACATACTTATCAGCCACACTTACATGCTCAGCATTCAGCACTTCATTTAAATGACTACAAGAAACCAACCATTCTTGGAGGTACATGCTTTCAGAAAATCTAGAAAAATGGAAGATAAGCACAGCACTGCTTATGTTTATATTTGGACACTTTCTTCACAGTCATACAAAACTCAAATGAATTGCACAAAGTTTCTGCATTACCTGTGGAAAAAATGCTGACTCTTCAGCTGAAAAGACAGAGATGGTGTTATACCAGTTCTTTTGCAATAAATTACTACAAAAAAATGCAATAAACATTTCGCTATTTGAAGACATTAACAAACCATGACACAGTAGCTTTTAAACTTCATTTAAAAGAACCTTATCTGGAGGAATAAACAATACTTTACAAACTCTAACAGTACTGGAACTGGAAAATAAATCCCAGATAACCCTCACAAGAGGTGATGTAAGAAGTGACTAGGGTAAAGGAAACCTGCTGAGGAGGAAAGAAAGATCAGCTACCAGAAGTGGCATCAGGACATTTTCAGAAAGAGATTGCTACAAGACTCTTGGCCTCAACACACAGCCTACAGCAGTGCTAGGGAGGGAGATGTTTTAACACAGAACAATAAGCTGTATATTCTCAATTTTTTGGCATCAAGGTAGACCATTTAAGTGTTGAATTAATTTAATTTCCATAATACTGAAGGGCCCAACCAGACACATGTAAACCATTTGAAGTGTGTTGCCAAAGCTTTTTTCACACTGGCAGCTACAACCTGTTTTGCGGAGAAAAGAAGAAACTTCACAACTTTATAAAAGTTGCAAAGCTCGGTATGTTTATTTACGGCGCCGGACACATGCGGAGAAAACTCTCTTGAAAAGGCATGCGTACCTCTGAGAACTTCAGGTCTCATCTTTCTCTCAAATACATATGCATACAGTTTCACAATAGAGCCATACATATTCATTTTTATGGGTTTCTTGTGATTTTTACTACTAGTTCTTTTTTATCAGAAAGAATTCTGAGGTCAGGCTGACTTGCTCTTACAGCAGTCCCTGTCTCTCTCTATCATCTTCTGTCTCTTCCCCTTTATCTCTGTCTTTCACTGAAGTAACTTCACTGAGCTTAGGCCTTGCAGCCTGGCTAAATAATTACAATTTCTAACTACAGGCTCAACTCAAAAATGTACATTTCAGTTAAATTAAAATGGATTTCTATCTTGTAAAATTTTCACTTTGCTTCAGGTAGACCATTTAAGTGTTGAATTAATTTAATTACCATAATACTGAAGGGCCCAACCTGACACATGTAGACCATTTGAAGTGTGTTGCCAAAGCTTTTTTCACACTGGCAGCTACAACCCACCAACAGTCAGGGTAAATACAGGTGTGTGAGCTTGTAGTTCTCAATTTGAAGTGTAGGATGCTAATGGGATGGAGTAATAAGCCCCTCCTGCAGATGTCCACAGAGCAGTGCAAAGACAGAGATGACTCCTAAATCCACTAGTACCTGTGCTTTCATTGACATGAATTTTGGGAACCCTTCATGTAGTGAGGTATCTATCTTACGGGATGCTGGCAGGTTTAATATTTTCATGCAGCAGAAAGGAAAGCAAACATTTCTCATACATTGCAACAAAGAATTTCACTCTGTGATAGGAAAAGTAACAGCAGACTTGTTTGTGAGAGATACAACCTCAGGAATGAGTGCTGAGAATGTGAAAACCAATTTGTTTTGAGTTTTACCACTAGTAGTTTGAGAACAGACACAAAATAAGTCAGAAACTGAAGAGATCCTGCTACAATCCCAGTTATATATTACATTTATCGAAGAACAGTTACTTTATTAAATTGTTATGCAACCAAAGAAAACCCCATAAATTTTATGCTAGCAAAGAGTTAAATCTTCAAATACAATCTGACAATGCAGTAATAATGCAGGAAGTGTCAAATAAGCAAGCACAATCTGGAAGTAAATTTGAAGCTAATCCCTTCCCTGAGCATCTGTTAGCTAGAGGAGCTGAGATCCTGCCTCAAAAGGTGGTCCACTCTGCAATGCCGAGAAGATCAAAGTCCCTTTTGTCCCAATTACACCTGATGGCTATCATGATGCTATACTCTGTGCAAGCAAAACTTCAAAGCAGTCTTGAGGGCTTTAACTATTCCCCTCACACCCCCAAATAAATTTAACAAAATTCATTGTGTTAGCTAGTTTTGATTACTTCTGGACTTCTCTGAGAATTCAAATGGAACAGCTTCATGTTACACATTATCTGCACAAACCTTTACAATGCCCAGACTGCACTCTGCTGGTTTTTTTCTCTATCCATCTCCCTGCTTAGGAACTATCCTGTCATCTGACGTCTTGAAGTAGGGTTTCCCTGTGATGCTGTCTAAAGCTTTACCACAACTTTCCTATTAGAGAAAGGGAAACCTTATCTGTGTAGTATTTTGAAATATCAGAATCCAACACAAGTTGCCATTTTTTTAAACACAGCACATACAGCCAAAGTGCCTCATTGTTCCTTTTTAGTTGCAAACATTCAAGCTAAGAGAAAGTCAATAGTTATTTTCTGGATTGGCCAAGTGAACAAGCTGAAGCATAAAGAACTGAACTTCCACTTATTACTTGATTTTATTTTTTTAACATGAAAACAAGAATGTATTCAATTTCATCACAATAATCTTCTAGGTATGTTCAAAACTGTGTTCAAACTGCAACAGGTGCTTTATTTACAAGTAGAAAATAGGTCGAGAGAGAAGAAAATTTAGGAGGGAGGAGATTAAATCCTGGAAAAGTAGCAGGATGAGAAGAAAAAAGTGCATGCTAAACACAACAGCATAGAAAATCACTTAATCAGCACTAGAAAAGCATATTGCATGGATTTTACAAATATAATTAGATGAACTTAGATAATGTGACATCAGACTGAAATGATATTCAGTAAAACAATTTACTTATCTTTCATTTATCACAAAGTAATTTGGAAAATATTTTTTGAACATAGAAATGTTGTTTCTGTTGCTAAAAAGATTCAAGATTTGTGGCTTCCTTGTGAAGCATTGCTCCATTCAACTTCAAGAGAAAGCTCAAGCTGACCCCAGGCAAGGTTGGTTCAGTGCTGTTTGTCCTGAATGATCTGAAATTTCCAGTAGTTCCAAGTGGCAAGTAATTTAGATTAAATATGGAGGTGCTGTGCCTTTTTTTGAACTAAAAGCAGGAATGTACTGTCTTTGGATACTAAAACCAGGCTCCTTTACTCAAGAGAAAAGAAAACAATGTTATAAACATCTACTATATTGAATATAAAATATTTTATGTCTTATATGTTAAATATAATGAAAAATGAAAATCCATTATTTTCCAGATTAATTGAGCTTTCGTTACTAGCAGTTATAAAAAAGCCAGCATGTTTTACCAGCTTCTGAGGGCCCAGTTACCAACCATGAAGTACTATCCACATGACTGTATAGTTTGGCTATTTAAAATTTGAGCCATTTAACAAAACCCTTACCAAATCACAATAATATTCTCCCTGAAGAATACAGGAAGCTAAACATGGGTGAAGAACATTACCTATTTTTCAAATGCACTACAAAAGGAAAATTGATAGGCAGATGAAGATCTAGCTTGGAAAATTAAAAAAAAAATTAAAAGTCAGACCTATGTGCCTGATAGACACCACTGTGCTCCAAGCAATTAATATCCTTTCCTCTCTTCCTGGCAAATAATTTTCTACCTGGGAATTGTTAGCACTGTTTTCACACACTACCATTACTTAAAGGAACAATGTGAACATTATGCTTTAGCAGGATAAAAACTTAACCAAACTACAAAACCCGGCAATTAATCAACTGTATATGTGATATATTCTTTGGTAAAGCAGAGAAAAATATTTTGCTGGTCATCAACAGTAAAGTGAATTTCCACACAGATCAATCACTTCACATCTTCAATACTGAAAGCTGGCTTTCTGAATGTCTGATAGAAGGTATTTAATTTAAATATTAAGTGTAAACTTAGCACTGCATTAACTTGAAAAAGAGAATATGTCAACGTTAATGATACAGTACAATTCACGAAATTTAAATTCTCTAAGAATTGGGACAAAATACACCTCACCACAGCAGAAGCTATTTTGTAATTTGACATTTCAGAACAGCAGCCTGTAAAAAGTGGATGGAAACTTTCTACAAACACAGCATGTCATTTAAAATGAACCAAAATGGGACACTGATTAAACTCTACATCCAGAAGTAGATTTGTGATTTAGCTCATCTCAGCAGGAGTCATCTAAAGACCAGAAGGCAATTGTGCAAGCCCACACAACTTGTTCTCAAAAGACAAATTTCGGGCAAAAGCCACAGATCTGTCTTTATAGCTCACTCAAATTGCTAATGGGATATTACAGCTTTCCTTATTTTCAGCAACCTAAAGCAACACAGTTACTTGAGTTACATGGTAAATTAGAAGCATAAAGATCCCTCAGCTAACAGTAATTTTTTAATACATCAAAGCACATTTTTAACCATAAACACTTCAATTCTGCACAGAGGGAATGAAGCTGCAGGTGACAGAACACCTACCCCCCTTTCCTCAAGGCACTGTTCCTCAGTACAGACATGAGCTAGAGAACAAACTGAAACCACAACATTTGTTTTTGGGACTATGAAGGTGTGCAAGGCTTCTTTCTCTGGCTAAGACAAGGAGAACTGATTTCAATCTACAACATAAAATATCTAAAACGTATGGTAAAAAAAGCCTTTTACTTATACTAACATTTATGTCTGTATCATGTTTTATTTTAAAATAAAATTGTGTCAGTGAAGTCCTTTTATCCTTCTGTTATTAAGAGTTAAAACTTTTGGGCTGGTGCCTTGCCTACATTTCAAGCATGTTATGACTACCGTGCTATTTAACTACACAGGGATTATATGGGAATTATTAGAGGAAGTTTGATCTTTAAAGAAAAAGCAAATACTCAATCACCTTTGTAGAACTGATTATAAGGTTCATGTGCATTTCTTTTCATTAGACAATTTTCAACGTATTGATCGTGAGAGATTCACAGTAATGATCTGGCAGAACTAACTTTAATAAATTTTAGATTCAAGCTTACAGTTACAATTACACAAGAAAATAGTCTTCTTTTTTTGTTTATGGTGGAAGAGCAAATGCAACACACTATTTAAAGTACTATTTATTGTGATTTTACAGTATGTGGATGGTTTCGTTTCTGCTACCGGGTTGCAAAAATTAGTGGAAGGGAAATGAACACTATTTACTTATTTCACCTTTAAGATAATGTTCAGCTAATTGTCATCTGTAACCAAAAAAAAGTAGACAATAATTTAAAAAAAAAAGTGCGTTTAAATTTGCCAATAACAAAGCTCTTCGAAAACAATGTCTTGTATACTCCAGCCCAATTTATAGGAATTGGATTATCGTAATTTTTTTTGCAGCCATTGGTCACTTACTCCCTCCATTGCACCAACACAGTGTAAGAATGATGGGATTATGTAAAAGGAACCCTTGTCCCCAGCTAGGGATTAAGTAGTCAGGTCACACTCTTTCTATCCTGCCACCTTGAAAAATATTTCAAAGCCATTGTAAATCCATGCTAGGGTTTTAAATACAGAGAGTTTTCAAAAGCCATCTGCAAAAGAAACCATGCTAGAAATAAGACAGCTAGCAATTTTTAAAAATTCTGTGATTAACAATCTTTAGCCTCTCACAAAAAGTTTCAGATATACTCAACTCTATCAGCTATTTACAAAATTATTTTAACAAAAAAATCAGTACCTAATCTAAAACTAAGCACAAATCCAATATGACAGATGAAAAAAAGTAAAATACCAGTAAACAGTGTTCACAAAATCATTAAAACATCAGTAAATAGTTATTGGCAGATGATAATACACTGCTTTCACAAACTAACAGGCTTCAGCAAAACAGTTTAGGGAGGCAAACTCTTCTTTAAATGGAGAGGTTCAAACATTATGGTGAATATTTCAGGATGTGTTAAGAGTTGCTCACAAGGACCTTGCCAATACACAGCCAAGTGGTTGTAACCATCTCCTTCACAAATCCCTGAAGAGCATTGTAAATAAAATAATCTGAGAGTCCATACAACACTGCCTGTCTTAGCTACCTTACTGAATTAGTTGATAGTACAAGTATTGCTAACAGTGACTTCATGAAATAACTTTGAGGGTTCATGACAAAACAAAGCTCAGTGAAGATCACTCCATTCAGAAATATTTTTGTGTCCTTGCTGTTCCCCTTGCTGCTTCTTGGACTGCTGCTGTGCACACAGACAGACATATGGCTGTTTCAGAAACATCAGTGATAAAGAGGCAGTTTCAAACTGAAACTGTCAAAACACAGTGTGTCAGCCTGGTCCAGCAAATACATTTACTTGTAAAATGCAGCATGCTGCAAATAAGCATGACTTCTACTCCTACCTCTGAGGGGAGTGTCTCTTCTGGGAGACCAAAAGTCATCTGCAGTCACTCCAGTTTTGACAAGTGAAGGCTACGCCACAAAAGGGTGTCCAAAATACCTCTTTTGCCGGGCACATAATACGCAATGGCTCACCACTGCCACAGGGTGTCACAAGTTTAATAAAGTTTAACAGAATTCAAAATGTTGCAAGGGAGGATGCAGGCAGAGTCCAATTACAGCTTAACAGAGGCTATTACTTTGGTTAACAGCATCAGTAGCTGGGAAATTTGTTATAAATTTTAATGATCAACATCAGCTACAAGCAGGTCTGGGGGAAGTGAAATGACTACACTTCACAACAGCTATCCACTTGAACCAGTTACTTCTAAATAATATATCCTAAACATCTTGCTCCTAACTCAACTTTTGTGCCTATTTAGTCTGGAAATTGTTACCATGCAAAATAACAGGAAATCCTTCTTCAGAGTAACCACAATTTCTTACTTTCAGAGGTCAAAAATAAATTAATAAGTCATGTATTCATAAAACTATTAATACTTTTGAAGCTATGTACTTCTGCAAAGTGATCATCATTGGCTTTGATGCTGCTCCTTTCTTGGAACAGATACTTTTCATTTGGTAACATGGAAGCAGGAAAATATCAGGGGGAGGACTGTGGGAGGACAAGGAGGAGATGAAATGTGCTCAGATGGGTGAATTTTAACTTGGAAGAAAACACCCCACACACCCAGTTTGGGATTTTCATATATATGTGTGTGTGCACACAAACACACACTCTACTCCGTGTGTACTGCATTTTATGTATGTACATACACACAAACACACAGCAGGAACTTTCATTACAGGGTATCATTTTATCACTTTAATATTTAAAGGAATAGTACAATTACTTATCAAATTATAATAGTTTTTCAAGTTTCTTGTGAGTGTGCTCCCAACTCCATGGCAACCCTTTACCCCATTTTTCCAAGCAATTCAGCAGGACTGTTGGTTTACATAGAGCTTCACCAACTAATCTAATGCTTGTGTACAATCATAGCTCCCTAAATCTTAGAAAAGTAAATGTCAAAGAGGCTGCAAATGCATTTTAAATTCTTCTATTTTCAGTCATTAACTTATTTTGTACTTAGCTTTGTAAACATTGACGTTTGATGATGACATTTCAGTTGAGAAGTCTTGAGGGCAGCAGTTTATAGGAATACCACACACTTTGCCAGGATCCCATTTCTGCTTTTTAATACTGCAAAGGCAGCCTATTGCTACAGAATGTGAAGAGAACACAAGAACTTAAAGCCAAACACCTTTGACTCTGCATCTCCAACCTAACAGAATCACAATACAGGTACTCGGCAGATCATGGCAGATCAGAACATTTAAACACATGTAAAACTTGGTTAAGTCTTTTTCCATTTGACAAAACACTTAAGTCTGCTCAGCCCTACAGACACACTTATGCTCACTTTAACCAGAATTTAAGCAGACAGGGATTAAGCACAATTTGAAGATCTCTTTTTCATAAAAGTTTTTTTAGCATGCTTTCTTAGCTGAGTTGTTTCATCACATTTGAAAACAAAATATAAAAATGATGTGCTGTATATGCATACAGCTTGGTCTCTCTCAATGACATAGCACACAAGAAATTCCTAGGCCATTTCTGCATTTTTCCCATATTCTGAATTCCAAAGTTAGGTCAGGGAGCATGGCTTCCTGATTTGGCTTTCTGCTTTTTTCAAAGTGGCTGTAGAACTTAAATTTTGTCTCACCTGCCTTATCCCATTTTCTGCTAGCTAGTCTCTGCTAAATTTTTCTCTTCTGTAAACCAGGTGAAGCTAGTATAATTCAGAAAACTCAGATGAAGTCAGTGGATTTATCCTGGTTATAGATCATGGAGCATATTTAATTTTTATTAATGTATTAAAAAACTACAAGCCTGGCTTATTTTGAAGTAGTGCTCTGAGACTACTAAGCATCAATCTTAGCTCCAACATACACATTTGGACAAGCAGCAATGTTTTCATTTTTAAATATATATACACATACATATGAAATGTGTACAGAAAACAGAAAACTAGTCCTAATATTCTTAAAAATTGAACACATGGTAAACTGATGGAGGATTTTTAAATAAATACTGTAAGCCACTATTTGATTCAAGGAAATGGCTTTTACTTACATATTCTACAATTACATTAATGAATTACCATTCTGAATTATAAACCTGTTTCTCATTAATGTCAAAAGTATGTAAGTAAGAATTTCAAGATTTTTCATAGCTGTAAGACATAGTTTTTTGTCACTCTATGGCAGCTTTCTGCTGATGAAGCAGCTGTTTTACTCTGTGAAGTTACAACTAAATGCTCTTCCTGTGGTGCAGTTTTGAACAAGCCAGTGATGTGATCACACTTGTGTCACTAAGCTTTTCCTATAAAATACATGATGGGAGTTGGTTTTTTTTGTTTTTTGTTTGTTTGTTTTTGTTGGGTTTTTTGGGTTGGTTTTTTTGTGTGGATTTTTGTTGTTGTTGTTTGTTTGTTTGTTTGGGCTTTTTGTTTTTTCTTGGGTTTTTTTTTTGTAGTTTGAACCAGATTTAGGAAAAGTATTGCACATTCCTGGAACAAGAAAAACACTTGTTACCATGCAGTAAAACACTTCTATCCTTCACTGTCCTAAGACTAAGAAAAGTAACATAATGAAAAACTCCCTGAATGCCCAGAAATGTACCAAAGCTATGTGTAACACAGACAGACTCCACATCTCTAATGTCAGAAATGCCAGATCAGTCTTTTTGTTTTAGTTTTCCAGGGGGGTTGAAAAATCCTGACAGGAAAATGCTGTAACAAAAGATGTTTGCAGCATGGCCAGAAGAGAATAGATTCCCTCCCCCCTAAGAATAAATAATGTCTTCCTCCAAATCATAACCTTAAACCAAATATTGGACTGACAGCTTCCACAAAGAAGTAAGAATAGATATAAAATAATGAATTTTTAATCTCCCAAGGAAGCACAACACAACTGAAGAAAGCCAAAAAGAGAAAGTCAGGCCATCAAGGTGGTGATTGTTCACATTTACAGTGATCTTTCCCCAGATTCTCTAAAGACCATAAACTAATGGAACATTAGCAATTGTTGCAGTGTGATGTGGTATTATTCCAATAAGCAATGGCCTATTAGAAATATCTGAGTGAGAAAGGATCTAGTGACTTGCAAAGACCAATGTAAACATATCATTTAGGGAAATTTATTTTACTTCTTTCAGATTTACACTTCCTAGAAAGAGCTTATCTTCTACATTTCTAATTTTTCCTCAACTTAAGGGCTGTAATTTTTCATGCCCTTTTTTGAAAAGCTTCTATAGATTGAACCACCTGAAGGCAGACATCAGAAGGCATATATTGGACTGTTATTCCTTCCTTCACTGAGAACTGCCACTTTTCCATGATGAGGAGAATGCAATTACATAATTATAATTATTTTCTAATTAGCATTATGATATCTAAAACTTTTAATAATCAAGCTGATACAGGAATGCTCACAGAAAGGAAATAAACAGCACATGAGAAACAGTAATATGATCATAAGTTCTGCCTCAAATCAGAAGAAAAGCTTTGGCATTCACTTAAAGGGAAAGTATAATAAATCAAAAAGCCCTCTTACTCCATCAGTTCATCTAAACAAAATATGTGAAATTAAGAATGTGTATTAACTGTTCTTTTCACTTCAACATTTACTTCAAAATGGAACAACATCCATGAAACGGCACAAACAATGCAATAATTGTTTACATGATATTTGTAATAGAGCAAGCCAAGGTATTAAGTCTTTTATGACAGCAAAGATTTAATGAAGTTCCTTTTAGGAACTATTTTAAAAAATAAAATAAAAGTATAAATAAGAAAACCCTCACAAATAAATCACTGAAGAGATTTCAGCTTCCCACCCCAAAACACTCTTGCTGTTGAGTTAGACAGCACTTTACAGGGAAGATACAGAGCTTCCCTTTGAGGAAAAAAGGAAAGAATGCCAATAATTAGCCACCCAGGAGGCAACTGTTTCACAATATTTTTGTTACTGCATGGATTCCATTGTGATAGGATTTGTGAAGACTTACAAGCAGCCTTGGAATATAGCTTCTAATTCAACAATTCTGGCTTGCCATAAGTAACCCTCATTTGTTTGTCAGAAATCATCAAGGTTGTTGTGTTTTGCTTGATGCTTTCAAAGGGCACAGAAAAGCTTGGATTTTGTTTGTGGTACAGTCCAAGAATTCGAGTTAAAACCAGCAATTATATAATGCTGTGCCTGCTTCCATTTAATGAGGCAAATTTGTTATTGTTTTAAAACGCAGAATGGAATACTTACATCTGATTTAAAACTTGCAGATACAAGTAACTGAGTAAAATTAGAATTGTGAAAGCTGATTTTTAAAAGACCTAAATATGTAAGTCCGGATGTAAAAAAGTCATAAGAATTCGCCACGATTCTATCCAAAGATGCTATCAAATGTAAATAAGAGAATTACAGAAGAGTTGAAATGACAGAGATGAATATTGTGGTTTCTTTCTGGAACAATGAAAACATCTTCTCATAACCAAAACAAGTAAAAGATGCTCTGAAAAGACTATTATCAGTACATTTTTACAGTATCTAGAATCACAGTCTGAAAACAAAACACTGACATCAAAGCATGAGAAAGCCAATTTAGAGCCTACTGGAAAAGTCACAGAGCAATTTTCATACCAAAGTTTATGCTTCTAGAACAGAACAGGATTTTAATTTAAACAAAGAAAACCTAACCCTTTTCTTAATGATCTCAACAGGAAAGGCAGAGACAGAGCAGGTGAGACAACCACACGAATCCGTCCATAATTAGTTAGGTGTTTCTCCATGGCATGCATATTACTGGGACAATGCACAACAGCCATGGGAAGTTTCCTGTCTTTTTCCTCAGCAGGTTCCAGCGTGAAAGTGTCAACAATAGATTGTACATATATTTAACTTTTTAAATTTTGCTGGATTATCCATTTAGTACTCTAACACTTCACCATATGAATGTTCTGAAATAAATCACATTGTGGTTTTGCACAATTTCATTTAAAATCTTTAATTGAATTTAAAAAATTTAAAACTGTGACACATTTTAGAAGAAAACTTCACATAACCTGAAATTCTCCATTGTATATTCTAGTTAGTTTCAACTTATGCATTTATTTGCTCCAGAACAAGTATTTTGACCTTTTAAAAAATCAGTACACTCAAGAGAAACCAAACTATAGATCAACTGTAAAACTTCATGCCTAGAACTTTAAGAGGATTAAATGAATCTTAATTCAAATCAACTTTTATTGCACTTTCTCTACTATTCATCTGCATCTGTAATGCAAATCCACATGTATCATTACAGAAAATACAGTAAAAAGAAAAAGTACAAAATTTGAATTAGTACACATTTAATTTTACTCATCAAATCCACAGCTATCTGAAGCAATAGAAATGGATTACTACTAACTCACAATTGGTAGGTAAGCCACATTTCAGCTCCTGCTAGTCCGTTAAGTACACGCTTTCTGTTCTCGGCCTTAAAACAATTAAGGATTCCCTGGCAAAGAATAACTTCATTCCTTCCACTGGTCCAGGGACTGCAGCAGTCTTCATCCAACTGATATGATGTTATAAGCTGGTCTGATTTAGAGCAATCATTATCTTTTGGAAGGAACTGATTTACTACAACTGTAGCCACTGGCCTAACCATACTCTCAAAGCACCAGTTAGAACAAAAGTCATTATTTGAAGCAAAAGTGCTTTAGAGAACACAAATATTCTGTCATTTCCAGATGAAAACATCCCCATCTCAAATAAAGATGTTATTACACTTTAAACAAACACAGGGCTTTGACATCCATCAAATTAATGACTCAAAAAACCACACTAACAAAAAGAGGAAAAGAACTCCAGAACTAGTATAGGCTCCAAGAGAGAGAGCAAGTAGAAAGAAAATTTCTCCCATCTATAAATCTAACATAACTGCAGTTAAATATTTGAAAAAAAGGTAATTTACTGCACTATTCTAATTCTAATCTACATACACGTCTTCCAATTATTACAAAAAAAAATTGTCAACACATCTAGATTAGTGTTACAACTATTAAAAATGAAAATTAAGTCTTTAAGCAAAGTGACAATTCTGCACACAGCAATTCCAATTCTTCCTTCACCTCAAGGCATCTTCCCAGTTATTAACAAGCAGCAGCACCTCAACAGAGTCAGAGCACAATGGAAATAATCAGTTTTAATAGAGAACATTAATACCATACCATATAAACCAGTTTAGGAAAAAACCATACAAAAATTTCATGGCTGTCAAACACTTCAGATTTACAGGCTAGCATTTCTTCCAAACACCGGAAATCTTATTCAAGTATACTTCTCAATTTCTACTCCACAATCTCTATTAAGAATTAACTATGCTTTAATTTGAAATGGCTCCACTCAAAGCCAAGAAAAAAGTTCTAGTTTACATACTGGAATTAAAAAGAAATCCCACAAGCTCATTCACCTCAGACTAAAAACTCAGAAAAAAGAATTTTCAGATTTTTTTCCCACAACATAGTGATTTCATGGAATTGACAGGCAAATCAAATTCTCTACAGCAAGACTACTTGGAAGACCCAAATCAATTATTAATCATTCCTGCAAAGCACTCGTTGCTGTGTCTGAGTTGAAGAATTGCAGCAGGATGGTATCTGGCTAGGAAGCCACACTCTGTGCGCTTCTGTCCTGCAAATCACATCATCTCGGCAAAAAGGTGGCAGCTGGCACAGCTGGAAGGGTCCTGGCTTTGCTCAGCCCCAGAGGAGGTCCAGGAACTTTGCCTCATATTCCCACCTCTGCTGGGTGGTGAGGGAGATGCTTCAGGCAAAAACTGAACCTGGCTTAGAATGTCAGAGTGAGTGAGAATCTCCATTCTTACAGATCTGGAGCATTGAGAGTCATGAAAGAAGTTTAGAATTAACTGGGTAAGCAAAGGAGGAAAGCAAATAAACATCAGAAACAGAAAGGGAAATACTGAGCTTAAACAAGGGTATAATTTTATGGCTACAGACTGTGGGCTTAAGAAAACATCAATTGTCATCTGGTTAGCAGTGAAAACTGCCAGTGAGACTGAAATGGTGATAGTTTTCAGCAAGCACCAGCACTTCAAGAATAGCAGTGATTTTGAGCAGATATCTGGGCCCAAGAAACAGATTAAAATCAGTCTGTCCAGGAGAGCTGAACTCACAATGTTAGCTGGAGAAAAGACAATGCATTGAGCCATCTGGAGCATGGCTCTACCACTTGTGAGAGAAGAACAGGCCACATCTCTTTTCATTCCACTGCAGTTGGAAAATGCCACTTAAAAGCTACACATGAAATTCAAAGGTGAATCTCAATGGTGTGGAAAGGAGGGAAACTAAAAATCTTTAAGTAACTGATCAGCATGAACCATACTTAGAGAACCCTCACAGAGATGAGCATTTCCTCACTTCTGAGACTGTAAGAGAAATATTCATTCATGGGTCACTAATACGGTCACATTTACTTGAAAATAAAAACCAAGTAATGATCAGCACATATTCAAGAGACAGAGTGGTTTTACAGGTAAGGTAGAAAAATGTGCACCTTTGGCATGTATCGAACATACACAGTATGCAAGGTCTTCTAAACTTTTACTGAAGTTTTAAGGCTGCAGCAATCCTGTGGTGCTGGGAAAAATTCGTTTAAAACCTACAGACATCTACTTTTATAACTACTAAATCACAGGACTGTTATTCAATTTCTATCATAAGTTCTGCTCTCATCACAGCCCACAGGGGTTTGAAATTCTACTGAATTGCACTTCTTGACAGAAAATATGAAGTTACTTCAGTAGCATCTTGTTTCTCTACTATGACTTTTCACTTAAATCTTCTGAAGATATTTTAAAGTATTGGCAGCATGGGCAGAACTTGAAACACTCTTTGAGGATTTGCATTTTTAAAATTTTATTTAAATAATATCCCATGTAGGCGTTCAGAAATTTTAGCCAACCTTTTTAGCTTACCAAAATGTGACCTCTGAAGTGAAACACTTACATAACTGGTTTTATAACAATGAGATTATTCCTTTAATAGCAGAAGAAACTACAGACTTGCCAAATCCTTTTCCCCAATATAGCTATAGCAGTTCTAGAGGAAGGCATGACATCAGTAGGAAGAAGGGCATATAACAGGTCAGGAGTGACACCGGCGTGGGAGGAGGGAATCCCTCAGCCTTGAATTAGCACAGACCCCCAGAAAGTGAACTTGCAGCCCCTCCAGCCCAAACAGAAAGGAAATGTCTGAATCATCAGAGAGTCCTCCCACAAGGGAGTTTGTCCTTGAGGGCAGAATTAATGAAAAAGACATCATGAACTGGAAAGACAAAAAAAAAAAAGTGGTAGATTTCTGCACTGCAGGACAAGCAAATATGCCTTCAGAATTCAAAAGGATGCCCACAAGGAGCAGAGGGCCACATCATGCCACCAGCAAACACTGCCATGGAACCACACTGCAGCATTTACAGAAATCATTTGAGAACTTCTGAATGTCAGACTCAACTTTCAAACTAAAAAAGAGATATGAAAACTGAAAGAAAATATATATTTCGGTCAGGATAAACAGGAATCATACTAATTTTTTTCATTTTGTTTCACACATCTTTATGTGTAAGAGAATGACAAGCTTCATCAGGTGGCTTTGCAGTGCAGGAGCAGCCAATTCTTGCACTGCATTTCATGGACTCACAACATTAGACATGTAATGCAGCTCAGTGAAAGGTGCTCTGCAAGAGTATTTCACCTCCCATCAAATCAGAGCTGTGAACTTCTCATCAGAGATCAAAATTACACATCACTATCAAACTTTGCAGTAATTTCATAGACATGGAGAATGCAGCAGGTCTAAAAATACAGTAATTATTTCTAAACTGGAAAGTTTAAAACCTGATACTGGTACAGAAATATAGCCTTCAGTAAAATCTGTTCTCTCCTTGAAACAAGACTTTTTCTGTTTCTTTGCAACACAGAAAGTCAAAAGAAGGATTTGTTATAAATTTTCACAGTACATGGCAGAAGAGATGATTGTAAAAGAGGCTTCAGCACTGAAAATTTGATGTCTCGTGTGGAGACACCATAAAACAAAGACAGGAATCAATTAAATTAAATTATTTAATTAACAGCAATTTGTTCTACAACAGTTTAAAATATGGATGAGACAACCAGCTGCTAAACAGAACAACTCATTAAATAATTTAACTGGATTAATTATTTTCTACTTTTGATGTCATTTACTTGTATGACACATAAGTCTGTGGTTTATAGTCAAGGTAGAAATTAATTTTATCCTTTGCTTCCATTTTTTCTAAAATTATTACTTTGTTTCTAGCTGGAAGTGTTTTATAAACACTCAGCTTATTATTATTTTCAAGTACTACGAAAGGCAAACTGGCTCCAGTGCTTCCAGAAGGGGATCAGTTATGTACAGTGTGATCAAATACTTATTGAAAAAAAATCCCAGGGAGGTTTTAAGTGGGATGTGCGCATACTGCAATTCTATTATACAGGGACAAGAAAACATAAGACAACCTCTCATTCATGCAGGACAAATAGTGCACCAAAAGCACAAATTATGCCTAATTACAGGGTATAACTCTGTCATCTTTCTTTTTATAACCCAGCCATTTACACACTTTGATTTTTACTTCCATTTGGATTTATTAACATCAAAGCTTTGTCATCACTTATCTGTTTCTACAGACTTTTTTACCTGAGGCAATAAATAAAAACTTCTTTGCATTTCAGCTTTTCGGATGCAAGGAAGGTTTAGTCTACATTGTTCTTATGATGTTTCATGCTTATTAAACTTTTGTATGTTATAAAGTTTATTGCCCTTGGCATACCAATCCTAAATGTACTATAATTAAACTGACTCTCATTGTGCATAAATGCATTAGCACTAACCTATGATAAATTTTATTCTTACTCTTCTCATGTAATTATACTGTCTTGCATAAAAGTGTAATGGACAATTTAGTCTAATGCATTGTTTAGCTTTTTGTCAAACATAAAATGGCAATGAATTTTTAATTAGTATATATGGGTTTTCTTCTCTATAGAGATTACAGCAAAAAACGCCACACAGATGACCATCCTTGAAGAAAAGGAGAAAGTAAAGATTTTCTAAAAGGCTACATGTTTTTGTATGTTTTTAATTTTTTAAACAGCTCTGTTGCAAAAAATAGTTTAGACAGTCATGCTGAAGAGATACCTCTCAAATTAAAATCAGAGAAAGATGAGGACAGATGAAAGCTATGTTTATACAAACATAAATATATTGTTTAAAACTCATCTGAAGAGAACAACTGCTTGGATTCAAATTCCTGCTCAAGAATTAAAGGGATATTTCAAAATAAATGTCTCTTGAAGCAAATACATTATATTTGAATCAAGAGAAGACTTTATCACTTTCCCTGTCCAATATGAATAAGATCTCTAATCTAGAGCAATCTTTTAATGTTATTTTTACTCCTCCCCTGTCTCCCCATTACAATGAAGAAAAGGTTTCCTCACTTTTCTTCTAAAAGGAGAATTCAAGTAGGGTGTAGTGTAAATGTAACTGCTGATGTTATCTCACTTCTACTTGTATACTTCTGTTCAGGGCAGTCATTCAATCAGAAACTTCTTGAAAAATACAGGCTAAAGAAACAATATTTTAAAAAAATTCCACTTACTCTCATAAGTGGGGAAATCTATAGCTTTGTATCTTTAACCAGCTCTTCAAAGCCTAGCAATGACAAAAATTCAAAGCCTTCTCATAAAATCTACTTAATTATTTTATTAATTGCAATTCCAAAAGATTTCCCTAACATCTCCTTTGAGTTTTTCTTGATAGTTTCAACAGCTGTTACTTATCAAAGGCTACTATCAACAAAAGCAACTATTTCTTTATTTCTTCTGCAACAGTCTTTTACCTATTAGAAAACCACACTCTTTTCTCCGCTGTTTTTCCTTCCACAGGCTAAACAAATGAAGCATCCTCTAAGGGATTCCTCCTATCTTCTGATCACCTGTGATACCTCTGTTCAGCCTCAAAGTGGTTCAAGTTTGCTTTGCAACATCTATCCCCAAGAAGAAAACAGTGTTCAAGCAAAGATTTCAATAAAGGTTTAACTTGGCTTCTTTAATTGGCTGAACTTCTACCCATACATCCCAGTGACAGGATTATCTCTTGATACAGTATAGTGCTATCAAATGAAAACTCCTATAAAATCCTTTTCTGAAGGACTTCTATGATTTATTCATGGGTGTCATGTCTTCTCATCTTCACTGGATCTCTCCTACTCATGCGCAGATTATTTTTCCAGTTTTGCAAGATCTTTCTGAAATACTGTCTTGTTCTCCAGTCTTTCTTGAGGTTTGTGTCATCTGAAGAGTGATTCCAGCTACCATTAAGTACATCATGTAAAAAAACCAAAAGGGAATCAGCCTCCAGGCAGGTCTGTGCAAAACTGCTCAATATACCTTTTCATTTTAAGAGCAATACATTGACAATAATCAACAGAAATACAAATCCAATAAATTTTGCACTTACTGTACACCAATTTCTCCTACATCACATATTTGTGCATTAGTTATAAAAATGTTACAAAAGACAGACTTATGGCTTTAAACTTATGGATTTAAATAAAGTAAAAATATATGATAAAAATAGAAACAAAGCTACTGCTTTGTTTCTATTGACAAGTTCAACTGTTTGATCATACGGAAAGATTAAACTAATTTAACATTATTTATTCTTTGTAAGCCCATGCTAGGAATTGTTCATCTCTTCATTATCTTGCGCATAAATAAAAACTGTTTAACAGATTTTATTTTTTAGAACATCAGTATTAGGATGGCTGAACCCTCCCTCCTCGACTCTTCTCCCTGCTTTGACAACTGGTACATTTATCTTTCCCAGTCCTCCAGTATTTAATCCACCCTACACCATATTTCAGAGATAAGGCTGCTATAAGATAGCTTAGGAGGTGATCTGTTAATGCAAATAGCAAATGTGTGCAGCACTGTCCCCAGATGAGTTAGAGGATATAGTTTTACCCTCCCTTCTCATATTTCCTACATAGGCACCAACTGGAAAAAAAATCTCAAGAAAGGCAACTTGGAAGGCAGAACTTTTCCAAGAAGCAGCCTATTTGCCTCCATACCCTCAAGAAAACCACTGCAAAAACACTGCATTAATTTGAAGTAATCTAAACTTTGTAATCTCCTTGTCTTTTACGATGTATCTCACCTGCATCTGTATTACTAGCAATTTTTTTTTTCACTTGAGTATCTTCTGGAAATAAAAAAAAACCTGGTAAGGTAAATCCAATGGGATTATAATCACCTGCACCACCTTTCCCACTTCAGTTTCAGCACCAGTAGCCTACAGTTATGTAGCAAGGGCGTTGGGAAACACACAGTTCTGGTAGGAGCACGTCAATATCTGAACTTGGCTTCCACTTTGAAGGTGTTTACACATAGAGAAACTTTCTACCTTTTCTAGTCTGTCTTATTGTACTTTCCTAATCTAAAACTGAGACAAAAAATTTCACTTCAATTTTGAGGTGCTTATTTTTCCTTTATGTTTGGAGTCATAGAATAGTTCAAGTTAGAAGGGATCTTTTAAAGGTCACCTCCGAGTCCACCTCCTCTGCTGTGAGCAGGGACATCTTTAACCTCATCAGATTGCTCAGAGCCTCACCCAACCTGACCTTGATTGGATGTTTCCAGAGATGGGCCATCTTCAGACCTCTCTGGGCAACCTGTTCCAGTGTTTAACCACTCCCATTGTAAATTACTTCTTATACATAAGATAATTCAAACCTTGTCCCATTTGAAACCATAAGCCCTTGTCCTGTTCCTACAGGCCCTGCTAAAAATGTTTGCTCCCAGTACTCTTATAAGCCTCTAAAAGACTCTATCAGCCTTCCTGGGAAGTTTCTCTTTTTAGTTTTCTGTTGAAACTCCAATTATTTTCTACACTTAATAACTGAGATCCCGTGCTCTTAAATCACTGCATTATTTAATTTTTCAAAGTTTGTGCTTGAATCTGAAACTAAATCAAATCAAAACTCCTATGCATTTTTAAATTTTATTATTGTTTTTAAGTCAAATTGATTTTTACATATAAATACCATCATCCAAGCTTCTGCAACATCCTCACTAAAGAAGATTTAGTCTATAAGCATGATATTCCTTTGAAGGCACACATCTACACTGTGAAAAAACATGGCTGCTGCCACACCCAGGAACACAGAAGCTTTGCCACTATTATTAGCATTTGTTTGCTGGTTAATAACTGGGGAAATTATTCCATGATTAGTCCATTTTGGAAAAAGCTGGATGGGGAATGCTCACACAGCTTGGCTGCAGGGTGAGCAGCAGCTCTTCATGATGGTGGAAAACACAATAGAGGTGGCAAACTTAGTACAGGAGAGAAACTGTCCATAAAGTAAATCTCACCTACTTACTGCTTTCTGCCATCTGTTCCTTTACAGATATATTCTCATCTAATTAACTTTTTCCTCCATGGTAAAAATACCAGACAAAGAAACTTCTATGTCATGAATTCAAACTTTTATCTTCTTCCTTGCTCTTAGTTTATATACTTTACATTGGACATTCTGTCCCAGAATCCAGGAGCAATTTGTCTCAGGCATTCAGCTGGGATACATCACTGTCATCTTTTTTCAACTGCTTTCCAGTAACTGAAGAGCCCCAAATGTCCATCACTATCACCAATGACTTCCTGATTATGCTGCATCTTGAGCTTCCCTCTCTAAGATATAGGACAGAAAGTACCAGAACATCAACACCTGGCTCTAACCATTGTCCACAACTTGCACTAAGTTGCTTCATCACTTCAGCAGAAAATTGGCAATGTCATCTGTTGCCACAAAAGGCAGCTCAGAGACTTACACAGCACAATGCTTTTCCTTCAGCTTGCATCCACATTTATGATTCTCATTCTGCAAAAATCCTATCCCTTTATGATTTGAAGTTTTAGATCCGTTACCTTCTTCATGTTGCACATTGAAAATTTATTTGCCAGAGCTGATATTTTGATTCAGGGCTTATTATAGGCATTTTGCTAAGTATTATAAATTTAATAGTTCTGTCATTGGGAATTAAACAAGAAAAATCCTAGAGTATGGGTATCATGTTGCCTTCCCACATGAGGTCATGACACCACAAATACTTAATATTATTTTGGAACTCATTAAGAAAAAACAAACAAGGCAGTAGATAAGGTTCAAAGATGAGCTATAATAATGATTCAATCTTGTAAAACATATCTAGAGCTGAGAGCAATTCATTTTAGTGCTGTTCTTAGCTAGAAAAATATTAAAGTTTCTTTGTTTTGATGTGTTTTACCTACAGTCCTAACAAGATTAAACAACAAGAAGATGCAAGTTTCAGACTGGGGAGGGAGAATAAACAACAGTGAAGTGGTGAACTGATGATATCTGTAAGAATAGCAATGAAGATGGCTTTCTTAAGCCATACAACAAGCCAGTGAAAAAACAACTAGAGTGTTTAAGATGCAAATATATACCTTGCTCTTTTATGACTTGTAAAAATAATTTAAGACAAGTAGCACTGAAAAAGACTATCACTGCAACTGGTTGAAGTACCAGAATTCCTATAAATCTAAAGGCACACTATCTGCCCAGGGCTGGGAGCCCAAAACACCAAGCTTCATGCACATGAGCCTCCTGCCACATGCCCACACACAGCTGGAACCATACCAGGCAGCTGCCTTAAGCCATGAACTACGTTACCTGGAAGGATGCCTCTCTCCCTCTCACATACAGTGCACAAGAGATGTTTTTTGTGATAAAAATCACAGTTATCTTATTTTTGAGGACTTAAATACAGTCAGACACTCTGTGTCCTTGTGCGTATATGCACAAAAAACCAAACAGCTATATATTAACAGCTGTACTCAGAGTCCTATTAACTGGAAAATAATGGCACTGGTATAAACAACTTACGAAGTACACGGTATCAAATATTTTTGTGCATGTTTTTTCTCAATATTATTGAAAATTTAAAATCTTGATCTTCAAAAATATATACCTGCTTTTTAATTATCCTTGAAACAGAGCAGCAAAATTTCATTAGAAATAAAAACTCTCTATATATTGCTTTGGCATACATAGACAGACTAATTGCATAATTTTTTTCAAGGAAACCAGCAATTTCTTAGTCTCAGACAATCTGTGTTTCAGAACATTTCAAACTTAAAGCAGCAACACATCTACAAGCACCATCAAACACACAAACCCACAGAAACCACTAACCTGGGGATCTGCTTATAGAATTTATCTCTGCTGTGTTCTCCACTTCACTGCAGGACCAGGCAACTGTGAGAGACTGGCAAGTTAATGGCTCAGACAATCAACCACTTCCAAAAGCACCGGGGCTTTGCTGACAACACCCAAAGTACCAGCCCAGGTGCAGCAGGGGTGCACACCCACCTCTGGAGGCTATATTGTTGGATTTCTATAGATAACATAACACAAAAAGCTACATTTTAAATTTTGTACCATGGTACCAAGTACCATATTCTACCTTAATGCTTTAAAGCTTGCAGATAAACATTTGTTGTTGAACCTCCTGAGAATTTTGCTGGTTGTCCCTCACACTGCCCAGAGTAAATCAAACAACCTTCCCCTAAAGCTGCCGAGTGGGCTGGGCCACAAGAACAAAACTCTTGTGATTTCAACTGCTACAAAATTCCTATAACCTTGCATCCTAAACCAGATTTACATGTCATTTTCTCCAAAGATATATACACTAAAAAGAGTAAATGCACAAGAAAAGACATTACTTTTGTATAGCCATTTGTATAGCCTCATCTCAACTGATGAGGGTCTGGAAAACAACCACTGGTAGAATGACAGATTAAATGTACTTAAGAAAAAAATATTAAATGAAGACACAAAGATGTTCTACTTCCTGTAATTTCTAACAATGGGAGTGCACCTCCCATTAAACTTATCCACTATAATTTGATTAAACCATTGTCATTGTTGAGAGAGAACTGCTTAAGCACAGAATTAGAAACAGCAGTGTCTGTTCCAAAAGCTATAAAGAAAGGCAGTAAATCAGACAATGTTAGAAAGGGAAGACAACTGGAAAAAATATAAGTAATCCAGAACCAAAATATGCCAAAATATGAGAACAGATCTTTATAAATGTTAGGACAGTTTCAGAGGGAAATTAAAGGAGGAAATTAATTCATTAGACCTCTAAAGTAATGCAAGTAATAGGAAGAAGTGAACAGTAAGATTCTATACAGATTGAAAACTAGCAGAGAAGTGTGTGAACATGAATACACAGTTTTCCCCATAAAAATTTTAAACAGAAGTTCAATATGATAAATAGAAACCACAACTACAACAAAACATCGTATGGTACAAGCAGGATATCAGAAAATGAGAATAAGGTGGGTGACAGTCATGGTTAAAAAATGTGACCAGAGATATAAGTGGCTGACATTTCCCAGGTCATAACACTTACCAGCAATGTTAAAGTTCTGCCAGGTTGTTCAACTCAGACAGTTTTGGCAAAAAATTGCCCTCCACAGTAGACAGCAGTAAGGACAAGGGAATTTGAGAAACAATTCTTTTAATGCTCCTATAAGGCAGAGCTAATTGAACATTGTGAAAAAAACACGTTTTTAACAGCTGAAATTCAATGTACATAAGCTGAATGTAAATTCATGAAGAAGGATAGAGGGACATAATGCATAAAACCAGACAGAAATACATAAAAATTAGCAAAAGAAAGGAAATGCTAATTGATGTGAAAGAACAAAGAGAAGACGCACTAATCATCACAAATAATACAAATTCCTAAACAATGTACCCAAGGACAGGTAGAAAATGCAATTCTTTTGCTAAAGAATAAAAAGTGATACATTATTTAATTGTGCAATCCCAATTAATCAGGATCCCCAAGGAACACAATTCTCAAACTGACTATAGAAGCACAGCCAAGCAGACTTCAAGAGCTGACAAAACATCTTCTGGTTGCAACAAAACAATCATTCCAAGACATATCTGGTATTGAAGAGTTTCAGGTTTTATTCACCAACAAACTTCAGCATAGCAGCAGCCACATAACTTTGATATTCAACAAAACAGTGCAAGTAATGGCCTGCCTTTAAATACCACTGACAAAAGAAAAAGAAAAAAATCCAGTCAAATTAAAAGGAAGAAGAAATTGTACAGGATCATGCACAGTCTTAGAGTGGTAAGTTTGAGCATATTTCCTTCCCTTCACAAGTTATGCCTTGGAAAGTAACTGATAATCAGCAAATGCCAGACCAAGGAATGCCATTCAAAGGGGAAATGAGCAGTGTAAAAAACATCCCTCTGAACACAGAAGACATGGTTTACAAAATGAAAGAAATTATGCATGGGCTAAAAATAAAAGTATTCTGCAAAAGTACTAATGTTGTGTATTGAAGTAAGGGCAGGTAAGTTTATACATGAGTCTATAAACATTGACAAATCAGTCCTTTCAGCAGAATAACTGTTTAAAGGCAGGGACATTTTTTCATTAGTATCCTAGTATTCTAGCATACTGGTGACCCTAGCCCCTATGACTGGACTTTTAAATGTAGATGGTTACGAAATGGGAACAAGGGGAAGTCCTAGCAGCAGACTATCACTTTTAACATTAAAGAACAGTCATTTCTTAATAGAGAAAATTGCTCACAAGAACTTACAGAGAAAGACCATTTATTCAACAACATAAATCTATTTTTGACATAAGAACTGGCAGCCATTACCAACTTACGAACATTATATCTAAGAGAGAAAGCTCAAATTCTAAGACACTCTTAAGAACATATAACCTAAAGTGCAGCACAGTTTGATAGACTAAATCACTACACTCACTGCAGAGTGCTCACTGCTGTTCCTTTTCTTAAGGATCCCTCAGAGGCAGTAAGGCACCAAATCCTGGGCCACATATGCTTTCTAAATAGGATTAGAATTTATAACATATTCTTGTTCACCTGACAACACAGGAATGGTATTTTTTGCTTCCCTTATAGATGCAGATGCATTAGCAAGGCTTTAGCTTAGCTGAGAAAGCTTACTGTTCGTGTTTGGTTCAGCTGACTTTAACAAAGGACTATGCAAAATGAGCTGTTTTGCAGGTAACTGCAATCCTTCCTGGCTTGGAAATCTCTAGCAAATGTAACAATTAATTGAGGATTTCTGTTGAAATTGCAGCAGAAATTAAGCACAATAGTAATGCTCATACAACGTAGCATATTGCTGATTATGTAAAGCCTAACTTAAACCTCTTGCCTGCTTTTGAAAAGGTAACATGTTGGCTATTGCATTTTTGATATTTACGGCTGGATCCAGAATTGGCAACTGCTGCCTGCAGCTTACAGATGGACAAAGGAACTTTTAAACCATATCAAGAAACAGAAAGTTTTTCAGCACAGCATACAGTACTCCCTACCTCCAATGCAGCTGTTTCTTTATTTGATAAATGTAATTAAAGACATTTCAGACTTTCCCCAAGCTTATCTTCTGCTGAAAGTTTTCAGCAGAACAAAACAGTCATGCTGTGGTGATAAACAAGCTACTGGTTCTGGGCCACCAGCATGCCAGATAAAGCACCACTTCTGCATCTCTTGATTAGTTTACAGCTTTGGGATCACAATGTAGACCAACCTCAAGAAATCTGTAATTTTCTCTCAGATGTTTAAAGAACATATTGTCCTTATCTCGTGAAGGCAATTTGTGTTATTTCTTGCTCTAGGAGAACTTCTGAAGACAGGATGAAGAAATGACTAAGCACATTATGTTCATCCAACCTAGATGGAACAAGTATATTCACAAGCAGGAAGGAATTCTGCATAAGTATCTGCATATTTCTGGAATCACATGTGCTAGATTTCTGGAAAATTTCTGTATTGACAATTTCATTATTTATTACAAATAGGATTCATTATGAAAGGAACATTCTTGCTAAAAAGAAGCTTTTAATTTAACTTTATACTTGTTAATTATACACTTGTATTCAACAGCACATAACAGTCTTTGATAAAACATTACAGTGCATTTCTAGCTACCTGAAACATAAAAAAGAGACAGCTGTCTCTCTGACACCAAATACTCAAAACCAAAAGAAGATGCTTCATGGCATGATCAGGTGTTAGATGCTGCCATTTTATGCTGCAGGCACTAAAAACTTTTGCATTCAGTGTTTACTGAAAAGAGAAAAAAACCCAAAAAAGCTGAAAGCCAGTAAATCCTGAGTAAAAGACAGCTCCTCCTTAGGCTGTCCAAACTCAAATGGATAGCACACTACAAAAACTGCCACATACACTTTCCCAGTTTCTTTCATCTGAACCTGGATGGCTGTTCTTATGTTTTTGTAAGAAAAGAATCACTTCTCAACCATGAAATGAGAAATATGAGGGAGCAGTTAGCAGAGCACAAACTACAAAACCTCGAGCTATGTGAGTCACTTTCTTAAAATTGATTTTAAAAATGTCTTACAGAGAATATCAGGTGATGTACTTTTCCTAAGGCAAGCAAGAATAACAGTGAAATCCATCTTTTTTAATTCCAAGTTCAGTAAATGGCTACAATGGCCACAATCTTGTACAACTAACATCAGAGGTTAGGAAAGCTTCCTCAGGAGGCTCAATCATACAGTACTAAATTCCAAATGAAAAAAATATGTCTGAGGGTAACAGAGGAAATAATACTACTTGCACAAGTTAAGACATTTCAGACAACGGCAAGTTTCACTAATAATCAGAATAAAGTTTCTATATTAAATGAAAGACTAAATATTATGTGATTTTCCACAACAAATAAAGGTAGGGCCTCTGTGTATTTGACGTCTCCAAGCTACTTACTGAGATTTAATGATATTTTCCACCTCTCCAGTTGTGCTTACACTTTTGCAAGTCTGGAAGTGCCTGAAAGGGACTGTTTTTACGTATACATATTTTCTGTTAAGATTGTTTTCATGTCTGTATTCATTACCCTCTCTATAAATCTGTTTTGTGAATAGCTGGACCATTAACACTGAAATAATGACTACCTGTGGATTCCATAATCCTAAAGGCTATTATTTTCAATCAAGACAGCTAAGTTGCAAAAACCAAACCCAAAAACCACAGAGCCAGATACAGTCCAACAACACTATTAGACTGTACATCATGAACAACATTCTTACTCAACTTCTGTGGAATGCAAATACCATCTAATTGGAACAGCAAGAGCTCAAAACACTCCTAACTTTCCCCAGTGCCCATTCCTTTAATTTAGAAAATACAGTGTTAAAAGAATGTTAGAATTGCCGCGTCAATCAGTTCAAAGTTAAAGAGGCCAAATATTCAACATTAATTCAAGAGCCATGAAATCCTGCTGTGCACCTCCACCAAACTTCTTTTTAAATCCATCTAGATCCTCTTTATTTCAATTCATACCCATTGTGTCTTATCTCCATCATTCACCACTGTGAAGCATCTGGCTCTGCCCTCTTCATTACCTTCTCCTGGACATTGGAAAGATGCTATTAAGTCCTCTTGAAACTGCTTCTTCTCCAGGTTCAACAAGTGCAGACACCTCCAACTTTCCTCACTCAGCAAGTGTTTCAGCCCTCAACCACTTTCATGGCTTTCCACTGAACTCAGACCAGTTTGTCAATACTTTTCTTGCACTTGGGAGTCTAAGACTGGAAGTATTTGGACTACGTATGTCTAAGAAATGCCAAGGCCAAATGCCTTTTTCTTCCCTCAATATACTATTATACAACCCAGTTTAGACAGCAAAATTATTCCTTCTGTAAGCTGTCATAAAAATTAGAAACCTCTTTTGATGCAGGAACACACAGTTCACAATGCCACTTACATCCTGAATCAAAGAACCACTAATCATAACTGTAATACACTCACATTAAACCTGTTTGGAATAAAATTTGTTACAAATTTCACCAAAGTAAGCTACATAAAAATGAAGAGGCAGTTTAAAAGAATTGCCTCAAAGTGTAAATGCTTGCACGTGAGAGGGATCTTCCATCAAAACCACCAATATGGTTAAACATACACCACTTATTAAAAACAAGCAAGCAAGAATAACAAAAAAAGCCCTTGCAAAAACCAGCTTGATTAAAACCAACATTGCAGAATATTATTTTAGGTAGAAAAGCATCTTTTTAAAAACAGATGTTGCTCCTTAACAATGAGAACAGGAGGGGGGAGGATATAAACAAACTGGTTAACTAGAAATTGTAAAAAAGGAAAGCAAAGTAAGTTTTAAAACCAACTTTCTAATAACCTTCTCAATTCACATTAAAACCAACTGTTTCAAGAACAAGCACAAAGATAAGAAAGAATCAGTAAAGCAAACATGAAATCGACACATGAAAGGAGAGCTCAAACAAAAACACTAAAAAAACTACATTGATCTTTTTTCTCCCTGATTCTCACAATAGAAGAGCAGATGGAATTTGCCACAACAATCTTTCTCCAGAGGGCTAGAAGAGAGACAGCCTTTTATGCAATCTGCATAAGTTAATCTAGATAAAACCATTAACAAGTTATCAAGATCAGACAGTATTCACCCATAATTTCCAGACAAAGTAAAATATTAAACAGTTGATCTAATGACTGTGGTGTGAAATTTATTTCCTAAAAATGCTCTATAAGACTGCAATGATACTCAAATGGCCTACCATTTAAATAAAAAAATTAGTTTTCTGGGAGCAGCAAGGGAAGTTTGGTATAGGTAAGCCAGGCCTGCACCAAATAAAACAATTTAAACTGTAGCAAAACCAGCAAGACAAAGCATATGGATAAATAAATCCAGCAGCTTTTGTAGTGGGAAGTCATTACTACTAGTAGCAGCTGAAGAATTGATAAGCAGCTGCATGTGATTTCAGTATCAGGACATATCTCAATTTTCAAGAAGTTTGGACAAGCTATCTAACATAAAGTAAGAAACCTCCCAAACAAACTGTGCTAACACAAGACAAAAGGGAAGATCCTAACAGAACTAAATAACTGGTTAAAACAATTGCAAGCAAGAGTGAAAATAAAGCATTTTCCATATGAGAGATTTTGCCAGCAGAGCTCCTAGAGCCAGTGTCATTCAACATACCTGAGGTCTAGAAAGCCAGTTTAAATAAAAGTCAAAAGGCTCAGTAATTATTCAAAATTATTTGGCATGACCAAAACCAAATCTGATCAAAAGGTATAAATGACTGTAGGATAAAATTTCATGTAAGTGAAAAAGAAAGCACATGGAAAAACAAATTACATGTGATCATAAAATAGAATGATAGAATCATTGGCTGGTAAAGACCTCCAAGACCCTCAAGTCCAACCTTCCACCAATTACCACTGTGCCCACTAAACCAACCATTTAATGAAGTGCCACTTCTACTTGTTTTTTGAACACTTCCAGGGACAGTGACTTCACTACTTCCCTGGACAGCCTCTCCAGTGCTTAACCAATCTTTCCATGAATAAATTTGTCCTAATATAAAACCTGAACTTTTCTTGCTGCAACTTGAGGCCATTTCCCCTTGTTCTATCTATCATTTGTTATGTGGAAGAAGACCTCCAAGAACGACAAAACTGTAGAATGTTTCTTTTCAAGTTACTGACAAGAAAGTTTAACACACAACAGGGGACTGTTAAGCAGGGCTATTTTCTAATACAGATAACCTGAAAAAAGTAATTAGAATACCGATATTTAATAAAGATATACAAGGAAAAATTACAATTCTAATGAAAGCATCAGCAGGCAGCCAAGTAACTACAGGAAATTAGGTGTATTTTCACACTTCAGCTCAAAGTGAAGACTTTCACACTTTCTACTGCAGATATATTAATACATCTGAAAAACAGTTTTTGCAGCTGGTATGTCAATATCTTTATTGCTACACAGCAAGGTACCAGTCTCTTGCAAAGGCAGACTTCTAGTAAATAGTTGTCAGCAAGTCCATGCGTGACTGAAGTCAAATTACAAATAGTAAAGGAACGGGTTTTTGAACTTAATGCCAGCTGAATATCATGTATCTAATCCATGAAAGAATTACAGACCTTAAGTCTGCTATTATTTTACTATCCATACCACTTACCTTTCAGTCTGCTCCACAGCTTTATTTAAACTTACTAATCAATGATACTTACCATTGGTACCTTACCACTAACAGTTTCTACATTTATACAACAGGAAATATATATTTTATATAAAAATATTTTATATTTTTAATTATCTATGTATAGTATTACATCTGCAAAATTTATAAATACCTAACAATGTTGCTAGTAAAATTAAATATGCCTTTAAGTAACAAGCAATTTGGTTAAGTCCCCTGAAATCTCCACATCTAACTTTAACATTAACTTATCAAATGGAGGTCTTTCTTGTCAATAAGAAAAGATTTGAATGAGGAGAACTGCTTCCTAAGAGAAAAACAAAGAAAAGCCACTACATTAAAAAAAACCACATTAGAAGAAACCCAACTGACACAACACTCAAACACTAACACATCCTCCACTTAAATTCCAGAACACAAGTACAACTGTAATTTTCTACGCTCATCATAAGAAAGATCTTGCCCAAGATCTCTGTTCCCCAAGCACACACAACACAATATGACAGATCAATGCTTCTGCTTCTTTTCTGGAATGACACACCACACCAATTTTGGCCATCTTTCTGACAGACCAGTAAAAGCACTGCAATTTTACTCACAGTTAAAATAAAAGCACCTATATGTTAATCTTTTATTTAAATTACCTAAGTTACTAACTGCTTAAGAAAACAATCTACACAGTTATTGAAAGGTACTGAAAGAGCCATGTGCTACAATGAAAACTCATCTTTTCATAAATGAATTATTACAAAGAAAATAGTTTCTTGTCTTCTAACACAGTAAGAGCACAGATATTTATTACAAAGCACTTCACAAATTCCAGTTAAATTCACTGATTGTTGCTAGGAGAGTGAAGCAGAACAAATGATTGTAAAAACAACATAGGTCTGAGGATTTTTAAATACATACATGCACAGTAAGTACCACTACACTTTGATGCATAATTTTGGAGGGGATGTCAGGAAAATCTGCAATTATTAGTGAATTCATGTGAAAAACTAGGAAACAGAATTTGACAGTCTGGTCTAAAAAGTGAATCAATTACTAAGATGAAAACCCAGATCAAGAAGAACGAAAACTGCTGTGTTAATCCTTCTTGGGCATCACATTACTCACAAATTCCACATTCTGTATATTTAAATATGGATTTAGGGTAAAGAATGATCACAGGCAGAAGATCTGACACAGAAGATTAATGATAAGTAAGGAAGACTATGTGAATGGTCTGTGAATGGCCCAGCATAACACAGGATTAGCATGTTAGAGAACAGTATCTTCTCTCACAACTGCTACATGCCATCACATCACATAACAATGCTAATAAAATGTTAGTCATCATCAAGCCTTATCCTTTTTAAGATGCAGGCATCAAGTACGGACACATACATGGATGCAGTAATTCAAGAAAAGCAAGAAGTTTTATTTTATTCCTGAAGTAAAACCACACATGATATAGTAAAAACTCACCCTTTTTTTAGAAGCAAGACAGTATTTAAAAGATTTTAAAAAAAAACTTGTAATTTAATACATTTATATATAGAAACTAAAAATATTCTACATATGAAGCAACTTCAAATGATCGATACATCTTTAGGGCTGGGAAAGAGGGGTCCCAAACAAATATTCAAGACCCTGCCATACCCGATATTATTCACACCCCATACCCAAAGCACCTCATTCAGACAGGCAGCACAGAAGTCACTTCTCTGGTGAAACACCAGCGTGTGACAGCTCCTAGCACACAATGCTGGCCATCATTGGATCATAGTTTTGAATCTTCTCTGCTTAGAAAGTATAGAAAGGAAGGTAATTAGCTGGGCTGAGCAATAACCAGAGCAATTTACTGATAAAACACAGATTCTTATGGTTTCTACCTGGGCTTTAGGTAATATAGTAATTTTGATTACACTCTGAATGTATGATAGCATCTGAAAGTATTATTTAAATAAAGCACTGCCTAGTTCTTTCACTGTAGTGTTGCTGTCTGACATCTCTTAACTTCATAGGTCACACGTCAATTTAGCAACCACATAGTAAATTAATTTTTCTTCAAGTAACCTTCAATCAAGTTTTTCTAAGCTATTATTTTTTTCACTTCAAAGATCAGAAGCTTTGGGATGCCACTCCCACATCAGCTAGCAATGTCCATTTCTAACAATGATTTGGAAGACCTGAAGGGAACTTCCTAAAAACAATTATGGATTTAGGAGGAATACCAAACAACAAGTTCAGTACAATGAGCATTCTTATAACATGTGTTGTACTTCTAGTTTTTCTCAGATATTGACGTTATCAACTTAGTTCACTGGAACATCAATGAAGTGTGCCAACCAAGAGGCAACCATGAAATATGTTGTGTCTCAGTTAAAAAACTTTTTTTCACACTAGAGGAACTGGTTTTGGCACAAAACTGAACTCAAAAGCCCATATCTCTCCCCTTCCTCTTCTCTCCACCAGTACACGCTATAAAGTATTTATTTCTTATAAAACCAAGCAAATCTAATAAAAATAAAATGAAATTTCAGATGTTTTAAAATAAGTAATACCAAATGAGATTTTTTGAGGTCTAGTGTGTCTGCTTAGTTAATCCAGGATTGATTTCAATTAAGAGGCAAGTCTAATGGAGCCTACAAAGACATTACAGCAATTTTTTCCTTATCCTGTTCATAAAATAAAATCAATTTAGCATTTTAATCAGAGAAAACCTTTAAAGAAGCCTTTAACAGTTGATACTAGGGAATGCAATTTCCAGTCCTTGAAATTTCACTCATCTTTCTAAATCTGTCAATTACCCCCATAGCTAATGTTACATCTAAATATTAATTTCTTGAAAGAAAATGGCCTCAAGCTAGTCAGTAAAGCTTCTACTGAGGGAAGTCCAAGTTATCTTTAAACTCAGCAGTTTGAAAGCCCTAATGAATTATAGAAGGCAACTAAACAGAATGTATGTAATTACTTACAGTATTAAAAAATAACATTCCAAATTATATTTTGTGTGTCTTTTCATTACTTACATTTAATATTTTGCACCTATCTGCTAAGACACGTGCTCACTATTCATTGTAACATAAAAGAAGTTTGCAGTTTAGGGATCTGTATATTTTACTATGTAAATCACATGATGCTCCATTCTGGTTGGTACAGTATTATCTGTACAAATTAAGTGGAAGAATTTCTAAAAAGTTGATTGCTTTACTGAGTTGTGTATGGACACCCTGAAGCATATATTTTGGCTCTTTAAGCTACACTACTTACTGCAGAAAGAAAATTATTCCACTGTCTCAAACTCATTTTTCACAGATATTTTTTAGTTTCAAAACAGGATACAGATCTCCATTCCTCCTCAAACAGATGCTTGTGTAATTCAAAATGCACCAAGAGAGACTGGAAGTTCAAAGTGGGAATTAGGGGGCTGAGATTACTCTTTAGAAGGAAGAGGTAGATGACATAAAAGCAAACTGAAGAAAGAATCAGAAAATTCTTACCTGGGAAGACTTAATCCCAGAATAAGCTCAGTTGGAAGGGACCCTCAAGACTCATCATCTCCAGCTCCTGGCCCTGCACAGCACCATCCCCAGGAGTCACACCATGTGCCTGAGAGTGTTGTCCAACAGTGGGTCAGAAGTACCAGCGGGCCAATTTCCCGCGCTACTCTACACAAGAGCATCAACATAAGATGTGGATATTTATTTTCTTATCTTTATTTTGATGGGATTTTGAATGAACAGATAACAGAGTTGAGAAAGAGATGATAAGCTACTTCTCAGTGTTACAAATTTTTTGTTTTAATAAACACTACTGCCTTCGGTTCAGCTCCATAATAATTTCTCTTTAGACACCCAACACACTAAATGCTTGGGGAAAGCTCAGTAAAATTTACTTTAAAAGGACAGCTACACAGCTTAGACAAAGCAGTTCAATCACAATTTTAAGAAATGCCTCTTTTTAGAATCAGAGAAATTTGCCAAAAATGAAACACAACTCTGCTGTTGGCACAACAGACTATCTATTCTAAGGCCTATTTGATACCATTCCACACTACTATTGCTCAATTACATCTAGTTGTTCTTAAAGACTCTTTGTCTTCTCAAGTGCTTATGGCTCCCTATATTTAACACAGATGATCTTAATGCCAGTTCTAAATGTGTGAAACATGAACAGGGTTGGACAAGGGCTCTAACCAAGAAACACAGTGCTCTTCAAATATTCTATCTAAAAGAAGTCTCTCCAGTGTGAGGATGAGGAGCTATAAAGATCACCAGGGTATAAGCTGGCAGCAGCTGTGAATGACTATTTAGGTCCCACGCAGAAATAGCTTCGTTCAGAACCACAGAGAATGTTAAATGACAGCATCAAATTAAACACAAGTTTTTTGAACCTTGGCTTCTTTTTAAGAAAGGCTGTGGGAGTGGAGGAGGACAGACAGCAGTGTACCATGCTCCCAGGGCTAGAGAAGGAAAGTGCCATCCCTTCCTTTATACTTTCCACTGTCCAGCATTTCTAGTTCTTTGCATCCACAATTATAAACAATATTATGTAGCACTCAAAGTAGGAGGATTTTCTAAGAAGGCAGGAGAGGTGAAAGGCAGATCAGTTTAATTTAAGAAGCTTAACTTATTAGAGTGCATCTTTGAATAAGGATTAATTGCTATGAACACATAAGAAAAACAAGTTGTTTTTAAAATAGATTTTAGTCACTAAGCTTTTAAAAAGTGAATATAAATACTCATGCTAGAAATGCAGGTCACTTTATATTTTCAAGGCATGGCACCTCAACAAAGTGTAGGCCACAGTTACCTTGGGCATAACGATATATTTCAATAAGCCAGCTTGACACAAAATATTTATCTGAAAGGTCTTGTTACAAAAGAACTTTCCAATAACAATGAAAAGTAATCACAGCTGCTAGCATGAAAAGTTGAAATTAAAACCAATAACATTATATATATTTCTATTTTGTAAGATGCTTTCATAATATACCTTTTTTATAAAGAAGTTGCACACAATCATACATACTAAGTCTATACTTTCAGGCTCTCTCTGGTCATTCCATAAAACAATTGGCCAAATAATCCCCATAGTCAGACAACCTTGGAGGAATTAACTTCACTAAATGGTGTATGCTTGTCATAGGAGATCTGAGCACAGGAAGGAGACAGAGGCCAACTCTGCAAACATTTCTGAGTGTCTTTAAAGTTTACACTTTAGGGGACACAACACAAAGTTTTTTGGCTAATTCATCTTGCTTTTAACTGGCCAAGAAAATGGGAAAAGGTGGAAAACTAGGTTGGTGAAGAAAATGGGAATGATATGTCCCAAAGGTTGGAGCATGCAAACTCCCATTGTGGACACTTTTGGGGTGTGAGTTTTACTATGGTGCTTCATTACTTGTTAAAATATACAGGTGCCTTGCATGGATGGATAATGCCTTTTTCCTTCTGTTCTACCTCTTTGTGTTCAGAAAAACGCATCACACATGTATGACGTAAAGTAAATTGGCAACATGACAGAAAGGTTAAAAGGTAATCCCACCACCACTTAATTTTACAACTAACCCAAACAGCACTTATAAAACATTGATTGAAAAGCCGTCTTCTTAAGAGGACTTGCTTACAACCAGAAACTGAGACCAGAGACAACATCCAACACCCCACTGAAAGTAACAGCAACATGAAAAATGGTGCCTGCACAGGAGATTCCAATAGGGCTCTCCAGCCATGTCCAAGCGTTTGGACGACAAGCAGTGCCCTGAACTGAAGAAGTGACTACAACAAGCTGCACTGGTACTGGAATTACCTCCACTGAGTGCCTGGCCCCTGGCAGAGTGGGCCATGGGGAAGATGGATTACACAGAGGGCTCAGCACACTCAGGGATTGTGCTTAAAGCCCCGGAATGCGCCTCAGCAGAATGCCGGTGTCCAGCACCACTGGCTGGAATCCACGCAGATCCATTACCTTCCCTTTATACAACAGCTTACCACATGCCTCTCTGACACCAGAGATATGCCTTTCCTCCTCCTCTTTATTTTTACTTTAGTATCTTTAACACAACTGAGATGCATACTTTAGGCTGTACCACAAAGGAGGATTTTAAGCCCATTTAGCACTTGGTAAATTATTGTGCTATTTTCCCGATGCTAATCTAATACTGTTTTAAAAATACCAAATTAAACTAACAATACAGTTCACACAGATGCTTACATGAGTTACACTGAGTTATCTGTACTTTGAATATCAAATTATCTGCATAAGAATCCTCTAAATGCCCCTGAAAACAATTCTTTTTGACTTTTTGATTGTCTCAGGAAAAAAATAGTCCTTCCCAAGAAGTTCTTAGTAAACAGGGGATAGGGACAAGATAATGATACATTTCCTTTCAAAACTGATTTACTTTTTCTTCAGTTGTGGGTATTGCTGTACCCAGTTGTACCCAAATCTGGTTGAGAAATGGCGTACCTTTGAAATTCCACGTCTCTCTTTTACTATGGCCCCCAAAGAATCATATTTCTATCCCAGAATAACACTACCACAAGAACCTAAACATTTTTACTTGCGGAAAAAATAGACAACTCTCCAGAAAGCGTATTTTTTGGGTTTTTTTTAAATAAATCAGCACACACAATAAGTTGCTTGATAACACGTTTACCTGATCTGAAAGATGCAGACTGAATTTTGTGTTTTGCTGTATCTAGATCATGAATTTGAGACTAAACAGCTAATATCACAACTTTCAGACTCTCCTTATTCTGAAAAATTACTTCTCCTCTCGATTTCCGTTGTATGCAGTAGAAATCTTCCTAATATTGTCAAAACAACTGTATTCCTACTTTGTAGACTACAACCACCTGTTTTGTTTTTCAATGGGAAAAAAACTAATTGCCCATTCTGCAGCAAACTTACTACTACAGAAGAGTGAGGCTTCCTGTACAGAAATGCAGATGCCCAAGACTTACTAGCACAGTTATCATTATGCTGAGGTGCAGCCTTGCTGCTTTTAAAAAGGCCACTAAAACTGCACGCCGAGCCTGGCATTATGAACACAGTTGTTCACTCCTATGCTACTAAGGGGAAGAATTAGGGAAAAAACTAATTGCAACACTACACTCCCACACCACCACAAAAAAAAAAAAAAAAAAAAAAAAAAAAAAAAAAAAAAAACCCAACAAAACAAAACAAGGGGGAGCTTTTATTCTGAGAGCAAAATCTCAATTCATAGATTCATAGCTCAGGTATCATATGTTTTGCTGCAGTACAGGAGAATCCCCTTATTAACAATTATTTCAACATACAAGACACTACAAAACCAACTGACATAAAGACAATCTAAGTTTATATATCTAAACTATTTCCATGTAACAAAAAATCCCTCTCACTTTTTTTTTCAAACTTAAGATTTTCTCAAGCTGCTTCTGCACGGGAAGCGATCCTCTCCCCCTTTCTCTCTGAAGGTCACAAGCCCTAAGCAAATCAAGAAAATAAGTAACATGGAGCAAACCCATACATACTATTAGGAAAGGAGCAGGATATTCAATGGATAGCCAGCTAGGACTTCTACAGGATTACAGCAGTTGTCAATTTTTACAGACTTTCTTCCATTACTACAGACTTGTTCTTCACAATTAAGAAGTGCACCTTGGCACTTCAGTGAAGTTTCTCCCCTTGTGATGAAACAAATGCCACCAAAGAACTCATCAAGGCTCTTCCTACACTTGACTCTAAAGTCTAAACACTGATGTAAAGTGTATTTATACACCCATACTTCCATTTAGTTTCATCATGAATACCAGAAAGCTTTGATATCAATGCAGTGTTAAAGGGCATCATTAAAGCAGCCCCATGGAGAAGGACTTGAGATATGGTTGATGAAAAACTAAACATGAGCTGTCAATGTGCATCCCAAGAAGCCAACTGCATCCTGCACCCAAAGCAGCATGGCCAGAAGGATAAGGGAGGGGAGTCTGCCCCTCAGCTCTGCTCAGACCAGCACAGTTCTGGTGTCCCCAGCATAGGAAGGACTCCATGGAATTGATGGAGTAAGTCCAGAGGAGGCCACGCAGATGACAGGAGACTGGAGCACCTGCCCTCTGAAGACAGGCTGACAAAGCTGGGGCTGTTGAGCCTGCAGAAGAGAAGCTTGTGTGGAGATCTTGTAGCAGCCTTCCAGTGTCTGAAGGGAGCATACAGGGAAGGTGGAGAGGGATTCCTTCTCAGGAACTGCAGTGATAGGACAAGGAGTAATGGGCATAGACTGAGAGAAAATTTAGGCTGGATATAAGGAAGAAATTTTTTACCGTGAGGGTAGTGAGATACTGGAACTACTTGCCCAGAGAAGCTGTGGATGCTCCATCCCTGGTAGTGTTCAAGGCCAGGCTGGATAATAAGAACTTAAGCAACTGGGTTTAGCAGGAGGTGTCCCTGTCTATGGCATGGATACCTATTTTATGAACAACAAAATTAATTATGCTATTTTATGCATTTATGGCATAAAATAATATTTTTTGAGACAACTGCAACAACACAGGGTGCTTTCCTCAGTGCCTTATCAGTTCCAAAAATACAGTAGAGAAGCCCCTAGAGAAGAAAAGATCCACTTTCTCATTCTCTGCTACCTCTACTATAAAAGTATTATATTAAATAGGAATATTGTGGGACCAATATTACAAAGGAATAAGAGAAATTTTTGCAGAACAACTGCTTTTATGAACTGCCTATAGGAGAAGTTTCAAACAGCTAAATACCTCAATATAAAGTATTCAAGTGATGCATAGGCATGCTATGCATTGTGTTGCTGTGTTACCTTCAAATTCTTATGAAAACTATTAATGGTCTCTGCTCTTTGCAAATTATGGCCTGAAGGACCAACACCCTATCCACAATAAAAAGTGCATCATTTATTGTCTCATGGCTATGTCAACATAACCTGATCCCCATCAGAAACTCATCATCTGTCTATTCAAAGTTTACCAACAGAAAACACACGTTCTGCTGCTTGGTGTGGTGATCAAAAGCTTGTGCAATCTTTCCAGTTACAGAAGCTGCTCAAATAAAGAATGTTGGGTCCAACTTTGTTTTGCCAAACACTCACAGGGACACTCAATGGGCCAGAAACATCCACAAGCAGGCAGTGATTAAATCTCCAGCTTACAATCTCCAGCTCTGACGCAGCAGCATAACAGCTTGGTTGGGACCTCCAGAATGGCAGGGAACACTGTATGCATGAAGTTTTATACACTTTGAAGAACTGCAAGCAACTTCTAAATCCACTAATAGTGGTCTAGTCAGATCAGCTGGACATTTCCAATGGCTAGAACCAGATGTATGCAACATGAATTCATCAAGGTGATATGCAGCCACACATACACACACACACACTACTGAACCCTGTGGAAGGGTCTCATTCCATCCTATTAATACCACATCCAGAGTTTAATCCCCATGCAGCCTGGCCCAGAGCCACTGTGTCTGCTTTCCATTACTCATCACCTTCTAACTCTGCATTCAAAGCCGAGCCCAGAACAGCCCAGTTTTGCTTCCTGCTGGCAGAGCAGCCTCTCACATGGAGTCTGCTGCTCCTGGAAGTCATGGAGGGAGAGTGACCTAACCCACAGGCTACAGGGGATGAAGAAGGAATAAAGATGCCCATTACTGCCACAACTACAGTCTCACAAATCCTACCCACAAAGGACTCAGCCATGTGATGACACCCAGGATAATCACTCCTTGTTTGCTCTCAATACCAGAACCCTTTGATACTGGAAGTGGTACCTCCTGCCACTGCCAGAGAGAATAAGTGTACACTGCAAGGAAAAATCCATCTGTACTGGAACACCATATAGTCCTTTAAAAGTTTTACACCAAGGAATCTGACTACGATTCCATGGTTTCTGACAATGCAACTTGATTGCATTGCTGTCATTTCAAGAAGCAGTCCTGTCAAGGGTCTCAGCACTGCAGATTATAAAGTGAGGCACCCATGAAAAACACTCAGTAAACTGTATTATCAGGGCAAGTGCATATTTTTGATAGGACTGTTAATGTAAATAATACAGTATTTATTGCTACATGATGTCTCCTCAATTAACAAATTCAACACTTCTGGTGCACCTAAATATTTAGATTTTTCTTTATTTTTTTTCATTTTTGAGGCTGAAGAGAAACAGCAACACAAATCTTAAAATTAAAGAATAACAATGCAACACCATTTGGTAATATGACACTGCCAGTTTTCCAAATTTAACAGCAGTTGGGAAAAAAGTATGTCAGCAATTTCCCAATGTAGTTTTCTGGAAGACTGAGTAAGAACATTATATACAATTGGTAAATTCAGAAAAAATACTGTGTTCTAGGCAAAGTCATTTTATACCCTTTACATTATCATTCATGATGGTTCTTCAGCTAAATTAAAATCTAAAGTTTTAATGGATTTTTTAAAATCCAGAAACAGAAGACTTTCTTTAGTTTTTGCCATTTTTGTTGTCCACATTGAGTCCTCTCCATATGTCACAGCCTAAATGCTACTTATGACTTTTTAGATCTTTAGTACTCTTATTCAAGAAATTTCCTAGCAACAGCTCAAAAAGACAAGCACAAACTTCTTTACAGAAGCGCTAACTACAGCTCTATGTGAAAAAATTGACAATTGGGTTTTTTCCCAGAAGAAGAAATACTGCAACAGTAACACACACATACAGTAACAACCAAGCTATAAAAACAAACTCCAGCTCTGATACAATACAGAAGTTGATTTAATTGGAATGGCAAATTACAATACACATTTTAACTGTGTATGCCAAAAGAGAGCATGTTTCACTATTATAAATTAATCCCAACATATTTTAAGATTTTGTTGAGAAGTTTCCATATAGGAATGTCTGGCTACATCCAGTTCAAATAAAAAGAGTTCACAGAGCTCAAAAAATTCTCACTTAAGTAAAGAAAAAATAGCAGTATGCGCTGCAGATAGTCTGGTGGAGGGTTAGAAGAAGATAATGGCAGACAAAACAAGTCAAAGTGCAGAAAAAGCATCCACACATTGCAATGTCTGTATTCTAACCTACACGTTCTCTCCTCTTTACTCTTCTGACTCTCTCCCCCAAGGAGAGAGGGAATGAGAGGCTCTGAGATGTGTAGCTGCTAAATGGGGTTAAACCACAACCAGAAAAAGTAGGAAAGCTTCGCTTAAGTGTAGATGGATCTCATCTAAGAACCACAGCAGCAAGCCTGAGTGAGCTCCAGAAGTGTTTGGACCGTGCTTTCAGGCGCATGGAGTGACTCTTGGGGACGGCCCTGTGCAGGCCCAGGAGTTGGATTTGATGATCCTTCAGAGTCCCTTTCAAGTGACTTATTCTGTGATTCTGTAAGATGAACAACTAAGTCAAGCATCAATTCTCCTCATTTGTTCTGTATTGAACAGTACAGATTTAATATTAATGCTCTGGATAAATTAATGCATTGGATAAAATCATCAAAATTGATCTGGGAAATGCTGGTTTAAATTGATGCATGTTGTGTATTGTGCTTTTCATCTTTTGGAGATTACAATGTGTATTCCTGCTGTTTCCCATCTTCAGCAGAAGCCTGTAATTGTTTGCATATTCCCAAAGACAGCAGTGTCAGCACTGTATTCCCTGATGCCTAAGACCATCATGTGTATTTTTCAGTAAAAAAGGTGCCAGATGTTTTATCCATCAGCTTTACCACATTTCCAAGTAAGTACTTTAACCCGAGGGAAAGTCATTACAGCGTAATGAGCAAGGGAAAACATTTCACTGTGACAATCACAGGCTACTTAGGCCACTGTCTCTATGCATTTAAACAATATAAAGCTATAAAGAGCCCTTTCTTAGTCTCCATGCCAAGTATAATTTTGATTTTGCATTGCCATTAAAAACACCAAATTACTAGACAAGTCCACAGTTGCTTCAAAAACAAGCCTAGAGAGGACTGGTACAGAAGCTGTACTATATTTCCAAACCAATTATTCTGTCAGCTACACTATTAAGGTTTGTTATCTTCTAATTTTCAAAGTTTTATAAAAGGAGAAGTAGATTGTCAGATAATGTGGTCAATACGTAACCATTAAGAATTTTCTCTACTGAAAAATAAAGTTCATTTTGGCAAATTTGTGAGATCATAAAATATAATTACCATGTCCATTTCACCACAGTGAGCAATACAACATGACAGAACATCGTGCTTTTCTCCTTGGAAAGATCTCACATCACCAAGCCCATGCAGTCAAGTTCAAAGCCCAGCCTGATCTGGCAGCACTCAGACCTCTGCCCCTTACAGGGCCTCCAGAAGAAGCTTTTGGTAAAACTTCAGGCAGATTTTGTCCTTTAAATGCTGAGCCTATCTGGCCATTTAAACTAGAAACCTTCAAAATAAATCACATCATTTCTCCATTAGCACATTCTTATGTTTATTTTTTATTATTGTAGTCACACAGTCTGTATTTTTAGTATATTTTATACATATGCATACCCTTACTAATATATATAAAGTTACATTACATATACATAGCTTTATACTCAGCTCAGTATATATTGCTTTATTACTACAGCATTATTTCTTAATAGATCATTGTAATGGCAGTATTGCCATTAAAAGGCATTATCAAAGAAAATGCCTACTTTAAAAAAAAAAGATTTTAAAGTATTTGGAAACACCAATTTTCTTAATTTCATGTAACTTTTCTATCTGTGCTAGAGTTTGTGCAGTTTTTGGAGAGAGATGAAGGAGTTTCTCTGATGATTTGGCAAAGAAGCAGGGAAAGTATCAGTACCTATAATATTTATTAACTACATCTGCTGTAAGTGCTTTTCATAGACTCCACGAGTGCAAGACAGTCATTCTTGAAATTTCCCCCACCCTGAAGGGGACACAAACCTTGAGGAACTACTTGAAATGACGTCTGGTGCTTGAAGCTGACGAGACTCCCTTCTCCTGTCTTTCAGCTGTATGTGTAATAAAAAGCTCAGTGAGTAGCAGCAAGGAGCTATAGCCTACTACACATGTTCTGAATGAGCATTTCACATACATTTATCTTGGATGATTATTTAAACTAGATTCTGAGTTATTTGTTCTTTCTGGCTAGATTATATTTCCAAAATGCTGAGCTACTTGCCAGGAATAACCATATTCAGTCAGCCACAATGTTACCCAAAAGTCTACAAGTAAGTGCAATAAGAGCTCTCATGCTAACCCAGCAAATGCATTTGGAAAACAGTACAAAACAGCAGCAATGGGAAAACAGTTGCTACTGCTTGCACAGAACACAGCATGTCTTACCAAAAAAAGAAAAAAAGGGAATTATCAATAAGCTCAAAGTTTCTAGCAAAAAAAAAGGCAAACAGAGCTTCCATCTAAGAACCAAATAAAAAAGAAACTTTGTAGTATCTATGTTGAAACCATCTACTGTATTTACTGGAGAAAAAGTCTTGTATCACCAGTAAATAAATGCTAGTTTCTTCTTGAGATTCTTTGTTAAAAATCAAAATTTTATTTTGTGCAATTCTTTCTAATCAATCTATTTTTTTGTTTTTAGGCAAGCTATTTTCTTATCTGTTTATGTTTGTCCATTAACATAAACAGTCAAAAATTCTCAAGCACTAACCTTTTACTACATTAGCTAAAAGCACAAAACCATGCAGCTTAACTCACCCCATCTGTCCACATGTATCAAAGTGCCTAGAAGGAATGTTAGTTAGATTTTATTTAATCACTGAAGTCACATAGCATGTGAATTCAAGGAAAAGGTGACAGATCAGATGAAAGACAATTAAAATTTAACCTTGACCTCTAAGATTACATTTTACATCATGTTGCTTTAGTATCGATGAAGACACCTGCACAAAGAATCTCTGTGCACAAAGAGAAGGGAATAAATGTAAATATTTTCAAAGCCAGAAACTTAACTATATATATATTTCACATAAAAAAACTGAAAAGGATACCATATATTTAAAGTTGTAAAACAAATGCACATAAGTAATATTTCAGGGTATAATTAATTATAACATCATGTTCCTAGAGATTCCACACTCTCTATACCACATTCTATTTTAGGCACATAACATGACAATGTTATGTCACTAATGCTGAGAATGATGTTTGTGATATATTTAATATCCCAGTTATTGATTTAGACTACTTGATGGACACCTGATACCTACAGTATTTCCATAACACAGTGAAACACAGAATAAAACAAGAGGTAGCTAAGGTTACCCTCATTGGCTGCACAAAGGAACAGTTTCAGAAATCCTGAAGCATATTTAAGGAAAATAAAAAAGATTGGGATAGGCTTAGCTAGCAATCTAATTGCGTATTTATCAATGCTGAAAAAAGGTTTTGAGCACACACTATTTTCAGAATATTTTGAGACCAGTATCCAAAACTCACTCATTGAAGATGAATTTGGAGGCAAGAATGTTACAAGCCATTTAAACTCAGAACCAAAACACTTTAGTACTTCATCTACATCAAGATGCACAGTAGAAAGAAAAAAAAATAATAGGAATATATTCGCATTAAATACCTGAGTTAGAAGGCAGATGCATAAATTATGTTAAACTGCCTCTTTCATAGCCATAGACTACAGGTATCTGAAGAGTTTAATAAAAAAATGACTACCCATTTCCTGTTCAGGAACAGACAGTATGGAATGCATTTACCTACTGAGTGCCTTGTCATGATTTATGACAACTTTTTCTTTAGTAATATTTATTGAGATAGTAAATATAGCAGCAAAGATACAGTGGAAAATAAACCATGAGGCTGGCAGAGGGATGGATGCTACCACATGCCAGCAAGAGCACTGCCTGCAGCTCGCCACAGCTGAATAAGGAGCCTCTCCAGTGCTGGGCAGGCACTGCTGGAAAGGAACACTGGGGGTTCAAAGCACCTTGAATCCAACTGGAGCCTCCTCCACAGGCTGCAAGTCTTGCACAACCTTCATCGGGAAGATTTAAAGGCACCCTCTTGTAGATGGTTCAAGGACACAACCTGCAGATGCAGTAAGAAAATCTTTCCAGCCATGCTGTATTTGTTTATACGCTATTTGTTTTACCTCTCCACAGTGGCAGAAATCTGAGGCTGTGCAGGGAACCACTGCCTGGCTGTGTGCTGTGTACTGCCACTCAGAAAAGCATAACACAGCAAGGACAACAACAACCAGCAGAAGGTAAGACACAAAAAAACAGAAGGACAACATTTTGAGGAAGCTGTCCCTTCCTTTAAGGAAGCTGTAAAGCAGGAGATTTAAAAACCCAAATAAATAAGCAAATAATCTTTGCTTAAAGATGCTCCAACCCATAGAGGTAATGGTAATTTTCATTATTTCTACAAGGCATTGTTTTACTACATAGATTTGAAGAATTACTAACGTAAACATGTGGTCAGGTTCACACAAACTGAATTCCACTGTGAGGCTTCTCTGAGGCCTGCGAGCCATCAGTGAGCAGCTTGCTTGATGTGGATTACAAACACTGGCATTAAGTTTCAAAAGCATGTTAAAATTATGATGCAGACTCATTTTACACATGCTTAATTTTACTTAGTAAGCACCCCAGTAATCATCTCTGTGCATCTGCATTCTCCATTAAATTCTAATAGAATAAAGACTTGAAGATAAACATTTCAAAATATTACTTAGGAGAAAAGAACCTGTCCTGGGATTTTTGTTCCAACAGAAGGAGGCATGACAAAGTAAACACAAGAATCTTCTTGCACGTTTCTCAGATTAGACTGTACATATCCCTTCTGGTTTTATATTAGAACCACATTCCCCTCTCCAGGCGATTCTATACATCAATACAAATCCTTATGCTATTTTATCCCAGATTCTATATTTATCAAGACACCTCATCTTAACAGTAATATTCTTTCCCCAGCATGAACCAGGCAAAGATACCCTCACAAAAACTCCCATTCTAACACGATACATCACATCTCACAATTCAAAGCACTGACGTGTGACTTTGTAGGAATCATTATTAATGTATAAGAAATATACTCTTTTTTTCTATTTGGTGAATGAATTCAAACACCACATGTATATTTTTATCTGGCAAAAAATCCTTCACATGCACTTATTATGCATAGCTTCCTAAATAACAAAGAATAAATTACAAAGAAAACAAAACAAAACAAAAAAACCCAATCAACCTAAAAATCTTAAATATAGCGAGTGCGAAAGTGTGGCCTACAAGCAGTGCAAGCATAACTTACGTCACAAAGTGATCCTGGTTACTAAGGATGTGTGAAAAACCAATTAAAATCCCAGAGCTAGGCACTTCTTCATTCCACTGCTCTGTAGAAAATAATTCATATGATTTAAACAAAATGCTGTTTTGACCTGCATGCAACTGTTTACAATTGTTTTGGAAGCACATGTAGTTTATACGTTTTTGCCAGAAGTTACCAATCAAGCAGATATACGCCAGACAGGTAACATGCTTATAGCATTTTGAAAATTTTCTATTGATCTGGGCTGGAAATTTTACCTGAGAAGAAAACCATGGATAAAATACTGGAATTTGCATGAACCAACCATGTGTCAGCACTCAATCTCTTTGGAGACACAGCACACATCTCAAACTGTCACCAAAAAACACAGGTAGGACTACAAAACTTTTTAATTTTTTTTTTAACAACTTCCAAGTCTGGGGGTCCAGAAATTTCTACTAAGCCCCTGATAAAGTTATATTTCATATATGCACTCTCCCTAGATTATCCTATGAGCTGTGGAGCTGGGTTCTGCATAGCCCTAGGATTTGTTTATATACCATTTTACCTTTCCACAGTGGCAGAACCAAGGGAGTGTCCCCTGAAAGAGCTAGTATTTGGAGAATCTTTTACAATATTCTGATTTCTTTAAAAGGTGTAAGGTAATAGCTCCAAAATAAATTTTCATGGTGGGTACACATATAGACCTGGTAAACAAATCTAAGCTCTAGTTTTAATCACTCAAAGTTTTCTACTCTCAGTTGCTCAGAATAATAGTTTTCATATCGTGACATAGAAGTTGTCACTCCCATGTGTGTGACATGGGAGTCACCACTCCCATGTAGTGTGTGGGTAGTGTGACATACAACGTTACCACTCCCATCTTTGCTTCTCCTAAGAATCACTGACACTCAAAAAATTACAAAACATTCAATGCAGTTTAAACTGAGATAATAAAATTATTGCAGTCCAAAATAAAATTGCTTCAACTAATGCATTTCAAATAAAATTAGCTTTTCAGACACTTCAAATATTTTACAAATTATCACAAATTGTTTCTTAATTGCTATAAGCACTATCTTAATATTTTCAGTATGATCAAAAACAATATAAGTATTTAAGACTTCCAAGAGACAAACTGAGTCTCCTCTGATCAGGAATAACTGAGGAAGATTGCTGATGCAAGACAGCAGTAGCAGAAAAGGTAAGATAAAGAGAATCAATTAGACCATGACCATGTAATAGAAAGCATTAACAGGAACAGACCCAAAAATTTCTGTTAGTTATGATTTCCACTTCACTTAAATATTTCATACAGCTTGACTGAGGTTGCAGCTAATGCTCCCTAAAAACCAGAGTGCTGAAACATGGTAATGTTTATCAGCAGACAAGACTTTGCACACATAAAGCTTCACATATGTGCTAGTAACAATTCTAGCTAGTCTCATTTGGCAATCAGCGACTTAGACTCAGTGCCAATTGTGACACGCTGCAGGGATCACAACTTTGCAAGGGCAAATCAAATTTTATTCTTTCTGAAGCTAGTGACCTAAACATGGCCATAAAAAACTCAGCAGGGGCAGGATATACTGCCTCTGGCAGCCTGCTGCTTCTCAGAATTTTCTTATCATTCGCAGTTTGTGTGTGTCCAAGATCAAGCCTGCAGCCCATTGGAAGGTTCCAAATTTAGCTGGAGTGGGCCATGTTAGTATTGCAAACTGCATGCTCCGAGAGAAAAAGGGCACAAGAGACAATACTCCAAGTCTGATCATGGTTACAAACCACATACCATTGTGCCGTTCCACTACTAAAAAAGAAAAACAGCCTGTATAATATCAATGCAGTGCGCAGAGCAGTGTGAACGTTTTGGACCTGGCTGTGTTGGTTAGGATACTAAAAGGAACACTTTTAGTGAATTCAACATAAATCTCCGTTCTGAGGTACACTGGTAGAACAAAAGCCATTTCCCCCACCCTTATTTTTTTCTCCTCTTGATACAAGCCAATTAGCTCATTTTATTAAAAAATGAAAATTGATCTAGTTTTTTTCTAACAGAGGCTATTATCTGGTTTGGGTATTGCCACTGTAGCTTCACAGGTAAATATCAAGTGTAGATGGAACCAACACTTGGTACTTATAAAGAAAAAGTTTCAAAAATATTGTGTTCATTTTACTATAATAATCTTTGTAGAGTTTTACAATCAACACTAAGGATTTACTCCAACATATTATTAGTTATATGTTTCTAAACAGTAGGTCAGCAAATGAAGATAGAGAATGAAAACAACTTCATAAATCATGAAAGATTACATCTGAGGTATATTACATTAAATATAGAACATTTTATTACTGGGATGTTAACCACTTAATGTACATTGCAAGAACAAGTAAGTGTTAGTGAAAATGTTGACAAAAAACCTGGGCCAAAATTTAAAAAAAAGGCCCTGAACTGAAAAGTCATTATAAACAATCCTATAAAATAGGATTAACAATAAACAGAATAAACAATCCTATTAAAATACAGTAACCAGAGACAAGTCACTACAAAATAAAACAGAAACTACTCATACAACTCACAAAAGGAAAACAGATTACCTGACCCTGAAAGACCTTTGATTCCGGAAAGACTCATACAGGATTATGCTGTGTTAGGCTGGATTTCATTTAATCTGAGCAGAAGTCAGAAGTGCCCCTAACCAATATGAGTAGGATTAAACCCATTCCAGCAGGAAGAAAGGACAGGAATTAAAAATAGCTTTAAGAAACTAGGTGCCAAAGGTATCAGTCTTTGATTTTAGGATATTCAAAAGCTTTAGAAGAAAGAATTTTAAAAAAGAGTAAGTACTAAATATACAGAACATTACCTTTGGCATGCTGTTTGCCAGCCTCACTAGAAATTGTATGTCTGAAATTTCCTGGAATAAGGAAAAACTGAAAAATGTCTGACTATCTTGACTAAGATTAGTTTCAGTGAGAAAAACAGAAAATCTAAATAGAGTTATCAACTTCAACTACTTAACCTAAACAGACAGGAAGTATTTCCAATGAAGTCTTTGTGCAAAGAAGTTACTAATGGTAACTTAGGACAAGAATGAAAATTACTCAGTGGCTCAAATTATGCTTACACCAGAGTCACACACAGACATGAAATTGGTCTTAACAACAGAACTTTTTTAACATAATGTAATGCCACTGAAAAGCATAAAATCTTATTATTTTGGTTCTTTACAGCATGGAGATCCCTTGTCACTTTGTCAGCTTTATTTTGTCAAATATTTTAAATAATTATGACCAATTTTGCAGCAATTAAACAGACAAGACTATATTACCAAAGAAAATTGGGAAGCACTGTACCATAATCCCACTGCATTCCCAAGAGCAACCAGTAAGGCTTGCTGATGATACAGAAGTATAAATGTTTCCACTACATATTCCTTTATAACAAAGATAATGAAAATAACGCTGTTTAATTTCAAATACTTGCCTTAACCTGTAATATTTCACACACCATGCTGCCAACATTCCCACTACATAACATACTACAACAGGAACAAACAGTTCAATATTGTTTGTCAGCACAAGCTCAAGCAAGGCTGGTTAAGATTAGTTACAATGAGAAGGAATACTAACAGAAAATAAGGTTATCCCCTATGAGAATGTGTAAAGAATTTTCATATCTCATGATTCCACAATCTCTGACTTGAGAAAAAGATGGCTTCAAATTATGTAATAAAGGTGACTGCTTGTTTCAACACTGTTTCACTTTGGGCTATTTTCTATCAATCAGAGGTCACAAGTAGCATCTAAAATGCTTAAAAGACTTGCAGTGTGGCTCTATCACTGTTGCTCATAGCTTTCACAATCTATTTGCAGCATTATGCTCTACATGGTAATTTCTTAGATAGTTTTAAAAAGCTCAGTACACCACCTGCAGCAATATGGAGTACAACATATATGGAGAATTAGCTTCTCCAACAATCATTTTATGGGAAAACTCAAAAGTTCAAATTTAATAAACCTTTGAAGAGTCCAGTAATTTACTATCTCCAAACCAGTTGAGTAAGTCCTGGACTGCCTCTTGAGAATCATTAAAAGTTTACTCATAGGACTGTCCATGCATTACATGGAAGCTATTCCACGAGAACACATCAGCACCAGACTGAGACCTCTTCACTCAACACTCTTTAAAAGTGATTACTTCCCACATTTAACACTTTTTATATATACCTACATACACATCTTCTTCAGCAAGAGTTCCATGTATTAATGAGATTGGTCTCAATGACAGGACTTTTAAAAATAATGCAATGCTGCTTAAAAACCTCACATAATTAAAAGTAAGAACAACAAAGAGATACATTCTCAGTAGCATATCTGTTGAGTAATGGATGCTTTCCTTGCTAGGAGATGGATATAGAACATTAAAGTTTTAACATGTGCTGTCCAAAGTTTTAACTTGTCCTGGTCCAAGGACCAGGACTACTATATAATCTATTTAGAAAAATGCTTATCTAATAAAATTTGAGTTTTCTAAGAAGATGTAGTTTAAGTATTTTCCACAATGAAGGATAAAATATTTTAAAAAATTTAAAAAGTAATTATTTGTTCTTGACTCAGAAATAAATGTTTTCAAGAATAAAGGCTGCTATTTATCTGCTTGTAGGACAGCCTGTTTAATCACTGTTAAGAGATAAGACATCAAAGCATACCAAGTGTTCAATACTTCCAAAAATTCTCAGATATAGGTAGATGAATGGCACTGCAAGCATAGACTGACCTCTTCACCCATCACACCTAAACCCTCAGGCCTACAAAGCATTTACGTCTTCCAGTTTGAAATAACAAACCAACTCTAATTGACAGTAACTTCTTATCTGGAGGAAGAAGAGGAAAAAGCTCACTGCCTCCATGAAAAGGATAAAGTTGCGAAATCGTGTACAAAGATTATTTTATAAATAATAATGATCTGTCATGAGCACCCTTCTGAGTGTCCTGACGCAGCAAGGCAAATCACATTTTCGCATCCAGGGCACACATTTTGAACATAATAAGAGGAAATAAGTCTGTGTAATGCATTTCAGACAAAGTAGAACTACAAAAGTACTACTTCCGTGAAATAGCTATACATATTTTTTTCAAGAGACAAAGCCGTGCATGACTGTCTAACAGCACCTGACATGCAGACCGGGCACCGTGGAAGTTTCCCCTGAAAGTTACCAGCAAAAGGCGGAGCTCGCTACAGGCCGTGTGTCTGTGCAAAGCACACAGGTCCATCGTTCAGCACGAGCACGTCTGTCAAGGGGAGAGGGGAAAGGCTCCGTGCTAAGGCAAAAGGCAAACCCTGCCTTCTCCGGCTGCGGACACCAGCGGAGTCCCCGCCGCTGAGGCGAGGCAGCTCCGCGTAAAGTGACCCGCTGTGATGCCAAGGGGGCCGGGACGCGCATTACCTGCCGCACCACCGGGGCCAGGAGGGCTCCCGCAGCCCAGTCCCGCCTCACGACAGGGTCTGACCACCGCGGATCCCGACCCGTCCGCGGGCCGCTGACAGCCGCCCCCGCGCCCCGGCCCCCGGCGCGCCCGCCCAGCCCTGCCCGCCGCCCGGAGCGGGGATGCTGCTGCCTTACCTGAGCCAGCACCGTCGGGAACACGCGCGGCCGCCCGCTGTAACACACCGCCAGGCAGCCTCCCCCGACCAGAGCAGCGGCGGCCCCCCATGCGGACGGGCGGCGCTGGCTGCGCGGGGGCCGCATCCCGGCGAGCCGCCCCCGCAGCGGGGCTCGGGCGGCCGCCGCCACCGCCGCTCTCCACGCCGCCGACATCTTCCCGGAAAGCGCCGCGGCGGCCGCGCCGCGCATGCGCAGTGCCGGGCCCGAGGCCGCGGGGCGGGGGCAGCTCCGGCCCGGTCCCGCCGGGATCGCGCCGGCCGCGCTCCGCCGGCGGGAGCGGCGCCACCGCACAACCGGAGGGCACGGAGCTGGCAGAGAGGTAACCTGGAAGAAGGGTGTAGCCAGGCGGGCGTTGGCTCTTCTCCCAGGCAACAAACGACAGCACGAGAGGACATAGTCTCAAGCTGCGCCAGAAGAGGTTTAGATAGGGCATTAGGAGGAATTTCTTCGCAGCAAGGGTAGTTAGATATTGGAATGGGCTGCCCAGGGACCTGGTGGTGTTTAAGGAAAGACTAGACGTGGCACTCCGTGTCATGGGCCTGTTGACATGGCAGTGTTGGGCCACAGGTTGTATTCGATGATCCCAGAAGCCTTTTCCAGCCTAACTGGTGCCCTGTTTCTGTAACGCAGGCGGAATGCGCCCGGTCCCTCCGTCTCGGGCCGGGGAGCTCCCAGGTGAGGGCAGGCGGCAGGGCCCCCTTCCAGGCGGGTTCCCGGTGGGGAGGGAGGGAAGGCGGGCAGGGCAGGGAGCAGGTGTGTTGGGCTGTGCCAGGGGAGGGGCAGGGAAGGCCTGGCCTGTGGGTACGGAGTGAAAAGTGGCGACGCTCGCAGCGCTCCTGCGGCCCCAGGGGTGCCCCGGCCACTCCCGTGTGTCTGTCAGTGCTCAGCTTCGCCTCGTTCCCTGGTGTGACTCGTCTCCCAGAGCAGATTCCCACTGCTGAGAGCAGGAGGAGCAATCGATCACAAGCCGGACTCTAGGTACTGCGGGAATCCCGGGGTTCTGAGCAAGGCAGGTTAGGTGAGCATCCACAAGCAGGGCTGACCCGGCGCTGATGATTTCCGAGGCGTTAATGGCCCCTATGGATGTGTTGCTCAGTGTGTGATCCAGATCAGAAACAACAAAAGCACGAGCAAGTTTGCCATATCTTTCTCAAGGGCAGAGTAGAGTTTCTCGTGAAACACAGATGACAGAAGATGAGTTTATGGAAGTTGTCATGGCAGAGGTGTTAGCTGAGAAGCATTACAGAATGACAGTTGGCAGTAATGCTTGTGCCAAAAGTCTACTACTTACCACGAATGCTTCAGACTACTTCTTTTTTCTCACTGCCATAGTTTTAACAAAGCTCTCTAGGTCTTGGTTGGTTACATTCAAACATTAGTTAGTTGATCACATTCAAAAATTGGGCCATCTGAAAATTAATGATAAGATCATATGAAGTAAAGCAGAGAGTAGGTTAAATGTCATTTGTATGTTGGCAGTACCGATATCCTTGTTATGAGAGTAGTTCACCTAGTGACTCCTTGTGAATGCTGCATGCAATTTGCTATTACTTTGGTCTTTGGTTGAGGGCCTTCAGAACGTACTCAGTCTGTTTTAGCAAATTGTATCTTCCACCTTTTTCTGATATGACAGCCAATGCTGTGTTGTCAACATTACAAATGTTCTGGTATGGGCTCTGTAACATGGAAATGCTTTTTTGCCCTCTATCCACTGACAAAAGGGGGTCATCCATCACTGCCATCAAAGTAATTTTAGTTCACTCTCCTTCCCTGACCTGAATTCAGAGTCATGAATTCAGTTTCACAAAGCATCGTTTCAGTCATTTAACTAATGGCATTTCAGAATTTATCCCATTTTCTTTTAGCATGTGTTGTTCACTGAATGTCATTCTGTGAAGTGTTTGAGACGTCTTCAGGAATCTCAGGGTTCAAGTCCTTAGCAGGATACAAACCCTTCAAAAACACCTTCTCTGGGGACCACAAATGACTGCTCATTGCAAAATCACCCAGGATGAATGGTTTCCATCTCTGCATGCTAACGTACATTGCAAAAGCTTTTTCCTGTTCCTAGAGACCTAGAAACTAACTCATATGGGAAAAGCCTTTTTAATCCCAATATAAAACATAGGAGCAAAATCTGTCGATTTTTAAACACATTGGAAAATCCCACTTCTTCTGTAAAACTTGCAGGAAATGCCCATTGCCTATTTCTGTTTCCCTCTAGACAGACAAAATATTTTCCATCCCAATCTCACAGTTTGACACATAGTATTTTTACAAACACCTTAAAAGGACTTTACTTTCTGTGTAAGCCAATAGTGAGCACTTCATGAGTGCTGGCAACATCTTAGAAACATCTTGTGAAGGATGGCTGAAAGATTTGATTTCTGAATGCCAGATCCCTTGATGTTGAATACTCAACCACAGCACAGGCAAGGAGGTATAATTCGTTGTTCTGACAGGCATTTTCAGTTTTTCTTCAAGTAAAAACAAATAAGTAGGTCATTTGTCTTTCCTCAGATGGCATTCCTGCCTGGAACAGATGCAGCTGCAGTGTGAATGGAGAGCTGTCCTCATGTGGCTGAGAGCACGCCATGCTGATGGGCGAGTTCAGTGTCCTCAGCCACCCCTTGTCTCCTGCAGTGAATTCACCTCGTGGGCCCAGGCTCCCGGAATACGGAGCTGCCACTCGTGCTGCTCACAGCTGTGCTGCTGTCACTGTGCTGCTGCAGTTGTGAGTGCTGTGAGAACACACGCCTTAAACAGCTAGAGAACTCCTGGTGAGTCACACAGAGTCCTGTTGCACCTCATGCAGTATCACTGCAGGGTGGTTTATGACAGAAAGCAAAGATCTCTGTGGTCTGATGCTGACAGTCTGGTAAATATAATAAAGGTTTCACCAGACAAAATGAGTTGTGGTGACAAATGTCATCAGCTACTGCATGCTGCAGCACCAAAGTGTTACCTCCCTTTGCTGTCCTGCTCAGTTTGCTCTTCTATGCTCTTATAAGCAGAAATCATTACATTTAGCAAGATGTCCTACCTGCTTTTTTATAAAATGCTTTCTGTGTGGTGACATCACACTTTTTACAAGAGGTGTTTGCATTCCTGAAAATTTGAAAAAGCAAGTGAAAATACTAATAAAATGTTTTCTGAAATGTTTAAAATGTAATTTTTCTTTAAGATTCAATGTCCCACTGAATTGTTATGTAACAATGCTTAAATGCAGTCTTTTCTTAATCTTTCATTAGGCACAATGAATATAATGTAAAGTCACATCAAAAGACAAAAAACGTACTACCATGAAACAAAACCCTCGTGAGTCCTGTCATTCTTAGGAAATCATGTTTGGCAGAAACTTATTCCTTTTAAGTTCTGTTACAAAGTTAAAAAAAAAAAAGCCAAGTAAACATGCATCTCCTCATGCCTGAAGGTCCACTTCCACATCTCAGTGTCTTTTAAGAGTGTTAGGCCAAGTTCCAAGAGGGATTCACTCTCTACTAGAACTCCAGTCCCCTCAAGAGCATTAGGCTTAGTGCCAGCATTCATATACTCTTGGAACAGCTTAAATTAACTCCTGTTGCATTCTGTCTAAACCCTTTCTTACAGAGTAAGAGTTGAGAGCTGGATTCAGTGGGTTAGTCTGAAGGCCACCCATCATGCTTGTCGGTCTTCCTGGACTTAAAATGCTGCATAAACTGGATTGGGGAAGGCAGTGATCAGCTGTTTCTAAGTTGAGGGAGGAAGCTGGCAAGCCATCTTTTGTATACATGTCCCCATCTCACAAGAAATAGCGTGGGAGTTGGTCTGACTTATTTAACATAAGTACATATGACAGTAAGCTGCAACCAAATGTGAGATTTTAGTAGGCTGTAAAGTGTGCTAACAGTATTTTGATACTTTTCTGGCAGAGCTGAACAGACAAGCTAATCAAAGGACAACAAATATCACTGTTTGGCTTTATAAGTCAAGAACTGGATTGTAAGATTATATTTTGCCCAATGTCAGACAGAAGATTGAAATGGAAGGTCTCACAAAGCCAGACCTTCTTTAACCCAGTCAAACTTATATGGTCTCTGAAGAATATCACTTCTGTTTTACTTTAGCAAACCTGAGAACAGTCTGTTTGCCTATGAGTACAAGGCAAACACTCTGAAGCAGGTAAGGATGTAAGCACAGGGAAGACAAGTTTTCTGAAAAGTGATAACACAAAATGTTCTTAGCACACTTAGAAAAGTACAGGGTGATTGAGAGAACTTGACAGTCATTAAAGTTGGCCAGGTGATACCTTGGTCTCTATCCAGAGGCTCAAAAGTCCTGTTCCCAGGTCTTCATGGTGAAAGCTAGAAGTTGAGTTCAGGGATTTCCAAAGCTGCCTTGTAAGACTGTTATTCATAGAATAGTTAGAACCTTTCAAGGTCATCTAGTCCACCTCCCTCCAATGAGCAGAAACATCTTCAGCTATGTCAGGTTCCTCAGAGCCCTGTGCAGCCTTGACCATTTTCATAATTTCTATCTATCCCTCCTCCACAAGAAAAAAAAAGAAAACAAAACCTAACAACAGATAGAGGAGAGATTACTTTCAAGGAATCTGAATTACCTTCCTCCAATGAAGAATCTTTTAAGCTGTTAGTTTACAAAAAGTCCAGTTGTTTTGTATGCTTTGGAGATGATGGAAATGGAACTAATTACTAGACAGTCAACATTCATCCACCAGTAGATCTGAAAATAAATATGAGCATTTTGTGGCTAGATAACACTATTCAGCTCATAAATAAGAGTTCACAGCAATCTTTGCAGTTAGGAGCTACACTATAAATATAGCTTATCTCCAAATATTTTCAACTTGCTAAAGTTACTTGAAAGCTTATCATGATAGAGTCCATTTAAAAGGAAAAGAATTAAAATTTATCTAAGATATGTGTTCCCAAATACCTCTCATAGCATTCATTTATACTGACCTTTCTAACACACTGTCTTCCCACACTCTTTGTATGTAGTTAGCTGAAAAACTTTGCTGGTATATGTAACACAAGTTCCCTCAAACTTCAGAATTACTTAAGTGAAGTTGAAAATCAGAGAAAAAGAGTTGAAAGCAAAATTCTTACTTAAAAAAAATAATTTGAGAATGGAAGATAACAGTAATGGAATTGGAAAGATTTTAAAATGCAGTTTCTAAGTTGGCAGTGACCTTTCTGTGACAAATATTTGATTTATTAAACAAATGGTACACAGACTGTTTAAACACTAATGTGAATACAAAAGGCAGATCAAAACTGATTCTCTTTTGTGAAGGAATATTCATTTTTTAAATTTGGAAAGTTTATTTGCTATTACTTTCCAAGTAAGGCTATAGGTCTCAGTTCTGTGACAAGTTTCATATGTTATACCTAATTTTAAGCATTTTGAAAAATTCTGTGGTCTGAAGTAAGACTACTTTGACTGCATAAAATTAACTGTATACGTAAATATTTGAAGAGTGGAGACTTTCTTGCTATTAGATGAGAACTGTAGTTCAACTGCTGTTTTATCTTTTAATAAGATCCCATTGCAGTTTTGCAACAATAATAGAGGTCCCTTGAAAACATTTTAAGTAATGGAATTAAATGATGTGTTTTAGCGCATGTATTTTCCTCATGTTTTCACCTGAATAAGTTATCCTTCATTTTTCTTCCCTTGCAAACATTCTTCTGCAGTGCTGCTAGCACTGATTAAAAAGAGAGACCTATGTCTAAGTGGGATCCTGTCATTTTGACCTTTAACCTGTACTTTTGTGTACATACAAATAAATGCACATTTATATATATATTTTGCCTATAATATATTAATCATAGGATTTCCTGAAATCTTAGTACCAGTGCTTCTTATGTAAATATAGAATTGTGTTGCTGGGACCTTGCTATATTTCAGGGGGTGTTTCTTCTCTTTTCTTTCATTCTCTGAAATCAGTGTGAGCATTGCAATCAATTTTAATTATACCAGTATTTCACCCTGAATTTTATAAGAAGAGTTGGCAGTAATAACTATAGTTAAGATTGCCTAAGACTTTCTGCTGTATAGATTCTGTACTTAAAAAGAGAGAGGGATAGAAATTGTGAATAAGAGTACAATAAAACATGTCAAGATTAGCAAAGTTAATTTTATCTGTGTTACCTGAAAAACCAGAAGGATTTATTAGGGACTCTTGACTTTATATTTTCAAATGCAATGTGACTGAGACCGATATAATTTGAAATAACTATTATTATGTAGTTCAAAAAATACTATAAAGATGGCAAGGCATTACTTCACAGTATTACCAAAGAAACAATTATAGAATTATCAGTATTGTAACCTGTAAAATATTTTTAAAATATGTGTTTTCTGGAAATGTTGAAGTAGAAGCAGCATCATATATTTATTTCTCGTTTCTTTTCCCAGACCACAGTCTAGAGCAACTATTAATAACATGTTGCACTGCTACTGTGATTTATTAAAGTTACCTTAATTATCACATCCTTAATACTACTGAAGATGGTGAAGTGTATATAATTATTTCTGTGAAAAAGAAAGAAATAATAAAACTCTAAATTACTGTTTTCTGTAATGTATCCCATTATTTCAAACAGTGTTTACTTCTTTTGCTCACAATACTGTTTATGAGCTGTGATTGCACCTATTTTTGTATAAGCACCTATTTTTATATAAGCAGGGGGAAGGCATGATTATTTTCCATGTATGTGTTTAGTTGTTATCTAACCTAATAGAAAGGAGTGTGTGGTAGACACACAGCTTCACTATAGAAGATTCTGCAATCCTTTCTTCAAAATTTGGAAGTCCTAATATGAAGTTCATTGTAGTCAGCAGAATCTTTTTCCATAGGTGTCTGCATTTGGCACTTGCAGAGCTGAAAAACAGCTTTACTATTTGTGTAAATATTGTGGGCAGTCTTGATATATTTGCTGGTGAGGGATCCTCAGTCTGTAGCTGCACCAAAGCCGCTGTTGGATCCTCTCAGAAAAGCACAGTAATAATGGCACTAATAAAAATCCCTGACAAAGCTATGGATAAAGTTGACAGTCCCCATTTGGCAGTAGTCAGGCAGGAGCTGTTCTGCTGAGTACAGCCACAGAGGATTTCCAAGCCATTACATAACCTTTTTCTAGAGAAGTGAAAGGTCTTGAGGGAACTTGAAGGAGTTGATATTCTGGAATATCTGAATTGCATGTGTCCAAGAAGGCATAAGCTATACCAAGAGCAAAAAGTTGAGATACACAGACTGTCTCATGTTCACAAGGCTTAGGGAATCTCCTGCTCCCATGGCATTTATATTTATATAGTGGGTCTCATGTTCCTGCTGCTTAGGTGTAGACTATCTGTGGCTGGTCTATAATGGAGAGATTTAGTTGAAGTAGTCCAGAGGATCCACAGCAAATCAGCCATAACCCAATTTCTGAGGAACAGAAGAGACTGGTAGGACTAAAGCATGCACAGGAAGGTTTTTGTAAAAGGGCAGAGGTGTGTTAGATGTGGATAAGTTTCATCCCACTAAAAAGAAATGTCTACATACAGGTGTCTATATCTGAATTTATCACCTTATGCTCTTGTTAATGGGGTAAGTAATCATCTTTGGCATGAGTTGTCTCATCCCAAGATAATTGTTGAAGTGGCTCAGTTGAATCTCTAGCAAAGAAATACCCATATTGTCTCTCTGACTGTAAGGGGAACAGAGATTATTTTTGTGCAGCTGTAAATGTCTATACTTAAAACTGCTTTTCTTTACTGTGTCTAGTTGCTGCAGAGATTTTTGGAAAGGAACTCTTGCAGATCTGGATATCAAACTTGCTGGGCACATAGGCTGTCAGAGTTGGCAACAAATGAGATAGTCAGACAGAGTTTGATTATGGGGTGCCACCCTGATGACAGATGAAAGCAGGGATGTGTTACTTCAAGATGTAACTGAGGGAAGAATGTTGCATGGGAGAAGTTGTGATATCCTCATTCCCTCCCTGTGTACTGACTTGTTACTAGGCTTGTGAACATCTGTATTTGGGAGCACTGGAATTTATGCCTTTTTTGTGTCTTGACTTACGTGAAAAATATATATATCCTCTGTCAGTTCAAACATTACTGCTATCATTTGCTGCAGAGAGAGTTGGAGGGAGCTCACAATGGTAGATTATCCAGTGTTCCAGAGGATGCCTGCCTACCTCCCTGTGGTAGTTGAAGGCATTTAGGAGTGCTCAGCATCCCATGCTAGATTGCCCCTGAGTTGAGGTGGGTGGGGTTCTCTTAGAAGGGAGGCAGTGACTGATGACAGCAAGTTATTTATTGTTCTTCACAGCAGCAAGAGAAAGTGCCATGTTTACTCAGAGGACCTTAGGTCAATCAGGAGCCTCCCACTCCATTAGCCCTGAGAAGCTCCAGGAAGCTGACACCTGTGAAGCACCAGAAGAGTTTGTGGGAAACCTGCTGGAAAGCAGGAATTATCCGTGGTGTGACCTTACCCCAAATCTACCCATAACAGGGGTGTGTCAGTGCTGGTAACATCTCAGCACCCAGAGAGCCCACTGCTCTTGTCAGACCTGGATGATGGATGAAGTGGAAGACAAGTTTGAGGAATAAGTATTGCATTATTATATTGAATAAATAGTAGGCAGCCGTTTTTGTTGCAGGTTAAGTAGGATCTAAATTACTTAACACCCATGGAATCTCTTTTTTCTTCTTCTCCTTTTAGTATGCTCTCCTCCTCAATCTCTTTTTATGTAATCTGTTTTTTTATATGTTATACTGGTAAATTCAGCAGCTAGGTTTACTTGCTGATTGCCAGTAACTCAACTGCCACTGGTAGTTGGGATGGTACCAGAATCCCTGCAGGGAGAGCATCGGGGGACTCTGCTGCTCTGAAAGGTCAGGGTACCTTATCAAGACCTAGGTATTGCAGCATCTGTGTAGGGTCACTAGAGGTTATCTTCTTTTTTGTACCATGGAACACATTAGGCTGGAATGATTTGTCTAAAATCTTAAAACAAGATAGTGACAGAACTCTAAATAATCCCCAGAGGCAGGTGCTATTTGTAACATATTTTCTGCAAATATTACTTTATTTGGACAGGTTTTGGTCCAAATTTTGCAAATTTTAAAAAATAAAATAACATTTTTGCCTTACCAAACTTTTGGCATCCACATTTTATTTTAAATGCAAGGATGTCTGTCAGTCTGATGCTACTACTCATCACTTTCTTGCATCCACCTTACATGTAGTTTTTAAATTTTCCTAGCTATAACTCTACTGATTCTAATTTGTTGTAACTTACATTCTGAAGAAATGGGACAGACTATGGTTCAATAAAAGCAAGTAACAAGAAGATGGAAGAAAAAATGTCTAAAGCATGGTGGAAACCACTGCCATTTACTTTATGCCTCATTTAGTGCCCCTCATTCTAATTCCTTTGTATATAATGATGTAAGTTTAAAATCCCTTATATTCCCTAAGACTGAGACAATCTGTAAGACTTTAAGATGCTTGAAGAAACTGGCAAAACTATTCCAGACTTCAGTCCAGAACGTATCTTTTGTACTTTGACTTACACTTGATAGCCTAAAACTTAATCTGCCTTATTCATCATCTTCATCCCCTACCCTTAGAAATAGCTTATCCAGAACAAATAGTGAATGTTCTACAGAAATGGGTTTAGACATTAAAGTCATCTGTCCTGGCTTTTCATGTGCATCCTGGAGTTACAGTACTGATACTATACAAAACACAACTCTGTTGTCATAGATGTAATAAATAATACCGTGTGTTAGGCTTATGGGTACAAAGTGAGAGTTTATACTGTCCTCTAGCAAATCAGAGAATGCTAAAATGTTTACTCACAAAAGATGTTTTGTCTCATTTCTCCATACCTGATCTTACATCAGCAGTTATGAAAGTAAAAATTACTGCTGTGGTTTTGCACAAAAAGAGAAATTCTGCAAGAGCAAATTTAATGGAATTTCAACCACTTTGTAGTCCTTAGAATCTGCTACATTTTCCTCACCACTCAAATGATTTTAAATTATAAGTAGTTTTGCAAAGCTATTAGCATTATTTTCTCAGCTCACCCAAAGTTTTTGCAAGACTTATTATCTATGATGAATCACATCTTTTATTCATATAGTTATAAATGCATTAAAGCTGACAGGTATAATTTGCTGCTTTTTCTCCTTTAGATTCAGCATGGTTTCTGAAAATAAGCTAATTTAATAACTAGGGAATCTAAGTTATAATCAAATTTATTATATTTACCAGACTTGTATTTCAGATAGGATAACATTAAAAATGTGCTTGTATAGGAAAGAACAGAATTGCCGGTGGGCATTGAATTAGCAGCCTGAAAAAGATTTTAAAATGTTGTGATCAGAGGTGTTATGATGATGAGAGGATGTGTTTATCTGTAGCTTTTACATGTTGCAAACTGGAATGAAGTTAGAACCCCAGGCTGTTTTCTTTTTAGATTTGGCAGTGACTTAGAGTGTGCCTTTATAACATAGCCCTGCAACTCTGCCTACAAATCTCTAAATTTCTGTTAGAAAGGACATGCTGTTCATGTTCTTGTATGAGCATTTGCCACTGTACATGGCATACCAGATGTAATTCTGTGAATTCTGCATCCACCACATTTCTGCTGAATTCTGGATGAGATTTGTGCATGGAAGGCTTCTGGATCAAAGTTTCATGTCAGGAAGTGCTGAGTGAAAGGCCTGTTCAGAACCAATCCAACAGAAACACAAAAAATTAGGTCTTTTATTGTAGCTCGTGTTAGTCTCCTCTGAGTCTTGGTCCCTCAGTCCTCTTAACCAAGTCTGTGGCACAGATTGTGTTTTATTTATTGATATATATTGTGTTTTATTTATTGTAGACAGCCTCTTATTTTGGGGCTCTATTAGTTGCATTTGTATTGTGGAGATTTCTAATTCCCTAAGGTGCTGCCTTTTGTCTTTGTGTACACAATTTAAACTGAAGCAGAGTTTTAGTTTTTTCCAAGGACTTCTACAGACTTCTAGATATTTAAGATCTGAAATTATGTTTCTTTATGGTTTGTCTTCTGTTAAAGACTGCTGGCTGTACTAAAACTGGCAAAAGAGTTAAACAAGGACAAAAAAGAAGTGTTCCAGAGAACCAATATATTGTACCTCTCCTGGAGGTACATTGCCACTTAGAAATTACTGGGAATAATGGTCATACAAATACAAAGAAAGACAATTTTAAAAAATGACTGAAATTTTGCTTAATATTGAAAAGCTTAATTAAGGAAGAGCTTGAGGTTTCAGCATTTCTAGTGACCATTTTGTGCAAAGGGGATTTTCTCTGTGTGGATGTGGTACACCATTGGCAGAGTACAGTGAGTCAGCTGTTCATCTGGCTCTGCTGTAGTTCTAACCCTCCACAGCTGAGAATGCTCATGTCACAAGTGGGAGGAGGAGAATATTAACCCCTGGCTAATTCAGAAGATGTCTGTGCTATGATGCAGAGCCTGTAGTGCTGAAGGTAGTTTTGACCAAGAGGTTATGGCACAGGGGCCATAGCTGGTATGAAGATACAAGGTCTTGCTCTAGAATTCCATATTCTTTTGGTCTCTGTTTTACAGACATAGTTCTTTGAGGAGTCTCATAGTTTGAAGATGACAAATTTAGTAAAAAAAGTTGAAGAGGATCTTATTGCTACAGGAGAAGAACTAAATGAACTTTCAGTAGAAAGGTAGGAACATGATGAAATGTCATAATACCCACTGCAAAGTCTCTAGGTATTATTATTAAGAGCAAAATGCTAGAATTTTGTGCTAAATGCTGAGTGATTCAGAGCTTGAGGACACAGTACATGAGTAAGTATTTCTTGTCTTAGTCATCAAACAGCCACATTAAAGCATGACTAAGAAGAAAGGCAGGGCAGCAGTGAAATGTGGAGATGATGAGATAGCTCCATGCTGAGAGCAGAACTGGAGATGAGATCAAAGATGATTGAATTGAGTTGATTGCACCTTGCTCAAAAAGTAAAGAAGTAGGGAAGAGTAAGAACCTTCAATAATTAGAAGCAATCAGAGGGAGAAAACAAACCCCAGAAGACAAGATGTAAAAACAGCTCACATGACACAGTAATCTCATAGCTTATGCTGTCAGCAAAAAGAGATTGGATGAGTTTCTGCAGACTCAACAGTACTTGCCATGCAGAGGCAGTCAGTACTATTGAAATGCTGGAACTGATGGGAACCAGCTAGGCTGTCGTGACTGGGAACAGACGTCCTCCAGAGAGCATGAGACAGCATTCTGCAGCGTGAGAAATCCTTGCCTGTCAGTCTAAACTGCTGGTTTGTTTGGAGGACTGGGACCTCTGTCTTTCATGAGATAGGAATTTTGCCTTTTTCTTCATTGGTGTCTGTAGGTACCCAGTCTGGTTCTCAGTGAAGATGGAACAATCTTTTTTTTTTTGTAAATGCAGCCTAATGGATATTAATTTTCAGCAGTTATATGAATTCTAAATATCAGCATTAGGAGGAGCAAGGGTGCCTGTGTTTGTGAATATATTCAAGAAAGAGTACAATGTTGGGAGCTTTTCCTCTCCAGCTCAGTGTGAATTAATGTTTTGTAATGTTCTAGGCATAACTCACCTCGAGTTGAGCTGTTTATATTCCCCTGTGGAGAAACTGCTTAAGTTCATGCAGGTCTATACCATCAAGCAGTTGAAACTTGAGCCACTTGTGTGAATCTTGCCTCAGGAGGTTTGAGGTTGCTGCTGAATATTTTTGGCCTGTGGACAGAGGTAGGATTTGCATTAGCAGTGTCTCAAAGGTGGCTGAAATCTTGAGGGTCAAAGTAGCCACAGTTAGCCCTAAGTCCCTGAACACACAATAGCTGTGAGTTGTATGCCTGTGCTGCCCACCTAAGAAGTGTAGGGGAAGACTCAGGCTGCTCTGTGTTTAATGGGAAAAGGAATAAAGACTGTGATCTCCTTTCTTAAATGCTGTTTAAAGATGTAAAAATTATCTAATTTTATCTTTTACTCAGGAATAGCTTATCTAAGGACTACTCTTGAAAGGAATTGCTGGGAAGGCCAGTTACAGGCAGAATTTAGTATTGAGCTTTATCTCATGGTGTATATCTCATGCTGTCATATTGCCTGCACCAGCTTTTCTTAGTTTGCTTAAGAATCATTTGAATGAAAAGGTACCATGGATTAAAAAGTACTATGCTTATTGGCCTTCTTGGCAGATCATGTCGGTTCTCCATAATGTGGTAGGATTTCCCAATGTTGTAGTATTTCCCAAATACTCTAGAGCAAAGATCATAGCTGTATATCCATGAAACAGGAAATCTTTAGTGATGTCTGTGTATCCTATGAAATAGGAAACCTGTAGTGGTTAGTCTGAGTTGACATAATTTTCAGAAGGGCTGAGGAGGTATGAAGTGGTATAGAGTAAATTTTCATATGAAAAAAGTGCCACATATTAATGGAAGTGTGATCTCACTGCAAAAAGATAAGGCCAGGAATTTTGAACAGTGGGAGCTTATCCTCAGGCACTGAAATCCTTATCCTGACTTGTGGAGTCACCATCCCTGGAGGTATTTAAAAGTTGTTGTATATTTGGCTCTTAGGGACATGGGTTAGTGGCAGCAGACAGTGCTGGGTTAATGGTTGGATTCAATGATCTTAGGGTTTTTTTCCAATCTAAACAATTCTATGATTCAATGAAGAGATCTTAATGAACCTAATTTTCTCCAAGTATTTCCTGCAGTTCACTTACTGAGCACTCATGTAAGGCATCTTCAGTAATTAGCCAAAAAGAGACACCAATGAACAGTTCTGAGAATCTTAGCCTTTCAGTCTTAATTTGGGCTCTAATTTTTGAATTTTTGCTCTTATAAATGCATAATTTAAAGTTATTTCAGTAATGGAAGTTTTTTGATTCTCTGTTCTAAGAGAGACCCCACTTGTAAAACCTTATTAAAAGGCTGACTTTTTTCAAAGCATGTTGCCAGTATAGTTCTCTTTTTTTGAGTGTGACATTAGCATGTGTTATGAATGAGTGGTTGTGATCACTTTAAAAATTGCTTAAAAATTGCTTAAAAGGCTTACATATTTGCTTTTACCTTTCAGAAATGTTAAGAAATGAGCTTCATTCTCACTGTTCATGGACAACTCTAATGCCTCAACTTTTGAATAGCATTGAAGCAAAGTTTCAAAGTGAATTTGAAGTGTTTCATAGACTCTGCACTATATAGACTTTGCTTGAACCCAAGGAAAATGGAAAATATAATAATAATAATAAACCCCCAATATTTTCTTTTGTCTGAATACTGTGCAAAGATGCTTTAAATGACTAGACAAAAATTATGAAAGCAGCATATGACCCAAATTATAAATAAAATATGAGGACTACTGGACCAAAATCTGCATGCAGGAAAAATAGAGTGACAATCAAATCTACAGAGAGGACTATTCAAGTACATTTACTGAGCCCTCAGTCCTCACACTTTTACAGTTGAGAGTCACGTATTTTGAGCACCTGGACTGCTAACAGTCTTTCCAGAAATTCACTGCGTGACTCTGCAAATGTTTAAGCAGTTCTTGGATCTTTGACTCATCTCTCTGTTCTTGGTGTACCTGGATTTTGCTTTCGTCTGTCCATCTATGATGACTTCCACAGCTTCCTAATTATGTAAGCTGTGACTGAGAATGGCCCACAAATTCTGAGTGTTTGCAGTTATGAACTAGAAAAGGATTTTTTACCTGAGGGAATAAAATACTCAAATTTGCTTGTTTTGCATTTGTATAAATTGTTAACACTCCAGCAATAGAGTGGTGCCGTGGTAGCTTACCTAAGGGGGGAGTTTGCTCCTTTTTTTTTTGAAGAGAGGGGTTTGCAGTGTCATCACCATCACTCCACTGGAAGACACAACCAGAGAACATCTAGTCTAGAGAAGGGAGCAAGCTTATAAGCTTATATCAGAGCTCTCCTTAGCAGCCCTCAGCAGGGTAGCAGAACCAGGTTCCCACATGCAGAGCTGGAACACTCAGATGATGGCAAGAACACAAGGTATGAATTTTCAAAAAAAGTTCAAGCAAATTCCTTCTGCTTGTTCATATCAAGATTTATACAAATAGCATAACATGAGGCTTGGCAAGATAATTTTCCTTCAGTTTTGCCATGTGTTTCTTCACAAGCCTGTGCCCCATTAAAAAAAGCAGGATACTTAATACTAGATGTCTGCCTGATGTCTCACATTTGCATGCTTAGTTCTGTTGGCTGCAGTGCTACTGCAGTAACAGCAAGGTAGTCACAACCAATTTGTTCGTATCTGCAGAAGTGAGTTCTCAATGCTTAGTTGTGCGATAAAGTCAGTCCCTGAGAATCTCTGACAATAATTGCCATTCTCCTCCTCAAACCTAGAGCAATATTTAAAGCAGAGGAACCTCCTGAACAGTTTATTTCCCCATTCCCTGTCAGTGATTTCACTGCAATGCCTAGAAAAAGCAAAGTAGTTCAGGCGGCACCTATTTCTGGCATGAAATCCTAGTTGTGGATTCCCAGTGCTGATGTGTTTTTCAGATCCTCTGATGAATTTCTAAGCTCTCTTGGAATAAAGGCTTCTGGGAGGGGACTAAAATTCCTATGGTGGATTTCAGGTTTGCAAACTTTGATGAAATCTAAACAACAGGGTGGGAAACCTGTTTTTTGTCAAGAGCAGCCATGAAAGCAGAGAAGCAAATTCTTGTTAGCAGAGAGCTTTTCATCTCCTTGGAATTTTTTTCTGAGAAAAGTAGGGTAGGATGTGGAAATCAGTATGAATTTTGAGGAGTGGGGGCAAAGGAATGAAGACTCTTTTCTGTTCTGCTCCTCCGCAGGGAGGAGATATTCCAGCTATGGATAAAGATACAGCCTGGTACTCAGAAGTCTTTTGGTGACCCTCATAAAAGCAGTGCCTTGACATCCAGAGAGAGGCAGGGAGAGTCACATTGAGGGCTGTGTAGTAGCTCAAGAACCTCTGTTGGTTTCTTTATCCTTCTCTGGTAAGCCTGAATTCACTTATTTTAAACCTAGAAGGTGCAGCTATTACCATTAACTCCCTTGTGTAACAGCAAACATGGCTTGTAGCTGTTCATGGCAAAGATATGGAGTAGAAAAACTCCTTATCTGAAATACCTTAGATACACATCACAGACATTTCCAATTCTTCACCAGCAAATAGGACACTATATAAAATACTTTTGGTAGCTCACAACAGCATATGAAAAGATTACGCCAATGGCACTTTGTACAGTGTAGTCCCTTCTCTTCCCCCTTCACCTTTTTCCCAGTTTTTTTATAAACTTAGGCTGGGCAAACAGAAATGGCTTAAACAGAAGATGGCAGTCCTCTGTGGGGAATGGCTTAGGAATCTTGCAGCTGGGCTCCCCACAGCTACTGACTTCTCCAGAGCTTCTCCCCCTTTCCTCCCTGTACAAGAAGGAAGGGTCTCCAGTCTTGCTGTCAAAGCAGTAAGTTCAGGAGAAACAAGCCAGATTCTAGTCAGAGATACTTTTGTCTTGGTCAACCAAAAGGAAAGCATTAGTATAATATCCAGGGTAGTTATTTAAAGCAAATTGTTATATTCTGTTCCTTCACATTACTGAATCAGAGTGCAGTTACATACTGTTGAGTTATTGGTGAAATAGCAACAGAATGATTAAGAAAATCACCAGGCAAAACCATGCCAAATATGTTAGTTATCAACAAAGTAATTGGATAGCATTTAAGCAAATGAAACGGACACAGGCATGCAAAGGATTATAATAACTGTAGCAGAGAGTGGAGGCTTCCGAGTGATGCATACCAAGTGACCCAACTAAATTTACTACCAGCAAACAGAGGACTTTCTCATCACTGCCCTACCTCAAAGAGTCATGAGAGGGGATGGTGACCCCAGAGGTATCAGTGATTCCCCAAAAAAGGGAAATTATAAGCAAGAGTAGGAAAGCTTTAGAGAGGAAGAAAACAAATTCTGTTAGATGGCTAACAAGGTATATTTCATGAAAAGGATAACTTTTAAGCCTATTGTGGTTCAGTGGTTACAACAGTCAGAGTAAAAATGCAATATATAATACCAAAAATAATTTTTAAGTTGAGGAGGGAGAAAAAGTATAAAATTTATCTGCAAAATGGGAAAGTGATAAAGTCAAGCTGAAGTCTACAGGAAGAAAGTCAGTCACTGCCAGTTTTTTAAAAGATGTGAGTTTTCTACAACATTTGTAAAGCAAGCATTCCTACTGATAATGTGTGAACTTCTGTTAGATGGAGATAGTATGCTTAAAATAATGTAGGAAAGGACTAAGTTTTTATTGATTTGGTACCAGGAAGGAAGAAGATGATGGAGATGGCGATACTGAAATATTTTCTAAACCATTAGCAGAAAAGGAGAGTTCTTAGTAAACACAGCCTATGCAACTTAAAGAACTGAAATTATGGTGTGTCAGAACACCCCACATGAGCGCAGATGTCCTCCCTTTCCCAAACACGGCCTCCAGCATCACTTCCACCCCACTCAGCTGTGGGCTGATGCAGAGCTGCCTCCAGGTCTCTGCGTGCCCAGCACTCCCTTGTCCGCAGTGACTGCTCCCTTCTTCAGCAGCAGCGGGCACACGATGCTTGCCCAGCGGCTGGGGTGCACGGCCCCGTGCTCCGCTTTGGCGCCTCATCCGTAGATGTGGTCGCAGCTACGGGGTCATGGTCAGCCACCAAACCGGCTGAAGGAATCGCAAAGACGAATGGTGTCCCTGACTGCCCCATTATGATCTTGTTCGTCAGCTCTTCGTGCTGCTGCCCTGGGCCGTGGCGCCGAGTCGCTCTCCTCGCAGTTGGCTGAGCGGTGCTGGCATCCTGGACAGGCGCTGTGCTTGGAGCGCTGCTCCCGCCGCGCTGCCCAACCCCGCTGCCCGGCCCCCGCAGCACAGCCCGGCCCCAGGGCACGGCCCTGACCCCGGCCCCGGCCCTGGCGGGGCTGTCCCGGGCGGGAGCCGGGCTCCGGCAGAGCGGGCCGCGGGCTCCGGCCTGGCACGGCAGCGCCGGCCGGGGGCACGGCGGGGCCGCCCCGCTGGCTTTGCCCGCTAGAGGGCAAGAGAGCCCCGCAGAAGCGCCGCTGCCCCTGCCCGCAGCCCCCGGCCCGCCGCGCCCTGGCCCCCTGCCCCGGCGGGGTCAGCGGCGCGGCCCGTGCGGAGCAGCCCCGGGCGGCCGCTGCAGGCCTGGGCTCGGGGCCGATCGGCACGAAATGTCCTGGGTGCCGGGGAAGGAGAGGTAATCCCTTCCGTCGGGAAAGCTCTCAAGGCCTTTGGCCGTTCCAGAAAGCGGGCACAGAGCCATCCTGGAGCTGGCACGGACCTAATTCGTGGGGGGACGGCACACCGGGCTGCTGCCGCGCCTGCCGCAGCGCACACGGAGCGGTAAGTGAGGCACGCACCAGCTCCTGCCGAGCTGGGCAGGTGCCGAGAGGCGCCTTCTCCCTGCCCGGCAAGGGGGCGAGGACCTGGCTGCTGTCTGCAGCTCCAGTCTAGCACTGGTAAGTAGCATCCAGCTGATGGTCAAGCTATGTGCCTTGGTTGGTGTACAAAGGCCGCCTCATCTGTCGGGCAGTGAACTATCTACAGGAGAAGAATATCAGCCAAAGGAAGAGCCTCCGGGATGCCCTGCAGCCTGCTAGCAAACCCTACCGAGGCCACTGCTACCACTGAGCACCGACAGTATGGGAGCATGAAGAAGGCAGAAACCTCTGATGAGGCACTTGTTTGAGCAGGGAAGGTGCACCAAGAAAAGCACTGGCCATGGCAAAGAAGTTCTCATCATGAGCAGTTCTGCGAGCCTTGCCGCACAAATTGCTTGCCATGTGGAGGCTTCTGCGGTCACCTGCCCACATGGCAACCCTGATTTCCTCCCTTCTTCTCCTTTCAATCAGTGGCACTTTGGCTCTTGAACTGGAGGGACTTGCAACACAGTAGACAATCAATTCATTACTAAAATAAGCAGATACGAGCTATGTACAAATAAACACACCACAGAAATTGCAAAAATATTTGGCAGCTTTCATACTTACATCACCCTGTCTACCTTCAAGTATCACCAACAGGGACGTGCATTCAAAAAGACTGTGTTGACACCTGTGTCAATGCACTTGACTTTATCCTAATAACTCCTTCCCTAAGATGATCACAAAGATCATATTCTGCCAGTATTATGTGATTCACTGATTCCTGTACACTGCAAAATGCCATAACACCATGAAAAGTCCATGTCAGATATCCCACTGTTGCTGTGTATCACATGGTGACACCGACACTGGTGTTTTCTTGGAATTTTCCATCTAAACTGCGTGTTTTACACTACTGTAGTGTGAAATTTTGATGAACTGGCCTTTTCCTGCTTAATTCTGGAATTTTTACGGGAATCTTTTTGGTCATAAATACTGCTATTTTTTCTACAGTCTCTAAAGTGAGAAAGCAAATACATTCCTCCAGTTTAAATTTTCTGGATTTGTAGACATTTCTTTTATTAATCCAGTTAACCTGAATCATATGGTTTTTGTTTTGTTTTGTTTTGTTTTCACAAATGTTTTCTTTATTTCCAGCCAATCTAATGTTTGATAATCATTACTTTCAGTCATTTTTCATTGCTGAGATCACATGAGTTTTCTTTGGAGTGTTAATTTCTGTGGCTGTATTAATAGTTTAGTGCCCTCACCAGCCATTCTGGGGAAATGCTCAATCACATGTATGAGGCAGCAGGTGGGATCCATGCAGTCCTAGCTAGACCTCTGTCATGTAGAAGTCTACATCTAATATAGGCTCCCTTCATACACGAGGAAGAATTAAGCATCTTTAACGCATGAGTCATGTCATCCTAAAGTAGATGCCTAGAATAGGTCAGATGATTTGTGCCCTAAAATTGCTCCTATTTCTCTGTGTTAAAGAACAAGTCATTTATAGCTTGATGTTTCAATTCTAGCAGCCTCAAGTGAGATGAGATTAATTAATAGTCTTATATCCAGGTTGGTCATGCTTTGAAATACCCTAAAAATTCTTATTTGTCAAGAAAGCTGAAAATAGCATTACTTTTTATATTATTCTCAATTTATACATATAAAAAAGCTTTTAAAAGTTTTCTGCCTCAAGACATTTTAGTAAAAATGGCAAATGCCATGTGTTTCATGGGAAAGTCATAACACCTCTCTTTTTAATAACTGAGTCTTTCAGTTCTCTGTCTGCAAGGATGGAAAATAAATGAGTTAGATACATTAAAGGTCCAGAATAAGAACCTGCTCTTGGTGAAATTATACAATACAGGAGAAGTTAAAAAAAAGACAAAAACAAAACAACAAGACAAAACTCTTTTGGCAGGCTGAATTATTTTTATATGACACTCAAAAAATGATATGTGAAATGATCTTTTTAAACTAAACTAGGTGGCAGAGTACAGGTGAAATCGTTTTCTTTTAAAAGTGCCATAATATCTAAAACCTGACAGAGGTGTCACATTAGTGTGGTACATGTGAGAAGAACGTGTGCCAGGAACTCCTCAAGAAATGCAGGATCCTTCTGACCAGTTCTGCTCTCAGGAGTTAAAATCCTGCATAAAGCTGATGAGTAAGCTCTTGATGACTCACTGTGGCAGATGCAGTCTTTAATTCCAGGAGGGTATAAGGGAAGTGGGTGTGAATCTCGAGTAGAGGGGAGCTAGGGATGTTCCTGCCTCAGTGTCTTGGGGATAAAAGTATAGGTTTTTAATACAGCCCCAGCTATCAGCAATGCCAAACTTCTGTAAGGGGTAAGTTTGACATTACACATCACACATAGATTTTATGTGAAGCAAGGTTGGAATACCACCTACTCACAGATGGGTATAATTTTGGGGATGTCCTGCATAATTCATGTGTGGCTTTGATACTTATGAGTAATTCAGACATCAAAGCCTCAACTTAGATAACACTTCTATAACACTAAACTTCCTATAGCAAATAACCTGTAGGCTTTCATTTAAGTCCCTTAACAATAAAAAAAAAAAGGCAACTATTCCAATACTTTCTTCTTTACCTTAAGATATTTTTCATAAGGTAAGCTGGTGTGAAGTACAACATAGAAAATACTGAAGCCTGAAGTAAAGAAAAAAATCCGTATTATACTCTTCGCTGGGACTAGAAATGTAAATTTAAAGCACTAGAAAGGAGATGGGAACCTCTTTCCTGAGAGCGCACCAGATACCAGGCCCTTATGGTCACTTGGCAATATTCCCCTCTGCTTTGCCAGTGGCACAAACCTTCACTTTTCTGCAGTGCAATCTTTTAACAAGCAATTTTATGTTCTCTTCCAGGTTAGCCATCATGCATGGAAAAATCTCCCCATTAATAACCGTAAAGCTCCTTTATTGTTCTCCTTCAAATCTCCTTAAAACTTCCTTCTGACACCAAACACTTGTCACCGGCTGGGCCTGTTGCTTTTTATTCTCAAGGCTGTTTTTCCCTTATCCTTCCCCCATGGGTTTGTACTATACACCTGTTGTCTTTCATCATGGGTTAAGATCATAAGCTCTTTGGGCATAGACCATCTCTCTTATTACATGTGTCTACAGTATCCGACACAATGGAGCTGTGAGCCCTGAATGGGGCCTCCGGGTACTGCCATGATCCACTTGATAAAGAATGATGATTTTTGACATGGTGAGTTCTGCAGTTTTCCCCAAGTCATTCTGCAGTTGTTCACGCTGATATAACCAGTGTGTGAGAGCAGTGTCCTTAAATCCTAAAAAAAAAAAAGGAAAAAAAAATAAAATGGATGAATGCTTTGGAACAATTTGCTAGAGAGCAAGGACTTTTCTGCTTTGGCGTTGGGTTTTTTTTTTTCTGTTCCTGCATATTGAAATGCATGGGCTGACATGCAGCAACTCTTTCTTTTTGTAGGTTTGTACAGAACTAGAGTGATGTGACCCTGCTCTGAAGCTTCTGCATCCTGTCCTTCAAATTGCAATAAAGACTGTTAGAGTCAAATAAAAGGGGGGGTGGCTCCTGCACCACTGGCGTGAGTCAGTTCCCTAAAGGTCCGTGTGGATTCAGGACACAGCTTTTCCCTGCTGCAGTTTCCCCACTAGACATGGAAACTAGTCTCTCTCCCTCCTCTTGTGTTTAGTCACATTGGCAAGCAGAGGGATGCAGGAAAGCTGCACCAGTCAGAGCTGGACTGCTGCCTTTTGTGGTGGGGAAGGCAAGGAGAGCCACCCCCTCTACCGCATGCCCATCGAGCAGGAGGACATGCAGAGTCGATTATTTTTAATTAACCCCCTTGCAAAATTGTCCTTCTCTAGAGTTCTCTTTCAAGGCTCCACAATGACCTTCCTGGACCCCTCTACCTCAGCGGTGCACATCATCATTCACACCATGCAATCTCTTCCCCCAGCCCCCAAGATATTATATTTCTGCTTCTTTTCTCCCTGCCTCTGTCTCTCCCCCCACCATTCCCAAATGAGCCTGTCTTTAGGTTTTGTGCTCAATTCAAAGGTTTGCCAGAGTGTCCTCTCCCCCGTGCAAGGCTCCGCATCGTGCCCAGTCCTTGAGCTCTGCTCAAGAACGCTTTTGCAAATGCAGGAGACCTTCTGGCCCTTTGCTGATTCACACAGCTCTTTTCGAAGGGCAAAACCACAATAACACCAATTCTGGGCATCGTAAGAAGAAACAGAAACCCTCTCTCCACTTGCCGAGTCTCTCCCGACAGTTTTAAATAACTTCATTTTGGGGAGCGGGGGAGGGGCTGGGGGGCAAAGAGAACACATATTTCGCACTGCACCCCTATCTCCCCCCATACCACTTCCTACTCGCTTCTCCCTTCTCTCCAGCGCGCTCTTACACACTGGGGCCGAGCTAGGAGCCACGGGTGGCCCGCGGGGCGTCCCGGGCGGCGGCGGGGCCCCGGCGCTCCCCGTACCGCCAGCGGCATCCCCGAAGCTGCCCCCGGCCGCGCAGGGGCAGAGCGAGAGGGCTGCGGACTGCCGGGGCGGGGGGCCAGAGCGGAGAAGGCAAAAACTGCGGCGTGGGCAATACCGACCCGCACCACCCGCCCCAGCTCCCCGAGTTCCCGCGCCCCGCCGGTTCGCCCGCCGGAGCTGAGTTTGAAGCCCGCTTGGGACAGCGGCAGCCCGGTTACCTGCGGCAGAGCGGGCCGGGGCCGGGCTGCGGAGCGGTGCGGGGCGGGCTCGCCTCCGCCTCCCCTGCGGCGGGGCCGGGCCCCGGGCCGAGCTGGGGCTGGGCGGGCAGGGCGCTGCCCGCCCCGCTCGCCCCGCCAATGTCAGCGGGGACTCGGGCTATGCGGGCATCTCCCGAGGAGCCCGCTTCCCGCAGCGGGCGGGCGCGGTATATTTAGCATCGCGTCGCTTTATTCCTCCCCCAAAGTTTCGCCCACTTATTTATTTATTTGCCGGCGAGCGCCGCGCTGCCGCAGAGCAGCAAGAGCCGCTCCGCGCCGTGCCGAGCGCTGGAAGCGGCTCGGTATTGCAGCAGGTAGGGCTGAGCGCTAGGACCTCGGAGAATCCTTCCAGCAGCAATCAGGACTACCTTAAACCCAGCCCAATGCCTCTTCCTGCGCCACTCTGCGTGCTGGATGGAGATCCACAGTCAAGAGCTGCAGCTCAGTGCTGGAGTACAACATTTCACAGGGAGCCCTGCAGAAGCAACACCTGTTTCGAGCCAGCCAAGAAAGACACAAGCACTTGTATGTTGCTGCTTTGCTTGTGGATCGTCAATAATCCTAAACCAGTGGACATCTGCTGAGCCTCCTGAGAATTCTGGATAATAGATTTGGACGTCAAAAGTTTTTTTTTCCTTTTTCTTTTTTCCATTTTTTTTTGGATTTATCTCAGCCAACAACGTGAGATTTCCCCCCTCCCCCTTTGCAGGATTCATGCTGATGTATGCAGTCTGTTATAGAGTAAAAACAGCGCATGCCTTTCTGGAGTCAGAATCCATAAATCCTGACGTAGCCTGTGCATCTTAAAAAAAAAAAATCCCTATAACGCCTAGGTATTTAAGTTGCTATGGTCATTCTTATCTTAAACCAAATGGAGAAACTACGGATTTTTTTCTTTATTACAGTTGGATGGGCTGAAGACCGTATTGCTTGCTAAGAGCTGGGGATATATGCATTTATATAGATATACACATCTATATGTTTATAAATATGTCAGTGTGTGAGTATAAAGTGGTGGTTTCTTAGACTAACTGGTTTGACCTTGAACCTGTACCAGTCAAAACAGAATATTACTTTTATTTATGCATTTAATGGATTGAAGAAAGAACATTTTCTCTGTAACTGCGCTAGGGAGGGGAGAGGAGTGGAATATACCTAATCTTATATCTCCTGGGTTTGGCACCATCATTATTGTTTATTCTCATTCTCTAAAAGCAGAATCTTCTGATGGCTCCCTTAGGTGAAGTTGGGAACTATTTCGGTGTGCAGGATGCAGTACCCTTTGGGAATGTGCCCGTTTTGCCGGTGGATAGTCCGGTTTTGTTAAGTGACCACCTGGGTCAGTCTGAGGCAGGTGGGCTACCCAGGGGGCCTGCGGTCACGGACTTGGACCATTTAAAGGGGATCCTCAGGCGGAGGCAGCTATACTGCAGGACTGGATTTCATTTAGAAATCTTCCCCAATGGTACTATCCAGGGAACCAGGCAAGACCACAGCAGATTTGGTAGGTATTTTCCTTAACCCTTTAGTGGTCATGTGATGAAATAATGGGGCAGAACTGCGGGCGGGGGGACGGTGGGGGTGCGAGGCGGGCGGGAAGGGGGGTTTGTGTTGATGGCTGATCCGCCGAGGGGAAAAATGAATGTGTCCGGGGGTGCAGATGCACACGAGCGGCTCCGCCGCGGCGGAGCAGGAGCCCTCGCCGGGTGCTCGGTAGCGATGTTTGTGTAGCCCCAAGTTCTGCTTAACAGCAGACGCGTACTGGGAGGTGGTGGTGGCGGTGGTGGAATTTTTGCTCGGGACGTTTCTGCTGAATGATTTGATTTCGCGAGTTTAAAGGGTTTTTAATCATTAACCACCACAATTTAAAATTCACCGAGTTTCCTGGAGGGAGTGGCTCTCGTCCTATACGCAAATTGACGAGGGCTTTTCTTTCGTTCTCTCTGCCGATTACCTGCCCTAGTAACTGCCCGAATCGCACAGCCTGTCTGGTTCGCTGCTCGGCGAGGATTTAGCGGCAGCGCACCCGCAGCCAGGCTCTCCGCCCGGCCGAGCCCGCAGCCGCAGCCGTGCGGCAGTGCCGGTGACAGGCGCCCCGGGAAAGAGGGAGCGCAGGTGGGGTCCGGAGCCAGCCGGGAATCCTGCGCCAAAACCTGCCTTTCTCGAGCTGTGTGGCGTGTCACGGCGAATTTGAAAAGAGCATTCCCTGGGTTTCCTTTCCAGGGAACGCTGTTTGTGACTCTGCAGCGAGGGCTGCTGGCCCCGGCCGCTCCGGAGAGCCTGTGCACGCACACACGCACACACGCACACATGCACACGCGAGTCCAGTGGGCCTGGAGCTTTTCGGCTGCCAGGGAGTCTGTTAAAGGCCCGGCAGATTGAATGTATGAAAGTGACTAAAACAGTCTGGCTGAGCTGATACTTTGGGGGTTTTTTTAAGGAGGGGTGCGGAAAATATGCCAGGTTAGCTCGCCACGCTCCCAGCTGTTGGAAGGAGTTAACTTGAGAGTGAACCAACCTGACAACACTTAAATTCGGTCATAAAAACAAAGTCCTGTGTTGATTTTTTTTCTCTCCTTGTATTTTAATGCCAGATGTTGAACGATATCTAAGCTGCACTTTATTGCTTTGTGAAGCTATTTAGATAATGCCGGTGTTGTAGGAGATGATCTCCAAAGGGCTCATAAGGGAAGCGGAGAGGGAGGGACGGGGGAGGAGAGGACTGAGGCTCTCGCATGGTCGCAGGTTCATCCTCCATCCCCCTCCATCCGCTGCTCCCTGACACTCTCACGCTGCTTACAGGCCCTTCCTCCCTCCCACGCCGCCCGCCCGCGGTCTCCGGGGCTGGGTGCGGGGTGGGGGTAGCCTCGCGGCTCTCCCGGGGGCGCAACATCCACGCTTCCTGGCGAGAAAAAGTGCGGAAAGTGTTTCAGGCAGACGCGTAGTGAGGGGAGCGGGGCGGGGGGGCGGGGGTGTGTTGCAGCCAGGCGTTTTCCTTGGCACGGGCAGGCGCCGCGCGTGGCTGCCGCAGGTTCCCCGTGCCCGCTGCGCTGCGGGCTCGGGGCGGCGGGCTCGGGGCGGCGCGGAGCGGAGCGGGGCCGCAGCAGGTGTAGGGCGCTGCGCGCACCGGCAGCCGCGGCGGCGGGGGGCGGCCGCCCGCGGGGCCCCGCCGCCCCCGAAGGAGGGCCGCCAGCTGCTCCCTTCGCAAGGCGGCCGTGACCACATTATTCGTGGCGTCTATTTTTAAAAATGGCTTTCCAGCCGCAGTTGTAGGAAGCTGACAATTCCGAGGTGCAGTTCTTCCACCCCTTGCAGCTCCTTGGCTTTAAATAGATTTTTTTTTTTTTTTTTTTTTTTTTGTCCTTGTCGGTTTGATCTCTCTCTTCCCCCCACCGGGACGCGCTTCAGTGGTAACTCTGTTTCCCATGCAGCGCGCCTGTGATGCCCCTGCTCGCTCCGGGGCTGGGAAGACCGGGCACGGCAAACCCGTGGGATGCCTAGGGGCTCCCGGCTTCTTTGCGGGAAGGTACTTTTGTATCGGTGCCGTGACATGGCTGTTGTGTTTGCCGGAAGGTCACAGAATAGCTGGTGCTATTTGAGTTTTGGTGATTTTGAAATCTTCTGATGATCCTGGGGAGGTCTGCATCCCATCTCGGGAGCTGCCCTGGGGAGAGCGGGCTCACATGGTCTCCTGCGAGCGTGTGCGGGAAACCTGCGTGCGCGTGTGGATGCGGGGGTGCGCGTCAGAAGGAAGTTTTTCTCCAGGAATAAGGAGGACAAAGAGAAAACCCCGGGGGCTGCGCGTAAACTCCTCTCTGGGCTCTGCCCTGTTGGAATCCCCCTCCCCGCACACACCTCTGGAGAGACATCAGATAAGAGTAATTCTTTTGTGATGCTATGTTGGATGTGTGCCTATTGCGTACAATGAACCGAGCCATATTGTGTGTCTATACTCGCCCGGTTCTGGGAGCCCTGGCATTTCGCAATTCCTGCAGCAAGATGTCCATCTCTAAAAGAAAAGCTCCCCGGGAGAACCCGGCTGGGTCCCCCCCGTAATGTGATCTCAGGTGATCAAAGCCTTATCTCTCCCGGGTCACAAAAGAAATTTTTTTGATGCAGTCTCCTTTAGTGTAGGGCATTGGCTAGACAGTAGAGTCATTGTAAATTCAGGAACTCTTTAACAGCGGAGAGGCGTGTCTCTGTGCGTCAGCACAAGTACTGCATGCACAGCACTAAAAAAATAGGAGCATGCAGGAAAAGGAAAAAAAAAAAAGCTTGTCAGCAGGTGACCTCCGCTCCCCGGGACCTGCTGCTACAAGGAACCGCTGCGTTCATCATCTGCGGGAGCCGCGCAGCCGCCCGCCCTCCGCCTGCCCGGCCCGCCCTGCCTTGCTCGGGCGCTGGGCTGGCGGGGCGGGCTGAGGGCCGGGCGGGCGCGGGGGCGGCTCCGGCCGGGGGTCCCTGCGCTGCCGCCCCTCCGTGCCGGGCGCGGTGGGCGGGCCTGCCCCCAGCGCTGTCTCCGGGGAGAGCCAGCAGGCCGGGGCGGGGGGAAGGTGATGCGTGCGGGGAAGGCGCTGGCCCCCGGCACGGGGAATCGTGGGCCAGGTTTTAGGCGGAGGGAAAGGCGCCGAGCAGGCCCGACAGTCTCCTCCGCTATTGAGCGTTGCGGAGGGGAGGGGATGGGGGGCGGGCAGGGGCGCTGTGGGAGCCTGAAACTGAAGCAGGGCCCTGCTGCCTGGGGGTGCCGTGTCTGTCTGCGCTCCCGTCTTTTAATTGGCATCATGTGGGGGAGCGGGCGGGGTGGTGACAGCTGCGACAGGCGGGACGCATCTCGGCGGAGCGCTCAGCCTCGCGCAGCCCCGCTCCGCAGCCGCGGCCGGAGGGCGGGAGGCCGAGAGGGGGGCGCCGGGGGCAGGGGGCGCAGGGGGAGCTCCTTCCCTCGCCCCGTCTCTGCGCTGACCTCCCGGCGGCTTCTGAGACACGAGGGGCTCCGCTCCCCTCGCCCCGCTGCCCGGGGAGAGAACAGGCCGGAGGGTCCCCCAGCGGTCCCCCTGCGCTCCCCTTCCCCTGGAAGCCGTACCAAGAGGGGGCTGGCAGAGATATTTGCTCGCTGTCTTCGTTGTCAGAGATGGTCTGCTGCACTGCTAAGGGAAAGCTGAACTGCTCCACTCCATTGATACAAAGAAATGAGACAAAAATGAGCAAAGGGCAAACCATCAACAACATAAAATTGTGCAGTTACAGAGGTGTTCATTGCGTAAAAGCTAAGGAAAATGCTTCTGTAGGCCTGCTTTTAACCATAGCTAAGACAAATGCAAATTAAAATTTTGCTTTAGTGAACAACACACCTCCTCTCACCTGTGAGTGTGTCAGGAGAGCAGGACAGCATTTATGTCAGGCTGCGGTCCTGCACCATTCAGCGTGGTCTGAGCTGTATCATGTAGAAGAAGGTGTGTGAAGGGCTGATGTGGGCATGTAGGAAACTTTCATCCTATCCTTGTGAAGGAATGGATCTTTGAGTATTTTCCTTAATAAAACCACTTCAATACAGTGAGAAGAAATTCAGCACCCCATGTGCTGACTTATTTCCTCTCTACTTCTCTTCCTTTCCACATTTTTTAGCTATAAATAGGGCCCTAGCTTTCAAAGTTTGGAGTTGTCCTGATTTTCATTTGATACAGCCTCATTTTGAAGAGGATTGTCTATTTTAATATCTAGTTCAGGCCCTAAGTATTATCTGTATATTATAGACACTATACAGTGAAAATATGCACAGAACTGTGGGACAAACGCAATCCTTTAGCTGACAAGACTTCTGTAAGACTGGATGCTTGGCCCCAGATAATCTCTTGAAGGACTTAATATGGCACATAAAACTTGCTGTGAGTAGGCTTTTGAGTATTTCAAATGAAGAAGTCTCAATTCTGATCTTAAATATGTGCATGCTCTTTGCCAAGTACCTTAAATTAATTTTCTGCACTTACGATCGGACGTGACAGTGCCTTTTTTGTTCTTTTGGTGCAGAAAGCAGTGTGCATTCAAATATTTGAAATGATGACAGCAATTAAAGACTACATTTGGACTGATATGAAAAATGCCAGACTCACTAACTTAGCTATAGTAGTGTCTAATACACACTTAATGTAAGATTTAAACTCAGTTAAAATTGCTTGGTAACATGTATCAAGTAATATGATATTTTGGTAAAAGCTTTAGAGAAAAAGCCTTAGTAAGAAATCTGAAAGTATTGCATGTCCAGATATAATGGGAATTTTAAAATTGTTTCAATGCATCAATTGTATCTAAGACACTACATATACCAGACAAAAGGTGTGCTGCCACTTATTATTACTTAAATAATTACATAGTGGCAAAATATTTCCCCCAGTATTTTTTATTTGTGCATATGTAGAGAATAATTTAAAATGACCAGGCCTTAAAAAAGGTTATCAAAACAATAATACTGTGGCATTTGTAGTGCTGAATAATATATAAGGTAATGATCAATACTCCCTTACAGGGAATACTTTTCATCTTTACATTAGCTTGGCTATAAATTTTCCCTATTGGCTTCAACTTGTGCTATGTTCAATCTCTGCAATTCATGCCTGCTATTGATTAGTGCACAACTATTTTGTAAGAGACGCCAAATTAATTGTTAAAAAAAGCCACAAAATGCCTTTTTATTTGCCATGTGAGGCTCAACACACACGATACTGTTATTTCATTATTTCATATACATATAATTTCCAATAAGCTTTAAAAATAGTTATGCAGTGTACTTGGACATGAAAATTCACATAATGTATTGAAAATGCTACTCTGTGCAGGACACACCTTATTTTGTGACTCAGAAAGTAGCATAACACAGCAGCATGCTTCTGAATGCTGCTGGATAACTTCCTGTGAGACCATTACAGTCTTAGATGAGCACTCCTAAAGAGGAAGAAATTTCCATTTTTTAACACAGGATTACTAGGCTTATGCCAGATTTCACCAGTAGCATCCTCACTGAAGAGGTAAGCAATTTGCAGGGAAGGCTGCCAGAAAATCCCCAAACCCTCAGAACCAGATGAGCCAATACTTGATACAGATACTTGTACTGTGCACATGGATGCTGAACCTTGGAGCTTTGCAAAAGCAGTGCTTCTCTGCAAAGTATTCTTGTTTCTAAGTGAACAAATGTCGGTGTAAGGTTGCTGTTATTTGCATGGGAAAACTTGATCATGTACACACTGTTACACTTAGGTGTAGGATGTTTTAATGTCTGAATTTTAGATGAGTAAATGATAACACACCAGAGAGAATGGTTACTATCTAAACAGAAATGCATGACACTGGACTATACTAAGGATTTTCATTTCTCAAGCCTCTGGAAGATCATACTGTGAGTAAATCTTTCCCTGTATTTCTGATTCATTGATGTCTGAAAGGAGATCTTTTGGTTCCATGTGTAACATTGCTTTATTTCATAATTCCAATTAAAATGCCTATTTTTTCAGAATTTATTTTGCAAGACAAGTTTCATAGGTTCCTCATTCCTGCTAATTTTGGCAATCTAAAAACTTTTTTTTTCTCTGAATATATTATCTGTTGTGCAAATCAGAATAACTGAGCTTGAGATACGTGTTTAGGAATGATGAGAAAGATTGGGGCAATCTCTAAATTTGATACATTAATGCTGTCTGCAGTGCATCATTCTAACAAAGACCCAAAGTACTTGAAGTAATGTATATTAATTTTGTCCTCATCTTCCAAACAACTCAAAAATGGGAAAAAAGCCTTGAAAATAGCTGCTTGACACTCAGGGATAAGTCATATCTGGGGAAAAAAATCTTTCAATAGGAACAGTTCATACATTGTTTGTTTTTTCCTTCATTTCATAGGTATACTGGAATTTATCAGTATAGCAGTGGGCTTGGTCAGCATCCGAGGAGTCGACAGTGGACTTTACCTTGGAATGAATGAGAAAGGAGAACTGTATGGCTCGGTGAGTTCCTGCTAGCCTTGGGCAGTTTTAATCCTTACATTCTGTGGGGAAACACTGGCTAGCTCCTACAAGCTCCCATTGCACTATGTGTGTGTGCTGTATGAGCACTCTTTCTGTTCTGAATATCTTGCAATCTAATTCAAAACAAGACCCTGTGGGTGACATAATGAATGTGGGAGAGAGAAAAGGTGACAAAATCAGGAATGAGTAATAATGCAGATGAATGGCAATTTAGATACAAACGATAGAGATTGATGGCCAGAGCTGGTCACTGAAGACTAAAGGATGTACTCTAAGATTTGTAAATGTCTCCTGTCAGTGGAAACCTAAATCCAGACAAAGCAGATTCCTTTTGTGTGTAGGCAGAGAGCTTTCTAGGAATTGACAAAATAAGGTAGAGGGGGAGGAAAAGGGTGGCATATGTGGATGAGAGAATGAGAAACAAGAGTATGACAGAAGTTATAAAAAGAATAGGAATGAGGGCAAGAGGCTTGGTGATCTTGTCCTGAAAGTTTCGTTGGTGCTCCCTGAGGGATGGCAGCAGGAGGGAGTAACGGGTGTGAGGGAGGAGTAAAACTTGGTATTTCAGATGTGGGAGTTTGCCAGCCTACCTGCAGCTGATGGGTGACTGTTCTTGGCAGATGGGCTGTCTTCCAGCAGAGCAGAGAGAGAGAGAGTGTGTGTGTATGTGTGTGTGTGCATGTGTTGGTATGACGTGGCTCTTACCTGGGACTATTGGAGGCATCTGATGTACAACCGGCTTCGTACCCTGGGTAGATCGTGGGCAGGTTCATCTGGAATTTGGCAGATAATTCCCCAGATGGTAGAAGGCAAGCTCTTCTAGCAGTAAAATATCAACTTCCAAAGCTTACAAGCGGTTGTATTTGAGGAAAAGGGTGGCAGGATTGAAGGGTAAGTGAATATCTGAGGCAAAAGTGAATATCTGAAACGAAGTGAAGCTGTGTATTCACAGAAGTTCATTAGAAGCAGAGGAGAAGGGTACAATGATCCATTGTAATGTAGTGTAAATGTTGAAGAGAAGCACTCAAAAAGAAGTTAAAGTGATAGAGAAGGGCTTTGAATGTAATTGAAGACACCTGTATCACAGGGGAGTAGCAGTAACAGGGAGAAGGGTGGGGATGGCAGTGAGAGTAGGAGAAAACATGAGATGATGGCTGTGAGTGGGCAGGTGAAAACAGAAGGAATAAGAGGGAAGTCCAACTTCTATGTACGTTATCCATGTAGAAGTGTGAGCAAGTGAAACTAGGAAAGTCCAGCAGCAGTGTTTCCATAAGGGTGTCCAGGTTCACTGATCTCTTTCTAGCAAAATTTTGTGTGAGAGAGATGAGGAGGATTATCTTCTCAAGTTAGGTGAGGAAGCCGGGAGATGCAGATAATGACAGTGTATGCCATTAGGCAGAAAAAGAGGTGGTAAAATGAGGGGCAAGGCTGGGATGGAGGATGAGTGGACGTGGGAGAAGGGGAGATGCAGAGGTGGTGAGAGCCAGTGAGCAGGAAAGGCCAAAGAAACTGAATTTAGCATAAATGTCAATATGGAGCAGGTAAAGTTTGGAAGGATGGAGAGGGAGTGAGAAAAGGAATTGATGCAATGACAGATGTAAACCAGTTGCCTGTGAGGAGCAAGTTGTCATAAGTCATAGTCCTTGTGCAGCTGATGAATGTGATAAAGAACTAGCAAAGTACATGAGTACATCAGGTTCAGTTAGGCAGCAAAAAGGCAGAACAACAACAACAGTAATATGAATCAGTAATGTTGATAGTCATCAGTGAGAGTAATTGTTTCAACACATAAACATAGTGAATCAGTTACTCTGCATTTCAGATATTCTGAGACTGGAATATGGTTATTGATAGAGCTTAAATGCATAGACTTGGGAAAGCAAACGTTACATAACTTTCCTGTGCAATTTATGTTTTGTATTTGCAATATATTTGGCTGTCAGAGTGAATTAGTCAAGACAATCTTTGCTGAAGAAATATACACAAGAAATTCTTTGCAAATTAGTAAGCTCACTGCATTTATAAAATAGTTGTTCCATGAACAGCAGTTCTAAAGGAGCCTGCTTTCCTAAGGAGCTGTGTCCCACAGTACAAGGCATGGGTCTCTTTGACATTCTGTCCCTGCAGTAGCATAAATTCCCTAGCCTTTTGTGTTTCTTGTATGGAGAAAGGGACAGTGTTAGCTGTCCATGCTCACCAGACTGTCAGTTTGCAGGGATTACATAGCTCTCCACTCCCAAGTGGGATGTGCAAATAATTTCTCTTCTTTACTCTGGCTCTGATTAGTTGCAAAACTGATAGGAACTTAATTTTCTTGAAGACCTTTGCCTCCTAATTGAAACTGGTTGACAAGCTAAGGAGAGACAAGCAGGCAAATGGATGTACAGTATAATTGGATAACCTCTTTTTCCTAAGAAATGACGCTAAAAATATGAAGCCATTCATAACGGAGAACTGGCAATCTCTGAGGCTAGAATGCAAAGTTCAGGTTAAAATCTGATGGATGATAGGGCTTATTGTCAGCCTCCAGAGATGGGACATACTAAAGAGTGATGGTAATTGAATTACATTACTTCCAATGAAATATAACCTCTAATGGCTACTCAGTGTGATGATGCTTTAAAGCCTTGTCAACACTAGCAATCCTAGTGCCTATATTTCAGCAACTGTCAGCTCCCTTAGAAACACTGAGATAAGCAGGCCTCAGAGCAGATTTTTGTGTAGAATTGTCTGGACATTTTTAAGTGACAGTGTTTTGCTTTTGGTTCTGGTAAAAAAAATGTAATTAATTGAAAGTGAAGTTCTCTGATGGGAATGAATTTGCTGCTTGAATCAGAAGCAAGTCACAATCCAGTACAGAATTATCTCTCTGGCAAAGTAGAAGATCAGATTAAAAGAAATTAGTTTTGAGACTGATGTGTGGTAGACTGTGAAAAAGTTACATCAATTTTTCACCTGCATTAAGCAGACCAATCTTTCCAGCTGAACTGCTCTGTAGCACCAGTAAGTTGTCCTTGTGCTGCTGTGTTGTGAGGTGTATCCCTCTGTCTTGGTTTATTCCCTAGGGGCTGTGAGCAGCATCAGCTTTGTCACCTAGCAGGTACATTTAAGACACTGTGTCTGTGTTTCCTAAGATGGGAAACCCACACACAACTGAGCAGCAGCCTAAGAAATGCTTGGTCTTGCTCTGCATCAGCACTGGGGATCTAAGTAGGTGCTTAGATTCACAGCTTGTGCAGCATTCAGTACTCGACACTATTGGAATACATGCCCTGTGTCTGACACTATCACATTTATATTCTAATTACTGCATGAAAAATACATTAGGCATGAACCAAATCAGTGACCTAAAAGACCTCTATCCTTCTATATTTGTATTTGAAACATTTGACACAGGAAGGTTTTTGTCCAGCATAATTGTGGTGCCACTGGAGATGGGACATATGGCCAAGCACAGCAGCCAGGATGGGTGATTGCTGCCAGTTTTTATGAAAGACAAGAGTAGAGGCAGTTTCAGCATATCTTGATCCAGTCACATCCCTCTTGGCCTTCTCAAAGTTCTGCTTTCCTCATAGATTAGCTGCTTGACAAGCTCTTCCCACCTCCCCACTCTCACAGGGGTCAGTTCCTGCTGCATTCTCTGGTCAGAAGAGCACAGTGTCTCTCATGCTGCTTTCAGGCAGATGTGTAACATAATGTGGCTGTTCTCAAATTCCTCCTCATGCCATGGATTTGGCCAGGGGAAGCTGAAAATACATGCACATGGTGCTGCAGGGGAACCATTGGTAGCTACCTAACAATGACTCTGAGCCTGGTTGGTGACAGCAGCTTTCCCTCCTGCCTCATCTGTCCCTGCTTTCCCTTTACCTTGCCTTTCCCTGGCAGCCTGCAGCTATGACTCATCATGTTTCACAGCAGCTACTGTGCTTGCCACTGGAAAGGAGGAAAATGCAAACTACAGATAGGACCCAAAGGGGGTTAAGACGAGATACGAAGACCTTTTCCTTCCCAAGTGCCAAACAGCTTTTACCAACATGTCTGGCAAGGACGTTAGCAAATGTGTGTGAGCTGTGTTCCTCAGGGCCATGCCACAGAGGGAGGGAGGTCTTCCTGATCTGATTGCACAACCTTCATGCTTTTGTAGGCTTTCCCCATTATCATGCTGCCTTTGGGAATATTAGCAGATATTATAACTATTACATTGTGAATCACTCTCTAATTTTCTTCCAGCCTGTGTAATAGTAACTGTGTTAATCATTTAAATTGTTTGCTGTATTTCCATCCTTTATACAGCAGTATTTAGAGGTGCTCCCATCACTCTGGCAAGGGACATTGCTGAGTTTATGTCATGCCGGTCGTTGTATGGTCAAATACTAATTTGAAAACCTAGCAAAAATGAATATTCCCACTGCAGGCTGTCCTCTGAGGGAGTTTTGTGCTACCTCAAGCACAGACCAAGCAGGAACATGGGACACCCTTGCCTCAGCTGCCCTGGCTGTCCTGGGCTTTTCTGCAGCAGAGAGCTGTGCTGCATCTGACTGCTGCCATGCCCACCTCACTGATCTCTCACAGACATGCACCTGCCCCATTCCTCTCCTCAGACTGAATATAAATAAATTTTTTTTGGTGGTGGGTGTAGTGAGGCACAGGAACAGGTTGCCAAGAGACACTGTAGATGCCCCATTGCTGAAAACATTCAGTCAGGTTGGACCAGGCTCTGAGCAACCTGATGTAGTTGAAGATGTGCATTGCAGGGGGGTTAGACTAAGTGAGATTTAAAAGTCCTTTTCAACCCAAACCATTCTGTGAAATGCTGGTGCCTCCACTGCTTCTTGTGCCCTTGGCAGGTGACAAAAGACAGCTCAGGTTGGTGCTCAGGAAGAATTTTGGTTGCTGCAAGATCTAGAGAAGCTACCAGGAAAGCTGTGCAGGTGGGGAGAGGAAGGCAGGAGTGGAGATGGAGGAGTTGTTGAGGAAGGGGGGAAAGAGTGCTTGGAAGGAGAGTTCAGGGCAGCATACGGAGCTTAATTTACTCACAGAGCAGCTGGGACAGAGCTGAAGAGCTCAGATCAGGAGCCAGGGAGGGAAGCTCCACACCTCTGGGCTGCAGACTTACAGGGTGTGTGCTGCAAGGTGAGATGTAGGAACGCTTTTAACAGGGTCATAAATTGCTGTCCTTCAAAAAGTGAACTGAAAGCTTGATCTGAGAGACTAAACTAGCCTTTTGCTCCTGAAACATTGGGGAGAGGGTGGAGGAGGAGGAGAGAGAGAGAGAGAGAGAGTACTGTCCTTGAAGAAACATGTTTTCCCAGTAAGTGTGCAGGGAGGTGACGATATGCCTCTTTATTGTCCCAGCAGGGCTGCACCTGCAGAGTTTTATGCTTTTGTTTGGGTCCCCACAGTCCTGGAAGAGCTGCGAAGCTACAAAGACTGGTGAACAGAAATTTTTCTGATAAAAAAAGGACAATTTTCATAGTTTACTGAAAATTGCTTGGTGTAGGCAAGGATTTCTTTGGCTGCATTCTAAAAATATCTTTTATGCTCCTGTGCAAATAAAGGAAGGGAATTGTTCAGCCCTTCAAATGGTAGGTCAAGGTGCACGGAAACAACACGAAGAAAAAAGCAGGTTGAAAGTGCATGTTGGTAACAGCATTTGGGCCAGGTATATAATTACTACAGGTGCTTAAGAACTGGATAAATAAATAAATTACCCTCCAGTATCATCACACTTTCCTTTTAAATACCTCTGATCTAAAATGATTCCATATGTTTCAGGTTGATTTTTAAAAAAATAATAATCTGAATTATCTGTTCTCAGTGTCTAGGTGCCACAGTTGGTGTGAGCCTGGAAACAGAACAGTCTCAGTGCACAATTTTTGGAAGGAGAATTAAAAGCAATTTCCTTCAGTGAAGGCAGAGACTTCTGGGCTGAGAGTGGTCAAATCCCAGGAGGGATAATGGCTGTGGCACCTGGTTTAACGCCCTTCTGCTTGTGTTAGTGTTATTATTTACAATAATAATGTGGCTCCTGGTAAATGGTATAAATGGAGAGACAGAGGGTGATTCCTATGGCAGCTGGCTTGTAAGGAGTGGTCAGGCTTTCTGCACGAGCAGCTTTGCTCAGGAAAACCTGGCACTGCCATGATCAAAAACCTGATGGTGTCTTTTACTGACGACAGCGACTCGTGTCTCCCTGGGTAAATCTGCTTTAAGCAGGAGACTGCAAGAAGCAGGCCTGTAGTTAATTTGATGGGCAAACTCTGAAGAGGCCCAGTTCAAAAAGGTGATTATGGCTCTGAATGTTAAGGAAATCTGAAAATTTGTCAGACATGCAGAAATCCTGTGGAAGTGGTATCCCAGCAAGGGTGAAACTGCATGTAACGATTTGAAGGTTGTGAGAGCTTGGCAGAGGGTCTGCAGAGAATGGGAGAAGAACGGCTTGCAGAAAAGATTGTGTCTTAGAGATGTAGAAGCATGGGCATGAAATGGAAATTGATGCAGTAAAGCTGATTTGGGCCCTGAAATGAGTACTTAACTTTTTATAAGGTGAAAAGTTTTTAAGCTATATGCCTGGAAAGGGAACAGAAGTCTTTACCAACATGATGTATTCAGGAGGGAGTATAAATGCAATACAGTTTGAATGTGGATGCTAACTGGGCTAGCCCTGTTTCTGACAAAATCCTTTGGGTGGTAAGGTGTCTGGGGAGCTCCCTGCTGTGGGATGAACAAAGGCAGTAGGGGCAGCCAATACTGCTACTGAAAGAAGTGGCGATTTTCCCTCCAACCATCCATCCCCTCCCTTTTGCTGGCACAAATGTTTCTTTGCTGCCTGGGGAATTGAAGCACGAAACTGGAAAACAAATCTGGCCAAGCAAAAGGGCTTCGGCCACAGTGGTTCCCTTCCAGGTCACTGGAAGGTGCAGCACAAAGGTGGGAGCAAACCCTGGGTGAGGGAGTGTTTGCTTCCCTCTGAGGCAATTTCCATCCTTGAGTGTGTGTGTACCTGGGGCTGTGTGGTTTGTGTTTGGCTGCAGGGCTATCAGTCTGGCTTGGGATGCCCTTGGGACATTAGGAACATCCTTTTAAATGGAAGAGTAGAGGAAGTACATGCATGATGAGTTTACTGAAGCAGGATAAATAGTTTCAGGCAAGCATGGTATTTTATTTTTGGTAGGAATATCTTTTTCTAGAAATGGAAAATAGTGATAATCTTCAGGGCTGTGTTAGGTATGACCTACAAAACAGAATGTTACAGTGGGTAGAATGAGTGTTATTAGAAGACTTGCATGATAGATGGTGAAAACTCTGAAGAGAAGACAGCAATGGGGAGTGCTGAAAGGTTTTAGACTGGAGTGAAGCTATTAGTGGAGTTTTTATGGATTGGTCCCTGGACTGATTTTATTCCCTGGTTTTATTAGGGACATTAAACATCTTGTCATAAAATGGTAGTGGTGTGTTATTGAAATTTTTGCAAAGCTGGGAAATATTTTCAGCAGAGGAGGCAACCTCACAGAATGGTCTTGGTGCCTAAAATATTTACGCATGAGGAGAGCTCTATCAGTGCCACTCCATACAACACTAGGAGGATCCAGTCTAAATACAAAATGCAGTTTGTCACTGTGTTAAAGATGATGAATTGAAACCAAAACAGGTACAGAAAGGGCATGCTGGGATTATCAGAGGGATGAAAAGACTATCGAATGATAGACTCTAAAGATCTTGACTGACTTAGCCTGAGAATGAAAACTGAGAGGGTATGCTCTTGCTCTCTGTAAGTACTTTGAGGTGTAACACTAGGGAGGAAAAATAGGTCCTTGAAATAGAGTACAAGAATGGATTGGTTTGAATGGGTCACAAGAAAGCTTAGGCTGCATAATGAGGAAGATTCAGGCTTCCTCCCATTTCAGGAAATGGGTTTTTGAGCTGTCCAGAGGGATTTTTGCAGGGAGGTGTAGATGAGACCTAAATGCTTTCTCTGCACTGTACAGTAAGAAGCAGCTTTGTGACTGTGGAAATTTCCTGGGTGGAGGGTATAGATCTGAGAAAAGTCCATATACTTGAGTTTCCTCATCTACTTCACCCTTGCAGATAACCAATCTTAGAATTTGGATGGGCAGTTTTGCTGAAAGCTGGGTACTGTTAAATGGTGTTCCCCACAAGCACCAGCATGGGGAATGAGGCAGGAACTGCAACCTGCTCAGCAAGGTATGAAGGAATCTATAGAATTAAAAGGTCTTTTGAGATGGGGGCACAGGTTTAGGAAAAAAATGATAGGTCAGTACACTTGACACAGGTGATAATGGGAGAAAGCTTTGTGAGAAACTGCAACTTTTGTGGTTGTTTTTGAACTACGGCTTCAGTTTTTTTTAAATCAGAACTTCATAGACGTGAACACTGTCACCAAAGAGGGACACTTACTAGTAGTGTTCTGTGAGATAGATACTACACTTTTCCTCAAGTCTATGGTCTTCCTCAGAGGACTAAATTTCAAATGCTCACTAGGTCTGAAGATAATTTCTTCTGGGACAAACTCTCAGTGATCTCCCTGCCTTGGTCTGCAATTCTATGTCGATCTTAGATTCTCACTACATGCCTGGGACAGGACAGTATGAGTAACTTCTATATAAATTACGTGTGTGTGTGTATGTTTGTGTGTATACATATATACATACATACATATACATATGTTTATGTGTTTATATGTATATATATAAAATCTAAGCTTTGGTAAAGTAAGATCCTACTCAAACCTTAGTTTAATGATTTGCTTTTCCCTAACTAAAGATGTCTGAAATTTTGTGTTCTCATGAAAACAGGAGGCTAGAGGTGCTGCTTGAAGAGGCAGCCAATGTGACCTTGCAGGAAGCCTCTTCCAGAAAGGGCAGGTCTGATTCCCTGCTAGTGCTGCATGCTTCTGCTTTCTTCCATGCTCCAACTCTGGCACTCACCTGACCTGTCAGGAGATCATTTGAGGGATATAAAGCCACAGGAGAATGTTCAGCTTCCTGAACTGGCTTGCTGCCTGTTTGGGCAAGCACTGGGGCTCAGTGGGAGAATCAGGTGCAGTGTGGGATGGTTGATGGGTTGAGCACCATGCTTTCAACAGCAGGGAGTTGTTAAAGTGGCATAACTGCATCGCAAACCCAAATCATACCCAGCAAGCAAGAGTGGGACATCGTCAGATTCTTTTCTTTGCAGTTGTGTAGTTCCCTGTCACTGCAGCCCTGAGCCTTTCTGGAGCTGGCTGTGCAATGATACAGGGGTGTGAAAAGGTTCAGTGCCTTTGGTTGATCTGTGAATACTGTGTTGAAGTGACATGCTAAAAGCATCAGCAGCTGTGACACCCTGAGATGTGCTTGGGGATTATTCACTGCATCAGATAAAGATCTGATGTGCTCAGTTTCTGATTCAGGAGCCAGTGCAATGTGAATGTGGTACTCTCTCCCACTTTGCCATTCATAATACCATTCATAATTTCAAAGAGAGAGTAGAAAAAGTCTGCCCTGTGGGGACTTCATTAGGGATTTTGTCTAGGTTGAGATTTGCTTTGCAGTTTGAATGTGCTTAGGCTGATTTGGTGATGTGCAGCAATGTGGTTCATTTGTGTCACATTCAAAAAGCTTGAGAAATAAAGCTTGTTATAGTGCAAATCCATATTTTCCCCTTCTATAAGGACCTCTTGTTTCTTTTTCATTCCTTTTATACTGGCAGATATCTGATTTGAGGATAAGATTTTATATTTGTGTTCCACAGGCTGCTGCTAAGGTAAAACTTGTGTTCTAGTGTGGATGCTGCATAGTTTTGAGGTCTGGCCCAGGCTGTGCATCTTTAATCTGCTCAACTTTGCTCTTCAAATTTAACACAATTATAGATGCAATTGTGACTCAAAAGAAATTTTGACTTGATTCTATTATGGTTGAAATACCATTGCCTTCAATGGAATCAGGATTGGACCTGCTTCTGTAAAACCACCAATTAGTTTTATGGTTGTGTCAGCAGATCCCAATCAAGATAAGAGCTGTATTGCATTCATAATTTTAAAACCCTAAATCTAGACAGGGTTCCTGCCTATGAGAGTCTGCAATCTAGAGGCAATCTTTTAACATATAATCTTACTTTTTCATGACAAGGGAGATTTTGTCCCATTGATGCCTTTGTTAAGACATCATATAGTGTATAATCTGAACTCAGAATAGGAAAGTTATTGGAGAAGACTTCAGCAAAATCTTTTTATTTATTATAGAATATACAAATGTTGTAAAGTTTAAACAAAATAGCAGGATTTTTTCCCCTTTTTACTTTAAAAGTCTGATTTCTTTGGAAGATCCATGTTTGCAGGTACCTGGAAGACCAACAATCTGGTCTTTGAGCTCTTCAGTCACTAGTTCTGTTGAAGTTGTTACTATAATGTATCATTTGGGTTTTTACAGACAGAATGACAACTTCTTTCATCAAAGCTGAAATTAAGTGCATGACTGAAGTTTTACCCCTTGAAAGACAGGCCCACTGGTGTGCATGTGAGGAGTAGGGGTCTCACGAAGGAGCAGAGCCTCCAGTGTTTCCCAAAGGCTGGGTCAGCTTTATTACTGACAACAGAAGTCATGGCATAGCAGCACCAAAGATGTATGGATTTTCTGGGAAATATTGAGGAAATACCCATTATTCTACTCAGAAAGCAAGATACTAAAATTGTGTGACTAAATCCAAGACTTTTTGGCAGGATTGCCATTGGGAAAAGGAAGGGGGGAAGTGTCCAAAAAGTCACCCCTGGAGAGACTGTTTATGAGAAGTGTTTGCCAAGGGAGGGGGCACTGCTGTTGGAAAAGGGAAGTGTGACATCTTTTCCTCAGCAGCAACTATTTGAAATGCTGGCCTTCCTTCCTGTCCAAACAAGATGGGAAATCAAAAGGCCTCATTTTTAAACAATTTAAACTGAATAAGCAATTGAGCCCTGCTAGGCAAAGATCACAGTGTGCCAGTCCTTTGTTTTAGTGCCCACCAAAGCACATAGTTTTTAAAATTTCTCTGTGAATCTTGTTGGTTTTCAAACCCCAGTGGCTACGTGGCATTTCAGTGAGGATCTTTCCAAAACGTGATAGCTTGTGATGTTTGATGACCCCCATCCAGAACGACAATGTGATCAGTAATGTCCTTGTCCTCTGAGCTAGTATGTAGCTGGTAGCTTTAAAAATAATAATAATAAAATTAATAGCAAAATACAGAGACAGGCTTTTGTTCATCAATCCTTGACCAAATCATCTTGCTGAAAGAATAAAACATGAATTACTTTTATAATGTACATTTATATCACTACATATGTATAACAATTATTTGGTCCCTGTGGCAAAGTGTTTCATGAAGGGTCCTGAGCATTCTGCTCTTTTTATGATGCCGCCTGGTAGCTGAGAGATGAGGTGCTTCTTTAGTGGTGGATAAATCCCTTTTGTGGGGTACTCACTGAATGTAGAGGCTCATGCAGAATAAATATTTTTTGTCCCTCACTTTACAATGTTTTCTGCATGTGAGTTTACTCACTTAAACAACACTTTCTGCTGAATGAGGTCTATCTGTTTTTTAAAGCTGTGTTCTGTGCTTAGAGAACCGCAGAACAAGGCAAAAAATACTGACAAAACACTTTGTTCCATCTTAGTTGGATTTAAGGAAAGCATGTTTTATTTACAAATCTCTGTCTGGGTAAAACCTTAACTGGTATTCAGGCTAAAGACTGTGTGTAGCTGTAGGGTGGCAGCCCTGCTTTGACATACAGGTTATCTTTTGATAGAAGAGAATTTGTGGAGTGGGGAGCTGGGCAAGGTCAAGTTACAGCTTTCAGTAAATCTGAGCGTGCCTGAAATGGTTCTTTAAATGTCTTAAAATATTTGTTGCCTTTTTATCATTGCAAGGCTGATCCATGTTCCATTTAAGCTGACGGGAACCCTTCTCCCATCTTCTTTAAAAATTGGCTCTGGCCCCTGTATCAGATTGCTGAATACCACCTTGCTTTCTGATTCTTGGAAGGGCTCAGCCAAGCGTTATGAATTAGATGCTTAGATAACATTGATGGCTGCAGTTCTTTATTGTGCCAAGGGAATCAAAAATAAAATAGAGGTTAGAAGTGTGACTAGTAAATGACACAGTGTGGGCCCAAACCTGCTGGTTTGGAAGGTAGGGGAACAGACCTGCTTGTTTATTTGTTTTCTAAGAGTGGGCTTTGTCCTGGTCCTGTTCCGTTGTGCTGTGGAGAAGGAAGCTCGTCAGCTTCCAGAGAAAAGACACTGTGACAGCTTATGTAGCCTGAGATCTGCCCCTGGAGTTTTGTCAAGACTTCCAACAGCATCATGAGCAGATCTTGGGTGTTTAGGTGAAAATGAGTTTTCATTTCATGCGCTTGGCTGAGCAGATATAAACCCAGCCTTTGTGAACTTAGGCATGGCTGTTGATGGGCTGCCTATCCTCAGGCACAGTGGGGCTGCTCGTCCCATAATGATTTCATGTCCAGGGAGGGCACGCTTAAGGCTTGACAGATGCTGCAAACTTGAAATCTCAAAGGAGAGGGTATCAGTAAAACCAAGACCTGAGGAGTTGGCAGTGGCAAAAATGGATGGAGGCCTAATTGGCATCTCTTCCTCCTGCAGCTCACGTCAGAAGAGCTCTGTAAACAGCCCTGGGGTAGCACAGTGCTCTGTGCCAGCCTGGTCTCCCCAGAGAAGGTTCTTGATAGTGTGGAGAGCAAGGGAGCAGGAGAAGAGCGGCAATGGGACAAAGGGGTGAAGCACTGAAATCCCTCCTGCACTGACAGTGTCCTGGGATTTTACTCTTGGTGCTGGAGTCTGGTTACTTTGCTGTGGAAGTGCTGCTTTTCTGTTGTCTGCATCAGGGCCTGGAAGTACCACAGGGTCTGCATCTGTGTAGGTGTTGTGGCTTTTGGCAGTCATGATCTCAAGGGGTTCAAGTTCTGCTGGATCTTGGGATCTTTACAAGCTTTTTGTATGAAAGATTCTAATCTTTAAGCACCATGATTACTTCTGCATGGCAGCAGCAGTGAACAGACACACTTGATTTTTATTTTGTAAGTGGGGATTGATGTATAATAAAAACTTTATACAAATTAACTAAGAGGTTTAGGGGAAGCAAGTAAGATGGATACTGGATGTACTGTGTGAGAGTACAAGGTGACCTCAGGTAGGGAGAATGCAATTGCCTCACTGTGTTTTTGCCAGGGACACCTTGCCTGATTTCCCTCATCATATTTAATGTGCCATGTAATATGAAATGTATATCAGTGGCAGCATTGGTGCCTGACTGCTTGTCTCTCCTCTGGCCCTGAAGGGTTTCCTGCTAAAAAAGAAAAAGGCTTTCCTGTCTAAAAGGCTTTTGGAGAGCTACTGACACAAACACAAAAAGCCAGTCAGCTAGTCCTCTTGGCAGACTAATTTTTCCCCATTTTTTTCATGTTTTGTCAAATTATCAAACAAAGCATTCTGAAAAGAGGCTACTTGGAGAAACTCATCAAAGAAAGCTCTGTGACACTTACCAAGTCAGACACACAGTGTGCAGGGCTTGACTCACACTGTGGTCTAATTTGGAAAAGAAAGTGGTGCTGCTTGGACACTGGTATTTGGCTTCTCATTGTGGCTGGAGGTGGTTCACCCAGCCAGAAACAAACAGGCTTAGCATGAGAGTACAGAAAATGCCACGGCAAATGCTAAGCTAGACCTTTATTTATGACAGCTCTGGATGAGTGTTAATTATTAGCTGAACATAGCGTGTTCTAGAGGCTGTTTGCATTACAGCATGGGAAGGGCCAATGGCATGTGAAACGTGTGTGTTGGTAGGCAGAGCAGCAAAGCAAACTGCTTCAGAGGAGAATAGGGCTTTTCTTTGTTTCCCTTCACTACACATGCAGTTTTCAGTAATGCCATGTAGCCATAATGAGGAATTTGCATGAAATTACTCAGGAGATTATACATATAAACATGACTTTTATTAAGACAGGGAGGATTACCAAGGTGTTACTGTGCAGCAGCTATACAGGAAATGTTGACTACATCAGATGTATTTCTTGTTAATAGTTGTTTGAACTTCTGGATTAGGTGTTTTCTTGTCTCTGCTGAATCAGTGTAGCAGTTTGCAAAAGGGAAAACTACACATGGCATAGAACAGAGTAGTTTGCTTGGCATGAAAGGTACTTGCTGTGATTTTAGGAATGATGGTCTGAAGAGGCTTTCTTTTGTCAGATTACAAAATAAATTGAAGTTTTAGCTCCATAGGGTTATAAGAAAGAAAGAAAGAAAGAAAGAAAGAAAGAAAGAAAGAAAGAAAGAAAGAAAGAAAGAAAGAAAGAAAGAAAGAAAGAAAGAAAGAAAGAAAGAAAGAAAGAAAGAAAGAAAGAAAGAAAGAAAGAAAGAAAGAGTATTGATGTGTTCTATACAGGACCCTGTACTGTTCTTTCAAGTACCAAGCAGCACGAATGTCTTACATTCTTTAGAGTCATGAAACCATTCTCTGAGCAGTGTACATGTGTTTTATGTGTTTCTACTTATTTGCAATTATCTATTTCACATGGATAGCTATTTTAAAACAAGCTAGCAGAACTTTCATTTTGATGCCTGTAAACATGCACTTTATTACTTTAGAATCTGACTTTTAATCAATCTGCCTGGAAATAGGACAGCATAATTATTTTCTTTCCTTGTTAGGTGGTGGAGAATGTAAAAAGGGAAAGGGGTCCTGAGCTTGCTAACACTTACCAGCCATTAGCAGCTTTCTGAATAAAATCTTTCTTGGGTTTTTGTCTTTGTAATATGTGCATCTTTGTACAATGCAATTATTTTCACATTCTGAGTTAAGCAACAGGTTAAAAAACCAAACAGGTGAAGCATGGAAATGTAGCAAAATGAAAATCAATCACTCTGTAGTTGAATACTCTATGAACAGCTCTCACAGAAAACATGTGGTATGTGGTGCAACATCTGATTTATATAATTTTGAGGTCGCCTCCTTATTTGGCCCTGAATTAAATGATTTGAGCAAGGCAGGCAGCCTCCCCTTTCACAGGAATGCAGGTTACTTTCCATAGCTGTTCCAGTTGGGTATGTTTGGTATTTGTGTCAGCTTTCGACAAAGATGTCCAGCAGCTTTAAGTATGGTGCAAGGAAATATTTGCACTGGCAAATTGATAGAGAAGTCAGTTGCTGGAATAAAGGTATGCAAAAATTGCTGTATTGTAGGGCTAAATCTTGCTCTTTAAATGTGCATAGAGGGACTTTCTAAAAGTCATAGCCAGAAGGAGAAATGTGATCAGGAAACACCATATCCTTTCCATACTGGGAGAGTTGGTTTTTAGCAAGACTTTCCCTTCCTAAGATGGTGAGACAAGAGGGTGATGTTGGCAGGATGGACCAGCCTCACCTCTCTGTTATGCTCATTTCTGGCTGGAATAAAGACATGCGTACTTAAAATGTGAGCATAAGGTATTAATGTTATGTAGGGCTGTGATGGTACATGGTTTAGAGGTGGGCTCATCAGGGTTAGGTGAATGGTTAGACTCCGGGATCTTAAAGATCCTTTCCAGACCAAAGGATTCTGTGATTCTGCATAAATGACTATTCTGGTGGATGCTGATTTCTGTCTCTCTTGGTACTGGATGAGACATCATTGTAAGACTCTCCTAGGGCATGGGAAGAGGGATATTATGGGATTTCAGTGTGCCACATTACTTACAGGATCTGATCCAAAGTTGTCAACATTGATTTACTCCAATGGTGTCTGACCACAACCAGAATTTCAAAGTCTCCTAGAAGGAAAAGGCTTGACTGTATAAAGAAATGTTTTAATTTCTTTTAAAGGGTAATTGTTAATGTCCCTACCTATCTGATCCCACATTCTGATTGCTCTGTTATGTTCATGTTGAAGTATTTGCCTCATGTTTGTACATGAATTTCTGAGAATTTTGAAGGACAAAAGAGATGTAGCTGTCTTGTAAGTGAATAAAAAGTTAAAATAGGATAAGCTTGTAAAATGAAGATTGAATTTGTGAGCTTGAAATCCATTTAACTCATCCAGAGTGCAGTACAGTGCAAACCTCCTGATTCAGGGTCTGCTAGTTACGTGTACCACAGCACTGTCATGATCCATCAAACCTGCCAGATAAAGAGAGGCTATTTTAAAATTTCTCCTTCAGGGCATGGGGAAGTAGTTCTTGCAAAGATAGAAATTTATGATGATGCTAAAAAAAACTGCAGATGAAGTGAATAATTAATGAATTCACGACAGGACTGAAATATCTTCCTAAAATGCTGCTATTTTTAGCAGGGAGTTCTTCTGCAGTGCTTGTCATGTGATCCTATTGCCTTCTGAGAGCAGGAAAACAATTTGAATTAGTTTCTCTTTCCCCACGGACTTATATAAGTCCAGTATATAATACCCCTTAGCATCTGAATCTGCCTTAGGACAAACAGAGATGATTTTAAACCTCATGCAAAATAAAACACTAATGAAATCTATACTTAAAGATAATCCTCTCTGCAGCAGATTACCTTTTGTAATAGTTTGTACTTTTGAGGCTGTGCAAGGGGAATACTGCAATGGGTGTAACTGGCAGCTGCTGCTGGTCTGGTGATGCTCAATGCAGCTGTGGTTTCAAGCTGGCAAAGGACATAGAGGCAATTATCAATAAGAGGTTGCAGGGTATGGCCCACAGATAAGGGTTTAATGTGAACAGATTTGTGCTTCTTTTGCCTATGACCATTGTAGACTATTGCTCTGTTTGAAGTAAAAAAAATCAAGCTAAAAAAAAAAAAAATTGAATTAACAAAAATTGAACTAAAAATGTCAAAGTCAGGAATTACTCTAAAAAAATTGTCACATCCACAAAGGGATATGGTCACTGCCACAGTGAATTTTCAGGTGTTGAACATGTGAAACCAGTCCTGTCTGGGATTTCTACTTTCTGAGTGGTAATGAGGTACCCATTAAAGGGGAAGTCAGGAGCAGCTTACTTGCTGCCTTTCTTGCCTACTGGAGTTGTCACAAATTTAATTCAGAAGAACCCTCCAAATCCCAACCCTTCAGGTGTTTGGGAGGGCCTGAGGAGGACTGTCTTTGCAGCTCAACACCCAGTTTGTACAGGTGCAGAGGGGTGTTGCCTTCCTTTCCCCATTTGCACAGCGTTGTTTCCCCCACAAGAGATACTTCCTGGGTGGCTTCTGTAAGGTGTCTAGGGCTCCTTGGGCCTCTCTTGTCCCCAGCCCAAGTGGGCTGGCCTGGGAAAAGAGTGCTTGCCACACACAGCAGCAGTGAAACATCTGGGCCAAAGCACAATGGCTTGGGAAAGGGTTGTGAGCTGAGTCTCAGGCAGCAGAGGTGGCCCCAAAGGCACCTGCAGCTTCAGGAAAGGTTTGGTGGTGGTAAACCTTGGGAAGCTCCTTGGTAAAGTCATGGAAGCTGGTTTTTAGGGGTGCTTGAGCTGTGGCTCCTTAGTTGTGTGCAGGCACAAGTTTATGGCCTAGATGCCATACATTGCTGCATCTGGGCCTTGGTCTCTGTTTTCCCATCTCCATGCTCCAGTCTAAAAGAACTGTTTTAAGATTTAATATCTGTAAAACACATGCATTGTATGGAACATTGTAATAATTAGAAATTGATCCTCAGCTGGAAGCTGGGTGTGGTTGATGTGTTATTGAAATGAGAACTTGTTGCAAAAAATACATTGAATTATCAATCATTTTTTCTTGTACCTGGTGAAAAGACTATTTTCAGGCTTATTTTTCCCAGATTTCCATCAACTCTCCCATGCTCACCATCTTTTTTCCCAGCAACTTGTGTGAATCCTTCCTAAAATGAGTCTGGTTATCAGGTGGCTGTGTTTTAAGCACTCTATTAAGCAATTTTTTAAAAAACAAATTTAAGCATTCTTAAGGATGTGGAAGGCAACACACAGACTGAAGAAGTGGGTCAGCTGGAAGGAGTGGGATTCTGTGGTGGCAGGAGGATCTGATGAATGGTTGATATTCTCAGTGGCTCCTGTCCTCAGTAAGATGGGACAAAAGGACAACCCTGACAATGCAAACCTGGAGGGCTTTTCCTTGCCTGCTTCATCTCAGCACACAGGGTTCATGTTCCTGCTTGAAGCTCTGTTGGGTTGTGGCTTCATGCTACAAACAATAAATCAAATGAAGGCTAGCAAATTGCATGTCTTTAAATTAATGAAATGCACCAAGTTCTCCATGCGTTGAAACGACATAGAGATTTTAAGACTGTAAATTTTATTACAGCCCTGCAAACTGGTTCTAATTTATTTTATTTACATCTGTTTGTTTGAATGCCTGTACTCACCATTGAAACAATTTGTTACAGAAGTCCAGTAAGGTCTTGTGAGCTGCTTGGGAGCTCTCAGAAATAGAAAGTATCTGTTTTCATCTTTGTTGTTACAGTATTGATTTGGGCAGTGAGGCTTTGAGAGTCATTTTTGCTTCACATAGAATTATCCACCCTTCTGACTGCCTCCTGAAACACCCAGCAATACAGATCTTCGTAGCTAAAACTGGGAGAATTGAAATAGTTTATTCTGCAATTTATTGAGGAGATATCAGTTTCAAGCCATTAAAATAGTGATTCTTTTACAAGTAGCTTATTTTAGTGGCTGTCTCCTTACTGCTCTTTCTTTTCTTTCCACAGGAAAAATTAACCCAGGAGTGTGTATTCAGAGAGCAATTTGAAGAAAACTGGTATAACACATATTCATCAAATCTATATAAACATGTGGACACTGGAAGACGATACTACGTTGCGTTAAATAAAGATGGGACTCCAAGAGAAGGGACTAGGACTAAACGGCATCAAAAATTTACACATTTTTTACCTAGACCGGTGGACCCTGAGAAAGTACCAGAACTATATAAGGATATTTTAAGCCAAAGTTGACAAAGACAATTCCTTCACTTGAGCCCTTAAAAAGTAACCACTATAAAGGTTTCATGCGGTGGGTTCTTATTGATTAGCTGTGTCATCACATCAGCTCCACTGTTGCCAAACTTTGTCGCATGCATAATGTATGATGGAGGCTTGGATGGAACATGCTGATTTTGTTCTGCACTTAAAGGTTTGTCCTCCTGGAGGAGAGCCTATGCCCACTCGCTTGATTTAGTACGAGAGGGAGCGCGAGAGAGTGAGTGCGAGAGAGAGAGAAAGGGAGAGGATGAATGGGAGTGAGAGCGCGAGAGAGAGGAGCCGAGGGGAGGAGGAGGGTGAGGAGGAGGAGGAGGAGGAAGGCCTGATGCATGCTGGGGAATAGACACGCTTTTAAATTTTTGATCAGTTGTACTTCGTCACATATCAGCATAGCTGCCATACTTTGATTCATCAGGATTTTTGGCTGGTGGCCTGCTCAAGTGTACGCTGCATTTACAAAGGCATGGAGGGTGCAGTCTTACTTAAACAAGAGACTTTTCAGTTAATCGCTCTCTGGGTCTCACCCCACTGAGTTTAAAGCAAAGACCTCTTAGTAAAAAAAATAAAAATAAAAAGTTAAATTTATTTATAGAAATTCCAAAGGCAACATTTTATTTATTTTATATATTTATTTATTATATAGAGTTTATTTTTAATGAAATATGTACAGGCCAGATAGGCATTTTGGAAGCTTTAGGCTCTGTAAGCATTGAAATGGCAAAGGCCACTATGAACCTGTGGTAAATTCATGCAAGTAAATATAAAGGTGCATGGATAAAAAAAAAAGCCAACAATAAAAAGGTAATGACAATAATAAATTCTAGTGACCCTCATGTACTAAAGGCGACAATCTCTTTTGTGCCCGTATTATTGTACAAGTATGCACACCACTCATGACACTGAGTCCTCACTCTTCTGACTGCTTGTTTCATAGCTTACCCCAGAGGATTAAAGAGAAAACTGGGTCTTCAAGTTTTTTTTATGTGTCTGTAATATTTCCTCTCAGATAAAGTGACTTCTTACATCATTGTAAATTTCACAGCTGTGGAAAATATAGGAGTTGGAATATATTCTACTTGTTAAAACCTATTGCAGATTATACCAAAGCTAAATGATAAATATGCTATTTTTTTTCCTAAAGAGAATGCCAGAAACAACATAAGTAATACCAACAACAATTATACTAATTTTAAGATTCCACAAAGAACACATAAATATTTCAGAGGGCAAGAACCAGGTTAACAGGATCACTCTTGTAAACATGTTTATTTGTGCACTTGACTATCTACTATGAAATTATACAAGTTCCATAGGGGTCATTGTAATACCTTTTATGGAAAATTGCTTTCAGTGTGAACTGTCATAATACATGATATTAGCACCCTTCCTAAAGTAAAACTTGCAAAATGAAACTAATAAATCTCTATCAATAATGACAATGAGGGGGACAGTATTAGACTTATTTTTATTGTTTTTCCTAAAGTATGTTCAAATATTCATGAACCCTAAGTGAGGAGACAGTATATAATATTTAAGGGTATGTAGCATTTTAAGATAAGCACACGAAAACGTTGATTAGCAGTGACCATTTAGAAATTGACCCTCAGGAAGAGGCATTTTCCCCCCTAATACTCTGAAGAAAAGGGGAAAAAATAAAAAAGAGACGAAAACCATGTTAGGATCCATATGACAAATGCATTTTGTAGTTGTTTCATCCCTTAGGATTTCAATCCAGTGCCATTAAGTTGAGCGTAGCCTTCACCATTGGATATGTTGGGAGCAGGGCTGGTCCTGACACCCTGGCTGTCTGCGTACGCACGGGAGCTCCTTTGGAGGAGTGATGTAAAAGGTTGTAGCCTACTTGTAATTAAGAAATTTTTGCTCTACAGCACCCTTGTCCATCTGATTTATATGGTTTGAAACTTATTTCTGTTCTGGAATGACCTCTGGGTCGGTGTGCTGAACAAACGTTCCCTGACCGTGCTGAAGCAGGTAGGAGGAGCCATGTCTCAACCGGCGATATCAGTGATCTCAAACACAACATGGCGTTTTGTTGGGATTGTTCATGGATGATAAAGAGACGTAAATTACATTAGTTGATTTGTAGGGTACTTGTCTAGGGACTGTTATTGCCAGGGAATTTACAGCCTTCTGCTGCAGCCCACACGTTTGTGTCCCAGCCTTTGGGGCTCGGATGGTTTGGCTGCTGTGGGTCGCTCGGGTGCCGGATCGTTCGTGTGGGCCATGCAGAGATTGTAGGAGAAGAAAAGGCGCTCCTGGGCAGGATCAGGGCTCACTGCTCTGTGGTAAATGCATCAAGCCCACCACGAGGAAGGGAGGTTGCAACTCTCTGCTGTTTCAGTAAATCTGACATACACCAGGAAATTATCTGCAAAGGTTAAAATGACTCTGAGTCAAGGCCACAATATTAGGCCACAGTTAAAGTCTTAATGTTAAATTGACTTGGATTTTTTTTAGTCATAGGCTAATCATTACTACTAGTTGACATGTTTTATTTAATTTATTTTTTTTTTGTATTTTTCTACAGAAAGGATTAAACTCGAGAAAAATGTTATGAGTTTATGGCAGTCCTTCTAAATAAACTGTAACCGATTTACTCGAATAACCCATAATGGTGTGTAAATACTGACTTTATGTAAATATAGAAACATGTAATTTAACTTAGGCATTACTGCAAGACTGGAAGGCCCAGGAGCTGGCAGTTTGCCACTCCCTGCAGGTTCACTGGGTCAAATTTGGCCTGTTTCGGGTAGCGAACAACCGATTCTGTTCAGTCCCTTGTGTGAAATGAGCTATTTCTGTTTGGTTTTGGGTGAGGGATGGGCAAAGCCATTGTCACCTGGGTGCTGCTCAGCTCCTTTGCCAGGAAGGTGTGAAGGGGCACGGACACCCTCCTGCTCCTTATGTGATCCTGCTAAATCAGGGCTGCAGAGAGCTGACACGGCAAAGCAGGGAGGCTTGCAGTGCCTCTCCTCCTGTGCTGTGGACAAACAGAAGTCTTCACCTTCTAGTGCTGCCCATCTGGCACCTTTCTCGAGCTCTAAAATTGACTTGAAGAAAAATCTGAGGGAAAAAGAAAAGAACGATTGGTGTTATTTTTACTTGGTATTCTGTAATGGTGTGTAAATACATACAGAATTCTGTAATTTGTATAAATATATTGCTATAGAATTTTGAAAATTGGTATTATTTGCTTGATGTCCCTTCAGAGCATTTTCTTATAACTGTGCACATGTGTAATAATGGGAGGGCAAAGAGATGTCCTTGCTTAATCCTAGAAAGAGTGTGAGAATATTCCCGGAAAACATAAAACATCAGTATTTTTTATGCCTTTTTTGCTAATTTGGAAAAAAACAGGGAAATGTCTTTTTGGCAAGAATTTCACCTGAAGCAGATCTGTCTGGGCAATCAGTATAGCCCAAAAGATGATGGAGATCCAGACCAGTGTTATAATATAGACCGGTGTGGAGCTGTATTTGGTAATGTGTAAGGCAGCCCTCTCAAACGTAGGTGGGGTGAATGAAACCTGGCAGAGCTGGGCAGTGCAGAGTGGAAAGACAAAAATCCTAGGAAAATTGCCTTAAGTTTCTACCAATCATTGCAGGACTCAAACTGCTTGCCAATTGGATGGGAAAAAAAAAGGGTATCTTTCAAAAATGACAGGGTATAAGATGTGGAGGCTGGAGACGAGACTCTGGCCTAAAAAATCAAACTCTTCTGTTGTCACCTTGAAAATAAGATAAATGTGAGTTTAATAAATAAGTAAATAGGAGGGAGTTGAAAAAATGCTTCTGAGGCAGTTTCTTTGTGTACAGAATATTGCAAGAGGTAAGAGAAGATGCTTCTGCAGCATGCCTTTCTCAGTCCCTAGCTTGTGCTCTGCTCTGCCTTTTGTACCAAGTAAAAAAGTATCTGTAAGGTTCAGCTCTGTTACTCATGATTATAGGAGTAGAAATGGATGGGCTGTGAGCCATGCTGAATACCTTTTTGTATGAACTCCTACTCCCACCTAGTAATTCTCACAAGGTTCCCATGAGGTACACGAGCAAACCTCGAGATGTGACCAGGCTCCTTAAAACTGCAGTTTGCTTTGCAGAAATGGAGTGGTTCCAGATTCTTTGGAATTTTGATGAAAATCTTGGAAACTCAGACCTCTACTCAGCTGTGTACGTGTAGGCAGCTGTATTTGTAGGTAAACTGGGGAAAGAAGTAGACAACCATGTAATCCTCAATATTTTATTCCACATGGCCCATTGTTTACTGATCTGAGAATAAAACCAGAAGGCTTCTGCTTTCCAGAATTTTATCTCTGTTCTTAAACTGTTAGAGCTCTCCTTGGGTTGTTCACAAGTCAGTTCTGTCCTGCCTTTTTGTTATCTTTCACCTTTCCATAACACTACAAGGTGGTTTTTCCAACTGGCCCCCAAGTAAGTTCCAGTAGTAAAAACTCATCTCCTCTTGTCAAGAAGCTGGAACAGCCTGCCCTAGAGTTTGTTGCTGAACTCTTTGACATTGAAGTATGCAGGTCATGGATAATTGGCACCTTAAATCTAGATCTCAAAAGACAATTAGTGATTAGAAACAAAAAATTGTGAAGGTGTCTGGCCAGGTCAGAAGCCAGAAGTTTGAAAGCAGAAAATATTGGTGTTCTGGAAATTTAAAGTGAGAATAACAACCAAGTTCCACCTGCAAAGTAATTTATAAAACTTTTTGCTTTTTCCCCCTCACGGTTTTCTACCTTTAATATCTTGTGTGTGTGTGTTTTTTCTACCCAATGATAGTGAAAATGATTATTTTATTTTTTCATTCATGATTTCTGAAGTCCAGCTGCCTTTGTATAATTTTTCAGAGTTATTCTGGTCTGAACCCTAGGGCAGGAAAATTGCCATATGATTCTGGGTTAGGATAGAGAATCACATGCCTTGCAAAATGCTGCTCTTGTGCTCAGAGTAGCTGTTAACAGTCCATAGGATGACCTTTTCTTACCATATCTATTACATCGAGGGCAACAACATTAATTGTAGTTTAATACTTTGTATGTTGTTGTTATCATGGGAGAAATCTTTCCAAATGATCCTCAAGTCATGCTAGCTTTATTAAACCTGCATCTGTTGCCTGAACAACCTCTCACAAATATCCTGTCACAGAGAGCTGTGTATAAAATAAATTTTAGCTCTATATTTTAGTGATGCAAAAGGGATTTCACTTCATAGCAAAAAACCCAAAAACCAAAAAAATCCCACCCCCAAAAACTAAAAAAACCCCACCAAAAGACAACAACAGCAAAAAACCTCAAAAAACCCCCACAAGCCCAAAAACCTGACCCCCTTTTCCTTTAGGTTAGGGGAAATTATTTTTATGTGCATCACTCACAACTAGCAACTACATAGCCAAAAGAATTCTGGAATTAGACTGAACTGTCAAAATGTTTCTCACATTTCTGTTTTTTTGAGAAATCACAGGCAGTCAAATTATGCTGATATGCAAAATATGCCCTGTAGATATTTTTTTTCCATGTCCAGAGGGTCTGGATTTATGTATATCTTACAGTTGGAGGCAGTCAGTCTAGGTGAAAAGAGCATTTCTGTAATGTTGAAACTCATTCATTTTATTGACAAGCTCTCCCTGCCCCCGCAGAGAGTAGCTTTAGTTAAAATTATTATTGTTATTTCTACCCTTGTTGAGAGAGTAGATGTAAACACTGAAAGAGTGTCTTGAAATACTCCCTCACAGCTGTGCTCTTGAATGCATACTTCTTTCTTTTGTATTTCTTATGTAGCACGATTTCTATTGCTTTTTAGAAATCTTTATGCTTGTTATGAATGTCCACACACAGAAGTAGTTGCAGTCAAATTATCTATCTCTGGCTTCTTCAGTTAAGCCAATTTTCTAAATCTCTAATGTTTTGGCTGGCAAGGCTGTAACTTCTCAGGCAGGACTCTAATTTTTCCTTTTCTCTTCTTTCTGTTACCATCCATGTTTTTTATTCTTGGACTGTAATTAATTTCACAAACCTTCACAAAGAACTTGCATGGTAGGTCCATCTTATCTACATTCCTAGGAAGCAGAAGACTTGCTGGTAAACAGTTCTCTGTGCATTTTCATCTTTGATATGTTGTGTGGTTTGGCTCCAGAAGAAATGAGTGCTTACATCTTCCCATTCAGGATGGTTTGGGTCTTCATCATACTGTGTCCCTAGTGTGACCATTAGAAGGGTGTTCAATATATAATGTCAGTTTATTTGGATATGGTGTATCCATTCAATTTCTCCTTTCACTAAGTGTTTTGTGCAAGCCTTGGTTTATTATCCATTAAGATCATTTAACACCTAAACTACATTGTAGACATCACCTTATTGACTTGAAATCTCTTGATCAGCCACGTTGAATTACTCGTGTTGGCAACCCATTGAATTATAAGGACTTGAAATGTGTGTTAAAGAGGCATAATTTGGTTGTCAATCCCTTTTGTTGTAAGACCTGAACTGTTCTCTGAAGAATGAAAGTCAGGTTCATGTCCCCAGTTCCATTAAGGATATTTTCCTCACTGGCTCCCATCCACTTCACTGTCCCTTGGAGGAAAGCAGATCTTTTGGCCTCTTCAATGTGCATGGGAATCACTCCCAAATAACCTGCTTATTAAGTGCTTATTAACTCTTATTAAGAGTATTAAGTGCTCTCCTGTATTAGCTCTCCTCCTTCTAATAAAAGCCACACCTTTCCAGTATTTTTAAGGTGTTTCTTCCTATCACCTCAACCTTCCTAATATAATTTTGTGGTATTTGAGTATTTAGGCTGATGCTATCAATGAAACCTCTATTTTGTAGTTGTTTTGGCAAGAATTTCACCTGAAGCAGATCTGTCTGGGCAATCAGTATATGGATTGAGTCCAGTGTAATCTCATTACCAATCAAGTCAGTCTTTACTCAGTAAAAAAACTTTGAAGAAACAGTGAAAGAAAAGAAAACTGCATGTTACCCCTTACCTCTAGTGCGTTTGAAGGAGGCAAATGTGAACTTGCTCACGCTTTGATCCCTCTCAACAGATTTCTATACTCTTAACTGTCTTTCTGGGGTTCTGTAATATCCCATTACTTTCCAATTGATATTACCTGTCATCTTAGCAAAAGCTTTTGCCAATGTCTGTGAAGTTGATGTACAGTGAACTCCATGAATGCTCTGCTAAGGGGATGGTGTTACACGCTGCCACAGTCATTGACATTTCCTGCTGCTTGAGATCAGCCTACTCTCTTGCAAGTGGAATGTCCCTGCTTGTTCCAGCCTCTGTAACAATGTGCCTGCCAGGCTGCTTGGTGTAGAAAGGAAGCTGCTGTCTTTTGGTTTATTGTACTGCACAAGCAGTTCCCTCAGCAAGAGACTACCTTCCTCATTCCAGGACCACATGAAGGAGTTCATGCTTGACTTCAGTAGAATTTACACCTCTTATCTTTCCCACCTCAGCCCATATTCCATGCACCTAATTAATGTTTCTACTTTTATGGCCTTATTATCTATCTGAAAAATGCACTGTTGGTGTATGCCTGAAGGCTGCTCTGAGTAGACTGGTGTTTTCCTTCTGTACTCTCTGTGAGTTGCTACACACACACAGGTACTATGCTAGAAGCATCTCATAGCCTTCTTTCTCTTTAGAACAAACAGGCCTGCTTGATTAGGTGGGATCCCAGGAGTATCCCCACTCTTCTGTAGCAGCAAAGTGGAAAACAAGCAAAGTTCTGATCTCAGCTGTCAATAACAGTCTTTGCTGTACAAATGTGGTGGCTGTGACATCTTAAACCCTCCCCCCCAAACTAGATGATCAACAGGCTTGACAGTACATGTGAACCTATTTATTTCCACTTCCTCTCTTGTATTGCTTAAATAAACAATTAAAAATTAGCCAAGATACTCCTGAGTTGAAAATTTTGAAGTCAAAGCTGTGTTACTTGCAGCCATATTTTCAGTTGTGATAGTAGGTAAGTGTTCCACGGCTCATGAAGTAGTGTGCAGCTGAGCATCCATTTCTTTCTTAATGGAAAATGTGATTTGTTCACAGAGATGTAGTCTTGGAGACCATATTCAGCTGTTACACGGGTATGCCAGGCCTCTGATGCACAGCAGAAGTGCTTACCTCCCTCCCCACCTGCTGCAGATGCCTCTCAAACCTCCCCCCAGCTGCTGCCGCCCAGCTCCAGGGTTAACTTCCATCGAGGCAAAGTGCTCACTCAGGCTGAGGAACTTGTCTGCACTGCAGGAAAAGTCCCTCTGAAACAGCGAAGCCATGTCCCTGTGGAGAGGAGGGAGAGGCAGCAAAGAGACGTGTCAAAAACAGGGCTCATCTAAGCAGGGGGACAAGGAAGTTCCTGGGTTTGCCAGGGGGAAATTTTAGCACAGTCTGAAATGTAATAAAACAGAAACACAAATGTTTCTGTTTCTTCTCCCTGCTTTGCCTGTGTGCTACCCCTTTTTCCCCAGGCACACTTTCTCCACTTTCCAGCTAACGGATATTTCTTAGCAGCTTTAGAAGACCATGTGTTGCACACCTTTAATGAGCAATCCATCTCAAGGGTCAGCTCCATAATGTAAGTGGTGCTAAAAGGACTCAGACCAGAGAAAAGGGTCTGTTTTGGGGCTGGGAAACTCTTTCTCCATATACTGAGGACTGAACAGCCTCACTGTTGACATGAGTGGGTGCTGCAGAGCCTGGTCTGCCAAGGTGTGTGCTGGGTTGTGTTCACAACAAAAGTGTCGGCTGAGCAAGGGCCGTGTCTGGCACCAGGAGATGTCTGTGCTCCTTCTTTGCAAAATTCCCAGTTGACCACAGGCAGCTACTTAAGATGCAGGCAATTTGTTCCTAACTGATCTTTGTATAAGTGAGTTTAAGGCTAAGCCCTGGCTTGGAGGAAATCAATATCTGCATGATCAGTAAAACTGACGCAGGCTTAATGGTGAGAGGAGGTAGGATAGCCTTGAAGTTTTCCTCTCTTCCACAGTTCTCCTTGTCACAGGCATGAAATAATAATTTTTGTAGAGGTGTTCCTCTAAGGAAGGTGTTCCTCCTTGCTAAGGTCATGCTTTTTCACTGCTTTGTCTTCAATAGCCAGTTAGGATGTATTACTTTGCTATTGCCTTCTGTAGCAATAAATAGGATGAAAACAACACTGTGAACACCACAAAGAAAATAACAAGAAAATAAGATATGTTTACTTCTAGATTGGCCTGAACCAAAAGTCAAACATCTCAAGTAGGATGACTTGGTAACCTTGGGCTTCTTCCACCACTGCTATTGCTGGGACCTGCTGTTTGTTTCTGTGGGCAGCAGCAGGCAGGATGCTCAGTACCTGATAGGGGAATCTCCCTGCCCTTGAATCACCCCTTCTGAGATTTTGGGGGTAAGGCCTGGTACAGGAGGGATGTGGTGGCCCACTGGTTCAGAGGAGCAAGGAAATATCAGCCCTCCCAGCCTCCGTGCACTCAAACAGTGGCACTGGTGAGCAGGACCAAATTCATTCCAGTGCTGGCATCAGTCCTTGACCTCTCTCTCACAGAAGAAGCTCCCTGAATTTCAGAATTAACATCTGACTTAAAAGGGAGGTTTTCATCTAGAGGTATTACTTGATTAAGATAAATGGGAAAATTTATATCTTACTGCTATTTTTTCAGGCAAGCTATCAGGCAAGTCCACGGATCAAGGAGTTTTTACCTCTTTTCTTAGTATTTTATACTTCCAAGTAAAAACCAAAGGCAATTGCCCACTTTTTCCCTCCTTGAAGAGGTCATTGGTTCTGGGAAGACATGGATGGGAGCGTGTTACAGAGCAATTTAGGAAACTAAGCTGCACAAAACTTATCATTGCAGAGGACTAGGACAGTAGTAGATGAGCCAATACTTGAATTCATGTTGCAATTTTTGGACACAAAACCCCCTCCTCTTTTGCTTTTGAAGTCTCTAAATAATTGGAAAAATGACTTCAATAACAACCAATAAAGTGAACAGCTTTAGTGAGCAGAAGCAGAATGGTGGTGGCTCTGTCACTTGGACCCTCCCACTTCAGCTCACTAAGCAGCTGTTTATTTACACAGTCTTGAAATTCCATTGGCTTCCCCTTGATTTATTTTCTGCTCCTATTTTGACTCAGGTCTCATCATCCCTGTCCTTTAGGCAGCAGTAGGAACTTCATATGCCCTTGCAGGTCATTTGTTGTGAATATCTTGGTTATTCTCTGGGCTAAACCTTCTCAGTTTCATGCTTCCCTCTTGAACTGTGTGTGGTGCAAAACTGGGCACAGCATTTCCCATTTTTCACACATTGCAGACTTGCCCCATCTCCTTTATAAAAAACATGGGGAGTTCCAATGAGCAAAGTTCCTTTCATGCCATGAGATGCAATTATTAAACACTCATCCTCTTCCTTGTCCCTGCTTTAAAGTATTAGAGCATCGTGTCCAATTATTTAAGCACATCCAAAGGAAGAAAATATCTGCTAGAAGTGCTTGGTTGACAGGACTAAATCTCTGCATTTGCTGCAGAGTGTGTTGCAGCAGAATATGTTGCAGCAGAGTGTGTTGGCTCCTTCAGAAGAAAGTGACCTTCAGAAACAAAATCCTCTCTCTGAAAGCAAAAACCCATTTAGTATGCTAATTATTCTGCAGCCAACAGGCTTGGTTTTAATTTATGTTCATGACAACACATATTTGAGAAGAAGTAATTGAAAAAGGGTGCATACTTACTGTGGAAACTGGACCAGGGAAATTTTAGGGGAAATATTCCTATTTTGTTTCTCAGGCCTTGGCTTTACTGGAGCTTCTGAGCTGCCAGTATTTGGACTGACCTATGTGAATTGCATGTCTAAAAATCAAAGTACAGAGAAATAGGCCAAAATAGAATTTCTCTTTATGTGACCTGTACTGCTTCAGTGCTACAGAAACTTTCTCACTTCACTTTGCAGGCAGTGGGGAGGCAGCAGCTGTGAGCCCGGGCCCATGGCACCAAGGTGGGCAGTGCTGCAGCCCAACAGGGCGCTCAAGGCTGCTGCTCTCAGAGTCAGAGGCAGAGCCAATAGCTTCAGCAGTGACAATGCAGTCCCTGAGGTGCCCCGGGGCACCTCAGGGACACTGGAAAGGGTCCTGAGGGCTTGGAGATAGACTTTAGTTCAGCTTCTGCTTAGGGCACCCTTTGCTTGCCTTTCTTTTAGCCACCAAAAATACCTACCTAGGCTGATGATTTGATCCCAAAAGTCAAACATCACAACAGCTGCCAGGCATAACTGTGTCTTGTCTAATGTGCCAGCTTTGATTTTCTTTGCTGCTGCAGTGAATAAGCAAAAGTAGAGCTCCTAACTCCAGGAAAGATGAGCAGCATGAGTCAGGATTCAGCTAAGCAAATTCCCTGTGGCTAAGGTAGTTGCCATTCTGTAAACTCTCTTCTTCTGCTGGGACAGAAAAGAAGGCAAGTTAAGGAAACTGTGCAGCTCTGCTGCTGTAGATACCGTGTTCTTTCAGCATTTGTTACCCTTCCTGAAGAGATGTTTCGCTTCTCTGTTTCCTGGTGTCCTCATTAAGACAGAGAGAGAAAGATACACAATGGGCAGCTCTGCTCCTGACCAGGCACAGCTTACCTGGGCAAGCTCAGACTCTGTTTAGTTTTGCTGGTTAGGTATGGTTGGGACTGCCATAATTGTCTGTCTCAGACAGCAGCGACCACCCCACCAGGCTTTAGCAAATAAAATACCACAAATACATTCTGAAAAATGTGAACATGATACCCATGAAGGACTATTAATGTGTACAGAAACTATGCAGGCTGCAAATACACCTTCATCCTGACCTTCAACATTCCTCTTAGTTTAGTCCTAAAGGAGATGGCCAATTATGGTTTTATGATATAGATTACAGGTGAGCACCTGGTGCTGTTTGTGCCAATCAGAGTTTTCTTGTTGGCTTCAACAAGGTCTGAATTTCTCTTCTTTTGTATCTAAAGAGAGGGAAGCTATACAAGTTACTCTACAAGCTTGTTTAATTATAAATATACACAAAGGTCGTTATTTCAAAGTGATGTGTATTTTTTTAACTTGACACACTATATCCAAAACCACCAACTGCAGATGTAAAAAAGCCCCAATGTAATACTTCAAAGGACATTGTGTAACAACTAGGATTACTTCTCACTGGATTTTTCAAATAGTTTAAACCCTCTGAAATGAAAAAACACCATCTCAGAGGCATAGGAGTCCTCACTTGCTGTCAGTGGAAGAACAATAGTAATCAAAATCTTCAGTGAGAAAACTTCAGCTAAGCTAGATAGTTCAAGAGGAAAGTCCTGTCTGAAAAATATATTTTCAATATGTAAAATTTAGACAATATTTAAGTTAGACATTTTCAGTAAGACAAGACTGAGCTCATGGAAGGTCATGCACACAAGTTTTGTTTTTCATATCTTTTTCTTCCGCGAGGGAATTACAAGATGGGGAAACCCAAAAGGGGATTTTGGAAGTTCCTGCAAGCCACAAGGAGGTCTAAAGGACTGAGTCGCACAATGTTGAATTGCTTTGTTATTCTTGTTATGGCAGACCAGAAAGACAAAATTTGTGAGTATTGTCTGATGTGACATTACTTTAAAACCGAAGGAGACAGGAGGTGGAATTTCCTCCTCACAGACTGAACAGGTGAAGGAAATGGTGGTAAAGGTAAAAGTGGAGATATTCTGAATGAGGCTGCAGTGTATCTGATATGTCCTACTATGATGTGATTGCAGTTGCAAAAATGGGAGTGCAGGGAGCTGATACTTGCATGTCTGTAGTGTGAGTTACACTAAGTGCTACAAACAGTTCATTCCTGCCAGCTCCATATGGAGTCTGGTTTCTCACATTTTCCATTTGACAGTATCTTCTTATTGTTCATATGGATACTAAAGGTATCTTTATAGATACTGAAGGTGTTTTCTTCACAGGATCTTTAGGTTTTACCCCTGTTCACCTACAGCCTCCAGCTAGATGGACAAAAAGGTGGACATCTGGGGACATCCCCATATGAGAAATCCTGCATCCAGGATGTAAGCTATGCTAACAACACTGAGCTATCCCCTAGGGGAAGAGCAGCACTATTGCTCTCCTGAATCTGTTCACCCCAAACTTGTTTGACCTTTCCAGTGCAAATGAGTATCTGTCCCCAAACTACCAGTAAGGCTTATGCTTTCAGGAGAAGTGGCTGCAGGTCACTGTTTCTAAGAACACCACACTTGCAAATTCCTAGAACATTTCTGCTCTGTGTAAGTAAGCTGGGAACATTGTTTTGCTAGACAGAGTATGCCAATGACCACCCGGTGCCCATTTACTCAAGTCCTCTGGAATGTGAAAAGATTTGCAGCACGGGGCTGAGCACTTCTGTTTGTTAACTTAGTGGAAACCACTTAGCATAGGAACATGTTCGAATCATGATGCAGGCTTTTGAAATTCCTACTGGCAGAGGATCCAGCTGAAAGGAACTGTGAAACCAAACTTGGTTTTTTCAGGTTAGTTCACTGGAAAAGATTCTGGAAAGTCGGTGCTGCAGGTTTTCCATTTCTGCTCTGACAGAACTGATCCTGAAATTACCTGCCTTGATGTACTAAAATATTTCTAGCCCAGAAAGGGGTCATGAAATGCCAAGACACAAAATGCAGGATATACCTAATTAATCAAAGTAACTTCTCAACATATTTGCCATGTTACATTGTATTAAATGCCAACAATTCCCTGGAATTTAGAGATGAATATTCAGAAAACTGCTATTTCCTCTCCCTCCAAACCAATGTGGTGTCACTGAGACCCTGCTGTTGGCAGAACCTGTCTGTGCAAATGGTCATTGAAGTGCAGGCATGGTCAGAGCTTTCATGTTTGGCTTCCCTCCTGTTCATGGTAAGCTGTGTTTTTGGGTTCAGCTGGGATAGGGACACAAAACAGGACAATTAGGAACCTTTGTAATTACAGTTTAGTGAACTGACAATTTTTATAAGGTTAAACTTCAGCAGCAAGTGAAATCTACTTCCATGTATTACCTTCCTTTGTTAAGGACATACACTTAAAAGTAGTACTACTCAGCTCACTTCATGCTCTCAGCTCCTACTCCCAGTTTAACCCAAATTTAGCTGCCACAGCAGATGCTGGAGCTGATGACTGATCATTATGCTTCTAGTGCTCAGAGTTTCAGGGTGTAGCTTCCAAAATTTATAAAGACCTGAAGGATGAGAAAGTATGATAATGCTGGAGCAGCATGAGGGTAAAATCAATCAGAACTGCTGGCTAAAGAAAATACATTTCATCCCTTTAGGGAAAGGAATTCGATTTTGTATTAACATAAAACTGAGATCTTCAGAGTTTCCCAAGATTTGAGTTTTTGCTTTAAAATACAAGTAATAGTGCATGAAATTCTGTAAACTGCGAGGTAATCAATAGAATTTTATGTGTGAGCTTAGGTATTATGAATCACAGTCTTTGTGAAAGCTTTTTTTAATAAAATGTAGCTACAAAGAATGTCTATGAATGGATTTTTTAAAAACTAGATCTAAAAATAACTTAATAGAATAGTGAATTGATTTTGTTATAATTTAAAAAGGTAAGGCAAGTCCAGTGCAGCAATGGTGAGCTGGCGGTGCTGGCCAATTGAGAAACTAAAGCATACAGAACTAGGAGTAAGAAAAATATCTGCTCCTTCATTTTTCTTGCTGTCTAACTCTTTGCCTGCATGAGACATGGAATAAAATAAGAAACCTGTAAATCTGCAGGGTGTCCTGTACCAAACATTGGTTAAGACTGAAGAAGGCTCTTTACAGTGTTGAATGAATGGAGTGGGATGATAAGGGTAAGAAAAGATGAACATTTTCTATCTTCTCTCCAGAAATGGGTTTCAGGAAAATTTTTGGGAGAGCCTTTGTGGCCAAGCATATCAGAAGCTATTGCATTGGCTTGGAGACATTTTTAAAGAAGTGTTTGTAAGCAGCTGCATAAAGGAACAGAGCAACAAATTGTCTTGAGAGGAGAAGGGGTGGGAGTCTCTTGGCCACTGGTGGTGGCCACTCACAGCTGTGAGTTTAGACAACCCCTGCAGACTAAAGTGGCTCAGCTGAGCAACCTCTGTGCTGCTGCTGCTCTTCTTTGGACATGTTTTACCCTCTCTCCCCAGCACCCTTTCATAAATAATTTCAGAGAGGTAGCTAAGTTGAGTGTGTGCTTCTTCAGGCTCAGCTCAGTATGGTGTTATACATCATTGCCTTCTTGCTTATGTGCTGAACTGTCAGTGCAAGCAGTAGGTTGTTTTTATATTTGGAAAGTAAGGTATTAGCTGAGTGGCAGTTTGTCTGGCACGTGGTTTGCTATCTTTCTTTGTCCAGCTTTGTGCAATTTAATTTTAGGAGGCAGCATTTTCCACCTTCAAAAGAACATCTTGGCAACCTTTTTTTCAATTCCCATTTGTTAGAGGTTATTATTGAAGAAAAGGTTCCTGCTCATTGTGCACAGCTTGCCTAGTACAAGCTTCTTTCATTGCCTTAAAAATGTCAGGTTGACTCCAGGGGAGCTGACACAGCATCCAGTGTGTTGGGCTGTACCCAGCCATGGTAACGCTGTCCCCTTTGCCATCAGTACTGAGGTGCTGAGAACTTCACCACAAATCCAGTAAAGACAGAGAGGTGAGCAGTAAAATAGAGAGAATATTTTTTAGAATTGATAACCTGGAAGATACCTCATTACCTCATAAAATACAGACAATATTTTTAAAATTGATAACCTGGGAGGTACCCCATTGCTCCTGGTGGATATAATTCAAGCTTAATGTGAGATTGAAGTAGGTTTTGCATTACAGATTTTCAAAACACTGGGGGTTTTAAAGAAGCTTGAAATCCCAGTTGGACTGGTGGGAAGGGGCCTTCTGGGGAGCTGTGTGGGAAAATCTGTGTGCTGGTAGCTGCCTGTATGGGACAAGGAATGGAAACTGGAGGGGAGTTAGTGGGGAAGGGATCAGAGTCTGTGGGTGAGTGGGGAAGCCTTTAAGGGAATGGAGCTAAGACACACTTTGAGGGGGGTCTCACTTTAGGGGGCCTTGGGGGATTGGATAATCACTGGGTCAGTGAGCAAAGAAACCATCTCCTGAGATTTGAATCCTGCTGGGTTCAGGGCAGAAGGACCTTATGTAAAGTCTCTAAATAAATAGGACTGCAGCAAAAAATAAAAGAAATTCGTGTTTGCATAGTTTTCTTCCCAATGGAGAGAACATGTAGGACACTGAAATTTGGTTACTCAAGTTGCAAAAAGTGTGGGTATTAAGGGACAGTGGAGAGAAAGGGGATATTCATAGACAGCAAATTATTTAGAAATGTGGTGTGAAGCAGAAATAATTGGTGAAACTGCAGAAGAGGAAGGGGGATTTTTTTCCAGTAACTGTTAACCATAAGGGAGCACTGAAAATTATTCCTCTATCTTTGGTACACAGAAGAGGATTGAGACCAAGCTAGGTACAGAAAAGATTTCAGTGAGGCAATTTTCAAATTGGAGATATAATTATTGGAAGACATTTGTAAGTTTTAAACAAGAATGGTGTCCAGCCTTGAATCACAACATGTCCATTTCCAAAATGAAATAGGTGGCCTGCCACAGTGAGACCTGAGCTGTTGCCATCACCGGGAACAATGGAGCTTTTGGAAATAATTTTCTCAGATTTGTGTGGATGCAGGTCCTGAGGATGGACACCTCAGAACAGCTGTACCCACTGGTCTGGGCACTGTGGAGAAGGCAACAGTGGGATCTGCACTCTGCCAGACTGGGATGGTTTCCTCATGCAGCAGCCAAGCACAGCAGAGCTGCAGTGCGGCACGGAGGAGAAGCCTGCACCACTCAGGGGGAGGCAAACACAGGCAATAATGCAACTGTGAGTAAACTGCCTGGCTGACACTCAAGATGCCTGGCACCTGTCTCCTTTTTGCCCTGAGTGGAGCACTTTTGCCCACAGTGTGGGGAGTTAAAATACTGTCCTCCTAATGTGCTGAATGTGCTGAGTGTGCCATGGGGGATGAGATGCTGCAAGGCAGGCTGGGCTGCTAGAGCTTCCCAGAAAGGTGGTAGCTGACAGCAGGCAGCACTGCCAAATGTTTTTTCTCAGCCTTTAATAAAACTGTGAGATTCCTTTTACAGCTGTGCAGTCCTGGAGAAGCTGGAGGCTTGCATGGATTTACACGATGGCAGAGTTTGTCCCTGGGTGTATAGGAGGGGGAAACTGTTAGCATTCTTGTACAAAGAATATGACCAGAGACAGCTGGCAACCTATTTCTGGTACTCACCACTTCAGTTTCTCAGATGACATCTGAGAGCACCTACCAGCATTTAATTCTCATTAGTACATTCTCAACAATTTTTGTAGTTTGCATGATATGTGAATTCTGAGCCCCTTTTCTTTGCTACGCATTAGGGGAAAAAAATTGTCATGGGAGACACACATCCAACTGTTTTCTCCAGCCTTGTGATTCCCTCCGCTATGTGCTTTGCTTTGAATGCTCCATCACTGCTTTTAATAGAGAGTGTAAGATTACTCCACCCTCCCCTTCCTTTGTTTCTCTGCTCTAAACATAAAGAAGTGAACAATGAGCCAAAAATGTCACAATATACAAAGTATTCGTGTCAGCATTCAATAAACTAAAAAATCTTGAATTCTGTGACTTAAAGTAGTAAAATAAGTGATGTCTGGAGTTTACCAATATAAGATCTAGGGTCAAAAATAGGAGGGAGGTGGCTCTTGTTGTCTGCTTCAGGCTATGTTGGGCTTTAAACTGAGGTACAGTTCAGCCTGCTTCGGGCAGGTACCTCCAGGACATGCTTGAGGTGAGGCAGAGACACTTTCTGGAGGACAGCCTTGCTCTGGAGAAAAGGATGGAGTCAGCAGTCCCTGCCAGATTTCTGAGGATAAGGAGGGGAGGAGAGACTGGGCTAATGGAAGGCAGCTTGTCCTAGTGATGAAAGGTCATGTAATCATCCAGGGGAGGAAGAGATGGAAAGTCCCCCAGATCGAAGGGGAGGATAATAGTCAGGTGGGTGGTGAACAACTGTGATATCTAAAAAGGGACTGAGTGTACAACTGGTGCATGAAGCCTACCTGGCTTTCAGAATGAACACTTTTATTCTCCTGTTTTTGCTGTTCTTTGTGAGAACTATGTTTTCTCTGCTTCTGCTTATTTCACTTTATGCTTTTCCTTTAGGCTTTCCTTAAAGTCAGATTAAATATTTGGAAAGAGAGAGGAGGAATTGATTTTGATTCAAATGTGGGCTTGTGAGCAAAAGAGAACTTCTAGAAATATGTAAAATCCCAGATCTAGACAGATATTTCAATTTTTTCAGCAGTTTCTTATACTGAGACTGCCTTGAGGCTCAAGTCCTCACATCTTGGGAACAAGTAGGACAGTATCAAACGTTCATTTCACCTTGAAGAGGGACCCCTGGTAGCATGACCCTTCATAAGATAAAGATAATGTGTTTCTATCAAACAGTACACTGAGTTTTTTCTCAGAGTTTGGTGAATATTTTTGGTCTCTGACTAAAAGAAGAAAGAAAATGAACTTTTTCTTAAGGCATAGAAGCAGTAGGGGAATGGTTGGTACAAAAATGGATTAAAAAATAGAAAAGGCACACATGACAAGAAGAAAAGCAAGCTGCCCTTATGTCTATCAACTTTTCCTCCTGCTTCCATCCTCCAAGGTCAACCATCACTGCAGCAGAGACATGGCCTGCGCTGCAGGAGTAGAAGATGGTTTTGAACCTTTTTGAGCAAGAATGCGCCCTTTGCAGCAGCTTCAGGTGTCCTGGATCTGCCCAGCTTTGCCACCAGAAAATCTGCCAGCACCAAATGGGTCTGGTGGCTGAGGACTTGGGAGTAGTGTGCAGGGATCCCTCCCCACTGGACAGTTTCTGCTTGGAGTAGGTGCATGTGTCTCCTCTGGCATCCACTATGGAGATGTCAGGCTGCTGACTCAGCATCCTGTCTCAAATGCTTTCCTCACCTGCTCCTGGATTCTTCCCTGTTTGGGGGAAATTCCTGGGCTCAAAAACAGCACTGCAAAATTATTTACACCGAGACTAAAATGGTGCTAGCTTCCTCTTGGAAGTCCTGTGTTTGGGTCTTCCTGGCACGGCTGTGGGATGAGTGATGTGAGGCGTGTTGGGATGGCCAGGCAGGATGTGGGCACCAGCAAGGGGACCAAGGCAGGAAGCTGGAAGCTGCTGCTGATGGAGCAGCAGGACTGTGGCACCACTCGGTGCTGGCAGGAGCCAGAGAGCACCAGAGCTTCATTCTGGGCTACACATTGTGGTGGGTTTTGGTCAGAGCTTCCTACTTTCTGGTCACTGCAAGAGTGGTGAGTGACTTGGGAAACAGCTACAATGGGGGCCAGGACAAAGCCTCAGAGACATTCCAGGAGTAGCCTTGGGATGTATTGCTACACGACACCCGAGGCAGCCCCCTTGGAGGGCTCTGTGCACAGCTGGACACTCTGCAGAGGCTCACTCCCCACACCACTGAGCCTCGGCCCTTTGGCAGTGCCTTTGCTGGGAACCTCTGTGAATTGCTCAGGAGGGAAAAGTAGGCTCAAATTCCTCCTGCTGGAGAAGAAAACCTGAGGAAAGGCCATACATGGATGTCAGAGTTATTTGCATGACAAGGCTCTGTGATGCATCTCTGATCTGCTTACACCCATGCTGTGTTTAAGCCGCAGACTGCAGATGACCTCTGTATGATGTGTATCTTATGCTGGCTTGGAGTCTAAACACACACAGTTATTTTCACACAATTTCCACGGACATGCAAACTGAGTTTAGTTTTTGAGCTGAGAGGGTACAGGATGTGCATTTCCAGCTTCTGAATGAGGAGAGAAGAGCTGTGTGCTCTCCCAAACCTTCGGGCCAAGCTTGTGGATGAGGGTGCAGAAGATGTGCTGCTTGGAGGTTTTGAAGTTATTCTGGGAGAAAATAAAAGCCAGGAAGCGTGCAGTAGGAGTAATCCCAAACCAGGAGGGAGGTGAACTGCCTAACCCCAACAGGTGCTTTCTGTCCAGCTTTTCATGAAGCAGGGTGGCTGTGTGCTTGGAGCAAGAGTAATTAAGACTCTCAGGACAAGTGAGGAAAACAACCACCGGGTTTAATAACCACTGAGCGTGGGACAGGGCACCCCCACCAAAACTCCCCACGGGGCTGTGGCAGAGGTGCCAGCCCTTGACAGATGTCTGCTTTGGTGGCAGAGACTGGCTGTTCCAATGATGCTTCAGACCTCCTCTACACTCTTGAAAGAGCCCAGAGTCTTTAAACCTGCGCCCTCAGGTGTGCCCCTAAACTGGAACAATACCTCACCCTCCCAGCCCAGCAGGGTTAGTTTCTTGCGATTAAATTTTTCATCTTTCACACAACAAGTAGAAATCCTGTTTTCAAACAACTCTCAGGCTTGAGTAAAACTAAAATTTGAAAGGAAAAAGGACATAATTAAAATTTTCTAAAGATACCAAACAATATTGCAGAACCAAACCAATCCTACCCCTGTCTGAACTCTGTAAACTGCTGCCCTGCCATTCTACCTTCCTTCCTGTGTCCTGCAACCTGCTCCATATCTAATCTCACTATATTGCACAAGGTGTTTTCTAACATTCAAAGTATCTTTTACTGTTCTGAATGCTCTTATCAACCTCTTGGTGTAAGCAGTAAGCCTGACTAGGCAAAAAACCACTTTTTCACATTGTTTCACTTAATAACTGACCAAAAATTCACCATCTCCAATTAATAAAATGCTGAGCTGGAACCATCTCAGGCTTTTTGAGCACACCTTCTGAATATTTGCATCTGGAAAGTACACAGTGTTTACAAGAACTCATGTTTATTTATCCAAGAACACTTCCACAGAAAAGCTTCTTTATGGCTAGCTGTATATTTTCCTTTGCCAATTTATTGACCTTTTGCAATGCATGGCTATTTGTTTGGTAAAAACGATAGCATTGATCTCAACCTGCCATGGGTAATACATCTTGGTAAGTTGCCATTGAAAAAAAAATATTTTGGGTGCCAGAAAGCCCCCCATGTCACAGGGAAGAGTGTTTTAATCCAGTGCAGCTCAGTAGTAAGCAAATATCACTATCTGATGACCCCTGCTAAGTGGCTGTAGGAAAATGAGTCCATGCTGGGAGCTCACTTGTTAGCACATCCCCAGTGATCCTGCTAACTCTTTCAAGTTCTTTTATAGATTTTGTCCTTGGGCCAATGAGGCCATGCAGCTGGGTGCTCTGCTGCTCAGGTGGCCCAGCTGGTTGGGACTCAAGAACTTCTGCCTCTTCCCTGGTTAACGGGGCAGCTTTCATTCCCCTCCGCCTAGTCTGGCATTTCCCCAGAGCTAAGCATATTTGTCCAAGAGCACTTCCTCAGAAAAGCTCCTTTATGCTTTGCTGCACATCTCCCCTGCCAGCATCCTGATCTTTAGCACTCACCTGCAGGTTTGCCTCAAGAAAGTTCATTTCAGCAGAGCCCTCGCTGGAACCGCGCAGAGGCCAGCGGGCACCGGCGTGGGGCTGCTGCTCTCTGCCAGGCACCACTGTGTGCAGAGCTGGGCTTCCACTAAATATACCTGGCTGTGCCAGGTGCTGCTGGTTTTCCAGCTCTCCAAGTACCTGGCTAAGCAAAGCTGAACTGCTCAGAAGTGAGGGAAGGCAGGAAAGAGAGAGGAAGGCACGTGGGCAGACTGTAGATGTTGACGGATACCCCCCTCCTCAAATTGCAGGGATAAAGAGTATTTAATTTAGTCCCTTTTATGAACTGAGGTTACCTCCAAGTTTGAGTTAATTAAAGGAGGTTTCATGCAGCATTTTTTTCCTTACAGAGAAAGCTGTTTACTTGTGCAGGAAGAGATTTGAGATAAAGACCTGAATTTCTATTTCGTTATTCTACAGTTTCATATTAGAGTAGCACAGGAGCAGAAACTGCATCTGGTTTTCTGTGATTCCAAGGGCCCTAAGCCCAAGCTGCAGAGCCATAATCATTGTTCCTCAGTCCAAGGAATAACTGGGCCTTGCAGGTTAGAGTGGCTGGAGGAGAAAGGGCTGGAAAGTGGCATTGCAGATATCTGCATGAAGGGCTCACTGTGCTGCTGGTGGCAGCTGCAAGTCCAAGATGGGTCGTGAGGATGGGGAATCTGTGCATGAAGGCCCTGAGCACTGGGTTCACAGGGGCAATTAATCATTGGAAGGGCTTTATTTGAAAGCTTTCAGTCAAGACTAGAAACCTTAAAACACTACTTGTGGTTTCCTTAGGAAGACAGTGCTTTTAACCGAGGAACAATCAAAGTAAATCCTGTGCTGAACTTTGTGCAGGGACTATAGGTGGATGTCCAGTGCACTGTGGCTGGGCTTGCTCTGGCAAGGTCTGGGAGTGCCATGCACTGACCTGAGATAATACCTGAACCTAGCTTCACCTCTCCCTCTGGCAGACTCTTGGCCTAGTCAAGCTACCAGTGGAGAAAGGTAAGAGAATCAGAGTTCTCTGTAGCCTGTTTTCCTCAAAATTTTCCCTATAGCTGATAAAATAATACCTTCATTTTCAGAAGCTCTGAGGTTTGATATCAGTAACTGCATTTCATCTTTGGTGGGTACCAGAGCAAAACCAGTGAGCCATCAGGTAACTGCAAGTAACGTGTGCTCTGTGTCTGCTCCTAACTACTCAAAATCTAATTTTGGTGAGCCCTGGACTTGCGCCCTCTGAGGATGTGCAGAGCCAGGGAGTAGGTGCTCATCCAACAAGGATGATCACAGCAGTCCAGTCTGACTTTTAAACCACGTAAAACCTCCAAAGTGCAAAGCAACCTGGAAAGTTCACTGGGAGTTAGCTGATGGCATTCAGTGCCTCCCAGCTCTGGGCTGTCAAAGAGAGATTTTAGTAGCACATTAAGAGAGATGCTGGAACGTGATCAAGACCTAACACAAGGAAGTAGCTTTTAATTAACAAGTTCCACATGCTATGTATGAAAAGTAAGAGCCATTAAAATTTATTAGAATTAAGTTGCACATCAAAACCCCTTTAGTGTTGAGTTTGACTGCTTTAATTTAAAATGAATGTTTCTACACTGAGGTGGCACAAAAGAAAATTTGCTTAAGTTTGATTTTTATACTACTAAAAAGGATTTAACAGCTTAGAATACATGCTTTACTTCACACCATACAACTGGTGAAAATTGGATTAATTATGCAGCTTTCAGCAATGCTACTGGCATAAACCATTAACAATTGAGACTCACAGAGTTTGTTTTGCTTAATTTATTTCCAAAAAATAATTTTTTACTGTAGAATGCTAAACTAACATGTAAACAAACATTTATATTTACTTGGTGAGTTTCAGCTGGTAAAACCCATAACTAGAATAACATTAACTGTGTTTGGATTTTGAAATTCTAGAGAGTTTCATCAAAAGCAATCCCATTAAACCAGAAATAGGTTGAAGACATAGTTTGGTTTGATTTTGCTGAAGTTTTTGAGCTAATATGAATTATAGCATTGCTGTAATAAGAACTAGAGGGGTGAAGTCCCACTTAACTGCATCCTCACAGTTCTGTTGTCTCCCAAGTCTCCCTAGCTTTGGCATGTCATTTTACAAGGCAGAAGATACCTTTTAATGTTCTTACAGTGCCATAGTGCTCTCCTGCTTCCTCCGGAGGACTGGCTAGAGAATCAGATGATGGAATGTGCATCTTTTGAAGTCCTTTTCACAAATTAGATCACAATCTGTGTTTTCATACATTTCTCAGCAGTTTTTAACTGTTGCATGAAAGCTCATTTGGAATTTGTATTTAAAAATGAAATATCCCAGAATGTAACTGTATGGAGGGAGAAAGAAATAGACAGGTCTGGAGGGGACCTCTAAGGTCACTGAATCTGGTCTCTGCTTCTGCAAGTAATCGCATCACAGGGTCCCCTTCAACAGCACTTCATAGGTCTTCAGAAAGCCTTCTCCACTATGCAGAGCCTTTGATATTAAATGCAGGCTAACTGTTTAACACATGCATTCCTGATTAAAAGAAGAGAGAGAAAAAAATTTAAGTCTGTGCTGATTAATGTTTACTGAATAGTGGAAACCGTCAATCCACCCACTAAAATGTGATTAATCAGAGCTTGCTCTGTTGCCCAGTACAGCCAAAGACAGGAACTGCTTTGCAGGCTCTTGTTGTGTACAGATCACTAGCCACCATCCCTGGAGAGTAGCTGTGCTGCCCACACGCCTGGGGTAGGAGGTTTGGTTCAGCCTCCTGTCTGCTGCTGCTGTAATGCCTGTCCCCCACACTCCCAAGCCGCCACAAGCACCATAAATGTCATCAAACAAGTAAATATTGTCATTTTTTAGGCTGGGATTCTGAAGCTTTTGATTTAGAGTTTTCAAGCTTTTCTCCGTAGTCAGCAGGGCCCCATCTGCTTTTATGAAAGTGATAGCTCAAACTCCACTGCGTAAGCTCTTCTCTGTGTGTCAGGAGTAAAAGCTTATCCCAAGAAGGCCAGAGAAGCCTACAGGCTTCCTGGTACACCAGGCAGCTTCCTGTGGGCAGAGTGGCTCTTGCATTTGATTTTTCTCACAGTGTTTTGCAACCCCATGTCAGTGTGGACTTCAAGATAAATTCTGCTTGTCTGTCCCTGTTGCCGTGTTGGTGGCCCCTGTGCAAGACACTGCATGACAGTCACAGGAGGATGCTTTGACTGATGCCTTGTTTGCTGAAAGGAAAGCTGCCTTTCTACAGATCCAGATCTACCTTTAGTGTATGGCCTGACAATCACTTGTGTGAATGCTGAACACTTCATGCTTCCCTAACTCCGGCTCCTCTCCTGGGCACTCTTCCAGAGCCCCACAGCCAGGCTGCTGTGGATGCTGCCTGGCCCCTTGCTGTTTGCACAAGCAGAGGTCTCTGTATTGGTTCAAGGGGTTCACTGAGATCTGAGGTTCCCACCTCCAGCAAAACAAGGTCTTCAGAATTAGTATGAGCTTTGGCAATTTCATTTCCCACTCTAAAAATCACGCTCTAAAGCCTCTTGTGCCCGTGTCTTTCACAACCATTCAGGCCTATCAGCGCCACCCAGCACATCCCACGCAGCCACCCCTTGGCTCTCCCCACCCTCCCTTCCACTGCTGGTGGTCAGGCCTGCCTCTTTGCCATGCCAGCTGTCTGGATTAATTCCACTCTCTTTCCACCTCACCAGTTCCCCATCTGTTTTTCTGCTACAGCTTAAATCCCTTTTGATCTGATCCTGAAATACTGACTACTACAGGAGACTGCGCACAGGCTGTTCCTGGGAGCAGGTCCCTCCCTCTCTCCCACTCCATGGCTCCAGATGATGATAGTCAGAGGAGCTTATTGCTGCAATATTGAAATTTTCCTTGTCAAGGTCTGGATCCTGAAAAATTGTGGGAACCATGGTCTTCATCTCCAAGAGTGCAGAGATAGCTGTATTTTTTTGGAAGCCTATTAATTTAGTTGAATTCCAGACTGTACTTAGGGTTTGTCTGGAGAACATCCAGAATATGCAGCACATTGCAGGGTGGAACCTTTCTTTCCTAAGCTGTTCTATTGGCTTGGTACAATGCACAGTATAGCCAAGCACATTGGGAGCACTGGTCCTCTCATTTAATTTAAAAGACATTTTATTTACCCTAGCAGTTATTTAATGCCATTATCTATTTATTCAGTTTAGTTAACTTAACGCACCATGACTTAGACAACATATTTGGACTGGAGACAGAGACCATCACGTTAATTGAAACTGCAACACGGTTCAGTTATTATGTAGTCATGAGAACTTAATTGTGTGATCAGAAACCGTTATTTACTGCTGGTGACTCTTTTGTATCCCAAACACTGGCACTGATTGTAAACCAAAAGGCCAAAAATTATACATAACAACAATCTTCACAGCCTCATCTGTCTTCTGGATATTGAAAAGTAGTAACACAGAATGCCCTATTCACCAAACATTTCTCAAGACCGAGGCAGCCTTTTTCACCCATGGGTGAAGTGATTAAGCGGCATATTTGCGACCACTTTGGTTGTGCACTTTCCAAATGTGTACTTCAAAGTGTCTGTGCTTTCTTGGTGCTGTGATAGAAAAAACAGGTACACACAAGGTCCCTCTACTCTGACAAACATGAATGCAAGGGACCAGAGTACCTACACTGTAATTACAGGATAAGCAGAGCGATGTTAATGTAAACTGTTACTGAGGAATGTGCGTTTGAGTCTCCCTTGTTATGTGCGGGAGCTAAGAAAAGAAAAGGATCAAGACAAGCTTGCAGGTGAGCCCAGAAATCAGCAAAATAGAAAAGCAGTATCTGTGAATTATCTGAAACACCTAATCCATATAAGAAATTACTGTACCAATCTTTTCTTAATAGGCTGATAAATGGAATGGAGTAGATTACACCAGCAAGGAAACCAGTACCTTTGGTGAAGATTTGAAAATTTATAGAAAAGAGAACAAATGGTAATCATCACTTGATGTAAACCGAAGGAGAAAGCTGAGCTTCAGGGGCTACCATTAAGCCTGCTTTTAAGGTTTGAACTTGCAAAGCACTGAATAGCCTCAGCTCCCACTTCAGTCAAAAGAAGTTGAATGTCTTTTGCAAAAAAGTAGAGTTAGCAGGCTTAGGTGATTTATTGTAATCAAAATACTGAAGGTGATTGTGTGACATCAGAAGAAAGTTTTAGAAAGGTCTGGAAGGAAGACCAAATCCTGTTAGAGAAAAATAGCAAGTTGTGCCATTGGAACAATGGGACCCTCAAAAGGACTAGAAGGGAGAGCATGGGTTACCAGACACCTGATTAAATAAGGGTTCACAGGGATATCAGCGTGAGGGCAGGAAAGGGCCAGGTTTGTGGAAGCAGTCCCCAGTGCTTTGTATTATTGCCTGTGCTCGCTGATTACATCTAGTTTAATGTTTGACTATTATCCCAGACTTAAGCTGGCATAAAGAGAGGGAAAGCAAGAACTGGCAGTAATGTGCTCATGGAGGGACCAGAGGAAAAAGGGTGCTGGTCTTGCTGAGCTGCCTGGAATCCTTCCAGACTTGGCCCTTCTCTGCGCCAGCTTTACCTGTCCTCTTCTTTTCCTTGGGGTCATGAGACAAGGCATAGCTGCCTTTCCCTGAGGCACCTGATCCAGCTGTGTACCCTCTCCCCAAGTTCCCACACTACAGTCCTTACCAGGACTGACATCCAGTCCTAGGAGTAACACCTCAGGCTTGTATGTGCTCTTTTGGCAGCCCTGAGGACAGACAACTTCAGTCCTGCTCAGTGTGAAGGTCTTACTGTGGGTGGAAGGTATACAAGCTCTGCTCAGCTGCTCTTACCATGGTGTCTGGCGCAGGCTGATCTTGGCTTTTAAGTAACTTTCCTTCATTCTTCTTTGGCATCAAAAAGCTCCAGCCATTATAAAATTACTTTTTCCCTGTAAGGCACTTTGAGAAAGACTGAAGGGTGACAAGAGACCTTTCCCCTCCCAGCTGTGTTGGACTGGCTGGGTTCGACTGCCCCAGCTGCAGGTGCTTCCTTTCTGCGTCCGCCAGTCCCCTCGGCCCAGCCAGACTCTGCTCCTGCAGCTTTTTGGAGGAAAGGACAAAGAAAGTGGAAGGTTTACAGAAGGAACAGTGGGTTCAGCCCAGGAAAGAAAGCAAGGCTGAGATTTATGCTGCTGTCTGTGGTCACTGAAGTCATGCTGGGAATTCTTGGAGCTTTTGATGGTTGGAGGGCAAAGCACCTTTGCTCTTTGATACCCACACAGACACACAACTCCTCACAGCTCCAACAGCCACAACCACACTCCAGCACTCCAACAACCACACAGCTCCTCAAGTCTCCCAACAGATTCGAGCTGAGTCCAAGTAAGCTGCACTCAGAAGTTCCAGGTTTGGGATCTGGGAGGCACATAGGCTACATGGGGGGCACCAGGTTACTCATTGCTAATGAGTTCTGTCTTTCTCCAAGATATATTGACTTGAGCAGAACTCTGGGCTGACCAAATTGTTCTGGAGGGTTCTGTGCCACTTGCTGACAGGCCCTGCTTGTGCTTTATGCCCATTATACCACCCAGCGGGAGCTGAGCTTGAGTACACATTTAGAAAAGAAGAAGCTTAGGACCAGCAAGTGTTTCTGCATCCAATTTGCAGCTCACAGTTCTTGTTTCAAGAGCTGTATGCTGTACAACTTCAGATCTCTGCAAGAGCCCTTTAGCTACCCTGCCTGCACTGTGAAAAGAATTACACTATTTTACAGTTGCTGCAGGATGAAATGGCACGGAGAAACTATTCACAGAGGAAGAGGCAAGGATATGAACGTCTGCATGTAAGATAGGCAGATATATCTTGGAAGAAAAGAAAATTAATGCAAAGCAAAGCCATACCTGGAATTCATTGGGCTATCTGCAAAAGTACTTAAGGGGGGCCTCCTTTGGGTTAATTCTTTCAGAGGTCTCTAGAGAAAATTACAGTCTGGTTATTTTTTCCACATTAATCTTTCTGTAGCAATCACCACCTTCTTCTTCATAATCTTTAGATTAAGGCATGCATTAATTATTTATACATCTCCATCAATGTATGTGGACATTTTAAAAAGCAAATAAAATGAGGTCTTGTTCTCAGTAGAGTGTGTGTTTGGCACAGGCAAAGGCAAAACAGGCAAAAAAATCAGGTGAGGAAGCAGCAATGTAGAAGAAACTAAGTCAGGAAATAGTTACAGGAGAGACAGTTTTTCAAGAAGAAAAGCAATGGCATTCAGTGGCTGGTGTGGGCTGTTCTGCTGTGAAATGGAGCTTGACCAAGACAGGGGTGTTTGGAAGTCAGTGTTGGTGGCAGGGGTGTGATTTAGAAGAAGCAAAGTCCTGAGCATTGGCAACAGAGGTCATACTGGGACATGATTGGGTTGTGCAGGATCTCTGGTGTGACTGAAATAAGAAACATGTTTAAGAAAAAATGTCTGGGTGGGGAGAAAATGAAAAATTTCAGTCCAGTTGATTTTCAGTGTTCCAAATCTCTCTTTACCTTTTCTATTTATCAACTGAAGGCCACAATGATCTGACCATGGGTCAGCTTAAGACTAATTTCAGGTAACTGAAGGAATAACAGCCTCACAGGTGCATGGCTGTCCTCCATGTGTCACTGTTCACAGCTTGTGCCGTGGAAGAAGTCAAGGTTCAGTCTTGACTCATGGATTGTTGCTGCATTTCCCATGAGCTGTACATTGAAGGGTATGGCCTTTGCTCCTGGACTTTGCTTCTACCTCTCTGCTCCTTCCTGGGCTGGTGTTTACCACTGGAGCAGACGTTCAGCAGGAGGAAATAGGCATAGCACATGCATGTGTCTCATTTCTGCTCATCTCATTTGCATCTGAGTGTAGCTCATGATGCTCACCAAGAGATAAAGGCAGTTCAAAATGCAGGTAATTTGTAGAACCAAGAAGCCAACCCTCTAAACTTCCTTCTTAGTTTGGGAAAATTTGAGGGTTTTTTCATTGTCTCAGTACAAGCAGCTCCCCTGTCCCCTCTGCTGAAATGAAGCCTACAGCTCCTTCTTCCTTGGCTTGTTATGACCTGCAGCCATTCAAAACTGCCCAAGTAGAGCTGTCAGAAAATTTGCTGCCACTATGAGTGCATCCAGCGGATAGTGGGGGCCTGGGGACACCCACCTCAGGAGGGTCTGCATGCTCCCAGCACACTGTCTCACTCTCATGGGAATGGTTGTTGTGACTTTTGGGTGCCTGGTCAAAGAGACACTTACACTACAGTGTGAAAACTACCAGAGATTGGATATCTTTGCTGAGAAATGATCTTCTTATCCTGTGAAGCTCTGAGACTTAAAAGAAGTTTGACATATCCTCAAGATATATTGCTGCTTTTCTTGGGAAAAGCACAAAAAAAGAGCTCTCCTGGATCTAATAGTTGTCACTGGACTCACTCACAAGGAGGAAAACTCATGCTCTGACTTCTGATCTAGGCTGAGCCAAACCCTTTTATTTCCTGCTAACTGGATGCTTTGAATACCAACATGTTGCAAGGGCTCCTTCTCTTTCTCTGTCCCTAGCTTTCATCTAGTCCTTCAGAGCCTGTTCCTGAGTAAACTTTAACCAGAACAGGTAAGTTTCTGTGGAAAACAGTGATTTTCTTGAATCAGTTTCCCAGTAAAGAATTGCTCAGCTGAAAAATTCTCTACCAAACCTGTGGGTAAGTACTTGTGAAGACCCACCTTTACCCACCTGCAGCACTCTCTGGTCCGTTCCTTGTAAGAGAGCACTGCAGGCCCTGTCTCCATGAATTTCTCACATTTACAAACATATATTTATTTATACCTTGCTAGCTCTTCCTACCAACACTTGCCCTGCCTGTGCAGTTCCCATGGTACAAATGTCCTGTAAAACACTTTGCTGTTGCGTCATGCTCGCACGGAGCTCAAGGTCTGTCCGTGCACACCTGCACACCCTGGCACGCCCTTCCTCATAAAAGGGTCTGTTAAATGTGAGGCATGAGATTCAGGGTCTCTTACACAGGTTTATTTGCATCTAAGCAGCTTGCTGAGGTTTCTTAAAAAAAGTTCACAATACTTTTCAAATAAATTTGCACTTAATACAGTAAGTGTTTTGCCCTAAAGACAACTTTTCCTGCTCATCCTTCTCTGTCTCTTCTCCTTGATCTCTAAACACAAAATGAAACTGAAACAAATGGCACCAACAAAAATAATAACATGAAAAATCTTTGCTGATTTCCTGGAGTAACACCACACAACCTCTGCATTTCACTGGAATGACCTGGAGGAAGGCTAGGGTGCACTCTAGCCTAATTTGGGTTTTCTTCTGTAGATGTTTTATGAAAAATGACATTATTTTTCATAGGTGAAATCAGCCTCTCTTCCTGCATTTCTCAGGGCCACTTCTCTGCTTGCGTGACACCAGTGCTCCTCTGTTATGCATGAGAAGGCTGCTGCACAAGTGATGGATGAGTCAGCCAAGAAAATAAGAGATGTCCTGACCTCAGTTAACTGCTGTAAATATTTTTCATGATTAAAAAAAATTGATTTTTATACATCTCAATGTGAATATGAAGTCAGTCCTCCCATGAACAGGTTTGAATTTAGCAGTTTACAAGGTAAGTTGGCTATGCACTTTTGATTTTAATTATTTGTCTACCCTACAGTTCTTCAACCAAAGATACTTTCCACAGCAGCTTTCTATGTCACATTACTGGTAATATACAGTGACTTAAAAGAACACATACCTATGCACAAATCATGGGGTGTGTGGGCTTGACATTGTTTTAAAGGTCATTGCTATTTACCACCAAACATATTTTCCTGCTTATTTAATAAAGGCAGTTTTGGACAACAACATGTAAAACGTTTCCATGTCATAGTCAACAAACAGCTTTTCTAATTAAAAAGGTGAGGAAGGTTTATATTTGGGGGAGAAGGGAAATAATGGATACAAGACACAGCTGCTGATATTTGGATACTACTTTGTGAGTGTAATATAATACTAACTACTGAGACATAAATCCCGTGCACTCAGCAGTCCGCTAGGCAACTGCTTGCCTCATGTCCATATTTTAATTTTTCTTGGAAGTGTGTGCACACTGGGAACGTGGTCACTTAACAGCTGGATTATGGCACTGGTGTTTTTTGAATTCTTGCAATTTATCGCCTGTTTAACGGCAATTCACATGCTTTCCTGGTGAGCAGTGTCCCATCATTTCTTGACCACTTCTAGTTGTCCCTGTCTGGTTTATGTGTGTGAGAATGGGCCTGGATCCAGTAAAATATTTAAGCATGTGCTTAACTCTGAGTACCTGATAAAGGAGAGGGCTTGGGAAGTACTGACACAAACACTCCTCTAAGTGCCCGTCAGTTCTGTCTGAGAGTGCTTTCACTGAACTGGCTGCAAAGAAGAGAGGGAGAATTGATGCTGTGATAGACAAAGCCTCTCACAAGAAGAACACAAGCAGGAGAAAGAAAGAGCAGAAGAAGCTCAAGCAGGAGGTAGCACACCCCTGGGTCAGCAGTTAGCCATGCTCTGGGAGTGCTGAGCCACAGGCCCTGCCACAATACCCACTATCAATGCTGGTGTCCACGCTGCTCACTGCTGGAGACAAGAGCTCCTAAGTGGTCCCTGCCCATTGAAGGAGAAAATATCTCCCACGCATGTGAGATGCCTCCCAGTGTCAGCAGTGAATCTCATTTATGTGCTCCTCCTTTCTGTGCTGAAGGCATCCTTGGCACTGCTGCACAGAGATGTTTCCAAAACCAGGCCTTGAAAATCTCCACTCCCTGTCTTCTTTGGGTCTGCAGCTTCCTTGACCTGCATAACCCACTGCACCTCCATGAGCCCGTTCTCTGTCCATCTCATCCCCATCCACGTAGCATCTCCTGTATGACACTACAGCAGGTGCCTCAGCAGAAACCAGGCAGAAGAAATACCACACATTTTCTTTGTGCAGTTTATCATTAAATAATCATTACATTTGTGATTTGATTCATGAGTTGTTATCACTAGTTTTTAGATGCCTGTAGTATTAATTTGTCTCTCCCAGTGTTATTGATGGAGTCCTTTCAATAAAACTGTGAAATAATTTTTCTCTCATTGTAAATGTGTCAGTATTTCCATTTTAAATAAATAATGATTAGATTCTGGAGAAACCTATTAGAATAAAACAAACACCTATGTCGGGCCCCATCCACTTTTCCTGGTTCAAGAGAAGCTGATTCCATTCACTCAGTTGGGCAATTTAAGCTGATTGGTCATCTTTTCCATTGAAAATGTGTAGTTGTGCTGTGTTAAGGACATTCAATAAATGTAATCTGGGAAGCTCTTCCCTGTTTGCAGATGTTCAGGGATTTTCTCTCCATTTTATGCAGTTTGAATCAGTATTTGGACTAGCAAGAGAAAAATGCTTAAAAAGCAAAGAAAGAGAATACTTTCCATGAACATTTTGTATAGTTCTTTTGGCCTTTTAACACAGCAAAACCGGACAATTCATATAAGACATGAAAAGAACGGTATATTAAAACAACAATTATACTTTTGAAGAAATATTGTTTGACAATGATTACACAGATTTCCTTCCAAACCATTTAATTTAAACCATATTTAATTGCATTTACTATATTCAAGTGATTTAATAAAGTATGACTTTAATTTCAGTATCCATTAAAATATAAAACTTTTAATATAAGAGAACTCCTTCAATCCCACCAAAGAAAAGCAGTGGAGCAAACTCTTTGCCAGGAATACAAATGGTCTCAAAAAAACATTTTTGAAACACTGTTGGAAATTTTGTCCTTAACCACTCTGAGTTACAATAAAGTGAGATGAATTCTGTTTTCATAATTGAGCTACCAAGGCCCTAAGTAAAGAGAATTTTAGAAGAAGATTTTTTTAACTATCACTAATTATTTTGTAACTTGGGAATAGTTTCCGAGAAGATGAATACTTTTTGAAAACCTTTTTTTTTTTCCTCAGTATTTTGAGGCATTCTGTGACCTGATGCTTCCTTCTACATTTTAAGTGACTTCCATTCCCAGTTGCTGCAATGAGCAGGGATAATGCTGGCCCTGTATAACCAGGATTTATCTCCCCAGTGTACTGCAATGCTATGTAAAGTTTCCCAAGTAGCTCTGTAGAGCTGTGTAAACATATTTGTCATCAGTAAAATAATTGAAAGGTGCTATATAAAACTAACCTCAAGTACATAAGGAACATGCGTGTATTACCAGAGATCACATCACATTATTGCAACCAAATTTCCACACTTGTCTTTGTTGTGGCTGTTTTTCTTCTGCATTTTCCTTGCAATAATCAGCATACCTTCACTCAGAGATTTTTGTATTACATAGATTACCATCTTTTGGGGCAAGAATCTTGCAGTCATTTAAAGCAGCATGCACAAGCATTTGAGGCTATATTCATCATAAATTATGAAATTAGAATGCACAGAATTTCATAGAAGTCAAGCTATTTGAAGGTTTTGTCAGGTCAATGTTTAATTAAAAAAAAAGTTCTAATAAAAATTCCACATGTAGGGCTGGAGATGTTAGGTTATGAATAAGAAGATTTGAGATTCTCAGAAGAATAACCAATGAGAAGCACAGTGTGTCAGCAGTGCTTCCTTTTCCAAACTTGGACAAATCATGTAAGGAAAGACACAAATGATTTTCTCATGCTCTAATTCTGATAAAAGTCATTACTACAGGAGGCTGGCTTTCTCAGGGCTAAGACTGCAACACAAAGCAGTATTTTTTGTATAGAATCCTTTGGTGCAGCTCTCTTTTTCTGTAGAATCCTTTGGTGCAGACCAGTCCTACTGAGGGGGAGGCAGTGTCTGATGAATGACTGTGCAGTCCTTTCATTGGAAGGGCTTGGAACTTTTTTTGTGTCATATTGATAAAAAAACCCCAAAATGCCAAACCCCCTCAGCCAGCCAAAGAAAAAAAAAAAAAATCAAAAAATCCAGCCACAAACCCCAAACAGACAGTTTTGAATCTGTTCCAAAACTCATGCCCATCCCAAATTTGCTGTGCTGTTTTTGGGACAAAGTCACAAAATGTGCTTTATCTGTTTCCCAGCAAGCACTTTGGGGAGCTATCCCACACTTGCTGGGGCAGGCTTGGCTTTCTGAACCCCAAGTAACCAGGGGACTCAGCGGCATGGGAAGTGAAATTCAGGCTGAGACAGGTTTGGGAGGCACATGTGCAGCAGGTGCATCTTCCCTGCTTCTCCAGCCAGCTGGCTAGCTGCTGACACTCTGAGCTGAGAGGTTGCTTGCAGGCAGTAATGCCAGTGTTGGTGTTGGTGCAGAGCCAAGGACAGGGCCCCTTGTGCCACTGGACTGAGGTCACTCAAAGGGATGGTCACCTGGGTGCAGTCTGATCCCTGCAGGAGGATTAGGACACACATCTGCAGAACCACCTGAGCTCCACCCATATAACTGACACCTGAATCCTGTTTTTACCAACAAACACATAACTTTAGAGAAAGGTGGGTGGAGAGGGCAAGAAAAGCATGTTCACTAAGTTGTGTAAGCTCACTCTGTGCATGGTGTGATAGTTGCAATATCAATTATGCTCCCCAGCTTCCAAGAAACAGCTGACCACAAGGATGAAACTTGTGTGGGAGGAAGAGGGAGCATGCTTGGCAGCTGGCCTCAGACGCAGAAGTCGCTGCCACAGGAGGACAGGTTAGTAACAAACTGGACTTACTTGGAGCACACTGTAACATTTCCCAGTTTCAGCCTCAGTTCCTTCTGTGATAACAACTCTCAGAGGGAAAAAAGGAGGGGACAATGGGGAAATTGGCTCCCGGCTCAACATTCACGTTTATAATGTACTGAGTTGGAATGAAGATGGGATAAAACTGTTTTCTCCTATGGATCTGGGAGACTTGTAGTTGTGGCTTGTATTTTCTCTTGTATTAAACTAACATGAGTATGTAGTCCTAGATACCTGTGCTCTCAAAGGATATTGAGATGAGAGCTACAGTAATTCTGGGAAAAGGGAAGATTATTCTGCTTTTCTTTTCTGGACATATTTTGGTATTATCTGAAAATAATAGTGATATTTAAAAATATTGTAGTCTTCTGGTTCCACAAAGAGGAAACATTAAACTTGGGGTACCTTGGGAAAAATGGTACGTTAAACAGAGTTTTATGGCTGTTTAAAGATGTTTATGAGTCTAAAGACTGATTTTCTTTTCCTTGGGCCTTTACATGCTGCTGATATAGAAAGAACAGTCATCAGTCATTTTTAGCTGCTGCTTTCATAAGTAGGAACCAATAAAACATTTTAGGTTGGACACATACATGTTATGTTTAGAACAGCCACCCACTATCTACCATATGCTGTCACACTTCACAGAATGAAAAAGACTGAGTTTCCTCACTTGTTTTTAAGGTGTTTTCTCTTCAATACCTTCCTCCATGCACTGAATTTATTTTGAAATTTACAAATGAGAGACACTATTTCTTTTTAAAGTAGACTGACATGCAGGAAGTCTGTGTTTCATGGTTATGGTATTGTAATGCTTCCAGCTTTATATTTCCTACTTCATGAAGAAAGTTTGCTGAAATGGACCAAGCTCTACAACTAAATTGAAAATCTAGTACAAACTACCTCATTATAGTGTGTGAATGCGCTACAGAGTACACAAGTGTCTGGGGCCCAATCCAGCAAACCACTTTGGAAGCATGCAGAGAGTCCTGGAAATAAAAAGGAGAAGCTATTGTGCAAGGCTGCAAATGTTTGCAGAACACATTGTAGGTATTTTTCAAGATTGGGCCAAAATGCTCATGACTTCACAAAACTGATAATTACTGAAATAATATGAGATTCCTTATGTCATGATCTTATCTACAGGTTATTTTGTAATAGCTAATACTTTCCATAAAACTAAGACCACACTGAGGTCTATGAAAGAGCAGTAAATGGCCCAAAACTTGGGCTGTGCATAGTTTCTTGTCTGGTGTGGTAGGGAGGGCTGAAATGCCTGTAAATCATGCTCCTAATGCTGCCCATGAGCAAGGGCCCTGCTGGGTCTATCCAGGAGGGCTTTAAATGCCAGCATGGAACCCACAGTGGGGCTGATCCCTGGCCTGGGTGTACTGTGACAGTGCAAAGGTAAACTAAAGTTAAAATTGACCCACAGTCCTGGCAAGTGTGGCAGGGCTTCCTGGGTGGCACATGGTGGAGGAGGCCAGACCATGCATGTCCTGATGCTAACATGGTCACTGGGAGTTCCATAAACCTTCCTTCCTGAGCCAAAGAGGACAGTTAGCCAAGCATGTTTTCACTGAATTGCATCAATGTGCAGAATACTTTTGAGAGGAGATGGCTTTCCCCTCTCTCAGATACCTTCTGAATTTCTAATATGCCTCATTCAAACCTACCTGATAAGCCTGAGGTACCCCCAGGCACCGGCCAGACTGCCTGGTAAGCAGGACAGTTTTCCAATTTTATTATCTGCCACTGTCTTTTTCTACTCATCTTATGCTCTTGCACCTTTGTCTTTGAGTATTTTCAGACCCCGTGCACGCACATGAGCAGAACAATACAGGTTTAACCCGTGTCCTCAGAAAGGGGGTTAAGCCACAGACTAGCTTATGGCTGCCTCCTGTTACAGGGACAAGGTGGAGGAGATGATGTGGCTTCAGCTGATGGAGAAAGCAGTCATATCTTGCATATGCAAGTCACTGTGCTTTGAAACAGTACTAGCCTCATGGAAAATGTTATTTATTGCTAAGCCTTCCCAAAGGTTACTGTAATTATAGAACCATTAGGCAGCAGGACCTATGGGGCAGGGTCTTTATCGACCCTGAGGAGAGCTAACACACGCTGAGATAATCTAAGCAATGCCACCCAGCTTCATCACACTGTCCAGAGAGTCTGCATCATGCTCCCATGCTCACTGAATCAGCTAGATATATAAAGAGAGTAATCTGAAGAGCAATACATGGGCAGTAAATCAGACAGTAGGGAAGAGAGTGCATTGCCTAGTTGTAAAATGGGATTTATGCGAGGTGGTAGTTTTGGGAGAGTCTTTTAATTGGTAAGGTGTATTGTTCAGCTCAGAGAGAAGTTCTTACTGGTGCAGTGCTTTCTTTGTGAATGAGCAGTTGGCGTGATGCTTGTGATCTGCCATTCTTCAGGCTCTAGAAATACAACATGATGGCAAAGGACACCATTTACCAGTACAGCATATTTACTTCTCTGATAGTAGTACACCCATAATCATGAACGACCTTTCCCACATCTATTCTCCAGCTGCTCACCAACTTTGCCTTGCCTAGATCCCTCCCAAAAATGCCTCCCTTCCCATGCTGGCTACCAGAGGGGGTTACAAAACCACTCACTGTGGAGGCATCATGCTGGTCACACATCTTAAACTGTGATAATATTTTGGTAATCTTTGGTTTTTCTTCCTTCATCAACTGAATTGTTTATCAATGTCACTAATTGCCTCATGTAAAACTGGGTTAAACACAGCGAGACAAGGACCAAATACTTTCTGATTCTTTTGTAAAGCTTAGGCCTGACACCTCTTAAAAAAACATAAAATTACCCACCATTCATTTGCAGAGGAAGATTATTACAACTTTCAAAACACTGGTAAAGGATGGAAAGTGAAGGATGAGGTGCTTTCAGCGTTAGCCAACATGGCCCTTCTGGATCTAAAAGTGAATAGAGTTTCCTTTCCTCAGCTCCCAGCTGCTGGAACCCATGGCTCCCTTACTAACAACTGCTTGGAAACCAGCAGAGCCTCAGGATCCAGTGTTTCAAAAGTACCTAATCATGTATTTCCATCTTGCAATCTACCCATTAATATTTAAAGAAGCCCCTAGCAACACGCTTTAAAGAGCAGCTGTGTCAAACTGTCATGGTGTCAATTCCTTTGCAGAATTCACTCTGTATTCAAGCGGAGCACATCGGTGCTGCATGTGAATTCTAAATCAGCATTAAGCAGTGGCTCTTTCCCAGTGTAACCATCGCTCCTTACAGGCCTACTGCAAGGTTTGTATGCTGGTTTTGTTACTGTCACAAACATTTCTGGGAGAAGTGGCATTCAGGAGGTGGCCAGAATGGGGTCTCACCTGTGAATACTTTGGAAATCACCATTCATTTCGTGGAGTCTGAGGTGAACACTATCCCTGTGAAATCAGAGCAACAGGCAACTATCACCTGTACAGTTTCTGTTGTGATCACTGTCCTGAAGCATTAGAATATTCCTATGTGAAAGCTAAAGAGGCCTGCAAAGGGCCTTAGGGCCAACCTTGAGCATGGAACACCTGGCAAATAGCTGTACAAGCTGTGTGCCTGCATGTGGAGGCTGGGAATCATATCCTTATCATGTATGTGAGGAAATGGGGAAAAAATCTAGGTTGATAAATGAAAATGAGAGAGAACATGAGGAGAAAGATTTACGGAGAATAGATGTTCCAGCTCCAGGCACAATGCATATTTGTTCTAAAGCAACAAATCCATGAAGTAATTAGAAAACGTAAAGCACAGTATAAATGCTAAGGGATATTTGTCCTGATGATTTATACTTGTATAACATTCCCTTCCAATTCAATTTACAGCCATTTAGGTGTACCTATATTTTTGATCTGTTAGTTTTGTAAGAGTAATGTACTCAGTCCCATTAAGGAGAAATGAACCAGATAAGGGAACTCCTGGATGGGAGTGTGGATGGGCAATTCTGAAGCCTTATGCTTTATTCTCAGAGGATTTACAGGCAAGTGGGAATATTGAGGGGGAGAAAAAAGTCTGGCATTGTTGCAAGAATAGTTTGGAGCTCATCAGACAATCTATGCATATTTTCACAAATATTTGGAGGGGGGATGGGGCGGGGAGAGAAAAGTACATAATTTAGACCTGCAAAGAGGCATGTTTAACTTGCACTCTACTCTGACCACTTACATGGAACTTTACTCCCCTCCACTCTCTAAACACAGATAATTGCCATGGCAACCACTGTATTTCAAGACTCTTACACATATACTCGCACCTTTCTTAAAGAAACACAGAGCACAACAATGTGGGATCCACATAGTAAATCACTGGGCTGTTTTTTATTTGTTGTTAGCGAGCTGTCAAGATTTAGGGAAGAGCTGAAGACTTTCAAGCCATATCAGTTTCAGGCCAAAACCAGAAGATGTTTAGACAGACACTTTGACATCTTTACTAAAAAATTGGATGTTGTTTGGTAACTCTAGGCAAAGGAATGACTGATGATCTCTCTGGTTGCAGGGTGAGAAGATTCCTGAGCTAGGGAAGGAGATTAAGGGCCTAAAACTGAAAACCAATGAGCCACCCTTAGGATTAGACACTAATTTATCAGAGCAAGGACCTGCCACACTCGAGGAACCCCTTGGTAACACACTGAACTTTCAACATTGCCAGACCTGGAGGGTAAATGTGCTGGACGATTGTCATCAGCGCCATTGCTACTTGCTATTTTCAGGTTTTTATTCCAGCAGCCCTGCAGAAATACAGACCCAGCCTCCTAGGTGCTGTGCAAACACAGGGCAGGAAAACCCCCCTGCCTCCAGAGCTAGCCATACAAGCTGCTCAGAAAAGCGCCAGCCTGTCACGCCTGGGTGTGCAAAGGGCAGGGAGCGGGAGAGGTGCCGGGCTGCGAGGCAGGTGCAGAGCCAGCGTGTCAGCACCAGCCCTGCCCTTGCCCTGTGCTGCCCCTCCCCAAGGCTTTCCTGGTTTTCTTCAAGTGTCTGACACGAGTCCAGGAAAGTGGCACCTGAGGGAAGGTGCCAGGCCTTTGCCCAGAGGGCAGCATCCAATGTGCAGGCATAAACACCGTTGGTTGTTTTCCCCCAGTTATCGCTGATTAGCAAATCAGGAAGTAAGAAAGAGGGATCAGTGTTGTTTTATTTGGGCGTGGAACATGCTTGTTTTTTTTTTTTTTTAGGGTTTTTTTGGTGTGTTTTAATGATCTTGATCTCTGTGTTTGCAATCTGGACTTCTACCTCAGCTGGTTCTCACGTACTTTATGAAGCATTACTAGATGGCACTATGAAGATGTGAACTTTCAAGGAAGGAAGGTCTGAAATATTTGAAAGAAGCAATATCTAAAACAAGCTTCTATGGCTAAAGTGCAATTAAACCCTGAATTCTGAAGTATCCCTATAACTCAAAATAGCACCCCTTCTCCCACCCTTTCAAAAAAAAAATCTGTCTGGGAGTAGGGATATTAATTTGCCTAGATGACACATTGATTGTGGTTTTTTGGGGGAGATTCTTTCATTCCACCTCTGAAGTACCGTTCATTCCCCTTTGGCCTTTGGTATTTGTAATACATTTCAGGAGTTTGCTCTGAACTGGAAGCCTTCACAGCAATTTCAGTCTGCTAAACCATTTATATTTAGTTTCCACAGAAAGATATTTGCACAAAATAATAAAACTTCCCCTCCTTCCATGGAGATTGTGATCATATGGGAATCCTGCTGACACAGAACTGTTCCCTTTTTTTGCAGTTCTGGAGAACTGTGCTTAATTTAGGCACATCCATAAACATCTAAGAGCTGTTCATGTTAAACTGGAGAAGGAATTAAGGGTCCTTCTTTCAGACATTCCTTGGAATCTGCTCATTCACAGGTGATAGTGTAAAACAGGGTTACCTTGGGCAAAAACCTTGTACCCCATTCTTTGAAAACTGATGCTAAACTTTTCTATTTCAGCTGCCTCACAGCCTTTCACAAAAGAGAGAAGATGAGAGTTCATTAAAAACCAAAGTATAGAAAATGTGCCTTCTTTATTTACTTATTTGTTTATATATTCTGGAATTTAGACCTCAATTTTTTGTTAGAGAATTTTTCCATGGCTGCCATTATTGAAATCATGCCACAGGTGTATGTTGTAGCATTTGAAGTCAGTTTTGGAAGAAACTACAATCTTCATAGTGTAGTGAAAGTTATCCCTTAAGGGGACACATCATCAGGATATGAATTTTGTTTCTTTCAAGGAAAAGGAAAGCAATATTTATATTATCTGGTGGGTGTTTACCCTGCTGTGATCCACTTGGGTGGCTGTACCAAAGGACAATGCTAACACAGGGAGGCCGCTGCCTGCTCTTCCTCCACTGCTGACAGGGAGGGGCAATGGTTTGCACTGGAGGTGCTGGTGCTTGCTGTGCTTGGGGTGCAGCTTTCCCCAGGGATTTCCAGCTAAGCAGACCCTGCTGGTGGCTGACTGGTTTTGTGCAGCTTTTCAAATCAAGCCTGAATTTTGCTTCCAAAAGATGGTGCTGGAATTTGAAAGCCAAAATTCCCACCTAGGGGTTGCTGCTCCCCACTAAATGGTACCAAATTCTTCTGCTTCCCTGCAGTGCTGTTCTGCCATTCCCCTTCCAGAGGGACAAACTTGGGGATCTCCCTCCTCTATCTCACCACCACTCCCCCACAGACTTACAGGAACTTAATTTGTTTTTGAAACTCTTCCAGGTTTGGCTGAGGTTTGTCAGTGGCTTCAGGGGTTATCAGGGGGGACTGACACTGCAATCACATATGCTTGATTTTCTAAAAAAAAAAAGAAAATCCAGAATAAATTCCTTGCAGTTTTTTTTTTACTGTTGAAGTCAAGCAATAGGTCCACTGTCTGCCAGTTGTAACTGGTTGGCAGACTTTTTATGGTCAGCCACTTTAGGGAGGCATGATGGCACATGGGCACCCTCAGACAGAATAGTGAAGCTACCACTGCAAATACATTATTTTCTGTGAATTTTCCATCCTACTGGGGTCTTCAGAAGGGCTCTGCTATATACCCAGAAAGAAGGCTTTGTCCTTGGTTTTATATATCTCATCATGCATTAGCAAGAAAAACATACAGGAAATAAGTGAATCTGTCCCACTGCTTTGGCCAAAGAATGGTTCTGTGGTTAGAGCTTGGGAAGGGTGTGGTTGTAAACAAATCTTCTAATTCCCCCTTTAAATATTTCTGAAAATCATGAGATGTTGAAAGGATACGTGAATCTGATTATCCTTGATGTCACATATTAGATGTCATGTTTAAGAAAGAGACAAAACGTAAGTGGCTGTGCAGATATATAGCATGGAAGTGTAAATGTCTTATTCCTGTTTAAAACAGTAAGGGTACGTGTGTTCTACAGGCCAGGATAAAACTCAGAGGCTGAACTTCTCATGATTTAATGCTAGACTAGATCACAGGGTTGCAAAATAATGCAGAAACATGGAGTATTTGAGAAACATATGTGCAGAAACACAGAGTATTTGAGAAACATACGTGCTGATGCACAATTCATAATAATGGCATAACCTTATATCAAGCAGGACAGTTTTATTTGAAGTTCTGTCATTTACTCTGCAGGGTATTTTCAAAGATTTATGTTTATTGTCATCTACAATATGTCTGTTTAGAGTGTGTTATGCAGTATTTTTCACAACAATTTAGTACTGATACTTAAATTCAGACAGAATCTTAGCCAAGTTGTGTCTAGAGGAGAGACAAAGAAAGATAATGGCAAAACAAAGACAACTTTAGCAAACTGACAAACTCTGTGGTTTGCCAACCACTGACAAACACGAACAGGCAAGTCTAGGACAATTTTGTACACACAGTGTTTTACTTTGGGAAGGTGCATGCTATAAATATACTGCAAGTACCATGAAGTCATGAAGTTGTCTATAATATGGAATGACTATCTCTAAAGAGCCAGTGAAGCATAGATGGGATTAAACAGTGAGTGGATATCTAGCAAGGCTTAAATGCAGCTCCACAGGACTGAATAAAGTCGTTCAATGTAATTCTTTCTTTCCTTTGGCGCTGGTCTTCATCTTAAAGCCCGCTTAGAACTTTTTCACTACATCTGTAAACACTTATGGCTACGATAATACATCTTTTTATTTTCAGACTTTATCAAGTCAATTTGTGTATTTTGTTCCTGGCAAAAGGGGCCAGACTGTGTTCATTAGGTTTTGTTCCTGACCTGGATATACCTCATTCATTTTTCACACATCTGAGGTGTTCACACCCTTACACTCAAAGATGAAGAAGAGATGAGAAAAACTTCCAGAAGCCAGAGATTTACATTTGTATTGGACATAACTATAGGCTGAAATTAATGGCTTTCTAGATTTATTTTCAGCATAGATAGAAGAGTCTTGGATGACTTGCTCATACTAAAATGCTTAATTTTTAGATGCCTAATCTAGGGTGGAGGAAACTTTCCTTGTGACAGTACCTAATAGCCCAATCATGAACTCCCAGGATTTTATCAATAGCACCAATACTTTCCTAACGCTATTAGAAATGGCCCTTGGTAGGTTTCAGGCTTGCAATTACCTTGGTCACAGTTGCATTATGCTGGCAATAGATCCTGTGGGTAGTTAGCACATTCAGGGTGTGCTCCTTACCTTTTGTATGGATGTGCTCCTAGTTTATTGCATAAATCTGTCTTATAAATCCTTAGGTACAGAGCATGCCATTTGATACCATTAAATATTATCCCATTTCAATTGCTTCACTCCTTAAGGTCATCTAGTTCTTCCTGTTTGCTTGGATTCTCCTCCCTTGTAAGAATGCTTTCCAAATTTCTGTTATCAGAAAATGTCTTTAGCAAGCCAACATTTTTGTGGCAAGGTACTTCCCCACTTGCTCGTTGTCTTTAGTTGGTTCCTGGTGCACCTTACAATTCTTGTATTAATCCCCACTTATAATCTTTGTAAAGATTATTTTTACAAAGAAAGATTGTATCTTGCACATAATTTTTTAAAAATTTAATCTCTCAGAACAAGAGTTGTTTTGAGTCTGGTATGCTAATTTAGGTAACCTTTTTTCCCATCTTCTATTTATCTCCATGTCTTTTATTCATTAATTATTCATATAATGCATTTTGTTTTCAAGTTGTATATGGCTTTGAATTCAAATAATCAGGTTCCAAAGGTGTAGATTCCTTTTCTCTTCACATTAAGAACTAGGCTTTCCATTCTCTTGGACTTTTTGTAAGCATGGATTTACCAGAATCCTATGCTGTGTGTTCATTCTTATGTTCCAGTTTTCTCAGCAAAATGAAAATAATAATAGAAGACAAAATTTTAGGTTCATTAACACACTCTTAAGCTGGACCAAGGGAAATATAGGTTGGATATTAGGAAAAAGTTTTTTACAGAAAGGGTGATAAAATATTAGAATGGTTTGCCACAGGAGGTGGAGTCACCATCCCTGAATGTGTTTCAAAAAAGACTGGATGTGGCACTCAGTGCCATGGTTTAGTTGAGGTGTTAGAGCTGTGTTGGACTTGATGATCTTGAAGGTCTCCTCCAGCCTTGTGATTCTGTGATTCTAATGTGCCTGCTCCTAAGTGAATAGCAAGGGGTGTTTTCAGTGCACAAATCCTTGTCCTTTGTAGAGGTCAGCAGTTTGAAGACCACATGCATGTCCATGTTTCATCATGAAGCAGATGTGCTCTGAAATGAAGACACAATAATCACATAGATCTTGGAGATATATAGGTTTTTAGAGATTTAGCATCTCTCCAGTCAATGTATAGCCAACTACTTAATTCTCTCTTCTTTGTAATAGAAATAAATTTTTTGACCATTCACTTTCATTCTCTTTGCAAGCTCAAACTCAACTTGTACGTTGACAATCTCCTGTTTCTCTGAGAACTTTTGTGTTTCTGTACCTCCTTTTCCTCTTGCTCCCAGTATCCTTCTAATGTATTTTTCTTGCTGGGATATGATTCCTGGAGAGCCTTCCCCTTGGCTGCTTTATTTACGAATAATCCAAGTATCTGTTATGACCACACACACATCCTCTTTGGTGTAGTTAGTTTTGAGGAACTCAGTTCCTCAAAATCCTTGTGATGGCTCACGGTCTCCACCAGCAGACAAAGTGCCCCCTCACGGGGGTAGATACCCTGGCTGGCATTTAGCATTTCTGCCATTTGTCAACTCTTTCACTGGGGTCCCATGCATCCTCCAGTTCCAGCCAAACATGAAGGTTGCTGGGTTGTATGCTCAAGGCCTCGCTAGTCCTTTAGGACCAACACCAACATTCCTCCTGCTTCCTTATCAACAATATACCTGAACAGCCACATCTGCCCATATAACCCTTTGCTCTTGTTGGGCTGATCATACCTTCCCAGCCATTGCCTGCTCAGAGACACCTCCTCCAAGCAGGAGCCTCATCATGTCTCAGGCTCTTTTTCCTTTTTTATATTACTTCTCTCTGTCTGTGGCTTGGGACCTATCTCAGGTCAGTCTGCCAGCCTTATTCCTGTGCTGCTATCTATCCACACACCAACTTTCCCTGAGGACATCCTTTAGACACAACCTGAAAGCAGCTGGCACATTTATTAAAAGCTTTATAGGCTCATGAGTTGTGGAGTTTGTCATTCTTCCCACCTACTCCATCACACTTGAGCTGTCGACCTGCTTTGAAGCTCCCTTTGTATGAAAACCAGAATTACCTCATGATTGCTGCCCTCCAAGCTAATTTCTATGAAAAGCTTTTCTATAGGCCTAAAAAATGATCAGCTGTGGCTGGTGGAATGACTCTGGTGAAATCTTTCCACTGTTCACTTAAGAGGAGTCCTCCATGTGATGGGAATGTTTGTTCTTTGGTCTGCACCTGAAAGCCCACATCGCACTGACTTCAGCTTCACAACAGGCTTCTGCTATTCTTTCTCTTCACAATAACAGCAGAGCTGCCTTATGTCACCCCCTGGTCCCTGTGTGTCCAACTATTAACCCAGAACTGCCAAGTCCACCACTAAGCCCTTCCCCTGAGTGCCACACCTTTGTGCCTTTAAACATCTGCAGTGATAATGACTCCACAGCTTCCTTGGGCAGCCTGTTTCAGTGCTTGAAAATACTTTCAGTGAATAAGTTGTTCTTCCTCCCCAATCTAAACCTTTCTGTGATCTCGCAGACAGAAAACAGGACTAGCTTTCAGATGACATGAGTTCTGGTCCCTGCTCTACCCCAACACCTTTTTTTTTGTGTCTTATTTTCCCCATCTGTAAGGAAGTATAAAGTTACCAAAGTCCTTGTTAAGCACATTGAGACAGAAATGCTGTGCAACCCAAAGTCTTTGTGATTTTCCTTTGGAATTAAGCTCTGACTCCCTGGGTCTGGTGTAATAGTGCATAAGAGGTGTTACTGTGTCAGAGAGATGAGGGTGCTGCTTCACAGGGGAGGATGGCCACCCTATCCAGAAGGAAGGGTTCAATTTCTCACATCCACCTTGCTCTTCACCGTCCATTCTTGACTTTCACCTTGTGCTGTCTCTGTCTCCTGTCAGACTCCAAATCATTTCACTAAACCAACACTCCAGGCTGGACTGTGGGAGACAAGGCCGACAGTGGGGACAGGAGGTGTGGGGATAAACAACCTCCTTTCAGACATTTTACTACTCTGGCTTCACATTAAGGGCATCATGATGAAAACTGAACCTGTTGAATCAGATTCAGTCCCAGTAAAGCTTTATTTTGTGTTCCATGTTTCTATCTCATTACTAGTGTTTTTTAAGCATCAATGGCATGGTGTCTTTCAAAACATGATAACTTCAAGCTGTACTGATATATATATTATGTTTCTGAAGTATATTATTTCTCTGAAATTATATTATGGACCTTGGAATATAATATATATATCAGTTACACAAAGATTTACTCCAAGCAGTAGTTTCTGTTCATTATAAAGGAATCTGGAAAAGTTTATTTTTATTGCTTTAGATTTTCTGATTTATGGAAGTTTGTTTGTGTTTAGTATTGCAAATCCACATGGTTTTCAGTAGATGTTGGTGTAGTCAGAATGATCATGACATCAGTGTAAAATGAAGGAATCGTGTAAAGGAATAAAATGAGTTCATACTTTATATGTGTGCTGTGTTTCAATTAACATGCATAAAACTCAAATACTTAGGAAACAGTTGGAAGAAATGCTCCTTTGTGAACAATCAATATCTGTGTTTTATCTGTGGTATCCTAGCTATTCCTCTGGCCTGTCAAGGCCTCCCACCAAAAAAAACCCCAAGTGAGATAAATGTCAGATGGTAAATAGGTTTTATTAGACCATGGGTATTTAACATGCAAGAAAAATATTTCAGTATAGTTAAATAAAATAGAAGTCTCCCAGGGCTTCTTCACACAAGAACCGGTCATGATGTTGTGAACTGACTCCACTGAAGGATAGAAAAAAGGAGAACCTTGGCTCTGAAAGGCATTCCTTATTTACACAGTTATATCCAACAGCAGCAAAATGAACACAGAAGGATATAGGCTAGGTAAACTACTTTCTGCACTAAAGACATTCCTTTTTTTTTTTTTTTTTAAACTACTGTAATTTTTCAATATAAAAGACTTACTCTAAGGTGTAATTTCTTTAAAGTAATGAACATGTATTGAAATTTGTCCTTCATCTTCTAACCAATATCCCATTATGGTCACCAGATCTAAATATAGCTCTTGCCTACAGTCAGGGAACATAGTAATTTTACAGGTTTTTATATATTTTCATTCTACTTTTCCAATTTGTTTCAGCCTTTTCAGGTTTCTGACACCCACATTGTCAGACATGAAGCTTTGCACACATTTTTTCTGTGAAAATAATAAGTGAGGTAAAATCCAGAAAAGTTAGAGTTCCCATTTAGTAAACTGCACAGATGTCAAATCTTTTTCTGGCATCTATAAGTTCACCATTTTGGGATTTGGAAGCTTAATTTGTATGTGTACATTTATTATTTTATATACAGAATTGTTTTTACCTTTATGCATGGTATACAATTAGGATTTTCATAAATCTGTGAAATTTATGAGGCAAGATTTATACAGCTATATAGCCTCAACATTACTAAGTGTTTGGAAATCTTAGCAGTAAAGTGAATCTTCTGAAAACTTAGTTGATAAGACTTCAAAAAGTTGGAAAGATTTTCAATCTGGTAAAAAAAATTCCAGAAATTTAGTATATCAAGGGTACAAGGTAACTTGTTTAAAGTGAGATCTGTCTGCCTCTGTTATCATTACTGTTTCCTGAGACACAGTTTATGGAAGGTGGTTTTATGATACATTCCTGAAACACCTCCAGATTTCAAATATGCAATATAAACCACCTTATGAAAACTGCATAACTTGCCCTTGATTTATAAATAGTACCACACCTACTTTGGCTGTACAAAATTTTTAAGTCCTAATGTATTCAGTTAGTAATAAAAATGAAGTTTAACACAGAAAGATTTGCTAAAAAACCAGATAATGAAGGGACAGGAAACCACCTTCTAGATTAAAGTGTGTTGCCTATTCCTAAGGTAGTGGATGGAAGAACTTAGCACGTTAGCAAGAATAGTTGGAGAAAACCCAAGAAAAATTTCTCTTACCAAGGCATGTTGTGAACAGTTCCTTTAAAAGCTTGTGCTTAAAAGGTAAAGATATTTGCAGTGTTCATCAGTATCAATGGTTTATTAGCAACAAATGAAATAGTCTCAATAAAGAATGGTCCATTTTGATTCAGGTAATCACAAATATTTTTGCAACCTGAATTGTGGAACCCTGGGACTATCTTCCAGTACAGGAGATTTTTCAGTCAGTGGTCAGCAAATATCTTTTGCATGAAAGTCACAAAAAATATCACATAACACTTTCCAGGACAATCCACTAACCCTGTAGTATCTGGCAATCGCCCCAAAATGTCAGTCCAACTAAGATCATAAAGAAAAAAAGACTGCTTTTTCCAAGATTCTGTTTCCTAAACCTATTCTTTTCTGCTTCTGCTCACTTGAACTCACTGCTTTCATATTTGAACTCTTGGTATTTTTCATTCCATGCATGACATGCTGGTCTTTTAGTTGATCCACTGAAACGTTAGTATAAAAAATGCCTTGAACATCTTTTTATGAGTCCCAAGATGCTCAGCAAGCTAGAGGCAGTTGTGCAGAGACAGCCTCAAGAGATGCAGGTTTGACATGCAGTTCTTGTTTTATTCCTGCCTCTTTAAAAATCCAAGTCTGTAATGCAAATGTGGAGTTACAAAGGTGCTGTGTTTCATTGCTTTATTTTCCACCTGTACTTTCATAGAAATCTCACTGGAATCAGATCAGTGAACAAAGACCAAGGGTTTTGAAGGGAGCAAGTCAGAAGGACAATTTTTCTTCTCTTGCAGGTTGTCTGACCTGCCTTCAGTGCATAAATACTGTCAAACATCTGACCCTACCACACGCTCTGCACACCTTCATTCCTGACACTCGCCTTCTCCACCTTTGAAACAATGGACTTGTTTCTCTGATCTTGTTCAACTCTGCTGAGTGTATGGAAATGAGTTTTCTGTAAAAATATAAATGAAAATAGATTCAACTTCAAGTGTCTTCACAGAACTCTATGTATCTTCCTGGGGATGCCTGCATTGCTCTCAGAGTGCTCCAAAATTAGGCTAAAGTCTCAAGTTTCTCTGTAAATATTTGCTTATACTCCTCTCTTTTCTTCATCACTGCAGTACTACTGAGTACAGATTGAAAAGGACCCAAAGATGTCTCTGGCTGAAATATGATAAAATTAAAGCAAGTCCACCCTGCCTTGGCAGATCAAGTATTGCTAAAAGGGAGAGATCTCACCTGAGGGTGGCTGTCTAAAAGCTGGAGGTCTGAGCCAAGTCAGTGCTGGAGGATCTGCTTAGAGACAATGGAAAAAGATAGGCACTGCCCAGTTCTTCACATCTAATTTAGGCTGTGGTTCCCTGAGAGGCAGTGAAAGTTATTTCAGCTTATTTTTGCTGAAAATGTAAGGTCCCTCCTTCCTCCACCCTCCTCTATCACTTCTGGTCTTCTTCTAGCTGTTTATTTCATGCTGGTTCATCAGGCCCTTCTGTGAACCAAGCACCCTGGTGGAAAGTAAGTCAACTAAAACAAGGGGAGGGGGAGGAGTTTGACCAGAGAGGAAGAGTGAAATGCCTTTTTTTTAGTGAAAATGAGATGCACCAGGTTGCACCAGGTCAGCTGCCCATGATATTGTTGCCTGAAGCTTCTGCTGGGTTCAAAAATGGGATTGTCTCTGGAATCAGAGAGAGTTTTGATGACAGAGAGTCTCAGGATGAATTTTTGAGCATTCAGCTTTGATCAGAAAAAATTATTAGAGGGACTTCTTGGCATTTTTTATTACTGTAACTCACACATTTCTAATTAAAAACCTACATAGTCTGGAAAGAGACAAGCTCTCTCTGATCTCTCTGATATTCAGAGCTGTACACTCAAAAAGGGGAGTGAAAGCTAAACTAATCCTGTTGTCTTGACCCTCCTCGGCTCCAGGACAAATGTTTTCCAGGCAAAACTCTCCTTTCAGATGCCTAGGTTGCGTCACCCATTGTCTCAGTTTTGTACTTTTATCTTCCTACTCTGTGGGAGCTTGTGCTTGGCTTTGTAATGCTGTTAATGATATATAACTATCTTACCAGTATGACCACTTCAGTGATAAAAGGAGTAATACATAGAAAAAATCTCCCATTATAACTGTTGGAAGGTGAGATCTCTGAATTTGGGGATGGGAATGATAAAAAGTGTGAAAAAGGCGCTGATTCTACAGTAATTTCTTGGAGTAGAATTGTACTTCAATGCATTTTCTTGCATAGTACAAAATTTTAAAAAAAAGGAGTCACAGGATTTTAGAGCTCAGGTTTCTAACATGCCTAAGGAGCACAGAGCCTTGTCTAGAAAATATTTTCTGCCTTTTGCATCAGTGGTGAGACATCAAGGATGCAACTTCTTCTGTCTCATGAGTTATACATTTACACACCAAGAAGGTTTCCATTCTTGGTTTGGTCAGCCTCAGATAGCTAATTAAAAAAGCATTTCTAATTTCTGTGTCTTTGCAATTCCTTTTGTTACACTTATAACTCTGGAAGAGCAGTACCACTTTTAGCACTGGAGCAGCTAACAAGTTGTTTACATATTACCTATTCTGTTACCAGGGAAAAAAGAAATGAAGGAAAAGGAAAAGAAGGCAAAAAATAAAGATGGGTATGACAGATTTAGAGTAGAACATTCCCTTAAGATTCTTGTGATGTGGTAGTAATGAAGCAGGAGATGGAAACTAGTGGTGTTCCCTGCATGCATTAGATGCACAAGCAGGAAAGCTGCAGCTCAAAATGGAAGAACAAATGCTGAACTGCATAGTTCTTTTAAGAAGCTTGTTTGACAGCTGATATCATCAGGGGTTTATCAGAAGAGTTCACATGAGCTGTACAGCCTGCTGTATGGTTGTAAGAGCAGAAGTGTGGAAGGGAAGTAAGCTGGTGCCTCATGGCTGCACTCCTCAGGTTTTACTGTGGTGCAGTAGCACTTCTTTCTATTTTCTTGCTTGATAAATAGGTTGTTCTGAGCCAGCTGTTGCCCAAGTTGCCAAGAAGGCTGATGGCATCCTGGCCTGGCTCAGCCAGGTGTGGCCAGCAGGAGCAGGGCAGGGACCGTCCCCCTGTACCCAGCACTGCTGAGGCCACAGCTCCAATCCTGTGCTCAGTTCTGGGCCCCTCAGTGCCAGAGAGACATTGAGGGGCTGGAGCGTGTCCAGGGAAGGGCAGCGGAGCTGGGGAAGGGTCTGGAGCACAAGTGCTGTGAGGGGCAGCTGAGGGAGCTGGGGCTGTTCAGCCTGGAGAAGAGAAAGTTCAAGAGGGATCTCATTGCAGTCTACAAATGCATGAAAGGAGCCTTCAGTGAGGTGGGAGTTGGTCTCTTCTGACATGTCTCAAGTGAAAAGACAAGAGGAAATGACCTTATGCTGTCCCAGGGAAGGTTTGGATTAGAAAATACTAAAATCATATTGTCACTGAAAGATCACTGAAAGAGTGGTTAGGCTTTGGATTGAGTTGCTCAGGGAGGTGGTGAATTTACCATCTCTGGAAGTGCCCAAGATATGTCTGTATGTGGCACCTGGGGTTAAGTTTCAGGGATGATTATGGTGGTGCTGGGTTAACCACTGGACTAGATAATCTTGAAGATCTCTTTCAACCTTGATGATTCTGTGATTCCTCAATACTGTTTTGCCTGTTTTCAGTCTCCAGATGACATTCAAATCTTTGAAGAATGGGATGAAATTATTCTGCATAAGTTTATTTGTTTTGATGTAATGTAATGGCATGGTAGTCATACGTAAGTTTGACTGAGAAGCTGGTCTGGGTCTGAGCTCTGACTAAAGTCCAAGTTCATCTCCTGCCCATGCTGAGTGGTTGCATGCCTGTGCTCCAATGTGAATTTTAGCCCAGATCAGGGGCCTGCTGATCCTTGCAGGGATCCAAGGCAGGTCTGCTGTATATAGTCCTGTGTTTTTCAAAAAGTAAAGGAGACTTTCTAATGGGCTGTCCTCATTTCCCATGAGTTAAGAGAAATACACTGTCCTGTAGGTTTGGATTTGAGAAGGGGAAAATAAACCTCCTAAATGAGTAAAAAGTATTTACCATCTGAACCAGAAGACATCATGGCATTGGGATCATCACAGGCAAACTGACTGGAACTGAGAGATGATTCAATTAAAGATGGTAGGTATGACTTTTATTTGTGCATAGGGGACTTAGAAGTCCTGGTACCTTTTAGTATGACTTTAGGACTAAGGAATGTCTGCATATTGGCAGCTGATACAGGTAAACCTGAAATTCAGAGGGTCCTCCATGGACCGCTGAAAGAAAAGGTGTGATCTTCCTGGTAGAGTCCAATACTCTCTGATCAGCTTCCTTTAGATATTCCACACATGGAGGGAATTATGCTTAATAGCAATTCAGTTATTTATAAATTACACAGGACTTCTGTTTTAGTAGAATGATAAAAAATGTTCTGAAAACACAATGCTTATGTACGTCACACTTAGCAAGTGATAGCAATTGCTCAGTCACAATTACCAGTGTGATTCCCATCATGGGTCTCTATAATAGGCTCGCTGTACTAGCTGTCTTGGGGAAAGTTGAACATAAGGAAAAAAGTTCTCCATTGAGATGGTGGACAGCCCCTGGAAGAGTTTATGGAGTGTCTGGACAGTATTCTTAATCATATGTTATTGTGGTAGTTCTGTGAGGAGCAGGGAATTGGGGTCGATGATTTTTATGGATCCCATCCAGCTTGAAATATTCCATGATTAGGTGACTTTACAACTCACTGTCATGACTCTGGACTTCCCCAGTTTCTTAGGAAGGGATGAGTGTGTTGAAGCCCCTTCAAGCCCACTGTTTTCAAAATTCTTTTGTTAGTTTAGTTTTTATACTCTGCATTAGGCTGACCCCCCTCATAATGATCTGGGTAACTCAGGGAGACATTTACACCACTGGTTGATCCACTCAGCTGCTGATAGGTACTTGGTGAAGATAAAGATCTCCTCTGGTTCCCTTTGTGTTGGGATAAAGTCAGCTGCTTTGTGTTCTCTGAGCTTCAAGGGTGCATTGCCCTTGCCCACCTCCTCTGAGATTTATTCCACTGTAGGGTTTATGGGTCAGTCACATCCACTAGCTCTCAAACATACCCTCAGTTAAAAAAAAAAAAAAAGAATCAAACCCCCCACAAATGCTGTGTACTGAATCCACTTTTGAACACACCCTGCTGAATTCCTCAGGCTGCCCTCTTGGCTGGAGAATACCTGTCACCAAAGGATAGGCTCAGATGTTGCTCTGCTTTCTTCTTCTCATCAATGCCATGAAAGCTGCTTTCCTGCTTCCTCCTAGGTATGGTTCCTGACTTGCATTCCCTCCCAAATGCAGGGTATTTTTTTGGGACAGCTGGGTGGCACAGGCTGGATGCATATCAGAGACCTTACTAGTAGATTGGAAAACTTGAGTTGTGGTGCCCAAGGATGTGCCCCTGGCCTTTTTCAGTTGCTGGTGATGAGGTCCTTACAGGCTCACAAAAGTATTCAGATGCTCTGAGAATCAGCGAAAAATATGTTGCTGAATATCTTCAGACATATCTGACCTTGAGGCACTTATTTCCAGTTGCAACCTGATCTCATGCTGAGATGAGCCCTACATGGAACTTCTTTCCATTATCCTTAAATATTGTTTTTTCACAGAGAGAAGAACATGAGTGAGTGCCTCAGAGACAAAAAGCTCTGTGCTCCAGCAGGTGCAGGTAACCAGGAGTTGGACTGGCACAGGACACAGCCACAATGTCAGCTAAATGGGATTGCTGCCTGCATAGATTTGGCCTTTAGAAATGCTTGAATGAACACAAGCAAATGGGAATTAAATTATATAAACCATTTAATATCTGTTATATTTTCTGACTTTTAAAAAGTAAAAATGTGTTTTTCTACCATTCACAGGTCATCTCATTTTGCATGAAGATTTATCAAATAAGAAACTATACCAAACAATAGATCTCTGAAAATGGCATCATGTTGCCCATGTTTGTTTCATTACAGACAGAATAATTTTTCTTCTTTATTCCCCATTGTGTGTTATTAATTCTATAAGAATGCTAAATAAAAAGTGAAAGATTTTTGTTTAACAGCATGCTGGATCACCTCTTTCCAGATTAAGCAAAAGGGTGGCAGTTGGGCTAGCTGAAGTTTCTTTGCCTTGGAGTATTTTCTATCATGATTATTTTGTTAGAAATAAAAGTACAGCATCACAGCATCATTTCCTTTTCACATTACTGTCATATAAAGACAATATGATAGACAAAAAGTGTTAATGGAATAATTTTAACACCATCTTTGTGTAATGTAGAAATATGGTGCCTGCCTCTTCACACTCACTTGTAATGGGTACAGGCAAAAGAACAGCTCATATTTTTAGGTTTATGAATAGAAAAAAATCGAGATATTACACATGAGGACATGCCCAGTATTATTTTATAGTCTGGAAGGGGGTCCCTGTGCCCATATATATTAAAGAATGCACCTGCCTTCAATAAGCTGACATCAGGATATGCAACCAAACTGCATGCCAAATTTGCCTTGTAAAGGAAATGTAAAAAGAGCAGACTTATGCTCAGAAAAAAAAAAAAAAAGAAAATAAGTACGTATTATTAAATGAAAAGCAATTTTAGTTGAGATTTGGAGAAGAAAGTGTTTGAGTGAGGCCAATGGAACAATGGAATCAAAACCTCAATAACCAGAATTGTAAAGGACTTTTTAAATTTCTCTTTTTGGAATATCACAGCAACTGTTTTAAGGCAGCTCAGCTTGTCATGGGCTTTTGTGCAGATCCTTCCAGTTTTTCAGCTAGGTCTTCTCTGCTTGAGAGACTGACCATGTTTACTTAGACCATGTATGTGAAGAGGACTGTGCCCACCGAGGCCCTGTTTTTAAGGGCTGCCTTTTGGGGGCTCTGTCTTGCTTCTTTGCAGGGACTAGAGACGCAGGTAGTCAGCCCAAGGTCTAGGAATGGCCAACAGGATTGCCATTACAACAGGAACCACATAATCTTGTTCTGTAATGATTGATGTGATGATCTACATTACTGCAATTGAGAGGATAATTTGGTCTCACATGAAGATGAAGATGGGATCTTCAAATAAATGAACTAATAACTCTGAATTCTGGCTGAAGAAAGCAGTGGTGGCTGCCCAGCAGACTTTGATGCATCATAGACCATTTTATTTCTTGCTTGGATACTGTCAGCCACCCTAAGTAGAGTTGCAGATAGCAAACCAGCAAAGGCCATAATCCTCCCACAAAGAGCAATGCAGGCTGTGTGCAGGAGCTGAGCACAGCCAAAGTGTCCCTGCTATGACTTATCTACGGGAGGTGAAAGGAAAAATCCCCAAGTAGTTGCAAGCTGTAGGGGGTTACATTGATGGCTTAGGATTTTAGCTTTTATATTTTTCAAATGCAAAAGTGTGTAACTCTGAACTCCATATACAGTGTTAGTTACTGTCTTCACATTTTGGTCAGACAAAACAATTCTTCTAGGCCTGAAACTCAAGGACACTCTACTGCCTTAAGCTAGATGCTGCTTTTAACGACAAATCAAGATATTACTTACAGTGACTCTGATCTATGGAATTTATGAAGCCACCTCTGCCTCCTGCTCCCTCCCCCTTGGTGTAAGTGGGAGGAAGGCTGAGAGTGGGATAATCAGAGTGTGAACAGCTGTGCTCCAGACTGCCTGACCCTCCACTTGCCCAAGCTCCAGTGGAAAGCAGAGGAATCCTTCAGGACTCTTCAGCTGGTCAGCGGATGTGGACAGTCCATGTCCCATGGCCTTTGAGGTTCACTGAAGAAAGTGGTTTGCTGGAGTAGATAGTGTGTCTTTGGTTTACCTCAGAAGTCTTCCCTCATCCTTTTGTGATTTTACTTACAGACATTTGTGATTTTACTTACAGACATCTGATCCAGTTTTTGTCTCCTGTTTGCTCTACAGAAGAGTTTAACACTGCTTTTGAAAGCTTCGGTCTTCTGACCTGTCTGATTGTTATGCACAGAAAAGGATCTGTGCCTTCCAAAACTCAGGACCCTCAAAATGAGTTCCTGTTACAAGACTATCTGGAGCATATTTTGATACAGATTCTGCTCTTTTGGAAACCTGTGAAATGATTATAAAAAGAGAAGGAAATTGATTCTGAATTTTTCATTAAAGTAAATAGGCTATTAACACTTGGGTGGTTTGAACCTGTGCGGCAGTTCAGTTTGTGGTGCATTTTTGGATGGTTTAAACCTGCTTTTATGTTTAAAGATCCCAGTTTCACCTGGAGAAGTTTTGGAATGACAGATGCCTTGGGTCTGTGAGTTCTCACAGGAGGAGGAGCCCTGGGGATCTGCAGGTGCAGGGTCAGGCTGACTCTTTTCAACCAGCCAGGGACCAGCAGGGACTATCAGTGCAAGTGGTGGGCCGGAGGGTGGCGTGGCTCCAAATCTGGATAGTTGTCCCCCAGGTCCATGGAGTAAGTCATGGCTTACAGCCCGTGTGCAGAGACATGATGTGCTTTAATCCTGACTCCAGCTCTCACTGCAGCCTTGGGTAAGGAAGCTGCATGGGCCAGGGGAGGAAATGATTCAAAAGCACTGCCTTTGCTCTGCTGGGGTCAGTGCTCAACCTCTGAGGCTTCCTGTGCCTCATGGCCTCTGCTTCAGCTCCTCTGTCCATAGAAAGAGTTAAATTTATGAACTGGGGTAACTGCTGTAAGAAATGTAATGTTAGAGCAAGTTTCCCATCTCTGCTGAACCCCTCACATGAGTTCTCCTTTGGTTTTAATGCAGTCAAACTTACACCAGTGTGCTTTTATGCTTACATGCTGGAGGAACTGAAGAAATATGTACTTTCTTGGGCAGGTGCAGTGCAAGCTCTGTTAAGAACAACTTCACAGCATCATGCAGTGGGACTTACACAAACTCCTTCCAGTGGAAATTAAAATTGCAGTTAACCTCTGCCATCAGTAGTTCTAGTATCCTAATGAAGCATGAGAGTAGCAGGGCAGTGGTATGACAAGCAAGAGACAGAATGTTTTATATGTCAGGCAGAAAGGTTGCAAAGGAATAAAAAACCTGCAAACTTTGAAAAGAACCTGATTTTTTCCCTCTGTATTGTTTTACCTCCTTGCAAATGGTCTTTTCCATTGTAAAATATATTTCAGAGAATAGTGGCCAGACTCCAGGATCTAAAACTGATGATATCAACTCTTCAAAGCTGCCAGATCAGAAACATAAAGGTGTACATAAAAGGTTCATTTCAGTGAGAGCTTATTCATTATTTTCAAAGCAAAGGAACTTTTTTCCCCTCCTACAAAAAATTCTATTTCATTAAAATGTTTATACTGTGGTGTGTATATGAGGGGCTGTCCTTTGAACACATTTCTTGTGCCCTACAGCATAGAAGAATTAAACTGGCATTTAATCAGTAGATTAAATGTGGGCAGGACCCCTCTGTAATGTGGTAGATAAGCAGGTGGATGCAAGATAGGAATTAATATCTGTCTGCTATAAGAATAACAAGTAGAGTAATATTTCCCTACAAGAGTTCACTGAAGACTTGGGAAAGACAACAAATGACATAAGCCTTATCCCCTCATTTATCTCTGCCTTCCCCAAATGAATGTTGTACTTCATGTAGAAGGAACACAATATTTCATATCTGAAAATCTGAAATAACCTTGCAAATCAGTTATTTAGAAGAGAATAAACATTGCCTCTCACCCTCCCAATGTATAGTTTGAACCAATGGAAAATAAGAATGCATGTAATTACTACATGTGAGTGATTGTAAACAGCAAATTTTAACAGCACTATCACCAGCAATAATGACTTAATTGTAGTGCCTGGGGATTTCTCTCAGAAGCCTGATAGCAAGTGTGTGAACAAAGAGAAGAAGAGGCAGCTTCACCCCAGAGAACTCATTGCACGTTGGGCAGGCATGGAGATGGTGGGCAAACACAAGCAAGAAGGTAAGAGGGAAACAGGACAGCAGCAAGAGCTGACTGTGGAGCCACCAACCACTCTCATGGCACATCAGACAATCAGACTGCCTTCCTTTGGGAACCTGAGCACCAGACAGCTGCTCCCAAGCCCTGCAGGGCATGCTTTGGATTCCATACTTTGTTTGTCAGACTTCTTTTGGAAAGGGTTGAAAAAGTCAGAAAACACATTACTTTTCCATGAACAAGGGACCCCATAACATTGTCTACATCATATACAGATGTACCAAAGGAAAAAATGCCAAGAAATGGGGCAATTAAAAGTCAGGTGAGATCAAATACTCACAGATAAAGCAGAAGATACAAATTCCCTGCAAATAGCTAATGTCAAACCCTGGTACAAAATTCCAGGCTGTGAGGTTGTAGAATATATCAGCAAATCAGTCAGTCCATTCCCTTGCTCAAAGTCAGCACTAACTCACGTAACTTTTTCATGCAGATACTTCTTCCACAAGTTGAGTAATTCCAGTGATAATATAATGCATCCTTTCAAAGTCATCTATTGTAGCTATTAATGATCTGTAACATAAGAATTTTTTCAAAATTTCCTGTGTGGAAATTTATGATGCAGTAGCACAAATTCTTCCACTTTTGCAGACAGAACTCCAATCACCATCTAACTGAAAGCTCATATTTCCTTCAAAAGTGATTCCCCAAGCAGGACGTAAACTCAGGCTCCTCTTGGCCTTTCCAATGCCAAGAAGTGTGGGAGAATGATTTCAAATGCCTTAGAGTGGCCCCTTCAGCCAGTATGAAGTTTGGGATTTGGTAGAAATTCAGCGTGGTGACTCGTGCACTGCTTTTAATTTCCTGTAATCATCCTTTCCTGTCCTTCTTTATTTGTACTTATGTAATTGGTTATTTCTACCTATCTATAAAGCTTATTTAATCTCATGGTGACATTTGCAATCTGTATCAAGTCTCTGAAAAAATCATTCTGGACTAGAGATTCATCCCTAATTGAGGTTCTGACTTTTCACAACTTGTTGTTACCACCAGCTAATTCAGATACGAAAGATACATATTAACATATCAGTGTATCTCTTTGTTGTCTGTGTATATGTTTATAGCAATGTATGTTTACTCCACCACACAACTAATTCAGGAAGATATATGATAATAGTGGACATTTTTTTTTTGCCAGTGAACCACCAAAAATTGCTCTGTGTCTGATTCTGCATCTGGTTGTGAACTACAGCATGTACAAAAGTTCTGAGCTTACTTATGAAAATGTTGGAATAAGCAGTGTAAAATTTTACTAAGGTCAAACTATATGTTTACTAATATTAAGCTATATGATATTAATATTTGTTTTTCCCCATAGTCCTTTCCTCAGCTACAAAACAGGTTTGCCACTTCTTGCAGGAAGCTAGATTGGCTGTGCAGAACTGGAAGTTTCCAAATACACTTGCTGCAACCATGTTCTCTTATTTTGTTTAACTATTTTGTCTTTCTTTGGTGTATTTTAAGGAAATTATTTGTTCCATTACTCTAAGGGGACTGAAAAATTGAACCAGCCTGTTATTTCCCAGGTTCTTTTTTACATCTGTTTGAAGAATAAGCATCTCATTTGTCCTTTTCTAGTCTGCTATGTCACCAGTCCTGTATATATTTCCAAAAATAACTGATAATGTTTCAGGATTTGTATGTACCAATTTTCCAGGCATGCCTTGGTAAGTTTCACAGGGCTCATTGATTTACAATTTACCTGAATACTTTTTATTCCTTATTTCAATTTTTTTTTTAAAGTTTTTATTTTGTAGTTGTACTGATTGCCATTTTATGACAACAAATATCAACCAGGCATGAAACACTTGGCTCTCCTTAGCATCATCTGTTGAATGTTTTCCTTCTCTGATGAACCATCTCTTCCAAGTTCTTCCTCTCACATTAAGGTACCAATAACGTAATATCCTGTTGTTTTCAAAATTTTCCTCATTTTCACATTCAAATGTATCAAACACATATTTCTGCAAACCCCAAATCTACACATATTTTTATGAAATGTGGTGTGTCCATGGATTCCCATCTGTAATTACTATTGCTTCATGTATACCTGTTTCAGATGGTTCCAAGGGGGAATTGCCTTTCTGGCATATCTGAGGTGGCTGCTGATGGGTTATGGTGCAACTTGGGGAATGGTGGGCCTTCGGGAACCGTGAGTCCTTTTGCTGTATTTAGACAATCGTTGCCTCATCCTTCTGTGTAACGTCTGTCTTGGCTAAAACCACATCCTCTGGTTGCTCACATTACAGCTAAACATGGATTTGGTGCCACTTCACTTTCCTGCCTAGGAATAATTTTTAACATCTTTCCTCAGAAATTTTTTCTTTCTGCTACTGTATGAACAATGAGCCCAGACTTCTCTCTTTGTGGATTTGCTTTCCCCATCTCTTTTCTGGGGTATCTGTCAGACTGATGACTGTGGGGTATCTGGGGTATCTGTCAGACTGTGTGCTCCCTCCCTTGCTGTCTGTGTGCTGCTTTCTGATGAGGAAACTGCTGCAGAGACCAGGAATGGCAGCTCCTCTCACTGGGAGACACCTGACATTTCAAACCTCCCGGCGCTTTTGGCCTTGGTCTTTACAAACACTCATCTAGGTGTCTTGGGTTCTTTCTTGATAACCTAGTTTCGTAACATTATTAGCAATTAAAAATGTTGCTCTGTATGTTTGGAGGCTGCTACTTGAGCACACCTCAGTTCATTATATAAACCTCTGGGAAATTCAAATTCTGGATGTCAGAGAGTCAGCAGGTGAGTTTTAAAATCACATTAATGTCATCTGATATGAGAATCCTTGGCTCTAGAATGAGATTTATGAACTAAATCCAATAGCTTATAAAGCTTTCCAACTTTTAATACAGTAAGAGAGACCTGGATAACATTTCTTAGCATTTATGTCCTCTGACTATATAAAACTTAGTGACCACTCCTTAAATAAAAGCAGTTTCACATTTTACACTGGAAGTGTTTGGCATGGCATTGGTTTTCTTCTTAATGCATGGAGGACTTTGTGCCAATAGCTGTGCAGTGCAAGCTGTCAACTCTGCTGTGTGGCATCCTGGGCAACGAACTGAGGCAGCACAATGTTACACAAAGAGGTGCAAGAGAAACAGGGAGGTGGGAAGTGAAGAGTGGGAGAAGAAGAGTTTGTCCTAGAAAATCTATTTTTTTTTTCTTTTTAAAGACTTATGTACAATATCCATGTCCACCAGCAGCATGGAAATAGTGAGCAAGCAAGGCAAAGCTCTACTGGGGCTGAGGAAATACTGCATTTATAGGGAAAAGAAAGCATAAGATTTTCCAATTTGCCTTTAAAGCAAGAATTTGTCTATAAACTATGAAAGGTACAGCTCACCAGATGTTTTGTAACAATTGGTTATGTATTAAAAAGTAAGCTACTGTTTTAGTCTTAGAAATAAGAAATCAAATGACTTCTGATTGTTTCTGATATGTAACAGCATCAACATATGTTTTCAATGAATAGGAAATAATGGGCTCTGCAGTTTTACAGAAATTGTTACTTTGTTGCATCTTTCAAAGACATTTGTTGCCCTGTTCATGAAATATTTGTATTTCTCCTTATGTCAAAGGCACAGTATTCAGCCTTTGTCCTGCTTTCCCCATTCAACAGGATTTACACGGGCTAAGTGAAAGGGGAATTTGTCCTCTTGTGGCTTTCCTGCTATTTTTTTCACTTGACCCAAAAGCTAAAAAGTAGCATTGAATTAAGCAAATCCTGTGAAAAGTTCTGTATAAAGAAAGTGCTGCAGACCACCTACAGTGTGACACTTAGTGAGATGAAAGGATATTAACCCAGGAGCGCCTTGTGCTTTCAACAGAAATCTTGTTCCTTGTATTACAAACAAAGATAACTAACATAATTTAATTACACCCTAACAGTGGTTGAAATGTATATGTCTCTTGGCACAATGCAATTTTTGTTTAGAAAATAAAAAGTATCTGCACATAGCCTACAATTTTGCAGGAATTCCCTCCTGTGGGAAAAATGTTACCAAGGGACTGTTGTCTTATGCATATTTGCACATACTATTTATGTTAACAAGCCTGGGATTTTTTTTCTCTTTTGAATTGAAATGAGGTTCAAGGGGTAATTTTATTCTTTTCTCCTTTATTTTAAGACTCTCAGTATCACAATGTCATGGCTACTCAGTTCCAATAATATGTTTGTGGCTTCTAGCATTCAAATGCCAATGAATTGCCAGAAAAAGAGCCATTTATATTATTTTTGCTTTTAAATTATAGAAAAAATATACATTAAAGATTAAAAAAAATCAGGAAATATTCCAGCTAAAGGCAAGAGTGAGGTTAATGGTATCCCTTTAATCTTTGCAAAGTCTCAAACATTTACTTTTACCACAGCATTAGCTCTACATGGATATATTTACATGAAACTGGAATGTATGAAAACCAGTTAAAGAATGTCACACAAATGCAATGAAATATCTCATGGCAGCTCCTAACTACAGTTTTTATGCTAAACCTGCTGGGCTGCACTGGGGTGTCTGAAACCAGTTTGTTGAATATTCCACTGTGCTTCCTATTTTTATGTAACAAACAATAGCTGTTTTTTTTTTTTTTCCTTCTTTTTTTTTTTTTCCCTGAAGAGAGACTTAGTAAAGCACTTTTTGCTAGGTAAATATTTACGTTTTTGTACCTAAGGGATTTTGCCAGTTGAAATAACTTATAAATCAACAAAAAATTTTTCTCTGTAGAAATATTAATTTTCATACAAAGAGTTGAAAAATAATAATTGATCTGCTTTCTTTAAACAGTTTTTAAACATGTTAAAGATGGATTTATCATTGATGATCCTAATGCCAACACCAGTCACCAGTCTCACAGTAACATTGCACAGTTTTGTTTAATCGCTTGTCACAAACTTTGGACTTTGGAATTGATTTTCTCAGCCAAAGATCCCATTGTGGAAAAATCCTGTAGACTTAAGTAAGTGGTAATCACCTCTACATACTTGTAAAAATAATTCTAGAATGTTGTCATCTTTGCATAATATAAACGCTTAAAAACTATCATACCACGAATATTTCCCTATTACTACAGTTTCTGGATTTCAGGTGTTTTAAAGTCTTAAAAGTTATACAAATATGTTTAGGGCTAGGAAGGAATTTTCTCTTTGGCATTTTGCTTCATAGCTACTTAAACCAAGATTAATTGTACCTGCCTGTGCTGTGTTTGCTACTGCCTCTCTCCAGGCTGTGGCTGCTGGGTCAGGTACATGGCAGAACAGGACATTTACTGAACCCAGGATTAAAAGGGGTTCCTATGCTTCCAGCAGAAGGTCATTAAATTTCTCTACTATCCCATCATGTGAAATTAATATACTGTAGGGTTTCCCTGAGTTGGGGTTCACAATTTGCTCTCAGGTATCTTGTATATCCAGATTTACATACTGTACCACATGACACTTTGGGATTTACCAAAGAGCAATGCCTTTTGATGTCTTAGCTTTCAGGAACTACATGCATTGTATTTGAAAGGGGAGGAGAGAGCAACTCAGGACTCTGTAAAAAAACTGGTTAGCAGCAGCATTTTATTTTTTCTTTTTGCATAAATTTGGTTTTGCTGAGCAGTTCATACAATATGCAATATTTTGTTTATAGCCTTTGAAAATTAGCCTACACTTAGAGCAGGCAGACAACCACTTAGATTTTAGACTTTTGATGCCTTATCTCACATAAACACCTTTTTCTTGTGGTTCTTTCAAAAAACTGAATACAAAAGACACTGGGCTATGAATGGTGGAAATCCAGAGTCTGGAAAAATGGTTGGCAACAAAGTTCACATTATCTCTTGTAAATTGTAGGAGCTTCAAATAAAAATTATTTCTACTTAAGAATAATTTATGAGCTGATTCTGTTTTCCAATTAGTTATTAATGGCTTGTATTAGCAGGATATTTAGACATTATTTGCTACCTGACACTAATGTTTCCAGCATTGGGCAGCTGAAAGATGATTATCCATATCAACTGATTCTCTTCTGCAGCCAGACAAGACAACCTCCTGTTGCTGTGCTGGGAGCTGCCAGTGAACTGAAGTAGGAATAGGTGTATTCCCCTACCCTGGACAGAAGGTGCATCTTGTGTCATGCCAGTGTGTCCTTCTTCACTGCAGAAGTCCAAACAGGTAGGAGCTTACACCTCTGTGGGAATTGAGCTGTAGTCTCACAAGAACATTTTTTTTCCCCTGAGGACAACAGAAGATTAATTAAGGTTTTACATATAATTTTACTATGTGTTTCAGTAGAATTTTTAGTTTTCCTTTTGCATCAACATGCTAATGTTCACCTTGTGATCTACTGTAGGCTCCAGATATTCTTCTGAGTTGCCTGAGCTGCCTTCGCTCATTGGGCTCTCACACTTGAGGGATTTGCTATTGGTCCTTTATAACTCCGTACCTTCTGGAACCTTGCATTCAGTTCTTTTAAGATCCTTTTATCCTATTATTTTTGAATACTTACCCTTAACAGGCATGCAGTCTCTGTCAGCTGGAGACCATCTGCAAACTCAAACACACATGGTACTGAGTTGCCCACATCTCTCATGGTAATATCAAAGAGTACCAGACCTTGCTTTAGGATGCCTTTTGACTTTGGTAAAGCAGCACTGAAAACTACTTTCAGAGGGAAGAATTTCCAATAAAGTTTGCAACGTTTTCTGATAGGTCACTCTGGCATTTTTCTAGTTTGTTTGTCATCCTCCTCTGAAGTAGCTGCAAAATCTCACCAAGTGGCACCTGCAAGGGGCAACTGCTTCTTCCCTGCCACCAGCTCTGTCACTCTTTCACAACTTATGGAATACTGGGACTAAACACAGGTAGCCACACTCTTCCAAAGCTTGGTGTTGACTCTAGCTAATGCATTGGTGGCCTCCAGCAAGAGCTGGGTAATCTTTAATTACTGAAAAGGTCCCTAGATGGGGAAATCAGGAAGGCTGATGTTGAAATCCTTCCAAATTACTAGTTTAAGTTTGTATCTGGCACCATGCTGGTGCTGTGGGCAGCCCACTACACAAACCTGCATGAAAGCAGACCATTTGTATTGGTGGCTACAGCTAATTTTAGCTTGAAAAAACAAACAGCCTATCTGTGGTTTTATTCAAAAATTGTAGTGGAATTCAATTATGAATGCCTGCTCAGAGCCATTTCAATCAGAAGTTGCTGTTTTTTAGAGATACAAAAATGGAGTTGAACATTGGGTCTGTAAAAGGCAAAACCCCCAGTTTACACTTACTTGAAAGAATAACAAAGCAAAAAATCCCAGGGAGACTAGTGAGGAGATGAAGTTAAAATGAGTCTTTAACAGTTTTTAACTGGTGTAATCACTTACTGCAGCTGCATTAGCTTCTTAAAGTAATAATCATACTTGTATAATTTCTTTTTTTTGTACTGTGGTGGAACAGCGTATTGCAGTGTAAGTGGAGACTTCTACAATTATCTACATCTCTGTGTGCTGATAACTGCACTTTTGGGCTGAAAATTATCTGCCTGATTTCAGCCTTAAACTTTTTTTAAATTTTTTTTTTTTAATTTTAGTTTCTATGTGATTTACATGTGAATTCTGCTTACAAGGAAGGAAAAAAGAGCCTTTTTCTGCTGTGAAAGGATTGGTATTGTTTTCAGAATTGTCAAGTAGTCAGAAATACCAGTCAAGTCAACAGGAGCTGCAGGTGCTTAACACTTCAAATCAAGCTATTCCTTTTCTTGTCTTCATGTGTGTAACCAAAGTGACAACATTACAAGCTGGAACTTTCCTTGTAACTTCTCTCTGAGGAGGATTAGTCTGAAGGCTGGTTTTCTGACTGAATGAGATGATTGTGGTGTTGAACAATTGAATTTCACTCCCACATATTTGCTGGCACTGAGTAGGCTGCAAGGCAAGCCCAGGACCCTGAGCTGGGGGAGTGTGTGTGTGCATGTGTGTGTGCGTTTGTGTTTGTGTGTGTGCATGTGTGTGTGTGTGTGTGTGTGTGTGTGTGCGCACCCTCCTCTTCCGAGCACTCAGGGCTGCAGTTTTCCTGAGGAAAGCGTTTTGGCCAATGCCTCTTCAAACCTGCAGGTTTGGAGTAGCTGCTCTCTATGACCGAAGTGCCCATTTCACACCCCCACACCCATTTCCCTGCTGTAACACTGATCTGGGAGAAGGGATCTGCCTGTCTGGTGCTAACAACTGATGGCCCTGGTGCAGCAGTGCTTGTGGAGGGACATCAGCCAAACCTGAAGAACCTATTTTAGCGTGCTACTCTGTGTTGTCAACAGTGTTATGGCCACCATCAGCACAAGCAGCTACCCAGCAATTTGGCACATCACTAAACTCCCACATGGACCTTGTGTGTGCCCCCATCACGGTGTAGCCTTTAGACAGGCCCTTTGGCACATCCTCTTTCTTGCTCACAGCACGATGGTGCCTGTAAGATCTTACCTTGGCACTGCAGGTAGGAAGGGCTGGCCACTGCACAGGTGGATCTGCTGCTGAACAAAACAAGCAGAGGGCAGAAGAGAAAAAGGCAGAGCTTAACTCCAGTGCGGTGGCTCTTGCAGTGTGTGTGTGAGCTGCAGGGCACCCAGACGCTAATGGAAGACCACAGACCACCTTGTGCTCACCCCTTCTCTGTGAACCTCCTGGGTTATCTTGATGTCATGTCTAGAAACTGGAGCACAGGGAAATTGTGTGATTTATCTGGTGTCACAGAAGATGCCTGTGGCAAAGTCAGGATCTGAATCCATCTCTATTGATCTCAGCTGATTGTATCTCCAAAACTTTCCTCTCCCTTCAGTGTATTTGGTGTTTCCCATGCATCATCCCACATCATGGGACAAATGCTGTAGAGATACAGTCCCCCAACTGTTGTTTATGGCTGGCTGGCCATTTTAGCCATTTGTTCTGGGAGGGGTTAAAGGAGTCTAGTGATCCTCTTTTTATTGCCTCAGTTTATTTGCTTCTGTGCTTGTTCTCACAGGGAAGAAACAAAATGTTTGGAGGTGCAGGGCTATACAGCTAAATCATAACAGCAGGCACCTCAGTGGCATACCTTAAGGAAATGTGTCCCTGAGGTGACATATCTTAAGGAGACATATCTTTTCTGCCTTAAGGAGATGTACCCTCAATAAATGCAACAAACCTACTCCAGACGCATTTTTCTTAAGTGCCTGCTGTTAACAAGCAGCTTCACTGAAATGAGTGAGAGAATTTTTCATAAAAGCTGAGGGACAGACTGCCTTCTTTACAGTGTGATTCATACCCTGAGTCAGCCTGTGCATCTCCAAATGGCCATGGCTGACCTCCCTCATCATGCACGAGATCTGCACAATACCTGACCTCAGAAGAGGTGAAGCCAAGTGGAGAAAAGAACAACCAGAAGCTATTTATATCAAACGAGGAAACACTGCGACGCCATATGAGGCAGCTTATATGTAAAGCCTTTCAAGTCTTCCACTCCAGGGTACTTAGATTGATGACTATGAACATGGTAAACACAAAGTGCTATTTTGTGTTCCCAGCCTGAGAAATGACAGCCCTTCTGCGATTATAAAATGTTATTGTCACTAAAAAGACTTCTTGTTTTGCGAGTTAGTTCTTCAAAACAAACACATTGGAGAAATCTTTGGTTTGCTGCGTGGTAGGTGAGTCAATTTTATCATCAAATCTGAATAAACAACTGTTTATTTTTAGATATTAAAAATGTAGCATAATAAAAAAAGTATTTTGCAGACATGTTTTAGTTTATTCTCATTTTGCAATGCAATCAATTTTATTTAATATATCTTTATAATTTCTTATTTTCTGTGTGGCCTAAGATAAAAATCAGAACAAAATTTTAAGAATATTTCCAGAGTCTGGTTACCCCACAAATGTTTGAACAATGGCTTTTGGCTTCTTCATAATTTTGGGTGGTTTCACCAGTTCTTGTTCAGGTAACACTGTGAATGCACATTTGTGAGTTCCAGTTTGACTTACAGGAGTGCAAATAGTTCACAGGTATCTCAGCAACAAGATTTATGAAGTTATAACAGTTCAGCCTACAGCTGAAGACTTCTGGATTTTTCCAGCAGGCTTCCAAACTAGGGGTGGCAACTATGTAGATGTTTTTATTGCCACCATTCTGCATTCCTCATGTGACTGTCAGGTGCCTTTTTCACCTTCTCAAGGCTGAAAGAGAGTAATATCATCAACATTTAATCTTACTAATGTGTTAGGTGACTGCAGCATCACCTTCTTCCACACAAAGATAAAAATAGTACTTCCTATCCCTTGGGGGGAAAATGTGTTTTTTCTTGACACATTTTGCAATTCCAATGTCTTTTACTGCTTTCTTTTGTTTCAGGAACTGTGAATACGCATTGCCTACTCTCCATCTTCTATTGTAGCAACTGAAGTGTCAAAGCATACTACATGAAGTGGATGAAATTTAACCCTCTTCAAAAAGTGCAAAGGAAGCAGGTTAGAACAGGATCCTAAAATCCATGAGGACTGAGTGAAAGTATTTTAGACAGTGGGAGATTACATATAAAGGAAAGAAAAATAATTGAAAAAATAAATTACAGATATATCCTGAGTTTAGGATTGTTTTTATAAATATTCATCATCAATTATAACACTAATCAGCAATATCTTAGCCCTTCTGCTGGTACAACTTGTCTGTCTGCTGCTGTAATGAAGCAGTGTTTAGAGGTGTTGATTTTTAGTGGCATCTACTTTCATACTGGGCCTTGTGTGATGGCAGGAATAAGTACATACTTATGAGAAAGAAAAAGAGAGACTCAGTTTGAAACAGAAAGGGGTTTTATATTGCCTGCTCCATGCTGCAGCTAGAAAAAACCAACTATTGGATTCTATTCTGCCTAATTCAGGTCATGCTTTGTCTTGCATCTGGAAAAGGCAGGCAATGACGAGGACATTAAAAGTGTGGGACTGAAGAATGATGAGGAAACCTTGAAAAGGACCAGCACCAATGTCTCTCCAGACACCAAATGCCAAGGACAGAGCTGAGCAGAATGTACCCAAACCTATCTGAACATGGCATAACCCTTTACCCTAGGAGCTTAAGTATGGCTGTTGCTGAGCCTGCTGGTTGTGGCAGCCTTTAGAAAGCCACTCCAGAATATGATAAAAAAATAATACAGAGAAGAAAACCCATTTATTGGAGATTTCAACAAGACCCTGTTTTACCTTTGTTAATTTCATCTGAAATACCTATATATGACACCCTGATATATTTCCCATATAAACCACTTCTAAAGGTGGAAATTTTTAACTAAGTCATACACAGGATATATTTGATAGATCAGTTTCATACCACAGAAATGGCTGCCTTTAGATGACATTAAGGAATTAGATTTATTTTTTTACATTTGCATACCTAGTGAGTATAGTCTGATCGTCCTGGGGAAATGCAGCCAGTCCAGCCAAGCCCATGTGCACAGAGCAGCATCATAGCGCACACACTTGTCTTTGGGTACTGACAATTCAACTTGCTGTTTACAGGACATGAACACATCTGAACTGTCAATAAAAAACACTTCAGGTGGTAAAATTTCAGAGTCAGATCTAACATAAAAGGTACAAAGCAAATACCATTTCATCTGTGCATCAGCCACGCTGAGATCCATACAAGTAATCCCATACAAGATCCCACAAAATGCTGTATTTCAGGCAGGGCCCTATGCTTAAATGGATGTTCAAGGTTTCATGACAGGAATGCAAACACCCTGCTAAGTCTTAAAGCCAGTGTATTTCTCAGGTGGTAGGACTGCAATTTAAAACCCTTATTTCTTCATTCATGACAACCTGGCTGATCTGCACATGATGGATCATTCTGAGATATGTTCCAATGAGATGCATAGGAAGAATGAACTCCCGTGGCTCTTTGAAAAACATGCAGTCAAAAGAGTTGTAGTACAATATTAGTTATCTAATATATACAGTGTGAAGAGTTCATTTCAGGAAACTTTAACAAGCACATTATACAGAAGATCCATTGTTTAAAAGTTGCTAAGAGTTTTCATGGTACAGGCAGAAGATATAGTTACAAAATGTAAATAAAGGATACTTAATAATATGGCAAAGGAACTCTGTGAATGAAATTCCTCCTGTGCAGCAGCCCATTCAGGGTTTACGACCACTCCAGTTCCTCCTAAACCCCAGCAGAGAATTTCAGTCTTTGTGATTTCATCTGGATTTTGCTGACATGCAAAGACGTGTCCTGGATGGAGTCTGGAGACCAGAGGAACGAAAAAAGACACTTCAAGTGCACAGAACAGCTTTTAAAAATGCCTTTTTCATCCACTCCCCTTGGCTAGCTTGATTGAATGGTTTAAAATTGCTTATTTTGTTAGCATGCCTAGTTGCTACTGCCTGGCCATGCACGGCTAGTTTTTTGCTGAGAAATTAAGCTTTCTGAACCAGAGAAACCAATGAAAAAACCCTCAAATCTTTGCCCTGCTGGGGCCCTTTTCAAGAGTTCACCTATTTGCTTATGTCACTTTTGTTTGTTTTGCAGTAAATTCAGTGCTAAGGGGTAGTCCCTTTAGCAACTTACTTGTATGTTTTGCTATTATATTAAGTAGTACTTAGCCAAGGTCTCCTGGGGGAAGGCAAAGCACAGAACATTTTTAAATCTCATAAACAATTTCATAGGTAAAATGATTTTTAAAAGAGCGCCTTGCTTAACTGCAGGAAAAGAATATTTTTTGAACCTTAGCAAGGAATATTATTGATACTTTGCCATGTACTCTGTTGCTAAGAAAAGGAAATAATTGTAAAAGCCTAATTAACCAAGCCCTAGTCTTAACTGACTAACATGCCCTTAGTTTCTAGGAGACAAAATGAAAAGAAGTAAAAACTGAATAAGCAACTTGAGATTTTATTTACCAGCTTGTATTACTCTTTCAGTGCTTCAAAATGGAATGAAATAAAATTGCAAACAAAAAATTCTCACTCAGGGGTAGAGATTGCTCCCCATGGCCTGGTATTTTATCACTGGGGCCGGTCAGCAAAGGTTCTGAGCTCACTCTGGCCCCGGGCTGGCAGCAGCCAGAGGTATTGCCACCACAGAGGGGGTCTCAGTTCCCTTCTCTCCCTCCTGCTCTCAAAACTGCTGTGCAAGACACTCCCTGGAGGGTGGTGAAACCCCTGAACAGCTTCCTCAAAACCTGCTCATAAACTCAGCCCACACACAGCACAACCAAGCCACTTCCATGGGGTTCTCCACAGTGGCCAGATTTATTTGATCATATGGGTGTCATATAGGCTATTAATAGCCAGGAAAGGTGAAATACAGGAAAAATAGATCTTGGTGTATTGCCCTTAATATGAAATTTAGTAAATATTTTGATTCCAGCAGTACTTGGGTTCAGGACTCAGTCTTTGCCAAATTACATGCGCTCCTTCTTGTCCTAGCCTTTGGGCTTTTGTTTCTTCTCCCTTTCTCAGGAGTGAATAAAAACAGAGAGAACAACCTTCCAGGAAGAAAAAAACCTCAAGAAAATAAGTACAACTTGAGATATTCTTGTAAGGAAGCAAGGAAATTCCAGGAATATAAAGTCTCTCTTGCCCTTTCTCTAGTGAGATGCCAAAGGCTGTGTCTACACGGCTCGGTGGCTGAGTTCCCTCTCTTGAGAAGAGTCCTGGCATGCCTGGTGGGATGCCTACACACATGGCCATGGCCAGGCACCCAGGCTGAGCTGGAAGCTTGTAAACGAGAGCTGAAAGGTGGCAAAGATAAAAAACAGATTCACAAACTACTTCTCAGCCACAACTTACGCTGAGATTAATGGGAGTTCATTTCAGGGCAAAGACAAACAAGCTAGCTGAAAAAACAGGAATGTGAGCTTCTCCTGTCCAGGGATGGATGGGTTTCATCTTGACAGATGCCGTCTAAAAGTCAGAGGTCTCTCCTGAAATAGTTGTCTTCAATCTCTGCACAAAGAACAGTGAATAGACACTTCCAGAAGGTGGTTAGTCCCATTCCATCCTACCCCATCCAAGATTTGTTACCCTAGAACAGAGCTTGTCTCCCTCTACTGTCTTTGGGGAGGGTCTAGTGACTAGGTCCCTAGCTCACTGTGTCCTCAGTCTTTTTTCACTTGTGCTTCACTGTGGGCAAGTCCAGGGGTGACTGGAAGGTCTGTTATGGCACTGCTGTGGTCCAAGGACTATGGTGAACTGTCCCTTCAGACACATACTATGGTTTGAACATTATGTATATGTTAATCCTGCAGCGAGCTGGTGCTTGGCAGGGACTGAAAAGAGCGTATTCAGTCTACAGCTTTTAAATTGCACCAGAGCTTAGAGTTCATCTGCAAACTTACCGGAATGCTCGTACACAGAAAAAAATCATCTGACTTCATGCTCACCAGATGTACCTCAGTGGCAGGGCTGTTTTTGCAAAAGTAGTTGTAAGGTCCAATTTAAAGATCAGTTTGTTTGGATTGGAAATTGTTTAAGAATCACTTGGCTTTCAAGTCAGTGAGTATTCTGTTTTAGTAGAGATTTTCTAGATATGACTTGCATGAAAACAGGCTCAGCTGACCTTCTCTTTCAAAAATTTGCTTTCTGTATGCTCCTTTTACTAAAGGTCAGGAGTAAACTCAACACCTCAGATAATAATAATGGTGTTAAAGTTACTCCAATGTACGTTTTGCATAGAAATAGCCTAAAAAGGGAACATGGATTTAAAAATTGCCTCAAGATCACTTCAAGCATGGTTCAATAGCTTCTGCTGCCACACTGGTCTGTAACACCATGACATCTTCTCAATAATGTAGGTACAACCTGCTCTGGCCAGTATACAGTGGTCAGGACACCCCAGAAGAAATGGAACTGGAGCAGCTGGAGGCTCTCTGAAGACCAGACAAGTCAAGGAGGTGGCATCCATTTACTTTAGCATTAGGTATCAAAAAGCTGCAAGTCTGGTTTAAGCCAGTGGTCTAGCCTGCTCTATAACCAGTGCAAAGATGGAGTCCCTCTGGGTTTGAGCCAGCTTAGTCATTTAGCATGGGGAGGGATGGACCTTGTCACACGTGCCTGGGCCACATATTTGGATGAGGTGCCTAACCTTTAGGTGTCTGACAGAAGTCTTCCCAACAGGATAAAAGATAACTGATTCTGGGCCAGACACTCGGAGGTTTTACCTGCAAGTAAAAAATGTGAGTGAGTGTAATCACTGACACAAGTGGTCACCAGGATGGCAACAGGGTGCCAAGACAACTTCCAGCTGGTGAAAGCATGGTTTTCTCCTCTGAGCAGACTGTGACTTCTGTACATTACCTGAAGGGTTAAAAGCTTAAATCTTGGCAGAGACAAGGATAGTGGGTTTTTCATGAGGTTTAGGGACGTGGAAAGGGCAGATTACCCCATTGTCACCTTTTGCCTACTCCTTTTACCAACTGCTGACATGAAGTGGAATTTTTCTGAAGATGAGGATTAATGTAATGGCTGCTTTTATTCCTCAGTATTTTTTTGGATGAAATTTGATCACTCTTCTCCACATTCCTATTCCTCACCTGCTCTGGGAAGCAAACACAATTATTTGAAAACAAAAGCAGTCCCGGCCAAAAATGTCAGACTATATCTCACTTGAACTCTCACCAATATTTCTCTTTTTAAATGCAGTTAATTCATTTACAGTCTGATCACTGTGAAAATCAACTAGCTCGGAATTTCTTTAATACGGGATTTCTAAATACTTTAATTGCTGTATTTATTTCTAGATATGCACTGGCCAAGACAATAAGAATAACATGTAAGATGTCTCTTGTTCTGGACATACAAGGATAGCAAAATTAAAATGTTACAGTACCGCAGCATCTTTGGGGGATTAATATCATGATGTTATTGAGGGCATTGACAGGAATCCTAATCAAGAATGGATAGGCTGACCTAAGGCCTGGATCTCATTTGTCCAGTTCTGGTCAGAGTAAGGTGGTGTCAGTGTCCTCCAATACCTGCACCCAGGTGTCCTTTGTCAGAGTGGCTTGTACAGCTTGGGAAACATTGAGAACTGTTCCTAAAAGATAGTGTATTACAGAAGTCTTTCACAGTTCCTGCACAGGCTCGCATCTAACCTTTTATTTTAGTTTCTGTTTGCAGAAGCTCTTTGGCTGTTTTTTTGCTTAAAGATGATTTTGGAACGTATCAGTTTCCTCAAAAATGCTATTAAGGGCCAGAGCTGTAATGTAAACACCAAATAAAGATGAAGGAATGAGTTTTCCTTAATATTTTGGTCAGAGGACCTTCGTTTGAGTGGCTAGAATCAGTAGCTTTGACATTTAAGAATAATTGTATTTCAGAAGTGTGTTGCTGAGCAAGATCTGAAATGAAGAATCCACATTTTCCCAAGCTAGAGAGTTTTATAGTTTTGAGGACTGTAATGTCTTGCTTGCAGTTGTTTCCCTTCCCATCCATTTTATTCAGAAATTCAAAGGAAAAAAAAATCTGTGTGAAGAGCAGATGCAACTCGCTTCATTAAATGCTGAAAAACCTCATAATATCTAAATTAAAACACATGTCTAATTCATTCCCTTTAACTGCATAAATACCCACACATTTTTTAATCACATTAAACATGTATTTTCCTAATGGTTACAATAAAAAATGCAAGAAAAATACTTAAGAACATATGATAATTCAGTGTTATCTGATTTAGCAAGTCAATTAACCAGATCAAGGCCAGATCTTATGCTTCTTTTGCTTGACTCCTGCTGAGTTGAATATGACTTTTGCTATTCAGAGATCAAGTAACCACACTGTTAATTGTACTAGAGGTACACAAAGGGCATTAGAGGGAAACATAATCTGACAGGAAAATCAGAGAAGCCATAGGATGGAAACAACTGCCAGCCTTTACACAGGATAACAGCCTGCTATGCAAATGAGAGAGACAGCTAGGAGGAAGTTTCAGTTCTGTCCAAACATTTTATTTTTATTGTGCTGTAATAATGAGCCAGCACAAGGATGACTGTGGTTGAAAACTGAGTTAGAGTGAGGCACTAAGTGGGGCCAAGAATGCACCAAAGTACATCCCTGGAGCCGGTTCCCAGCAGCAGCTGCTTGGTGTGCGCTGGAGAACTCCCAGCTTTATCTGCAATTGCAGTTAGGGATCGAAGGATCCTTTTTACCTCACATTTGTATCACTCTGCTTTTAGAGCCTGGCAGCAGCATCAGAAACACCTGAACCCTCCATTACAGGAGAGCATGAAAAGCAAAACACATATGGGGTCCAATGGCAGAAGGAATAAAGCCAGGGCTCACATTCAGTGAGGGACTCAGTTTTCTTCCTTCTTTATTGTAGAAAGTGTGCTGTTCTGCAATAAATATGAAGGGAGAGAACCTGGGGAAAGGCAGGAAGAAGAAAAATTTAAAAAAAAGTAAATTCAGTGGGGTTGAGAAAACTGCACATGTAGGAAGGGGTTCTGGAGCTGAAATGTTCCCCTGGGTGCTGATTGCACGCCTACCGTGGAATTGCTTTGATAGCCACATTTACAGCAGGAGAGGAATATCTGAAAGGAGGTGATGGAGGCAGAAGAGGAGGAACTCATGGTCTTTTGACACTGGGGAGGAGATACAGCTTCATGGGAGCAGAGATATACAAATACAGTTATTGGCAAAAACCACACTTTTTATTAAAAGGATTTCTTGTAGTACTCAGACCCATGACTACTCAACTGGGTGATTTTTCCCAGTATAAATATTAATTTTCACCCCTTTTCCTGGTAGCATCTTAGGCAAGCTGGTGTAACCTGTGAAAAAGTTTTCTTTAAAATCTCAGTGTATTGGGCTCTGGCCAGCCTGCTCTCCCACAAGGGAGCTGCCTTCACTGGTGTCAGCTGGTGGGTGTGCTGTGGAGCAGAATCCAACCTTTTGACCCTCACGTATTCCAGAAATAATTTGGAAAATGTGGAAGTTTTTCTTAGCCTTCAGCTCTGCGGTGGTTTCTAATCAAAGCCAATACATAGCAGTAACAAAAGGAAGCTGTCACATTGATAACTCTGCAGTGAATGCAAGTGTAAATGCTCTCTATCCACAAACAGCTACTTTTTGGTGCCATTCATCTTCTGAATGCATGCTCGGATTTTACTTTGGCTCTTTTGTAGATGTTTGTTTTTGCAATTTGGACAGGTGAAACCAGCAAGTATGCAATTTGTGTAAACTAAGTGGTCTGTTAAGTGAAAAAAGCTTTAAAGTATACTGGCTCCAGCTCTGATTTCCACTCCAGCAATTCCAGCACAAGGACAGGACATGTGGATGAATTCTTTATTTTGAAAGCAAGTTCCTTTAGAAGAACAGAGTAATTTTTGAAAGGTGTGGATACATATGAATTATGAGATTTCTAAAAAAGCCCCAAGAATAAAAAAAAATCCCAATGACCCAAAACCTCAGAGGCAAAAAAAACCCCAAAACAAGTAACCTGTGAGTGAACTTAAAGACTGTTATACTACTTTTTTTAAAAGTAAGCTGACAATCTGCATTTCAAAATGAAGACTGTTCCATGGAAGTGATCTATGGCTGAACTATTTTGCTATGTCTCAGTATTAAAAAACAACCCATCTGAAAATTTTCCCACTAGATATTCTGATGAAAACCAGACTAATGGCATAGGTCCAAAGGAATTAATGGAGATATATCAATTTGTACCTACTGCAGGTTTAACTCTTGATTTGTATTCAAGAGCTTCAGCTCTTAGGAACACAACTAAACACTGATTTTCTCTATAGTGTTACTTAGCAATGGATGCTGTAAAATACCTCTAAGCTGAGAACAAGAACAAAGAACAGGGGAGAACTGAACACAAGAATAAAGGTCTAAATGAACTTGGCATTTATCATTGGGCAACCTCTTGTAACTGAGAGCTGAACTTTGCTTGCTCAGGCATCTCTACAGCTCACGCTGTTGTGGGAAATGAGCTGTGTGGCACCATCAGTGAGAGCAGCAATGGCTGTGCTGGGCAGGTCAGCACTCAGGAGGAGATGTTTTGTCCTGTGGGTAGCCCATGTTGGTTCTGATGTCTTCTGGATCAAAGGCAGTGAGCTCAGCTCTAATGCAGCAGATAGTGGAGTGGCCTGCATATTTTTGCCCAAGAAAAACAAAAAAATATTTTAAAAATATAGGTCAAATAAGCTAATATCATCCCACCGGATTTCTAATACATTCTAGCAATTTTAGAGATAAAAATAACATTAATTGAAGCACTACCAGCTAAAGTAAAACCAGTTCTTCCCAGTAGAGGAAAGACCTACACAGTCTTGGTAATGATACGGACAAAATGGGAAATGGGTAAAATAACAACTGCACAAAAAGAGTAAATTCATCCTGCCACGACCCATCTAATGTGCTGCTTCATACATCCACCCTTACAAGAATATATCTTTAAACCATTTATTTCTCTACCAGTGGGCCGTTAAAGTGCCCTGGAAAGAGGTAAGACATCTATTTTGTAATAACTTTTACTTTACCAGCAGGTGAGGCAAATTTTGGAGAGATGAAGCACCAAATTTGATTGAGTTATCTTGACATTATGAACAAGATCTCTATTCAGAGTTTCATACTCTCCTATGTTTTAAAGGTTACTGTGAGACCTCTGTGGATATAACCTTGGACTGGGAGCTGGATGGGCAGAAGGAAAATAAAGTCCCACTGCACAACAACATTTTCAAAGACCAAAGCAGCACTTTATCTCATGCATCTCTGACCATGTCATGACCATGGACTGGCCTAATAGGAAAAATGCTTCAAATGTTAGTAACTGAAATATGTTAAAAAAACCGCAGAAGTAGCCTAATTTCTGTATTGTGCATAAAATATCATTATTAGTTTCAAGAAGATGACCTTGGATCTGGTGTTAATCCAGCAGGAACTTATTTTTGTCTCAAGTATGAAAAGGAAGAAATGATAAAATAGCTGTTCAAGTTAACTTAATGCAGCCACACTTCCATTTACTCGCAGTTCAATGGTATTATGCTCATCTTTGTACATTCTTAATGTTGGCTGTTGATTTCTTTTGCTTCCTATTTTGTTGAGCTCTGTAAGGTCATCCAGAATCATTCACATGAATCTAAAATATGGCATGATATTTATTTACTGTCAGTTGTTTCTTTGCCAAAATAAAAAATGGCTGTAGACTAAAAATAGATCCTTGCATTATTCCCTATGGTCTATTCAAACTCAAGAAGCTGGAGCCATTAATAGAGACAAATTAAATAGCATGTGGCTGATAAAATTTAACACATACAACAGAAGTCGAAAGATGCTCAGAGCCTGTAGTTTTTAATGAGAAAACAAACCAATAAATCATATCAAATGATTCATATAAACATGTAATAAGAGCATCTATTTACTTGTCCAAACCTTGAGAAAAGTAATTTGTTAGTTTGAACAGTGCTGTCGTTGCTGAGTGCTTTTCTCTGCCTTCAGATTTTGATCTACGAACCAGATTCACTGGAAATTAATTGGATGTTGTAAACTTTTCTTTTGGATTTTGATTTCCTTTGGTCTCCCAGACTGCTTGCAAGGATATTATGATCATTAAATATATGTCTATTTCTTTAGATATTTAAGAGAAATTCAGTTCACCTGGTGCTCCTGGTTGTTGGAAAGGAACTCCTTGCCCTCCAGCCATCAGTTCTCATGTAGTGACTGCCTGCTTTGCCACAGCCAAAGCCTGGTGCCAACCCCACTGCTGAGCACAGGTGTTGCCTGTAACATGCAGACGTAGTAAACATGTCCTCTCTCTCCCATCTGACTTCAGTCCTGATGTGCCACTGGAGCTTTGACAGGAATAATGAACTCCTGCTCCACCATAACAACAGACAAGGGAGAAAAACAAAGGTACAGGGCTGCTTTATTTAGGCACATATTTTAGCCAGAACTTTGTGTGCGGTGAAAGAACTGAGGGAAAAATCTCTTTGTTTCATCTGTTAGTGGCAGAAAGAACCACAGCTATAGAGAGAACTTCCATAAATTCACCACTTCAAAATTACTTAGGGATACTTTGGGAATCAATATAAACAGATATAGAGAAGAAATTGACCAGATTTTAGAAATGAAATAATATTTGTTTAGAAAAGGACACCTGCACTGTAGAGAAGAATGCTGAATATTTCTTAGAGGGTCTTAGGGGCTGTCTTCTCTTTCTCTTCCTTAGGAACCTCTGCTGCTAAAAATTGCCTTTCATTGGTAGCAAGTGTTAAGCAAGATGTAACACCTCTGTTTTTGGCCTCTTGAAGTTACTGCAACCGACTTGATGAGGCTGACTGAATTCCCACAAAGCACTTGCTTCTGCCCGACCCTACTGTGTTTTCCACAAGCAGGGGCACACCTGTTGTGGAAGTGGCTGTAGGATGCTATCCATGAAAATGAATCCCACAACCTATATGGTTGAGAGGAAGGGATGGTTTAAGGATGTTGTCACGGTTCATACTGGTGGATGGATGAGGCACAGGACACCAGACTACTAGCAAAGGTGAGCTGAGCATTTGATTTTGTTATTGGGCACACTGTAGCTGTGATCTTCAAAGCTGTGATCTCCTTTATAGTGAAGATGGAGATGCCTTTTCATAACAGACAGAGAAGGCATATATTAGTTTCAGAAACTGCAAGTCAGGGATGTTTGCTAGCTGGAATTGTCTCTTAAATCTCTTTGGTGATTGTGGTACTGATGATATTTCATGAAAGATGACTTATATATGTCTTTAAAGTTTCAATTTTATCATGTCCATTAACATAGAAAGACTTGTATTGCTTGAGGATATGAACAGCAGCTTACCCCCACAGAAGAAATTACTGGGATCCTCTGAATTGTCCTGTTCTGAAGAATACATGAAGGACTGTGTGACAGGAGGAAGTGCAGCTGGCTCTGTTGAACTACTCCTACATATTTTTTTTTAAACTTGCATATTTTTGTTGGATTTTATTCTTGACAATATCCCTGAAGTATTTATGACCAAAGTTCTTTGCACATGATTACTAACTCTTGAAAAGAGTCTTTTTCTCAAGAGATCATTAGATGGCTGGCATGGTTGACCACAAAGGAAAGGCAGAAATTTCATTCAGAAATCAAAGAAGAAAGACATGAAAGAGAAAGCTAAAAGGAAAGGGAAAAGGGAGTTTGAATATGCCTTATATAGGCCTATTGAGTTCACATTTTATTTGTACTGGGTAACATGAGGAACAGTACTGAACACTGCAGTGAAACTCCAGGGAGCTTTTTAATTCTTTCCTTGCATCCCAGAATTGATTGTTTTCTGAAAACAGGTACCTCAGGACTCTCTGAGTAGCTTCTAGCTTTTTACCATGTCTTCCTTTGTTTTCACACTGGCGACTCTCTTATTCCCAGACCCAGAAAAGCCAGATGACTCTCGTTCCCTAATGCATGAACCGACAACTAAACTGCTCCAAATTTTAGCCTGCATGAATAGCAGGAGCTGATTCTGTTTCCTTCCATGTACTGCTGTGTTCTTATTTACCTGTGTATGAACTGATTTTGCTGGATGAACACGATTTTAAGAAATGTTAAAATTTACAGGCTGAAGGAACAAGAGGCTCTGTCCTGGAGTCCTTTTTCTTAGTCTGTGGTTTCACTGCTCAGCCTCCCAACTTCTGAACTAATTTCTTCCACAAATGTGTATCAGGCAAGACCTATTGATTTGCCCCACTGCTTTTCTATTTAAAATGAAATATTGACTTTTCACAGTAAAATGATACTTTCTTCCCCCTTTTCATGCTTAAACCAAAAAGGCATGGATATATTGCATCAAGCTTTTGGAGGTTGGAGTTAGAGAAGGGCAGTCCCTCTTGAGATCTTGTTGTATCATGTTATTTTGTACAAAAGCACAATGAGAATTTGGCCACTGCAGTAAGTCTCCCTGAGCTGGAATGAGAAGAGGCTCCATAATTGCACTTCTGAGTCGCTGATGCAGAGGGAGGCTAGAAAGGATGGACTTGATGGCCTGCATGGACTTGTTCTCTTTCTTTACCTGCACTCTGACACCTGCACAAGGTTAAAGAGAAAATCTGTTAAATCACTTTATCACAACTTGAGATAACCATGCAGTAGCAGTTGCCCTGAAAGGCATCTGTCAGAGACTCTCTGGATGTGACTATGAAAGGCCGGTGCTGTCTCCCTTACATACTGGTGGGGTGTTGAAGAACACTGGGCACTGCTTGCTAGAGATGCAGAGTCAGGTTCTAATCTCATTTGAATCCAAGTAACTCCACTGAGTTTGTGCCGTTTATATTTGATTTACACCACCTGAAGACCTAAGAAGAGGTGTGTGAGGTTGCTTATTTCTATAATATAAATTCAACAAATTCAAACTCATCAGGAACAATCAATGTCCATCGTCAGCTATTCAATTTGCATTGTCAGAAATTTTTGCCTTTTTACTGGAACAGAAACCCCCAAAACCTTTGTATTAGCTGGAAACTGTAACATTAAACCCCGGATCAAATACCCAAGACTTATGTTAGTTCTGCACAAATCTTTATAGTGGTCCCTGGTGAGTTTAACTAAAGTTAGCAAATGCTGAAGTCTATCTAGTGACTCTCTGGGCATTGTACATGACTTCTGCCTGGCAGATGGACTCTATGGAATTGAAGCAGAAGGAGAGTTTAAAAAAGGCAGCTGGGCATTAACTGGGAGGCAGTATGACATGGACTCAGCTGGTCAACAGCAGAGAAGTTTCTAGCCTAAACTTACTGTTTACTTATTTTTTTATCTTTTCCAGATTAAAGACAGAGTAGAAAATGAGTAAGCCCCCTTAATGATAGGATATATGCAGAACAAATAATGTCTCCCAAACAGTCTTCATGTGCTTCTATTTATAACGAGCTGAGGACCTAGAAAACCATGGAGTAAATCTGTTTTTCTGAGGGCTCTCGCTGTGCTCTACACTACAACCTAATTTGTGCAATAAAAACCAAACATAAGGTGGTACTGTCTTGGCAGAGCAGACTTGCTGTGTCTGCATGTCCTTTCTTTTCTGTTGCAGATCTAATGGTCATTTTACTTTCTGATATAAGTTAAGATCACCACTGTTGAGGCTTTCAAGTTATTAACAAGTAGCAAAACACATAAGGAAATTAATTTATGCTCAGTTTATGCATATAACTAAGTTATATGCAAGGAAAATTTTACAAGTAATGCATAAAATATGATGAGAGTAATTTATAAAATTAATAACTGGATTTTGTTATTTTATGAAGTGGTGATTTGAACTTGTAGGCTAAATTTTGTCCTCAGTTCTCACAGAATTAATTTTTTTCCAATTTAGGCTGGTGTAACTGAGCAGAATTTGCTCAGTATGTTTAAAATAGAGACAGAAATTACTCATAACCAAGGCACTTCTTCACTACTATTCACACTTGTTCCCTTAGCACTGTTGTTGCTGTTGTTTTTTTTCTATGGCAGCAAACAAACAAATTAACATAAATATTATTTGGTAGGTTGTTCTATTTAAAAGTGTTGAGACCATGGAGAGAAAACACATTAATGATGAAAGCTGCATGAAGATCCACCTCCTGCAGACTTTGTGTCTCTGTGATTTGAGCAACCACTCTAAATTATTCTCAAGGTTTCCAGACCAATTTTGTTCAACCTTTAGTTAAAGATCACTTCTAGCAGGCAACTAGTTTTATTAATCGCTTGGGTGGTCACATAAGCCAGTGTGCTCTCTACACATATGTCTTGTAATAACCCTACAGTGACCATAAAACTGCTGCACGTTTTATTATATGGTGACATATAGGCAGGAGAGAAGACGTTATAGCTGTAGGTGAAGCATATTTCTTGTAGCCTGGAGTAGTGAATGAAACTGATACTCGGGATTTAGAAAGAAAACCCCATCACTAGAGACAAAATTACAGTGTGGTGCTGCTTTTCCTTCCCACCAGTGTTTCTGCAGGGAGATCTGCAGTGCAGCCTGCAATTCCAGTCCACAAGGGCACCTATTTTTAGCCACCCAGGGCTTGCTGGTTGCAGCACTTCACATCACACAAGCATGAGGGTCCTGGGCGACTGTGGTAAGGCCCCCCCATGATCAGAAAGCTGCATTAAGAGGCTGCCACTCTTGCAAGAAAAAGAATTCTTGTTTGTGAATTTCTGGAGCAAGGATGATCCTCCAGGTGCCCCTTTGCCTTTCTGCTGCCCCCAGCGAGGATGGGGACCTGGGGGGCATCCAGGATGGGCACAGGGGTATTGGGCTGTTGTGTTTGTCTGTACCTCGCTGCAGCCATGCCTGTCCTGGTGCTGGTACTGCTGCCTGGGGAGCAAATTGTTGGGTGCATTCAGTGCAGCTGGCCCTCGCCTGATGTCAACCCGCGTGTACTGGCTATAGATGGGTGAAGTAAAAACAGCCCCTGCTTTCCTGTTTACGCACTCAGGCTTCCTCTGAGAAGTTCTTGAATAAAAACAGCTGGGCTTGACAAAATAGCCTTTCTATTTATTGCGTTGGGAGCAGGCATAGTGATGGTGGAAAGGGGCTGGGTTGACCTAAATCGCCTGCTCGCGGGTGTGGGTGGGGTGACACCGGGTGGCTCCACAGAAGGGGGCTGCTCGTGGCCTGGTTGGTGGGCTAGGCCCTGGGTCCAGGGGCAGCCCATGCTTACCACACTCCACCACACTTAGGATCCCTTTTGTGAGAGACCAGGAAAGAGAAAAAGTTCATTTTAGTGGCTTTGTGGCATCCCAGGCTCCTTCCTTCTACCCTGATGAATTCTTTCTTCTAGTCCTTCCCAGTTAGGTTGTTAAAACTGGATTTTGGGTGTTTTCCAAGACTAGTAAAGGAGATGTATTTTCAAATATGACTAGAGAAGCATTTCTATAGATAGGAAGATGTTAGATCCTGTGTCTTAATAGTCTTTGGGGCAGTGGCTGTGACAACTGTTGTTCCTTAGTTCACTGTGAGAAACAGAACCTAAATTATTCTTAGAGACATGGACCCAGGATTACTGCAGTTGAAAGGGACCTTGGAGGTCATCCAGGCAAAACTTCTGCTCAAGTCAGGGCTAACAAGGATATGAGGAAATGGAATGAAGCTGTGTCAAGGGAAGTTCACAGTTTGAATATTAGGAAAAGGTTCTTCACACAGAGGGTGGTCAGGCACTGGAACAGGCTCCCTGGGGAAGCAGTCACAGTACCAAGACTATCACAGTACAAAGAGTCTGGACAGTTCTCTTATCCAGAAGGTTTACTTTTAGGTATATACTTTTAGGTAGTTCTGAGAGAAAGAGGGGTCTGGACTGATCCTTATGGGTCCCTTCCCACTTGAGGTATTCTGGGATTCAATGATTCTAACTTACACCTAGGTCTGACTGCTAGATGTGTTTTAAATACCTCAAAGGATGGAGATGCCACCAGCATCTCTGAGCCCCTGTCCCAGTTCTGCACTACCCTCGCCAGACCTTGTCAGATTTTCCCTTGTTACAGCCTTTTACTGCTGCTTCTTGTACCTTCCCGTGTTTCCTCTCTAAGTCTCCTCTACAACCTCCCACTATGTAGTTCAAGATCGCAATTACACCCCTCCTTAGTCTTCTCCACATTGAAAGACTCACCTTATCAAATATCAGTTGCTCCAGCCCCCACACCTCTGCTGGAGATATTCCTAGCTGGACTAAATCTCTCTCATAAATGGACTCAGTTAAATTACTCAGTTAATTTGGCTCAGTACTCCAGACAGAGACACAAAAGTACCCAACAGAGTCAGCAACTTCTTCCTTTTGTCTTCTTGCGACCACCTTGCTAATGCAGCCAATGCATGGTTAGTGTTTGAAAGATGCACTGATTGTTCATATTTAACTTGTTGTCCAAGATCAGCCCACACTTCTTGCAGAGCTGCAGTCCTCAGTCTGTTCTCCTACATCAGGTCAGTGTCAGCTCCGGCACACATCTCTGAGGAACATTGCTCTTCAACGTCATTCCTTCAAAGTGTTGACTGTTGCTCTCTCAGCCTGCCAGCCTGGAAAGTCTTTCACCCATCTTGGAACCTGCCCACGATCCGTGTCTGCCCAGGGGGTGGTGCCATGAGGGATATGTCAACAACACTGCTGATGTTGAGGCAAATGACATGAACTGCTTTGTTTCTCCACAAAACCAGTCCTCCTATTGTAGAGAGCAGCTGAGTTGGCCAGGCAGTTTGTCATTGGTAAATTTATGCTGGTTTTTCCCAGTCAGCTTCTCCTCCTTCCTAAATATTACTCCTGTGAGAATTTCTCTGTAATCTTTACCAGAACCAAGGTAATTCTGACTATTCTGTATTACTCCATCTCCTTGATTTTTGAGGTTATTTTTGACTGCCTGTAATATTCTTAATTTTTGGGAATTATTGATTTTAGTAGTCTGGACTAAGATGTAAATATGAGGCCTAGAACTTAAGGAATCAATCAACTATTCCTTAGAGTTATCCACATCCCCTAAAAAAACAGTGTTTCTAATTTTTAGGTGTTTGGCAAGACACAACTACACATAGAAGACAGATAGCTTTCCATTTCTTTATTTACCAGAGACAGGATAGCATCATAGCAGTGGAAAAATTTGAAAATAATAATATAGGTCAAAATTACGAAGAATATATGAAAATCAGAGTACAGTTGTAATTCTGTATATCCCCAGTGAGGTGTCTATTAAAACAATTAAATGTGTTTTCAAGTGTAAGAGTTTGTACAGTGCAGCTCATTTGAAATTAAAGATTTTGAAGTTATTTTGATGGGCTTTAAACTAAAAATATGTGTCTAATTTTATAAACCAGAGTGTTTCACCAGTGAGAAAGCCCAGAACCCCAAACTCTACCATTTGAACAGGAACAATACTATTGAAAGAATAGGTCAATGTTAATATGTATAAGCCAAGCAGCAAAGGGCAAAAAAATACTCATTCATTCACCGGAATTTAGGTGATCTGTTCAAGGAAACAAGCTTTTTAGTATATCTGGATTAAGAAAAACAGGGTAAAAAAAGTTCACCTGCCTCTTCTGTCTTAGGTTCAATAGTGAAAATTTTTTTTCAGTGCTGCCAGTTTTTACAGCTTAATTTCAAATGTGTATGAGGTGGCACTGGACGTGGTGTCCCTACATTATCGGACAGCCATTCAATGAGCCAAAACTAATTGCACAGTTCAATCAAATCAATTAAGAAGTGAGAAACGTTTCTATATTTAAAAAAGTATCCTTTTAAATTTAATCTCATTGCTGGATTTCATTGTTCATTTGCTGCTGTTCCAGGCATAAGCCATTTGGCTTACACACATGTCTGGCCCACATTCCTGCAAGAGGTCTGCACTTACTACGGTGAGAGAGTCCATCAAAGAAAAAGAGAGAGATGTGAAGAGAAGATTCTTGGAAATTTGATGACTGGAAAAATGATAGTTCTTGCCAAGGATTTTTCTGAAGACTGGAAAAAACAACAGGACTGGGGACCAGCTATCTGTGGGGTAAGGGAACTTTTAGCGTTGACGTCTTCCATTCCTCAGAAAGACACAAATTCCAGCCCATTAATCTCTAGTGGGGTCAGCAAGGTCTCCTGCTGTTCACAGTGCATCGGCAGTCAAAAATATTCTCAAAACATTTCAATAGGATTTGAGAGCTCTATCCAAAACATTTTTTAAACTGTCATCTGACAAATAGTATTTTTAGCACAGCCTGATATTTATTAAAAGCTTAAGAAGCTGAACAAGGTATCATGAGTTAAGAGTTTACAAAAAGCTGAAAATTTTTTTATTAGTAACAACACTGACATTGCTACTAAATCTTACAGGGTATTTATTAGTGAAAATGATAATAACTTTATAAATCTAGACAGTGTGTGACAACAGATACTGATTTAAAGAGAAAATTACTTTGAGCTATGGTAAGAAGAGGTTTCTCAAGACCTTGGCCTCCTTGTTTCATGTATAAAATTCCACCTCTCTGCTGGTGAAGAACAGCCCTTTTCTAACTGTCAAAAAAAGAAAAAAAAAAGAGACAGAGGCATTGCTCAGATGATTGAGACCTACAATGGCAAAGATGGATGATTTCTCTTCTATGCCTGAGAGGAGGAACTAAAAGGAACTGCTGGACTCATGTTCAAATGATATGAATTAGGCTCCCTGAAATCGTCTGTAACATGGACTACTGTTGCCACTTAGATTGTTAAACTTTCAGAACAGTTTTTAAATTTCTCCCAGTAGTTGCAAGGTTTGGATACTTTCAGTGAGGTTTTCATGCACTCACAGCATTCCTGGTATTTTAGGAGTGGCAGTAGCTCCTGATGAAAGTGTGTCCATTGGCATAACTGGGCCTTGTGAGCCTCAAGTAGCACAGTGTCATCACCAAGGTGCCCTCTGTCATTAATACCACAGTGCAGGTGACAATTAGTTTTACCCATAGGTTCTGTTAGTTTAGCAAATGTTTATTCACACTGAACCATGTTTTACTGGCAGAGAGCTCCAAATTCAGATGAATCTCAATTTTCTATTATTTTTAGCAAGTTTTGAGTAACTGTTTTCTGAGAACCACAATTATTCCTTTAAAAAGTAATATATGTAGGGCTCCAAGAGAACACAAGGTATCCTAAGACAGGAGGACAGAAGGTGCCTGCTAATCTTTTCCTGTAATTTTCTTGATCCTACAGTGCCTTGCACTGCTGAGGAAATGAGACAGTGAGCCAAAACCATCTCCCCAGGGAGTTGCCAAAAAGATGCTTTGTCCCTGAACTGTGAAGATGATTTTTTATCTCTTGCTCCTGTTTAAAAAAATTGTCTTCACAGGCTTGTTGATCCTTCTCTATTTGGTGCAATGATCACAACATGAACAAATCAACATGAACAGTAAGGGGCAGACAATGGTGTGTGATTACTCTTTGCATCATTGCAGAAATGGCATTAGCCTGTCAATTAACTTGTCTTGCAGGGTTTGGGTAGACTCTGCAGTGCAGAAGGCAGTGATGGCCATCTGAAGACTAAGTTGTTTGACACAGAATCACAGATTCACACATTTACAGAATGGTTGATGTTGGGTGGGACCTCTGGAGATCACCTAGTCTGACTCCTCTGCTCAGAACAGGGTCACAAGAGGCTGTCCAGGACTGTGCCCACTTGGGTTTTGAATATTTTCAAGGATGGAGTCTCTATAGCCTTTCTGAGAAACAAGGACACTGGATGCTGCTGAGAAGAGCCTGGCTCCATCTTCTTAACCTCCCCTCCCACTGATGAGCTCCACCAAGCTTTTTCTTACCTAGACTAAATAGTCCCAGCTCTACCATCCTCTCCTTGGTTAACAGATGCTCCTGTGCCTTAATCATCTCTGTGGTCCTTCCCTGGAGTCATTCCAGTATCTAAGGGACTCTTTTGTGCTGGGAACCCAGGCTTGGATCCAACATTCCTGCTGAGTCTCACCCATGCTGAGAGAAGGGAAAGGGTGACCTCCCTCAGACTGCTGACAACATTTTCCTAATGCAAAGCAAGATGGACACACTGTTGGCTCATGTTCAACTTGGTGCCACCAGGGTGCCTAGATCTTTTTCTACAAAGCTGCTTTCCAGATGGTCAGACCCCACTTGTACTAGGGCCAGGACTTGGGATTTCTCTTTGTTGAACTTCATGAGACTCCTGTTGGTGCATTTTTCCACCCTGCAAGACCCTTCTAAATAGCATCATGTCATGCTCATCTGGTGCATCAGCCATTCCTCTCAGTTTAGTATTGTCTGAAAACATGAAGTCCATTGTGTCCCATGATCCAGGTCATAAATGACACTAAACCCTATGGGCATCAGTAGCAACCCCTGAGGTGCCCCATTAGTGACTGGCCTCCATCTGAACTTCATGCCACCGATCACAAATGTTTGAGCATGGCAGTTCAGCCAGTTTTCCACCCATCTCACTATCCACTCATCTAGCCAGTATTCCACTTTGTCAGTGAAGATGTTATATAAGACATTGTTGAAACACTTGGTAAAATCAAGATTAAAAATCTTCACTGCTTTCCCCTGATCCACTAAGCCAGACATTTCATCATACAAGGTTGGTCAGACATGTTTTCTCCCTTGTAAATCCATGCTGACTACTTCTAATCACCATTTTGTCCTTCATGTTTGTAAATGGCTTCCAGAAGGATTTGATCCCTCACCTTCCCAGGGGCCAAGGTGAGGCTGGATCGGCTATGGAATCAGACATCCTTGCCCTCCTACCTTCTTGAAGGTAGGAGTGACGTGAGCTCTCTTCAGCTGTCAGAATCTTTTGCTGCTTGTCATGATGTTTCAAGGACAATTGAGATTGACCTTCTAGTGAGATTGGCCAGGTGTCACTGCACGTGTGTGTTTTTCCTATCAAGTCTCATGTTCTTGTTTATATTTGCTAATCTGATTCTTCTCTACTGTGGATAAGTCTTCCTTGCTCAAGATTGTCCTTCTGGTCTCATGGCCTGGAATTGCTGAAGGCTGCTCTAATTGGTAAAGACCAAGGTGGAGAAATCATCAAGAACATCCAGGTCCTTGGTCGCCAGGTCTCCTGCCCCCTTCAGCAGCAGGACCACATTTTTCCTAGTTTTCCTTTAGCTGCTCATACACCTTTATAAGCCCTTTCAGTCACCATTTATGTCTCTCCTGAAGTTCAACATCTCATTTTCTTTGGCTCCCAAAACCCTGTTCCTGCACATGCAGACAGTGTCTCTGTAATCTTGAGTCACCTGCCACTGCTTCCATCTCGTGTACGCTTATGCACAGTGACAATTCACATCTCCACCCCTCCCTTCTCCTTCCCTGCTGCTTGGCAGGCAGACAGCAAGGCCACTGCCAGAATTGCTCAAAGATGTAAATGGTTTGGCTGTCGTATGAGGCACTTATCTTTAGGCGACTACGCCACACTGCAGCAGCAGAAGTTGCAGCCAGCAACTGAGTTTCGAGATCTTGACTTAAATGCCTGCAGTTCCCATCAGTGACTAAGCACTGGATTTTGTTTTCATTAGCTCAAAGTCAGAATCTCAATTACTGTGTAAAGTGCTGTGCTCTTTTCCCCTGCTGATAGCTTGATATCCAGATTTAAGCCCCAAACACATTTTCAGAACTTGGCAGGTGTAATGAAGCAGTAGAGACAGCTTTAACTGTGGCAAAGATATCGAACAAAACTGTCTTGTGGAGGACAGGAAGCACATGAATATTTCAAAGGCAATACTAATGCTCTTGCTGGTCACTGTCTTTTGATACATCTTTGTTAAACTTTGAATAGCTGTGATTTTGCTGGCAGTGAAGTCTTGTCTTAATAAAGCAAGAGGAACATATGCTATATTGGCACTGTTCATGTGTTGGGGAGTCTCAGCTTTTCCTTCCATTGGTTTCTTTCAGAAGTTAATTGTCAGAACAGCAGTTGTGACATTATCCCTCTGTTACTGTGCTTCTTGACTCTGTTTTCTGTACTAGCAAGGCCATTTCTATGAGTTTTTCCATAATGCCATGCAACACCTAACCCATTGGACTCCAAAGAAGCAAACATAACATTAGACTGGTTAATACCTTCTATCACATTACTCTGTGAAAAATTGCCATTTAAATGCAGGCTAAGATGCCTCAGACACAAAATGGGTCAACCAAATATGGGCAAGTCAGTGTTGAGAAAAGAAACAGAATCACAGAACACAGAACCAGAGAATAATTTGGGTTGGAAGGGACCTTTGAAACTCAACTAGTCCAACTCCCTTGCAATGAGCAGGGACACCTTCAACTAGATCAGGTATGATAAGTAGGACAGTCACAGCACAGACTCCATCTTCATGTCTGTATCTCATGACTTGCCTGAGTACTGTGAGAACCTCGGTGGCTGTAGGTAGGGAGAGAAGAGGTGACTATCAGGTGTTCCCCATATTTTTGACCATCTGGTTGCTGGAGTGCCTTCTGGGCCAGCAAGACCTGCAGCTCCAGCTGCCACTTCAATTGCTGCCATCTAGTGTCACCTTGTGGGAGGACAAACAGCAAAGGTTCTGTCCTCATTGCGGCGAGATCAGGGAAGATGCTCTTCTTCTGCCTTCAGAATCAAGTTGACTAGCAAGTGTGATTTCAGCCATGGGACAGGCTAGCTTCACACAGCTTTTTTCTCTATTTCACCTGCTAGCTCGAGGCTAGAGCAGTTATCCAGGAACCTTGAGCTATAGAGACTCTTTTCTGCCAAAGGCATTTGAACCCACATCATTTACTCCCCATGAAAGTGCCCTCCATAGTGGCATAAGCAATTTCTTCTTCTAACCTATTTCTTGTCCTGCCATATGTAATCACCCACTTGCCATTCTAGGGATGCCACCACAGTGGCTTGGATTTGCTGTCTTGGTTACTGTCTTGGATGTGCTAGTAATTTGGATTAAAGGGAGTCTTTTTACTAATTTCCTGAGGCAGACAGGAATTCTGGTGTCCTCTCTCTCCTGCAGTACTCCAAAGCTGGGACAGAATCAATCTACTTCTTGAAGTATTGATAGGGCAATTGATTTGCCCAGTCTGGGTATGGAGTTACCAGCAACATGCAGGAATATATTATAATGAAAGGTTATCTGAAACAACCAGATGAGATTCTGTGTGTTCTGAAGCAGCCTGTTCATTTGATAGTATTTTTTTTTTAATTAGAATTTGATTTCCTAAAACTTAATTTTTCCTGACCACAGTATCCTAACTGATGAAGAACACCCACTTACGGGGAAAATTTGAAGGGATTTTGCTAATGGATACAGAGGGGTTTTAGAGTAGAGTCATAGGTCCTCAGGCTTTGACTGGACTTTTTTAAGAACAGGGATCCTGTGTGTGCAGTAAATACATCTATATGTGTATTGTCTAGGGTATTAGCAGAACTATTCAAGTGCAAGTAAATATGGGAATGTTATGTTGAAAATCTCAGTTATTTCTAATTGATGAAAATACCCTGGTGTTTATACAAACCTACACAGTGACTCACAATGAAATGAAGTCAGCAAAATACCAGACGTTTTTACATCCAAAACAGAGACAAGTGCCATATGTTCATAAAATACTTTTCTCCTTAGTAAATGTTTATGAAGAAAATGAATGGATAATTTCCAAAAAGAGAGACTTGTGTAATACTATTTTCCGATAACAGAAGTATTTTTCATTTAAGATTTTTCATTTGCTTATTTTCATTGCAAATCAGATAACACAGAGAAGTGTCTACTATAGCACTTGTAGATATTACTTTATTGTGGTCTCTGACTACCAGTGCAGAAAAAGTACAGGAAAACATTTTTCCCTGCAGACCAGAAACCCCTGACTGTTACTGATTGATGGCCCAGGATCCAGTGCCCATGGTCAGACAGAATTGTACCTAGTAGGTGTTGAGCCTGGAGGAACTTGATGTCAGTGGAAGACACTTTTCACCTCAAAGCTTCGTCTTGGGAGATACCAAGTTCAACAGCAGCTGAGCCCTCTAAGGATATGGTAAGAGTTACTGCTTCTCCCTCAGGTAAAAGCAAATTTTGTTTTAGTCCTGACCTGATACTAAATTTTCTCTTATTGAGCTTTCCTGCATTAATCAGAGATACATATTTTGTTCAGTTGCTTATGGATCTTTTAGTAATGAGGATACTAAGCTACTGATCAATGTTGAAAGTATCAGCAGATAGGCCCAAGCAGATTCTATAGGTACGTAGCCAGTGTTTGCTTTCTTTTACAATATAAGGACAAAGAATCATTAAATGAAACTAGTAGGGGCAGTTTCAGAGCAAACAAAAGGACAAGGTTTCATTGAGAAAGAGAGTTAAGCTGTGGAATGTAGTGATGAAAAATATCATGGCCGTTAAAGGTTTACATGGGCTCAAACACAACTGAGCACATGCATTGCAGTAAAAGGTCTATCAAGAGCTGTTAAAGGGACAGACACATTCCCAGGCAAGGATTTTCAAGTCTATGCCTTGTTTTCATACTCTTCCCCTTACATCAGTTCCTGGAGCTGAGCAATAGGCTGGATTGACCTGTGGTGTGAATTCTGTCTATCTATTCTTAGTGCAGCTACATGTTTGAACTTAGTCTTCCTGCCTATAAAGACTGCAAAAAGCAGCTCTCACATTCAATTCTGAGCAATCCTCAGTAGCCTGTAGTGGATTTCAGGTAGCAGGAAAATTGCAGAATATAAAAGAATATAAAGAATGCTATATAGTGTGCAATATGAGTGCATTATGATAGCCATCCTGGGAAATAAAAGAGTGATGACAAGTAGAGTTTTTATTTAATCTATCTGTGAGAAGAATTATTCATTTGACTGAGTTGCAGACTTTCATAATCTGGAATAATACACTGCCTATTTTTTATTTTGCAGAAAGAAAGTCACAGAAAAAACCCACATAGATGTGTGGATTCATCTGGATTTTTTGCTAGTGTTGGGAACTAATTTTACCTGATTTCTAGATTCAAGACAAGCTATTGTAGATAATCATACTATTAACATTTTAATTTGCTTTGAGGGTACCTAACCAACCACTAAGCTTGTTTTCTTTGACTTTGCTATATTTTTGACATTTGCAACAGGATGGTTTTCCTGTGTCACTGTTCATTTGGGCCAATATAAAGCATCAGTTATTTTCTAGTATTTGAATAATTGTGTGTGAGGGTAAGGTTTACCACTCTTTTCTGTTGTACTGGAGAATTTGATATCCTGTGGCCTGTACACAATATCACATCTAATAATCAGAACTCCTTGCTTAGATCATAATGGGATAGGAAGTGCCTTATGGGTTGCCCTACACAAATTGTCTGATAATTTATCATGGTCCCAGTGGTAGTTCTGGAAAACACAATCCATGTTTTGTTTGCAAACAGGTTTTCCTTAATCAAATATGGAGGTACACAATCTACCTAGAGCTTTGTGTCCAAAACTTAAGGGACCATGTTTACAATCAGTAGATTTTTCAGGTTTTTATTTCTTTCATAAATTTGTAAGCTGAAAGTTGGTTTCTATGTTTGTGAGACACAGGAAACGAAAATGTTTATCAAGTCCCTTTTGTTAGCTAGGGCTGATGATAACGCTTTTATAGGCTGGAATTCTCTCTATAGTCCAGTATCTTAGTACCTTTATACAAATCCAGCATTCAACAATGCTGGCATTGGCATTTCCAGGTGTCAAACTTTATATGCTGATCCCCAGGCTTTACTGGTCAGGACCTAGGTCTGTTTTGGAGTAGTTTTTGAGGCTACTGTGTTAGTTCGTCAAGTGCAGAGATTCCTTAGCTCTTGCAAATTCTCAGAGTTGTTGCGCATCCACTGGGCTGCTGGCAGGACAGCCCTAGCAGGATGCTGGTCCTTATTGCTGGATTAAGCTCTCCATCCCAGTGACAGCTTCAGATTTCCATTCTCTGATGGTCACAATCCTCTTTGCAATCAGCCTGTAGCCTTGTTCAGTGAGCACTGGACTATTTGTACCTTGTTCAGGGAGTGAGGGCTATTCCCTCTTGATGTTTTCCTTTTGGTCTGTCTTTTTTAATGTATTTACATAAATCTTTAATTCATATACTCCCACAATGCAGAGTAGCGCAGTTTTGTAAATTTTGAATTTCACCTTTCTAACTTATGGGTATTTCTTTCAAAATTAATTAAATAGTTTCTGGCATCCTTTTAGCATGTACACATTTTCAAAGCTTGATTTTGATAAAAGCAAATTTTTAATTGTAGTTTTTGCCACTTTTCATGCTGGTAGTTCTGTTGTTATTATCTTGTATCCATACAGTACATATTAACCTGGGACTGTATGTGTGTAGAGACCTATAATCTTTTAATCTTTTGCTGTTCTTGTAGGTTGCTCTCAATGCCAAGCATTGTCTTAATTTCCTATATTTGCCACCATGACTGATTCTACACACACCTTGCTGTTATTGTTATTGTTGTTGTTGTTGTTGGCTCAGTGAGTAAAAGCTGCTGTTTCAGCATGTCACAGCACATGAACCACTCTTCAGCAGGTGTTTCTGCTCAGACTCCTACCCTGTGAAGAACAGAAAGTAGCCCAGGAGTGTTTGCCCTGGGCAGCCAAAAGCAGCCTTCCCTTGTCCTCTGCATGCCCTGTGGCAGGGCTGCTGCTCAGCCTGTGGTGGACTGGATATGCTCTATTGCAGAGCCTCAGGAAAGTGGGACCACTCCAAAGCAATTTCCTAAACTATCCACAGACTCATTTGTCTCCTTTCTGGTCAGAAAATTAAGTAATGTTCCACTTCAAAGGCGGCTCCTAACCTGGGCTTCATTTCAAGAACAATGGAAACAGGACAAGCCACGCTGAGGAAGAAAACGCCTGTGCCTTTCCTGAGGTTGCACCACCCACATTGAACATGAGAGAGAGAGCTGCTCTATCCCAAGATAAACCCATGGTACCCCGGTATGCACCTACAGCTCCTCCTGCTCCATCTGCACCCACCTAAGGCTATTGATGAAGACCATGTCCAGCTCATTACAGATTGGGCCTACTTACCAGGCCCAAGGGCTGGCCTCCCTCCATCCATTTGTACTGTCTTGATATACATCAAGCTACTCAGAGTCTTGTGGTAAAAGGAAATGGATCACAAAAGAATAGAGAAAAAGAGAAGCTGTTTTCATATGGGTTCTGCAGACTCTGAATTCTCTGTGTACTCGCTGCATAGAAAGGCCACAGGCAACTAACGGGAATATGAGGAAGGAGAACAGTCCCCTGACTTTGTTTCAAATTGGTATCTGCCTTCCTGCCTTTCTTTATGGGGATATGTGGTGCTGTGGGTTGGGAAATAAACAGATTTAGCTGGAAAAAACAGATCTGCTTCTTCAGTCTCACAGCACAGCAACACTTGAATAAACACGAAATGTCCCTGGGAAGAGCCCTCCCGAAGCTACTGCCAAGTGACAGACGGGTGAGTTGAAAGGTTACAGCGAGAGTCAAACAGAAGGGCACGTTCATTAATGCAGAATACAAGGAGAGAGCAGGGAGAATCAGTCCTTGAGGAGGCAGAAAGAAGACTTGATACTTTCTCAGCAATGAAGTACTACCACTGGGAAATATGGTAGCATGCTAACAGGATGTTTTTGGGGTTTTTTTGTTGGTTTTTGTTTTTTTTTTCCTAGTTAGAGAAATTTCCCAGAGGCTTGGTTGAGGAGGGAATATTTATAGCTTTGGCAGGTCTGTATAATTATATAATACTATAATGTAGCTACATTATGATACAATATTATTATATAATATTATAATACTTTCCTTGTATGTTGTACTGAGAGGAGAGGAATTTTAAAAGCCTACTACATTACTACATCCTTTCTACATGTCTTGTTCTTGCTGTAGGGATGAGGTAGGAGACACCTCACCCAGGTGTGTCATACAGCATCAGGTCTTTTTTGTCACAATTGTGGCTAATTACCATCATTAATTAGTAAAGTAATTTTGAGTCTTAATCTCACACTAGAAGGAAACTGGAGGGAGGGTATGTAAAATTGAAAGTAAGTCTGGTTAATTTCGGAGAGACCTGGGGTGAAGCCAGATCCTGTGTAGCAGGTAGTGTTCTCAAAACAAGTGGGACAGCTTTTAAGGCAAGAGCTTGTGAAATAGCATGTGACTTCTTTTCACTTCTACTGCAAATTTTATATACTTCCAATCAGTGCCATACTGCAGTTCTTTGCTCTGAAAAGCAAGATGTCCTTATGTTGCAGGTCCAAGTCTTGCACAGCAGTTACATGCTTGGCAAAATGAAGGTACTGTAAGACTTTGTGTGTTTTAGAGATCTTGGACTGCTCCAGGTCCTGGAAAGCCCATTATTTTAAATGTAAGCAAACCCAGATGGCCTGGATATGTCACCAGTCAGCATGGGCTTTGAAGCTACTTGTTTTCTTTCTGAGTTGAGCACTACACATCTTCCTTTCCTTCGCTGTGTACTTCATCCAGTCACTAGCCCCATCCTCTGATCTTCTTCATCTGGCGGCTTCTGAAGGAATCAAGAAGATGCAACCATTTTTCGGTTCCCATGGTGTCTGCTCAGGGTGATATTTCTCCACTTGATGCTTTGGAGGCTTCTCCATGTTCCAATTTTTTTCTATGTTTTAAATAGGCTGAAGAGGATTTCATCACAAGTTAACAGCTGAATTCCCTGTTGACTCTTATAGGATATACCCACTCTGTCTGGAGAATGCAAGGAGAGAAGGCAGAAGCTAGAACTTCCACGGTCAAGAGATGGTTTTAGTCCTGTTCAATTAATCTACACCAGCTTGTATAAATCTATGAATTTATGACAAAGCTCTGATTTTTTGCTTCTGGAGGTTAAGCATTTGATATTTCTGAGGATACTGAATGACCAATATATGCAAATTTCTGTCATTTGCTTGCCCTTATGGTTTTTTCCCAAATATAAATCTACTGTCTTACTAAATACAGATATTCTACTAGTGTCTTGTAAAAGATATGTGTCCATGAGTTGGAAAAAAAGGAAGAAAATTTTGCTCAGAAAGAAGAGAATGAAAAGGACACTCTACTTTTTTAGTAGTTCGTGACCATATCCAGAAAGTTTTCTTTAACCCAAAAGGCATCCATGATTTCACAATGCATTATGCACATTTTGCATTACTGAAGGTAATTTTCTAATATGCAACATTGAATAAATGAAGTGGCTCATTGAGACTGAAGATGGATGTGATCTGCAAGCACTAAAGAATCTCAGTATACCTCTGCAGATTTTACTGACCTTGTAGGGATAATTTGGAAATAGTTGGCCTCTGTAATATAGTCTTGCCTGTGCTGCTGTTTAATATAAGAAAAGATTCATAGCTACAAAAAGCTTAGGGAGTTGCACTGAGTCATGTAGAGAAGACAAGTCTCAATACAAGATGTCCTAAGCTAAAGTCTTACACAACAGACATGCAAGTGCAAGGGTGGGTTATGAGGCAAGTATTGTTGCTAGCATGAAAACAGGGTATGTTGTAATAGCAGAAACTTCCAAAAAATTTCATCTCCTATCAAAAAGTAATTTTTTATGATGCAAACACTGATAAATCTTAGACAATGTTAATATAGAACTACAGACGTGCGGCCAGGAATTAGACACTCTTCCCTGTGCAAATGGATCAAACCCCACAGTATCAGCATGCAGATGAGGCACAATACTGACTTGAGAGAGAATTCCAGAGGAGTGGTATGAAATCATGCAAACTTCCAGGTCTTTGCTTATGAATCAAATATGAAAAATTTCTCACCAAGTGAAGATAGCCATTATGTTGAAAATTTTAGCAACAATTGGATTGCTTGCAATCATGGAGAGCATATAGAGCTGGAAGATGATATATCATTGTACCCATTTGGGACACTACTTAGATACACAATATTTAAACCCTTCAGGTGTTGAGAACACTGAGAAAACTTTAGAGAAAAGTAATATGAGGCCTTGAAAACTTGAGAATGTCCAGAAAAGACATCGTGTTCCTTAGTAGACATGAAAACACCATTAAAAGACACTATGTTCCCTGAAATGTTTGTTTAAAGTGTATTTTAATTTTAAACCCTCCTATCCTAGCAAAGATTTATTTACACATCTGGAATTAGGTATTTAGGCATTTTCTTAAGAAGTATGCAGCTTCTTCTCATCCTCTCTACCAGTCCTGTCATGTTTTCCATCCAGATGTAGGTGAAGAGCTTGGCTTGGACTTCTGAACTTTTTGCCACTGAGCATAGAAAACCACACAACTGCAAAATTCTCTTAGTGTCCTATTACAAAGCACTTATACATCCATCTTGTCCCAGAACTTCCTCCTTGCAATCTTCTGTTAAAATACCAGGAGCTTGGTCCCCTTCAAGAAGGACTGGCAATTAAGAGGCCTCATTCCACCCCAAACCCTGGTTCTGTTGTAAAGGCAAATCTTTCTAGCTGAAGAAAATTCCTTTCCTTATAGTTAGGGAGCTGACTGCCTCACTGAGCTCAAAATACCAAATACTTTTCTGAACTTTCTTCATCTCCTTGTTAGGTACTTGAGTTCTAGGAACAGATTTCATAAAAAGCCTTGGAGTCCAGGGTGAATCAAACTCCAAAATTACTTGATTTCATGTCCTTTGATTCCACTGAGAAGGGTTGTGCTGGCAGGGCAGTAACCTTCTGCTTCGAGGCTGTTGGCCACAGAAGCATCCTTCAGAAGAAGGCTTGATTTAGCTGCAGAGGGACATGTGGGTATGAGTTTTGATGACAGATTGTACCTCTAAGCACACTAAGCATAACTTTAGGTGAAAACTAAGTCTCCAAGGGATATTCTTCAAACATGGCAAGAAAACAAATTTAATTTCATTTCTCTTTTTCTTCCAGGACATACGTTGCTCACAAAGGAATATTAAGAGGAAAGGAATGGCTTGGCAGAGCAACCTCTTCTGCAATGCTTAGATCAAAATTCTGGCATGATATTTGAACAGAAGTCTCTTGTGGTAATATACATGGTATGCTGCCTGGCATGCTGCTCCTCTTGGGCAAAATATTCACAAAAAGCAAAGGTCATATTTGTCTGACAACACTTTTATGAAGTATCCCATCTTAAGCAAACAGCCTTGCTAGGACCTGATCAAAAGCCTGCAGAAGTCAGTGATGGGCTTTAGCCCCTCACAGAGACCTTGCTGCCATGCCCTCTCCAGGCTGGAAGGGTGCAGTTCCCTGCTCAGGTGTGTACCTGCTGCATCCTGGCCAGCTGCTCCACACAGAAATCCACTTACTCTTGTTTACTGCCTTGCTGTGGGACAAGCTGTAACAAGCCTTCAACACTAACTGGCTTTTCATGGCCGGAGTTCAAACATAGAAAAGGAAGCATACCCCATGTATTCAGGCTCTTTCTACTCTTTAATCAACATCTTTCTTTACTCCCCTGTCTAATTTCACCCTTTTTAATTTACTGTGTAAAATAATTACACATTTTTGCTTTCTCTAGTGTTCAGAGATACATTTCCTCTAATTACAGCCCCCCAATATCCTACATTTTCTATGTCATTTTTTCAATGACTGCAACCATTCTTTAGCTTGGAGCTTCAGCTGTGACCCTACATGTGGACTATTCCTAATATTAAGGGTCTAGTCTTCTTTACAGTGTGACCACTTTGCTAGTAAAAAGGGGTTTAGAAGAAAGGGAAATTATACCCTGATGAAAGATTGCCAATTCTCACACTATTATTATGAGTCTCACAGTATTTTGCTTGAAGTCTTAACTCCTCAAGGCAGGTGCTTTAGTGAAGGTCTCAGTTTTCTTCCTTTTTCCCCTTTTCCTTTTCTTTTTTTTATCCTTTAATTTCAAGGGAATATTTCTACCTCCTAAATTTATAAAGATAATCTTTAAAATTTCATCCTGATCTAGCAGGATCAAGAGGCAAAGAAAAACACTTCAGAAAGTTAATTGAAAACCAAAATTTTCTAACCAAGGTTATGAGCTGGTCCCATTTCCAGAATAAAGGACCGATCATATCAAGAGACAGAGTAGTTTACCAAGCTTCTAAAGACAAAAAATTGTTGTGAGTTTATTGACTGTTATTAGCACATGTAACTATTTTAATATCCTTTATTTCAATCCTTCATCAAGTTCTCACGATGATGACCTTGGCTAGATCTTTGGGTTGATACCATAATAAAAATTATGTGTGGAGCTTGGTAACACCACCTATAATTAAGGTTTCCTAACATTCTATATTTTAAGATCCTGTTTTTTGTTGCATATAATTTGCCAGATTAACTATTCAGACTGTAATTACTCAGGTGTTTGCCTGGGATAGAGGAAACCTTTTTCTGAGTAAAGTTTTATCTGAAGTTTTTCTCTGTCTCCTAGAAAAAGGTTGAGGAGAAAAAGGTTGTTCCAAACAGTTTGCATGGAAAAAGTTGAAAGGTATCACTGACAATTGCTGGCATTTGCCTGCTTTGCACCAGAGGCCAGGGCTTTGTCAGGAAACAGGCACTGCTTGCAGAGGTAGGCTTTGTGCTATCCCTGAGAAACTCTCTTCAGATCTGGCCGGGTTTGGAGCCCCCACAAATCTCAAGGTCACAGATGTTTGCCCGGCCTTTGGTTAAAGACCTCTGCTGCTATTCTGCAGCCTCTGAAAGGGGATTTTCCTAGTACTTAACTCTTATTAGTGAGGTTTAATATCTATCTAGAATCTTCCTTGCTGTAAAGTAAGCTAAATTCTTGTACAACAGTGAGTGGACATAGAGAACAACCGATCACTTTTCAGAATATCCTCTTCAGAATAACCTTTAATGTATTGTAAGACTGTTATCATGTCCCTGTTCAGTCTTCTAATTTCTAGACTAAACAAACCCCATTCCTTCAACCTTTTCTCATAGTTCCAGTTTTCTAAACCTCTTATCATCCTCATTGCTCCCCCTCTGGCTGCTTTCCAGTATATCTGCATGGGCTTTTTTTTGCTATGCACTGCCCCAAAATAGACACAGTTGCAGTAACGTAATGTAGGGTAAGTACTGCTCCTGCATTGCACACAGCATTCCTTCCAATATCACACAGAATTAAATTATCCTTCATTTTTTATCATTTTTTATCAGCATCATTTAAAAAATGCATATTTGATTTGCCCTGCACTGTGACCCTCCTCTTGGTGCTGTTGCCTGCTCCTTTACTTCTAGTTTTACCAGTATTTTGCTTCTCATTCCTAAGTACAGGGCAATACATTTATCTTCACCAATTTCATTTGGTTAATTTTAGACCATGCCTCCAATTTATCAAGGTCAGTTTCAATTCTAATCCTAGCCCCCTAAAAGCTTTCAGCTCCCTCCAGCTTGACATTGTCTGCAAATTCTACACATTTTCTCTCTTTTCCATTATCCAAATCATTAACAAAAATATCAGATAGACTAAACATTACAGAACCTGGTCGGACCACACTGGAAATTCCTTCCCAGCAGAATATCAAGTAGTAAAATTACTTTCTATGCACCCTTGGTGGGTGTGTGACCTCGCATATTTACATGCTCCTGTTTTCAGTAGCAGCAAGAGTATTAAAAGCAGAGAGCAGGAGGAAAATTCCTAGCCCAGGAATCCACCTGTCTGCTGTGCTGGGATTGAGCAGTGAAGCCCCCCAGGAGGAGAAGTGGCAGCTCCTGTGGGTGTGTGGGGGGCAGCAAAGGAACTACAGAAGACCAGGGAGCAGAGACAACCTGTGAGAGGAGGCAGAAAGGCTGGTTTGGAACCAAGGCACCCTGAGGTGTCTGTGCAGATGCTCCAGGGATCAGGACCCAACCATGTGCCCTGGCAAGCACACCTGCTACCTGCCACAGAAGAGAACAGGTTCTGGAGGCTGCTGCTGTTAACTCAGCATCAGGGGTCAGAGGGGTGCTGGAGCTGGAGTCTCAGACTGCTGTTATGCATTTAAGCCTGGGAAGCTGGAGAGGTTGTTGTACAGTAAAACATGTTTAAAAATATATATACACGAATAAATCTGTGAATGTTGCAAAGACAAATATTCAGTACTCATAAACCACAGAAATGAAGGCTGCTGATGGAGATTTAATTATTCCATTTTTGGGTATGCTTTGCAAAAATTTATAATATCTTGATTTTCCAGTAGCACTCAAGGCAAATGGTATCAAGGAGCAACTGTTCAAGTAATGCTACTGCTTGTCTTCATAATTCAGTGTGTTTCAACATGCTTTATTTGCCACACAGTAGGGGTTCATGTAACACAGGCTGACAGCGGATTGCACTTAACTTTGCAAATTTTTTTTGAAATATTCTTATCAGGGTAAATATAATTCTGACAAAACCAAGATGATAAGGAAAAAAAAAAGGGAATCATCTGGCAAATGGTATTCAAAGACTGCAGAGTCTGTGCATTTTTATTTATAGATTAAGATGGTTCTGCTGGAAATGGCTGGATATAGGGAAAAGAGGAAAATTTTTATGATGAATCAGGATTGATCAAACAGTAATGGAGAAATCACCATTATTGATTGATACAGGGCATCCCTTACAGGCATTACCTGTCAGGCCAACCAGATGATGGACTTGTGAGCATTATTCAACAGTCCAGGCTCCTGGAAGACATAAAGAAATATGCAGATACTGTGCCCCAGGAGGACTAAGATTACAGATAGGCATGAAATAATAGGATTTCTAATGTTTTTTAATGTGAAAACATCCCCTTTCCAGCAAGTTTTTTTTTTTTTTTTTTTTTTTTTTTTAATCACTGTGTAAATAATCCGGAAAATTTATGCTCATCAAGAAAAAAAATGTACTTTAGGAGATGTCTATTGATTATTTAATCTACTGGTCCTTCTGACACTGAAGCTTCCTCAAATTAAGAAAAACTCAAAGAATTGGGCTCCTCTGGCTCTAGAAATTGTCTTCTTTTATTCATGATGTGCAAGTTAATTGTTCGTCAACCAGTATCAAGGACACACTTTTGCAAGCTACAGAGACTTTTAGAGCATTCTGATAAACCCGATGTCCTCTTACTAATGACATAAATCCACCCTAGGCAGAGGCATGGACATTGGCATAATATCATGAGTTACAGAAACTTTGAAACAGGTCCAGTGCTTAAAAAAACTTTTGCAGTTAAGCAGGCTTTGAGATTGGATCAATTTACACTGCTTTTATTCTGTTTACTTTAGTGATACTTTTAATGGCAGTGTTACCAATGGGCATATTATGCAAAGGTACTGCTCCCCTCAGATTCATAGTAGATGTTGTCCAATTTACTGAAAGTAGGAACTGATTCTGAATAAATTTTAGGCACACAATGAAGCAGTTATCCTGAAGTTTACTGTCTGAATTCTCTCACAGGTCAATGGAAAGAGCACAAAAGCCTGCAAAATTTCCAGGCAGAGGCAGACACATTTGCCCTCTGGAAGCATTCACAAACACATACTTCTCTCCACTGACTATAAGGGAAATTTGGCATTTTCTTTTGGGGCACAGGTTACTTATACACCTTAAGCTTGGGTACAGGTTAGGGGGTGTTGTACACAGTATATATTTGGTTTCTGCTTTGCAAACAGGAGAGAGGCCCTGTGAGCTCTAACACATGCCATGCATTGGAGAAAATCTAAGGGTAGTGAGCCTTAATCTCATTTTAGCCAGGTGTTAGCCTGGGGTAACTCGCTAATGACAGTGGAGTCTTGCCAACTTTGCACCTGTGCAGTGAGAACAAAAGTAAGTCCATTAACAATGCCTTTAGAGCTGGCTGGAGAACAGCAATTCCACTTCATGATAACTTTGAACACTGCAGAATTGATATTTTTCCTATATTGGAATGAAAACAAAACCTTCCAAGCACTTTGTCAGAATGTATTTGAATGGAAAAAAGCATTTTTGGATCAAAACCCCATCACATTTCTGTCTGCACTCTCTTTGTCTTTTCCTCTGATCTTAGAAACCTCCTTCTCTCCCCCAAGTCAACAGGGTCACTTTTCCATAAAGCCTGTCAGCCTCAGCAGAGAATATTGGTTTGGCAAGAAACTTCAGAAAAAGAACTTTCCAGACACAGCCATGGGTTCATTCCATGCAAATATATAACAATTAGAGAGCCGAGAACAAAAGAGTTACCAAAACAATAGATTCACTTCACTCAAATCTTTTCTTAAGGTTTTGAGAAATCTTCTATAATTTTGAACATTGCTTCTGGTTTTGTTTTTAAATTTTCATTTCCATTGGCTTGTCCACTTGTGACTAGCAGCTGAGATTACAAGCAGTACTGCCAAAACACCACTGGAAATAACCATACTTTCTATTGTTCTGGCCAAATGGTATGTTGGTACATGTACCAATATCTGGAGGATTCCAAACTACATGTTGGTGCATGTAGTTGGTATCCTCCAGAGGAAAGAAGCTGGTTCCCATCAAATATCCAGCTGAGGCCAGGTTGGATCACCCAGTAGTTTTCAGTGTTGCCATCACAACCTAAAGATGACAAAGAGTGTGACCTCCTGCAGGGCAAGGAGAAATTTGAGGCTATTTCTCAGGTTTTTTGAATGGCCATAAAGGTGACTGGTCACTTTTGCTTCTGCTTGCATCTCACATTGGGTGCTGAATAACCTTCAGACATGGTACTCTGGGTGGTTACTCCAGGTAACTCTGTTACTGAATATCAACAAATCCATCTTGTCTTCCCTTTTGCCCAAAAGAAGAGGTCAGAAAATTCTACTAGCTCTGAAAGTCTTAATTCAAGCCTCTTAAATTGCTGCTCTGTGCTTTTCATGTCCAAAGTATTTTCCCAAAGTGCACGTGTCACCTAATGTGTTACTGTTTTTAGAAACAAACAAATATTTCCTGGAGATTGCTGAATGGCAGTTGTTCAAAGCACTGTACTTACCCCTCTTTGAGTCCTGCTCCAGCAGATAGAAAGGCAAGCTATTATAGCCACAGATTAGTGCAGCTACCATGGCCCATTAAATACAGTCAAATTTTGTTATCATTCTTCCTCTTACTCTGCCTCCCTCTATTTTTTTCCACTTAAATAGATTGGACATTCAGAGCATCTCATGCATGTTGGAGGAACTTCTTGATGTTGACAACAAGCTGATATAGTGGCAATCCCCCACGAGCAGTGCAGCAGAGAAGAAAAGAGCAGATTTTGGACTTGCCATCTTTACAGAATTTTTCTGTCAATTCAGGCAGTATCAAAAAAGCACACATTAGAGACAGCAAAATAACCAGGGATGCACTGATTCTCTGTAGGGAATACTGAGATAGCTACTAAAAATGCAAACTAACAATTATACAAAATCAAAACCTAAATTAACATTTGTGGAATGTGAGCTACAAATACATGTTCACTGATCCTCGTTCTTATAAACCCATCAGCCCACAGGAAACTTTGTAGAGCAGGAGCCTCCTTCTTCCCCAACATGAGCCTCTGGGAGCACATGGATCCCTCTCCTTCATTGTATATATAATTTTTAGAGAGCAGCAGGTTAAGCTGAGGGTCTTGGCTGTGCCTTCAAGAGGCTCAATGAGCTTAGGCCAAGTCATCCAAGAATCAGCTGGTGAAGGGTAAAGATTGGAATCAAAGCTTCATCCCTGTGGCTTAATGAGAGAAACATGCACAGCACAAAACCTTTCCTAGGCAGGAGAGAAAAGCAGGCCTCTCAGAAACCTGCTGGATGCTGTCAAAATGATTAGCTTTGATATTAGGGACTATGGCAAATTGCATTCTTGCTCCTGCATTGGGTATGTTTTCTGACCTTGACTTCTTCATATATACAAAAGAGTGGACTCTTCGTACAGATATCTGTTTCTGCTACTGAAGTGATCACACTTTTAGTCAATAGAGAGAGTGGTCAATGAGACCTTAAGGTAAAATTTGTGTATAGGTACTTAATACAGGTAGGATGACGTGTGTCCTTAAGATGAATCCATTTCTTCACATCCCAGTATAGGAACTGTGGCTTACTATCTCCCATGTAAATTCCGATGTTCTAAGCCTGAATTTAGTTTACATAAATCCCACCCAAAATAACATTCACCTTAGAAAATAAAAAGCCAAGTTGTCAAACAAAAATTTGAGCAGAGCATCATGACTGAAAGATACTTCTCCCACCAGACAGTTTCTTCCTGGGAAGACAAAGAGAACGAACCATACACAAGGGTATTAATTTGCTTTGACTAACCTATAATTAGGAAGTGAACAGATGCACTACAGGTGCAAGGCAGTATAAAAGCCTGTGTGAGATCAGCATACAGTAGAGACACAGTGAAGTTGGTTTAACTAGAGAGTGGGTTGCACACAATTACATCGTTGAAAGCCTTGATACCCAGAGAAACTGTTTAATGGTAATGGTGGGAGAAGAATAGTTAGAAATACAAGGCACTGGGGAAAATGCAGTGGTGTATTTCTAAAAAAAGAAATCCAGACAAATCTTTGTATTATTTTAAAGGTAAATGCATGGCCTAGTGTCCTGATTTCAGCTGGGATAGAGTTAATTTTCTTCTTAGTAGCTGGCACAGTGCTATGTTTTGTATTTAGTATGAGAATAATGTTGATAACACACTGATGTTGTAGTTCTTGCTAAGTAGTGCTTACTCTAAACCAAGGACATTTCAGTTTGCCAGAGAGCAGGTGCACAAGAAAATGGGAAGGAGCATGTTCAGGACAGCTGACTCAAACTGGCCAAAGGGCTATTCTATACCATAGAACACCACGTTCAGTGTGTAAACAGAGGTGAATTGCCTGTGAGGGGCCAGTTGCTGCTTGGGAACAGGCTGGGGACTGGCCAGTGGGTGACAAGTAATTATGTTGAGCATTACTTGTCTTTTTGGGGTCTTATTCTCTCTGTCTGATTTTAATTGTAGTTGTTATTGTTACTATTATTTTGTTGTTGATATTGCTTTTCTTGTTTCAGTTATTAAACTGTTCTTCCCACAACCTACGAGTTTTACTTCTTTTTCCAATTCTTATTCCTACTGTGGGGAGCAGGATTGAGTGAGTGGCAGCTTGATGCTTAGTTTCTGGCTGGGATTAAAACATGATATTCAATAATTGAAAGCTGAGCCGCAGAAATATTTTGTATCAATACAATCAGAGCCAACACCTTCTGTTGCTGGGATAAACTACATATCCAAAGCTCTTCTTGCTGCTGCACTCAAGGCATTTCCTTCTGTGACCTCCACCTTTTGAATCCACTGATTCCACAGGCTGTGCCCATGCACCCTCTAGCCTTGTCCCCTGAGCTGGTTGTCCACAGCCTGCCAGGGCTTCTGCTCTGCAGCTCGCTCTTTCTTGGGGTAAGGCCTCCTTCTGGAAACACCTCCTGGAGAAGATTGTTTTGAGTCTGGCAGGGGACATATCTGTGAAAACTTTTCAAAGCTCTCTTTTTATGATGTCTCATGGTTCAGTCCATATATATTGTAGCCTGTGGTTTAACTAAACCTTTCAGTCTTTAAGACTAATAATTTGAAAGATAATCCCATTATCTTTCTGATTGCCATGGTCGAGGCAGGGCGACTCTTAAGCTATTTTTGGAGCAAAGACTTTTCTTTGAAATGTTTGTTCTGAGTCAGAAGTTTATTCCAACCTTGGTTTTAAGTGACCTGTAAGTATCTGGTTAAACCCTATCAGGGCTCACAGAGCTTCCGGTCTGTGTTTCAAACTAAGCATGTGCTTAAATAATGAATTTAAATTAATGCTTCTTGTATCAGGGCTTTAGTTGATAGGGTTTTTTTTCAATAAGCTGGTATAACATTTCTTTCTAGTTGATGTATTGATGTCAAAGTGCCAGAATAGTTAGGTTGCCAGCCTCTAATTTCAGATCTTTCTCTTCCTTGCTGATCTGGGATAGAAACTACTGTCTTGATTATATACAAAGCATTTGATCCTCCATGCATATAAACAAAAGTCAAAGTTTCCATTCAATTCTGTTGTGCAGGAGTATTTCCACAATATACTGGCAGTTCCTGTGGCTTGACACTAAAACACTAAATTAAGAAACATGCACTTTTATCTCCAAATCTGAAGACTTTTTTCATTTAAAAATACCTAAAAAGCAAGTACCATCATTTGCAGCTTAAAAAAAAAAAGGAAATAATTTTTACCTTACTTTTATACACAAACATCCTGTTTTCTGCAAACTGAGCTACAGAGCTTTGGTCTAAACATGGGACAAAAGTTGGCTTTTGCCTAGCCTTATGGTTTTTTATACAATGGCAATTATATACATGAAAATTGTTTTTCCTTTGGCAGTGTTTCCATCAACAATAAACATATTGCATATACACACTTTATCCTCTATTTTGTGTTCACTTATGGTCTCTAATATGATCGTCACTGATGAAGAATTATATATTTATAAAATGAAATGTGAGAGTGCACAATGAACATAGAATTATAATGTCAAATTGCTCAGATATGAAGACAGACAAATTCAAAATTGTGGTCAGAAAGTATTTGGAGACCAAGAAAATGTGAGGAGAAGGACACAATCCTAAGAAAATATTGGAACAATTTAACAAACTGTATGGCACATACTGCATTAATGAAAGCTTTTAGGTGAGGTATATTAAGAAGAAACTTGTGGTCTAATACATGAATTATTTAATGGTCTGTGATTTTATTCAGGATATCAGTCCATTAAATGATTAGAATGGTCCCTTTTGCATTAAAATCTGTTATCTAGCATTAAGAACAGAAACATTAGTCAGGGCTTTGAAATCCTCCTAAATTTTAGAAACTACACAAAGGCACAGGATTCTTAACTATTTCAGATTGCAGTCTCTTAGAGGAGCTTGGATCCACTAGTAAATTCAGTCAGAAAAAGTGTTTTGATATGGTTGAGAGCAGGGGAATAAGGAGGACGGGTGATACCCGCAGGAGGAAGATTATTTCCTGTCAGCCTGCTACCCTGGCTAGGATTTCTGGGCCAGATTAAGCTAAAAATGAGCTCCAGGGTGGTGTAGCGTGAGTTTTTCCTCTATGAACAGCAATGGGATGTTTGAGTAAGAAAGACAAGATGAATTTACTTCTCTACGTGTTAAATAATTAGCTGCTGCTAATTGCACATTGTGTACCATCTTGACATGTCCACATTCAAAAAAGTGAGTCTGCAGATGCTGGAGCAAAGAGTGACAGGGCAAAGAACCTGCTGGTGAGAGACTGGAAGCCAAAGCATTTGCCAAAATAGTTGTTGTGAGATACCCCAATGGCAATGTGCTAGCACCCTCAAAGTGGGGAAATACTGTGTGTGTTTTTTGATGGAGAGGAGACAAGGGGACTCAGCTGGACACTGAGCAAAACCAAAATAAGTGGGTTTAAAATGGTCTGTTTTTCTGAAGGAAAAACATTAGTCAAGATATTAATCTTAACAGAGGAGTAGCTGATAGAAGACCAAATGAAATGTTAAGATGTTTAGAGGAGCTAATAGTCCTCTTACTCAGATTTTTAGATGAAAGCAGCAGAGTCAGGGATAGTATTATTAGAATAAAGACCTAATCCATGCCACTCTTCTCTCATCTGCTACAAGATTTCACTCCAGGGATGCTGAGAAGAAGATAAGTTTCCATGGAAGCAAGAACAAAGGGGACTTTTCTAAGAAGTAATATTTAAATCCTGAGCACTGAATTTCTGCATGACCTGGAGCTTTTGTACACCTGGTTGATAGGGAAGATTTTGAATCTAAAAATGACTGACTTAAATTTCAGTGAGAGCTCACTGCAGGAACCTGAACATACATGGGAGCTCTGTGATGAAATTGTGTAATGTAGATACACGGAATCCAGAGATGTCTTTAACCTGAAAGGTCACTCAGTCAGTATTATTGCTTATACATATCATGGGTTAGAGTACTACAAATGACATCAAAAGACAAATTCATATATATCACATTCCCCAGAAGATGGGGGTTTGGGTAAATTGGGACATAGATAAAATAATGTGTGGCTTTAAGTTTTTAACACTTGACTGGGGAACTTGCCAGGCCAAAATTACTATTTCTTATTAAAATTTTTATAAGAACAGTATAATTTTGTACAGTTCAAACTTTATCTTCTTCATGTTCACCTCTAGCTCACAGAACAGCAGTCCCTGCTGGTTCCATTACTCTATGTTTCTCACACTAGGGGATTGGTGAACTTATAACAACCCAGTGCTAGTCATTCAAAACTCATTTGTGTCAGCCTCTTAATAATTACCACTGTACTGACAGACTTATTCCTGCTTAAATCAGAATATGTAAGCAGACCCAGTACTTTCTTTGCTTTGATATTATCTCACATTCTCATTTTTTTCTCCAAGGACTAGTGATTACAACTCATGGCCACTCAGAAGTGTGTACCCAGTCAGTATGGACAGTGGAGTTAAATCTTGTTAGGACTTTTACTTTGTTCCATTCTGTTTGTATTAATTTAGTCTATTTACACTTTTAATCCTCTAACTGGAAGTACAGGTAAGTAGGTATTATGGAAAAATAATTTTCTTGGTGAATTCATTAATCTTTTTAATTTGACTTCTTGCTGAAGAGCTGGATCAGAAACTCTTCTGCTCAACCACTTTTGGGTTTGCTTTAGAGATACTTGAATGGGCAAGAGATGCCATTCACAGCTCTCTGGATACAGATTTACTGTGGATTGCAGTGGAGGCATAGAGGTGATGAGACTCAGCCTTTAGTGTAGTACAGAGGAGGAAACATTATCTTGTGGGAGCAGTTAAAGAAGGAAGGAATTAGTATTGTCAGTGCCAATTATATAAAATCCAACACAGATTCTTCTTCAATAGGCCCATGTGTTGGTGGAAATGGAAGAAGCCTGGTGACACCTCTGAAGAGTCTCTTGCCACATTTTCTGCAGAGCAGGGTGGTTGAAGGGCTGTTAGATCTGCTTTAATCAGCTCTGAGGTAAAGTTGTCTTCAGTGCAGGAGAGATCCTGCAGTCCAATTCTCGGAGGGTAAAAAAAGTGTATTTACACTGAAGTGTGAAAGGGTGTTTTCTAGGTAGGAAGGAAATCAATTATATCTTCATAGGTGTGACTTGGGGAAGGAAATGAATAAGATCTATGCAAGAGGCTTTTCTTTTAGGAGTCAGTAAAGGAAGTTCAGTGCCAGCCATGGAAGATGCTATTTAGAAATTGAAGCAGCCAAAACTCAGGGTGGGTAAAGTTCATGAGATCAGCATCTGCCATCTGAAAACCATACCATGATCTTTTATCAGTTATAGCTTTGGGCAGCACAGCGGGACTTTTCTAATTCCTGTGCTCCTGAGGGGTGTTCATGAAAAGAGAATTTCAGTGAATTTCAGGAAAGCTTTACTGATTATATCAAAGTGTCAGAGTCCAGATGGCACTGTCAGCTCTATGAGTCCTACTCAGCCACCTTCAGAGCTTCCCCCACCTGCCCACAACACAAGACCCTATGTCAGCCCCCCTGGCTGCCCCCATCTGCCTTTCCCCATGGAATGGTGGGACAGGCTCTGCCTCCACCCTGGGGAGCCCCCAGCTCTCACAGGCCTCAGGGAGTCCCTGGTCCCCATGGTGCCCTGAAGCAGAGGATTCTCCTTAGGATCCTGGGAGCCAACTTCTTTCATAGTAATCCATCAGCAAGGTGATGGCATAGGTAATGAGTGATTGCATTCCTTGGCCTCACATCAACGGAGACTTACATGAACCAGAGTACCTAGTCTGGATCAGAAATGATATGCTGAGACTGATCTTAATTCAAACTTGTAAATCACAGATCATAAACTATAATGAGACTTTACTTTAAGTAAGGACAAGCAGAAAATCTGTGTCCAAAACACCTTGTATACAGGGCAGACTTGGCCATCAGACACGACGATGACATAATGTTGGTCTTTATGGAGTCAGCTTTTTGCAAAAAGCCAATTTGACTGGACATTTCTTATTCTTTTTTAAAAATGCATTTTATAGTAAAAGAAACTACCCTTAATTAAGACTGCTCATTGTACATGGAAGAATCTGCTGGTACATATTTTTGAATTTTTCAATGAAGTGTGGCATTGAAGTCAGGTTTTCAGACCTTTTATTTTGAGAGACATAAACAGAGCATGTTAGCTTATCTCTTACTTTTGATAACCTATCACAAGCTGAGCAGGATTTGTGAGAAACTGATGTTGAATTTCTGTGGGTATGGCCCTTCCATATAGTTGGAAACTTCTGAACATAAGGAAAAATTTTTCTCTGGCCAGAAAAGTTGAATGGAAAAATTCAATTATTGTTTGATATGGAAAAAGAAGGTGAGTCATGCTCATTTCTTCCACAGTGAACAGCATGGACTTTCTGCATCCAAAGACACAGAAGTAATTACTGCTTGCAAAAGTGGGAACAGACTGGCCAGCACTATTTGGAGGTAAAGGGCATAATGTGGTGCAGCAAATGCCCTGATGATCTTTTGACATGGTAACAAAAGTTTTTCCACTGAATAATTTCTTGAATAAGTCATATTTTGAATAAGTTTGATAACTGCACATCTTACTGTCAGTAGGAGGCAGTTTGATTGGAAAAGGATGGCAGCACTGTCACTCAGAGAGATTGCTTTCCAGCAGTTAAAGCTCATCTGTGTGCATATAGCTTAATGGATTTGAAAGTTAGTAAGAAAAACCTCATGGATCTTTTGGGATCTTATTGCCAGTTTATGATTTTTTTAGGAAAAGTAGAAAGACTCCAGGCTGCGTATGTACACAGAGGTGTATGGGCCATTTGTTCCGTACCAAAGTAGTTCTGGATCCTAAAGGCACAGGGAAAAAGAAAAGGCACTCAGGATTGCACCTGGGATGCTGTTCTTTCCCTTTTTGGATCTTGGAACATATACCCTGTGAAAAGAGGCTGAACAAATACCCTCTGTTCAACCTGGAGGAGAGGCAGCTTCAGCAGGACCTGACAGCAGCTCCCAGTGCCTTTGGGAAGGTCACTGAGGGTACAGAGCTGAGCTCTTCACTGCTGTGCACAGAGGAGAAAGGGCAGATTTCTGGAACTGAAATTAGGTTAAAAGGTGGAGGGGGCAGGGGGTAGAGGCAAGGAGAGGGAGATACATCAGCTTATCTTTGATCTTTGGAGGTTTACAGACAGCTGACATAGCCCTGAGCAGCCAGATCTGAATTCAATCTTGACACTGCTTTGAACAGGAGGTTGAACTGGAGACCTTCTCAAATCTCCTCCAACCTCAACAAGTCTATGTCTCTCTGGATAATAAAAAGCAATTTAGCATAACCTCTTTAGCATTACAAAACATGATATGCTCTTTGTAAAACCTGATGTGTTAATATCATGATTATATCAATTATGATTAACTTTATCACTTATTATATGTATAAAAAAGTATATACTATTTCCTTCTTGGCTCTAGTCATCTGGCTCTTTTAAAATCATGTTTTCCCCATTGATCTTAATCATAACATTAGCTGACTCATCTTAAAATAAATTATTTACATAATCTTTGCATGGTCTCTGCTGAGGTTTTTTTCTGCAAATAGCTTCATAATATTTGATCATTGTGTGACACTTATGTCTTTTCTGAATGAAAATTCAGCTTTTAATAGAATCAGGCAAAGAGTTTATCATTGTGGGCCCACAAAGGACTTTGCCATGCAGAGAGTGCAGGACCTCTTAAGTAGTGTGAGATGAGAGGATCGATTTCCTTGGAAGAGCACAAACTGCAAAGGGTTTGTACTCTAGGCCATGAAAATTTAAATTTGACTCTTCAGCAAAGATGGGGAATACTTTCTGCCAAAGCAGCAACAGGATTTGCTTCCTAACACTGTCAAATATGGTCATGTCAAAGAAAAAGTCCTTTCCTCCTGAAATCTTTACTTTTGAACATTGTGTCTTTTGTTTTATGACCTTGAACTGGAAAAGAAAAAAGTGTTCTTTGATTTTGTAATTTTTTGCGTTGATTTTTTAATTTACTTACATATAATCTGCAGCAAATCAATAAATACTTATAGGGAAGACAAATGAAATGGTTCTGTGAATTACCCACTTCTAATTCCTTTTTTTTATACTATGATCTTTTCTTTTACCCTCATAGTGCTAATCTAGACCTCTCATTTTCCTCACATAACATCGAAGAATAACTCAGGTTTTTCTTTGAGGGATACATGTATTATATCCTCCAGCATACATCAAGATATTAAAATACAGAAAATTATTCAAATTTCGTTTCAGTGCCATTAAAAAATATTTTTCAAGCTTATTTAAACAACTTAGACTCATGAGAGTTAGTGTTACTTCATTTAGCCTCCCCTTCTTTAATGAGCTAGTATTGCTCCTCAGAGGACATTCATGAGTGCCTGCAGGACTTCCTGGGTGACTCAGGCCATAGGATGCTGCTGCAAGCTGTAAGTCTGGATGGGAGGTGCCTGCGGACAATCCCGTCCTTGGGGCCACCCTAATGATTCCCTGCTAGGGGATGCTCTCTGCGATTGTTATGCTGGAGTCATATTGCTGGAGAGAGAGTTTGTGCCAAATGTCCCTTCTTCCTGAGCAGGTCCCTGGCACTGGGAGGAGAGTGCAAATATCCAGGTATTTCAGTATGGTGCTCCCTGAACTCCATAATGAGCCCTCTGCCTTCTCTCGTGAGTGAGGACTTGGATTTCTGGCCCTGTGGCAGCAATAGAAGAGATCAAAAAGGGCTGTGGGGTCTGGAGAGGGCACCTTGCAGCAGTCTTGGCTGTATCTTTTAATGCTTTGCTTTGCATGCATATCACATACATTACAAACACTTAGATGTTGGACAGATTTGTTTACAAGGCATTTACTAAGTATTTTCAAGGTACCCACAATTTCCAAGAGTGCAAGAAAGAGGTACTTCACTACTTCCCATCGTGAGGAATTATTATACATTTTATTTGTCTTATTGTGTGAAAGACCTTCTGACCAAGTACAAGATTTTAGCTAGCCAGGAATAGAGCTAAATTGTTATTTAATAGGCTCAGAACTATTAAAGTTCAAACCGGAAAGACCTTCTGGTTCTCTACCAAAGTAATAGTACTATGGTCTTTGCAAAAAAAAGAATTTATTTGAGAATCTCACACAAATTCCATCAAAAAAGAGAATGTCATCCCTCTAAATTCAAGAAAAACATTTCCATGTATTGAAAATGTAGCAGATTTCCTTTTATATAGGTAAAATCAAGGTTTTGCTTTGCATTTCATTGATGGTTTAGCTAGTTCCTCTGATTTGGAGTTATCAGACCCAGAATTAAATAGGGAGCAATGTCTTTCCATAGTGAAAGCGGGACATTAACTGCAGTGACTTGGTCAAATTCCACTTGGAAGAATTGCACATACTCAAGTAAAATGCCCTTTGACATTTCTGTTAAGGATAGACATTATTTTTCCCAAGTGATCTTGAACTGACGAGTACTGATAAAAAAGAAAAAGTCTTTGCATTTTGTGTGAGAGTGAGTATTACATAGATGGGCTAAACTAATCTAGGCAATTAATGTCCCACCATGTGTAGAAAGGCTGATCCTGTGGAAACCAGTGGCAGAACTTCATTATATTTCCTAAGTGCATCTTGTGATAGTTCCTTCACTACTTCACAGAAAAGTTTTATCCTCCCCTAAATTAATGCAACTTAAAAACTGACCACAATTTTAAGTACAAATAATAAGCACAGCATAAGATCTCTCTTTTGATATAATTATTATGAGCAAGGCAAGTAAAAGTCTCTTTTGTTTAAGGTTTTCCATTACAGGACTCCATTTTTCAGTTACTTGCGTCAAATGGCCTGAGCACATTTGTGTTTTCCATGGAGGGTAGGGACTTCAGCCTCAGGGCTTTTGGAAATTTCATCACAAATGGTGTGCATTTTCCTTCCTATCTGTAAAGAGGCCCCCAGATTTGGCTGAATTACGTGCTTCTTGAAACCTTAGTTCTTATTTTCTCAGCAGTGACCTGGCAGAAGCTGGCACTTAGGTTTCCGAAGACGCCATCTGCACTGGGCATCCTCTGCCCCAAGGCTGTAGGAGATGAACATAACTTTCCCTGTAATTTCTCCTCCTGTTACCATGTATGGCTATGGCACAGCATCTAATAGCAGGCTCTAATATCCTCTGCTCCTGCTGCTTTTCCTTCTGGTGCCCTAGCAATGAAGAGATGAAGGCAACCTGAGGGGAATGGGAAGGATGCAAAATCAGGGAACACAGGATGAGGGAAAATCTGCTCAGAGCGACCTACTCAGCATCACAGAAGAATTCAGCAGTATGTTCAAGCATAAAATTTGCTTTTCTTGGAATAGCATTATGGTTGCCAGATATGCTGTGTAACATGGGATTTCCTGAATAGTCTCAAATATAGTCTAACATTCCATGTCCTCTATTAAAACATAGAGGTGGTAGATTTCCCTGTATATTCCAGAGCTATAGACTTTGTAAAATCTGATAATCTGCCACTAAATTTGATCTCCATCTTCTCTGTGGGTGTTTTTGTGTTTCAGTCCTCACATTGTGTGGACTAATCAAATTCTAGGGGTTATAACAGGAGGTAACAAAACTGTTATACACATATTATACACATTCACATGTAGGATTTATGCCACTGCTAGAGTGAGATTCACTTGGCTGACCTCAGGATGGGCTGGAAATGGACTTTCAGGAAAGAGTGTTTTTGGGTATGGAAGGAAGAGAGTAAGGCAGAGAACAAGCTGAAATACCAGTTTTAGTTCTGGATTGGAAAGTGCGGAATGGTTGGGGCAAAAGGGTTTCTGGTGCTAGCTCCAGGCCCCAGTACAGGGGGCAGGTGTGATAAAGGGGTCACAGTGATGTCTCATGCTGGATAAATGGTTTTGAGACCATTAGAGTTTCCTGACACCAGGCAGATCCCTCTGAACAGCCCAATCTGGATGGAGTAACACTATTCACAGGGATTCTGGGGAATAAACTTTGTGATCAGGTCCATATTTGCTGACCTTCACTTTTTTTGTTGTACAGTTGATACGTTGGGATGTTTCTGACAGTCCCTGTTCCACTCTGGAACCCATCTGAGAGCATCCCCTTGAGCTGATATTCAGTGCTAGTCAGTATGTGAACTAAAGCCACAGTGAGAGCCCTCAAGAACTGGTGAATACGAACAACCCTGAATATATCTTGGGCACGTGCTGGCACTTCACATGCCCCAAACTTTGATTTCCAGGGACAGGCAGGCTCTGTGCCTGGCAAACACAGCTGGCCTCAGGAGATCACAGTATTTGTTGACAAAGGCTGCCCTGAAGGTGCCTATATCCTCAAGTGTGCTCACCTCCTGCAGATGAAGCTGGAGGTTGTTGGAAAGAGCTGGATCCTCTGTTGCCTCCACTGCCTGATGTTGCGGGTCACCTTCTCCCTTGCCTGTTTCTGGTGGCAGCAATGCCTAAATACTGTAAAATTTTGTTTTAAACAGCTCAGTTGTCCCGGTCTTCCTCATCATCTTTTCCCCTGTGGCAGCACATCTCCAGGCACAGCTCCTCTGCACTGTGACTGTGGCTGCTGAAGATTGCCTGTGCTTGCTAGAGTTCCTTTCCCTATGCCCCTTTCCAGCACTCTCATTAGGAATGTGCATAATTCTGTGCTTGTAATTAGTATATGCTGTTTGAGGCCTAATTATACTGTATGTTCTGGTTTATCAAAAGCTGCTCATCTGTTGTGTGAAAAACAGTTTAGGAATCTCAGGCTGCCTTCTGCAGGAGTCCTCCTCCTTTGAAGTGGGAAGATCAGAGTCACGGCCGGGTCAGCACAGCACGAGCTCTGCCTCCGCTCAGGGTGCCGGGTGTCAGCAGCGGAGCAGGATGGGCTCGTGCTGTGCAAACGGGGCTGGAGCGCTCCACGTCCCACAGCGCAGCCCAGAGACAGCCAGAATCCCAGCTGAGCCCTGGGAGCAAGTCGTGTCAGAGCTAGCTGCCTTCCTTCCTTCTTCCTTTCCTCTCTAATTCCAGTTAAACTTTCTTCTTGCTCTTAAGCATTTTCCTTTAGTGGTGACACCAGCTACCTTCTTCTTTTTTAAGAACAGTTGATATTCACACAACCCTGGAAAAAACTACTTTGTGCATAGGCCACAGGTCAGTATTTCCAATGGAAATTATAGTGTGTGGTATCACAAGCTATTTTAAATCTAATGAGAAATGCAGGAAATCCTGCAGTGAAATGAAGCTGACCTCAGTGACCGTGACTGTCTCTCAGCATTGCACATACTAGTGCAGCATAAAACATGTAGAAGCCTGGTCTTAAATAGAGAGGCACAAATATTTATTCTACCTAATATTTTATAGAGAATTGGGAGTAAATAGCTTTTGCAACCACCACCTCCAGTATCTACTCTTTTGAATGAAGGAATATATTTAAAAAAACAAGTTGAACCTGTGTAATAATAGAAGGAAGAAGAGATATTTTCAGCATGCATTACAGGATAAATGGAACTAAAGATATCCTGACACCTTATTTTATTGGATTCCATGTTTGAATATATAATTAAGAGTTTTGCGGGGTGGGGGTAGAATATCTATGAGTTATCCAATGTAGCAGCAAGGATCAAAAGAAGGTGCTCTCACTCACTTGCAGGAAAGCTGGCACTTTGCAGGCAAAATGACAGTGTGTCCAGGGCAATCATCACATTGCTGGTTTTGGACAGTACCTCTTCTCTTCAACAAAATGAAGATCTCTTCTCTTTACAAATGGAGCACCTCCTCTACTCTAATCACTGTGTGATTAGCAGTACTTGGGCTATCTGGGGCAGCATACTGTGATAGTAAATGAGATCTGCCAAATGCAATGGGTCACTGACTGAGAAAAGATCTATTGGTGATGCAAGCTAACCTCATGCCACTGAGAGAGGTATTACATCAGCCTACCCTAGGAAAAGAAAAATGAGATGTGGAACTTAATCTTTTGTGTATGTTAACAACTGAAGATTGTGTCTAGAGTGTAACAGGACAGGAGTGAGTGCCATCCTGTGTCTCCCATGGAGGCACCCAACAGAAAAGGTAGACAGTGCTCTTGGATATCACAGCACCTGCCAGCAGCAGGATGCTGCAGAGACTTGATGCACACAGCACTTGTCACAGGACATCCAGACACACTCCATCCTGGAGACCTGACCGATGAAACACCCAAGGAGACGCATGGTGACATCAGATAAGTGTGACATCATGCTAACAGATTGTGTTAGTGGCACTCCATGTTTGCAGGGCTTATGTGAACTCTTGTGTTTTCTAGAAAAAAGGACAAAGTTTAGCATAGTTTGTAATGAAACATCTGCTCATGCCTACAGAAAGCTGCCTGTGTCATGTCCTGAGGATTTAAAGAGCATGTATAATATGCAAGATTAATCCATATATTTTTATATGCCTACACTTTTATAAAATATATCTTATTATGAAGTATCAGATATATGTGTAGCAGCAGGAACTATGCACATTTCCTAAGTATTCCCCAAAACATAAACCTGAAGAAAAGAAGACAAAGACTGATTCCTGAAGAAACTTGATGAATGAGAAAAAGGTTCCTGACCTGAAAGTTAGATGATGTCATTTGTCCATTTTAAAATAGACTTGTGAGCCTCCCTGGGCAAGGTTTCAAAATACACACCCCACTGCTTCAATTCTGTTGTTCAGTCATACTGAGCTTGCAAAGCGAAATGCAAAAATGGAGTCAGAATCATGATGTAGAAGTTTTGTTCTGGAGAGAATCAGACAATCCCAGAGGATTCCTGCAATAAGTTCAGCGCCCTAAGCACACAATATGCTCAGACTTTGGGAAAACTGCCTGATAGGTTTACAGTAAGTCATAGACTTGAAACACATATCAGGATACTTATTTTTAGTGTTAGCAACAGGCAGTATGTCCATAGCAGGATATTTTGGCGGCTGATCTGATAGATTCACTTATATAATTGAAAAAATATCTTGGTTTTTTCTACTCTTGGCTTCCTGTTGGGGAAAAAAACCCTGAAATCATAAGGAAAATTGGAAATTTTGTGGTATGTATTATCACTTGGCTTTTTTTAACTAAATAATTTTAGGGAACCATGTTATGTTCCTGCCAGAAGATTTAAATGTTCTCTGAAGTCAGTGATTCAGCAGTGTTTCTATGAGAAAGATTGCTTTGATATTAACTCATTAGGGAGTATAAAGTCAACATGCACATTGATTTTAAAATTCTCTCTTGAAATATACAGCTGATTGTTTATTATCTTTAAATCTGCCAGGATTTGCACCTAATTTTTTTAACTCCTTAGAACTTAACAGGAAGACTTATTTAGAGATATGGTCTTTAGTCCACATTCTGCATCCTGTACAGCTTGGGTCTTGCCCAGTCTCCTGAGTCAAGGTGATTATAGGAAAGGAGACAGATCATGTTCAACTTCTCATACTCAATTACCCTTCACTAACACTACCAGAACAAACTGGGGTTAATAAAAAATCTTATTCAGCTTTATAAGGTCTAGAAATCTTCATTATCTCCTTTTTCATACCAGCTTGCTTTTTACATTCAAACCTAATCAATCTATGACAGTAAGAATGTATTCAGATAGTTTATCATAAGGAGACAAATTGCTTTCCATGTTATGGTATATGACTTTTTGATACTATGTCACTTGCAGTAAACCATCACTACAGATTATTAGTTGAGAATCAGATTTCTTCTGGAGAAGTATAACTGTGTCTCAAATTAATCAGTTCTTGGTGTCTGTGATAGCTTAAAATAAGTGAAAATGTGTATGGGAGAATAATGATTGTGAGTTTAAGGAGGAACAAGAAGTAGGAAAGCAAAAAGTTTCCATGGAGATCAGACGCCATGTGAAGGTGAAGGATAAGAGGAATGAGGATGGTGACTATGCTGAACTGACTTGGGCAAAGGTACCTGAAAGGTCCTTCCAACTTGCTGGGTACAGTGAACAACCATGGTCCCATTCATAAACTCTAGAATTTCAACCACAATACTGCTTCCCTAGTTTGTAATTAAAATAGAATCTTTCTCATACTGAGAGATACAGCCACATAGAAAGAAACACACAAGATTTTTATGCTTTATTTTTCTTATGTTTCCATGTGTCTGACTGAATAGCAAGCTGAATAATGCAGCTCTCATCTTTTTCAGGTGCCAGTTCTACTTCATACATAACATTAACAAATAAAAACCATCATAACCAGAAGAAGTCATGATGCATTGGTGACATTTTCAATGCTTTACTTTCCATCATCTGCTGTACCAAGGAACGTTCGGAGTCTGCTTCTGGCCACTGTGTGCAAAGGCTGCCTCTGTGTTTTGTCTGGTCTAAAAGGCCACACTCCTGAGTCTAAAATATGTCTCAATGCCCTGTGAAGAGCCTCTTGGCTGAGGTTCCCACTTGCTTTTGCAGCTGTGCTGTCCTGGCACACAGCTGAGTGAGTGGCTTGTGGCTGTGGCTGAGTAATCCTGAATGGACAGGAGGAGCAGTGAATTTCCTGCTGTCACCACGGGACAGCACAGGGCTCTCTAAGATGACCCTCTTCTGTGTTGGCCCCACGTTAGATTATATTCTGTTCATTTTTGAAATGTCACTACTAGAATTTTTTAAAGCTGGTTTATAAAGTGTTGTATTTAACCCCTGCTTTGTTTTAAGGTGTGTCAATGTCATACTGCTGTGTTAGGCTGGAGAACTGAGGGACCATTTTCAGTTTACTACAAGACACTGGAAATACTTTCATGTTTGTAACCACAATGAAACCCTTCTACTTCAGATATAGTCAAATATAAATTCACTGGCAAGAGGAAGCTTGCTTGTTTGACATTAAGAGTGTTTCCCCTCTGAGATAATATAAAATGCTTTGAGGTACTTTTCTGGAAACCTTGACATTTGCTTTATTCTGTATGATTTTATAGAGTTTTTGTGTGCTTCTAAAGTGAACAGAGAATTTAAAGCTATAGCTTTGTGAAAAAGTGAGGTTCAGTGGTTTGCACATTAAGTAAGAGCCAGGGGACATCAGGATAGTTTTCACAACACTCTGGAGTAAATTATCTCTATCACTGTTCCTTGTTTTCTCTTTTAGTTAGCATGGCAGTAGTTATCTTTTCATTGTTCTTGCACACCCAAGCCGAGCTTGATAGCAATTGTGACTATTTTTGTGATTTTAAAAGCAGCCAGCTTTTTGATTAATTTATTTTAAAATTATGCAAACCTTCAGGTTCTGCAGGTTTAATAGCAATGAGAATTGCTGAATAAGTCTTAGTCTTGAAGGAAAGTCAAGAAAGCACTCATTACCCTTAAATTTTTCTGTGTGGACTTGACCTACAATTTTGTAAAATGAATTTCTGGTGGTTTTGTTTATTTTTCTTTTCTTACTGTGACAATAATAAAATAGCAATTCTTATGGGGCCATATTCATATTCTCTCTGATAATGGCTGGACCATGGTGACAATATTGGGAACTGAATGCCTTGGAAGACCTCACTGTGATAACACTGGTCTACTTCCAAAACTGACTTAAAAGGGTTCTAGGTTACATGGCCTGTGTATTCATAATTTCTCTGTATATTTATGAGCAAACTAGCAGCTAAGGGCTGGTTTTATGAAGAATGCATGTTAAACACACTACCAAGGACTCACTGGATATAAAATCACCCTTGCAAAAAATTGGTATCTTTTTCAGAAGAGCCAGCCAATTGGCTAAAGTGACTCCCTGTAAATGAGAATATGTTTTGCACGTATGTCAGCTGAGTTAATTAAAAAAAACCCCCAGATATTAAAAAATCTGTGGATGAAATATTAGTCATAAGAACAAACCAAAGCATCCTGCTTTGCAATGATGCAGTCTTTTTGTTTCCTTCTGTCTGGGGCTATAGAGGCTGTGCATGGAATAAGATACAGATGAGGAAGGCAGACCCTCCTCATCTTCACCATTATCAGATGACTTCCTGCATGGCCTTCAGTCTGAAGTTGCAGAAAAAATTCAGCATTAGAACTTGAGATGAGAACAGTCCAGAGAACTTCTGGATGATTTTCTGGGCAATTAGGTCCACCATCTGCTTTTGCAATTGTAGCTCTGCAATTGTAGCTCATCCATGTGCCATACTGCATTTACCTTGTGAACCCCACTCCTCAGGCACACCTATGATGTTGGGAGAAGAAACTGGGACTGGGCTGTAACCTCCCCTTCCTTTCCCCAGCAAAACTCTGCAACCCTGTGGTCTCTTCTACACCCCACTGCCCTGATTTCAGTTTTAGAAAACCACACCATTCCCTGCTGCTCTGTATGAGTGACCTGGGACCCCTAGAGCTGCTCACTTGCTGCATCCTCTACTTCCAATGTCTTGAGACCCTCAACACTTTGTTGTGCCACTCCCCTACCTTCTTTGCTCTCTCGCCTCCTGCACATTCATGTCAGATTCTTTCCATTCCCAGATTTTATCAGGACCTGGAAAGATCCAAGTCAGGGTTAACAAGAAACTATTTCTGCGGGCAATAGGAAAATTGGTGGTCAACTACCAGCTTCAGCGCTTCAAGTGTTTGATGTAGGATAAAAACTTATGTGTTTTGAGAGTGGGAGGGCTCAGGGAATTGTATTACTTCCTCCTGCCTTGAATGTGGTTAGACTAAATCATAGGGTGAGAGAATGAAATGCCAGCTGTGCTGCAGTACTGCTCAATGGAAACAGCATCCACAGCTGCAGTCCTTGGTTTTGGTGACAATGTGAGGAGTATTGAGACAAGCAGATTTTGACTTGTTTTTCTAAGAATAGCCCTGCCCTGCTGATGTACTCTTGGACACAGCACTATTTCCAGAGAACTGAATTTGAACAAGAAAGGCCAGTCAAAGCTAAAATGCTCTTGGATAGGTCAGATCCCAAAAGCCCAAAAGACCTGGCTATTTAAAGATTGACCTTTACAGTTTCAGATCAGAGTCTGCACTATATTTCAATGACACTTATGTAAAACTCTTTATCCTGGATCTCTGCCTTATTAGCTATACTCAGTTTTACTGTTGAAAAATTGGAATTTTGATATAAATGAAGAGGACAAAAAAGGAAAAAATAGAAGGGCTAATATGGAAATACTCCCAGTATCTTACTAGGGAGAGAGGAAAAAAAAATATTTTCTTCACTGATAAAGAAAGCTTTGAAACATGATTCCAGCCCTCTGGAAAGGACCAGCCTGGCATTAAAAAACCATACAGCTTTGCATCCCATATTATAGGTGATTTTCATTTTCTGACGAAGAAGGCAGCAAAGCAGCACCCCACCAAGAATGCAAAAGGGCTGCTGTCCAGTTGATTCATATTTAGTGAGCTGCAGTACCACAGTTGCCCATTGTGTAATGTCTGTGGCAGAACTATTTTCAGAAATGGCTTCAGCAAACAACTTTGAGACAGAATATAGGCTGAATATCAGACCTTCTGGATAGTATAACATTTCTGGATTGTGTAACACGCCTCCCTGAGAGAATTTCAGGAATTTCTTATATTTCAGATATCTGGGAATGTATTTAATCTTTTTTTCTTTAATTTAGGACTGAAGTTCATGTTTATTTTCAGTTTAAGTTAACTGAAATTTTATCCTGCTAGTAGGAATGACATGGATATTTATAAATAACATCAAAATCTGGAAGGCCAGAGATGGATGATTGACATTTGAAGGCCTATTTTTCCTAATGAGATGTGCATTGAAAGATATGATTGAAGACTTGAGCCATTCTTCTGGACTTGCACTGACTCTAAAAGTGATGCCACTGATTTTCCCAAGATTCTTCAAATAAAACAAGGGAAATACAGACCTTTCCCCCGTTCCCAGCTGTTAATGTGCTGCTTGTAAATCTGGAGGGAGATCCAGCCATGCAGGATCTCCCATGAGCGAGGGCAGATGCAACAACCAGTGCATAGTGTACTGCCAGAAATCAGGATTAAGGGAGCTGGAAAATGGGGAGTGTTGTTGGTCTTGTAGACACTGCAGTTCTATGCTTGTCCTTTGCCCGTGCAGGAGCAAGATCAGATGGATTTTTAATTATTGAATCAAAAGTGTGTTCCTGGTGAGTATTTGTCCAGTCCATCCCCTGTAGGATGTTGACATAAAGGTGGGGAGGGCACCTCATGGTTGAGATGGCACATACACACTGGTATTTACTTTTTGTGTTGGAAAAGTCAGTGCACAATTTTGTCACAAAATGTAGTAGATTTTGATTGTTGAAGACTATGTAGGGCAGAAGTTTAAACTATATTTTTAGCTCCTCCACTTTCACTACAGAGTTTTGTTTTTTTTTTTTTTTTCAGTGCAGTTGCACATATTAACCCATTGCTATGATCCAATGTGCACATTCACGTCAGTGCCTCTGCTTCCACTGGGTTAAGTGCGGCGCTGCTCAGCTCTGCCTCCCCATCTAGATCAATGAAGGGCAGATACAAATCTTCTGAGGGTATGAAAGATCTGCAAAATCGCTTTGTTTCAATTAACAACACCTCTTTCATTATCTGAGGTGTGGCTGATAAAATGCATGTCTGTCAGGTCTGTCTTGCTTCATGAGGGAGTCAAAACTACTTCACTAACACAATTAACAAGAAAGAACTCCTAAACTGCTCTCTCCACTCCTCATGCTCCCCTCCCTCCTTCCAAATTGGTGAATTCTTTATTTCATAACAAAACCCCTTAAAAGCTAATTTTTTGCTTGAGATTTGTTCAGACAATCCATTCATTTCCAGGCCCAGGTCATGAATTCATGCTTGCTCCTCATAGTTTGGGACAGAGGCAGCCTCCAAGGGCTGAACTTCATCTGTGCAAACACACTGCTTGAAGCTGTACAGAGGCTACTGTCAGTCTGAGAGGAATAATGTTTGTGTACACATTACAGATGAGACAGGTCATCCATGGTGCCTGCAACACAGCAGGGAGCTGAGCCCTTGCCTCTGAGTGTTACTCCTAAGCCTCCAGAAAGAAATACTCTTACTGGGTTTATTTATGCTCCTTTGTGATCTACAAAAAGTGCCTGAGTCTCTTCTGGGACCTTGCTCCCATTCTCTCCTCTGATAAATCTTGGCTTTTGGGTGTTTTTTTTTTTTTCTTTTGTTGGATTAGAGCCAGTAAGCTAGGTAGCTGAACAGCCAGAGAGCTGCTTGTCAGAGTCCTCTGATTTTCCAGCAGGGATTTTGCAGGAGGCTGCTGAGGCAGTGACCTCTGAGTGCGAGGCGAGGACTGTGAATCCTGCTGGGATACTGTTGAAGGACTGGCTCCTCCTGTACTGCACAGGGAAATAGAAGCTTGGCACAAAGGTGTCTCTGCTGCTGGTAGTGAGCAACCCTGCAGCAAAGAAATTGCTCTTCCCTGCCATGGTTTTTGTGGCCAAAATAACTAGCTGGTTACTACAAATCAGAGCCTGGGTACGGACCATCATATATACAGTGCAGAAAATTAAAAGATACGGGGTTTTCGGCAAAACAGAGTAAATCAAATTGTCAATACAGATGTCTTTACTGACACTATTACTCTCCCTGAAGGAGAAATATTTAAGCCCAGATTAAATGTTTTACAGACGATGACTAAACGTGCTTCACTGTGGAGGCAGACATAAGGGAACTCTTTTAGCCAGTACTTTGTCCATCTGCTAGTTTCTTGTATTTAGACACATTTCCTTATTTTCCTTTGATAAGCCTGAACATTGTCAGAATTTTTACTCAGAAATAGGAGACCCTCATGTCAAAATTGCCAGTAGCTCAGAGAGGCTGCAAGACCTTCTTTCTGTGTATGAGGCAGGCTAGGGGTAAAAACCAAACCTATTGCACCCTGGAAGGGTTCTCTAATCAGCAGCTTCTGAATCAAGCAATCTCTCTGAAAAGCTATTTCTTCTTGAAGTTCAAGCACGCCTATGCAGAAATCTTGTGTTGAACATGGCAACATAGTAAGGAAAATGTTGGTTATAACAAATCTTCTTTTCCAAAAGATTCATGGAAAAATTCCTGAGCTGCTTTATATTAGGTATTAAGTCCACTCTGGTGAGAGGTGCGGCTTTACCAACAAAAGAAGTAATATCTACAAAGTGTTGTCTGTAGTCTGTTGGACTAGTGACAGTAACAATGCAAAACATTACTGGAGGTTCTGGCAAAAGAACAGGCACAATTTATTGGCTATGCAACTCAGGATAAGGTAAGATGAATAGAAATGATGATCTAGTGAGTAGGTGATTGGATTGCAATGCAACAGAGCAGGGCTCAACTCCTGACTTAGCTTCAAACTTTTTTGTTACTTCAAGGAAGGTGCTGAAATCTTTCCTGTGTAACAGTTCCCCATCCTAAAAGAAGGAAAATGATAATTGTTTACATCCACAGGGATACAGGCAAGGTAAATGATAATTGCAAAGCCTTGAGATACTGGGGAAGGGAGGGGTCTAGACACAGAAATGTTCAATCCTATATCTTTCAGTTAAGGAAAGAGAATGCAGAAATTATTTTCTAAAGACATATTGCAAGGTTATTTTCCACTCTCCCAAACGTGGCATGTAGAAACATATTTCAGTTTTTATTTCTATCCTCTATTCCTTTTCAAGTACATTCTTTCCTTCCCTTGTAGGCAGAGACATATGTATAGCCAAGTGGATGATGTCTAAGGCATATGACATTCCTGTATTTCTTCAGGTATGATTTGATGGTTTTCTGACGCTGAAATAATCAGAAGTTTTATGTTTGATTTCATAGCGCAGTTTCTGAGAATTTAATATTTCACTTTGACCCTCCAGATCTTTCAAAACAGTTTATAAAATCTTCATGGTGTGGGAGGGAGTATTTCTGGAAATCTTTGTCTTTCCAGGAGTCATTTTGTGTGAAGCTATTTTGATGGATTTGCTCTCACGTTAGTCAAAGATTTTCTCTACTAAAAATTTGCACATTTGTTTTCATGTAGGAAAGCAAACAAAAATCACTAATTTCTAGAAGATAGACATTTTACTCAACAACTTTTGGAGTGTAGTTTCCTTTGAAACTCAGTTTAAAGAAATAGATGAGAGCTAAATGCAGGCAAAATAGATCCAGCTGTATAAAGTCAGGCACTTCTGGAGCATGAATCATTTCCCATGACAGATGGCATTGCACTATAAAGGTATCTGTTGCTCATGTTTGCCTGTAGAAGAAACCTGAATAACTTATTTAGGCTAGTTACCTGGTTTTGGCTAGGCAAAGTTGGGCAAAGAATCCATATAATTCCCATCAATAAGTATACATTTTAAATCATTGCATGACCTTCTCCAAGTGTTTAGACATAGATTAAAATAGGCTTTCCAAAAGTCAGACACCTAAAATGCTGAGCATTTTTGGAGCTGTAGGACTTCTTACATACAGGACTTAGGTATTTTCAGGGGTAGAGGTTTGACTGTGGCTTTATTTGGGTAGCTGTGCTGCTGATGTGATCTGGCCTCAATACTGCATGTCACACATATATCTCTGCTACATGCCACCATTTTGGGTAAAAAAGCCCCATAAAAAATGATCAATAACATTTGAACTAATCTTTTAGGTGAAGCTGTGTGATATTTCTGTTATTATTATTTTATTTCACAAGGACCAGTTGCCCTTTGCCTCCCCTGCCTCAATACTTGCAAAGCCTGAGAGAGGGTTCTGTGTCAACTCTGCTCGGAGGTTGTGCTGCCGCCTCCATGAAATTCAGGGTTTGTCCCTTCCATGCTGTGTGCACTGTTTAGTTGACACTGGCTAGTGCGGGTGGTTCTGCTTTACCCCTCCTAATTCCCCCAGGAATGAATGGAGATTTGAGCTGGGGAGTCCCACCAGTTTTTTGGGTTGTATTTTTTTTTTTCCAGTGGAAATGGGGAGGCATTTCAGGGGCTTGCAGTATCTTGTCCCTTCCTTCCCCAGCAGCATCTTCATGCTCCTTTGGATGGTGAACAGGTTTCAAGGCTTACACAAATCTGTCACTATCTCTCAGGGCCAGACCCCAACAAGACCTCCTAATGGTACCTTCTAAAGTCTTGAGTAGAAATTAGTCATGGGAACAAAAGGAGACTGCCCAGGATAGTGAGTTTTGCTGCTTTTAGAGATAAGATTTAAACTGATAGATGTAATGGGGTAAAAACATAGTATTCTGTTTGCCTTGTTCAATTCAGTATTTGTAAAGCTCCAGTCACCATGGCATCTAGGCATGAAAGATACCTTATGTCAGCAGGATATGCATCAAAGGAGTCCTTTTCTAATGGATAAACCTGATATCAAAGAACTGAAGAAACTGAACCAAAATTTACAGGTGTCCTTTGCTTTGATCATTAATTAAAATGTGACTTATACTCACAGTGTCCCTATTAGAGGACTTGACACAACAAAGCATCTGAGGTACCCGACTATTTCTTGTAATGCTGTGGAAGACAGGTGTTCATTCCTGGGAAAGCTTTGAAGCTAAAAATAAAATAAAACAAAATTAAAATTAAAGGATATTTCCAGGTACATAGTAATCATCTTAATACTTACATTTGAGGGTTTTGTGTGTGTGTTAAATACTGACAGAACTCCTGGATGGAAAGGAATGCAGACAATGAGGTAAAGTAAAGCCTTGTATGTCATTTGAGATCAATTGTCAGAGAATTTGTCTCAGCCATGTCATTATCAGATTAATAGTTGAGTTCCAATTTAAGCTGGAGTTATTTGGATAACAGGAATCAAAAGAAAAGTTTTTTGCAAACAATTTGCCTTAGAGCAAAATAAAAGTGTTAGAGATAGGATTTTTTGTGATTTTCACCACACCCCTTGAAATTCTATGCAGACTAGATTGCTTCATAGGCAGACCATGACAGCCAACCCCAGCAGCCTGGGTTATTCCAGCCTGGAGGTGTAAGATGGATCAGGGCATTTCATTTCCCCAGCAGTTAGCCCAGACACAAGAAATCCAGTCTATCGGTGCTAATGGGCTTTATGGCAGCCAAATATGTTGATGATCCAAAATAGCTAGATTAGGTTATAGATTTGAAGATCATAGAATATTCTGAGTTGCAAGGGACCTGCAAGGACCGTTGAAGTCTAACTCCTCATATCTTCTTACAACAGGTCATTTTGGCAAGTCAGCATTCCTGCAGTTTTTCTCTGCTTTGCTCTCCATAGCAAATTAAAAAAAAATCTTTCAGCTTGGACATTTTCTTTTGTCTTTTTTTCACTTTGCTTTCCATCTCTTCTTCTTCCTCTCTTATTCATATTACAAAGACTCACAGCTTAGTATTTATCTCTCATGTTAAATGGCATTAAACATTCCTGGAATTGAATCAGCTTTTACAGACATGGAATGGAAAGTGCCAGAAGAATCCCGCCACCCAACTCAAATAGTTAACAACTTCCTAAGCACTAAACATGTTTTATCTTCCCCTCTCATGCTAGGGATCTATGAGTTTCACTAGCATTTCATAAATGCATCCTACTATGTGGGTGGTTGTTGTACCATCTGATCTTTATAACGCATTGGGGTGCAGGGATCCAAAATGCAGACATTTCATTTGCAAGAGATTGGATCTTTGAGATGTGTACACATTGTGCTGTAACCCTGAGGTGGTAGTAGTTACCTGTAAGTGCAGTGTGGCTTTCAGTGCCATGATCAAGTATTCATCTTTGGTGACCATTCAAATTCATGGTTTTCCAGAGTGAGCAAGGTTTCAGAAAAGATGATCCTCCACCTGTCAGTCCCTCCATAATCTATAGGTAATGTGGATATTAACAACTTGTTAGACCCTCTCATCTTCCAGTGTAGAATACCTGAATAATTTTTGCAGCTCTGGAGAGATGCTTTTGACTCTGTACTGTAGTGGGTACAGTGGCAACGTGGGAGAAGACAGCACCATATCAGGTCCAGTTTGTTTCAGTTTAGACAAGAACCTCCTGGATATTATTGATTCCATTCAGTGAGACTTGTGTCCCCATTTGGTTTAAATCTTGCTGTAACAAATGCCATCTGAAAATCTGGTCCTCTCAAAGTGCACCATGTAACAATTAAATTAAGGATTTAAAGACCAACCTTAGAGTTTTGCTCTATTTAATTAGTTTTACAACTTTAGGTTCGCCAGGCTGATAAGTGAAATTTAGGACTTCCATGAAACATCCTGTACTGAAAAAGATGACAATCTATGAGCAGGCTCAGTAAAAGACTAGCAAAGGAAATTGCAGGTGTTTCTGGCAAGCTTTCTGTAAAGGGGTGACACTAGGAAGTCCTTTGTCACTATGAGTGACATCTCTCTCGTTTCACATCCTTTAGTAAAGCCCACATCAAAGCCACACAGGTGGAGCATTTTTCCTGGAGAGCTGACAGCCCCATTCTTTTTCAGAGACTTCTTCATCAGGGTTCAGTTTCTGGTTTAGCAGAATAAGTGACTCCTAGAATATGAAGACATTCTTCCCACCCCCAAAACCTTTTTATTTCTTGATGTAAAAGGGCACAACTGTTTACAATACTTTTAATATCAACTGCCAGTTTTTAATTCATTCTTGCCCTTGATGTTGTACCTACACGTAGATGGCTAATTGGTGGATGTATATATTAATTCTAGAATACAATAGAAAATATGTTTAAAAAGGACTACTGACATTTCTAGCTGTAGCATATTTTCACCAGATGTGTTATACCCATTCATAGATACTGTGTTCTCACTCCATTTTTTAGTCACCAGCTTAACTTATTCTTTGTCAGTAAGCACCCTTGAGGAATATTTCTGTGTAATACAAAAAGCTTGCAAGTATACTTAAAATAATCAATTAGTTGGATGAGTGGCACAAAGACTGAATCAACAGTCATCCAGAACATCAGACTACTGCAGAGAAAATGTTTTATCCTTTCCAGAAAGAGTCTGCTTGATTTCTATTATCATTAACATCTGCACTCTTCAATGCTGATCACATGTCTTTAAAGAAATGTAAATCAACTCCATATTCCTAGACACTAAGTTCTAAAGATGGACTGTAAAATTTTACCCTTTCCAGCAGAGTTGAAGTATCATCCTGTTTACTAATGACCTAAGAGTCTGGTATTTGAAGAAAGTGAAAACACAAACAGTATCCATCTCCCCTTACTCACCCCAAGACTTGTAAAGAGAAGACAGCATGTTTACACAGCTATTGCTGATGTGACATTGTTTCATGCCTTTGTTTCTACTTTATTTTGGTGATCTTCATGGAAGAGGATTTGCAAGGGAAAAAATTCTTAGAAGAAATCATTTTGATATTACATCGTAAGAAAAATAGAATCTTACAATTGAAAGAAACTAAATAAAAGAAAATCATTGAATGTCAAGCACAGATGCAGCCTTAGTTATCAGGTGGAAAACCGAGGGACAAAAATCCCTCTCCTCCAGTAATCTTTGGCTGCAATGTACGTGAACTTCTGTGACTGGCTGTTACAGCTGTGGCTTATTTCACTGTTGACTGTTCTGTGAAATATTGATTATTCTGAAGGTCTGTGTCAGTAAATTTCCAAGAAGTCATTAACCAATAAAGATATGTGTTTCATTCTGGAATCATCACTGTATCTTTGTGTGTGTTACTGATGACTTGATCTGACTTGGCAGGCACTGAGAGAAAGGCTGAGTGTAACTTACACGTTCCTCTTCCAAGAACTGGAAGAGAAGGAAACTCTGAACAAGAAAGCTAAGAAAGAAAATTTCATGTCTGATTGAGAGAAAAGACATCCCTAAAATTGCAGATTTGGCGAGGGAAATAATTTGAGATGGATTGCTTATTTAATGAGGAGTTTAATAAATGGCCTTTATTTAGATATGGTAAATTCATTGATAAGGGCCAAGACTTGTTGGAAGAATTAAAAAAAAAAAAACCCAAAAGTGAGGGGTTTAGGTGAAATTCAGTCTTGAACTGAGCACCTGTCACACAGGATCTGCCTGTACAGGAGCAGCAGAGCAGATTCATACGCCATAAAAGCAGCAAATGAGAGTATGTGACTTTTTCTGCATGACTGCTACAGGCATGACTGTCACAGGCATTGTGAAAACTTCAGTAATTCAAAGCTCTGCTTAAGTGTGTTTGCACCATCCAGGGCTAGTGTGGTATGACAACTAAAACCACATTAAAGTGAAATTAAAAGAATCCTGAAGTATCATCCAGAGGCCTTTAAGCTTGGGTATGAACAGCAAGGATCATACACTTACTTACATATAGATTTTTGCCTATATATTTCATTTAAGCAGTTTATTGTTTTTCAGACAATTGTGATTCTGTGATTACATTTCATAAGAAAATGTGGCTATAGTGCCCTGTGTCTTTCCTGTCACTCTCTCAATAACCATTTTGAAACATCCTTAATATATCAATTCAAAGTGTAATATCTGGATCCTTGGTGATCAAAGAGTAGATCTTCAGATGTTTATGATATTTTAATTATATTTTTCCTTATTATTTCATAAATTTCTGGGAAAAATACTTGCTTTTATAACTGTCACAGGATTATTTGCCCAACACTTCTGGCATTTTTCTTCTGGAGATATATATGTTGAATAGAATGAGACTGATAAAATTAACACTGCTGTAAGAAACAGGCTTTTTTTTCCAGAATTTCCCTTGTGTAATGACCAAGCAAAATACAGTTTCATCAAAAGGTAAAATGAAAAAGTTATAGATAAATTATTTGACTTGCAAAAATTACTAATTCTTCACAAATCAAGGACCAATGTCTTTTCAGACCCTTCTTGGCAAGCCTAAGCATCTGATTTCTATACAGGAGTAACTGGATGAGATTCTATGGTTTGAATTAAAGAGGTAGACTAGATAATAAAATGTTTTCACTCTAGCCTCTGCGTCTCTGAGATGGGGGTAAGTCATGTGAGTCGGGCTACTTCTGCATAAACATATTTAACCATAACATTGTGGGGTTTTATGGTGCTAGGCCTTCTCTGAGGAACTCTTGCATTATTCCACTGCTCTGCAAAGCCAAAGTACTGCTTTCCAGATACTCAGTTGAGCTGAGATGCTGGGAAATTTGCAGCTGATTTTGATAATAGCTGTTATGGACTTTTTTGTATCGTTTGTAAACTGCGAAGCGTAATAGCTCCTGAAAGCAGTTAAGATTGTGGTAACTGAGAATATGAACATGTTCTTGGATTACTGCTGTGCTTCTCCAGTTTGAAGCTGTCTGTCAAAGGCTGCAGAGAACATGAAAATGTGATCAACCAGAACCATAAACAACAATCCTTGCCCAACAACCACATGGAAAAATAGCCAACCGGAGTCTGGATTACCACAACTGTCAACAAGATTTCCATTCAGAAATCCTCTCTTTGGCTTGTCTTCCAATACTTTTGCTAATGGAAAGAATGCTCTTAAAGAAGGCAAACTCCTTTATGTAGTTCCTTTTGATCACAAATCAAATAGAGTTTCAGCCAGAGAAAATGAATAAACATCTGTAGGAATTTGCAAACAATTAGAGCATGTTTTTCTGCCTCTCCGTCTTTCTGCCTATCTTAAAATAAGTATACATGGACATGCATAACTTTTTAAAATTTGTATAATATTCAAATATTATCCAGTGACATTTTGCAGTTGCGGAATTTCTCAATCTGTGTTGCAAATTTTCTACAGAGATTCAAAACTATGCCGCCAGACTGTGTTGCTTCGTTCTGACATGTCAAATGGGATGTTGAGTTTTCTTATAACATCTCTTGCAGGAGAAGCTGCTGCAGTAGCAAGAGTTGCATTAAGAGGTGAGGAAATGTATCTGGTTTTTAGGAGCTCTATTTGGGGTATTTGCAGACAGGATTACCAAGTGTTTTCTCAACACAAGGCTTTAGAGATTCCACTTTAGAGATACTGCAATGAAAGCCCTTGAATTTTATTCAGTATAGTAAATGATACTGAAGCTTCAGTTGCTGAGATGCTGGCTTTGAACTTCCAAAGTGACATTTGTGGCAGTTGAACAAGAGAGATAGATTCGTATTTGCAATTCCAGTGTTTGACTGGTGCTTGTTGATTTGGTGAAGAGCAAGAAATAAAGCTATAAAGTAAGAAAAGAAACCTGCATGCATAAAACACATAAAAGCCTATTCCAAAATGGAGAGTGTTATTGATTATCTAGTTCAAAGCACAGGTGCTTTTGTTAATGACAAGTTATAACAACTGGAACATACCTCTTTTATTTAGTGGGTAAAGTGAATCACTGACTCTCTCATTACCTTGGTCTGTCTATAAATTCAAAGATGTGAAACAATGCTGCTATGGTTAGTGCTCTGACTGTGGCCTGATAAATCCTGTGTTGTCTATCTTTTATAGTTGTTTGTACATAGAAAAACTGCTGTGAAATAAGTCACCTCCATTTATGTGCAACATAACACTCTTGGTTTTATATAACAGCTGCTGTTTGAAAAATACTGGTATGTGGACAACAAGGTTCATAACCTGCAATGGATATGTGAGGCTGTCTGGCAGTTTTCATTCACTGACCCAGCATTAAACTAGAGACAGTTTCTACAATGGATTTTTTCAGTTCTGGAAATACAGTTTTAAAAATGGACCAGGTTCTGCAATTTTTCTCTGTGAGGAGCATGCACTTGCATGCTAATAATCTGGATCAAGGATATGAATCTGATAAACTTGTTCTGCAGTAGCTTCAGGAATGATTTTAAATTACTCATCCTAGTAGTGACACTAGAAATGGCCTTCTCTGCACTGATTTTAAATAATGATCTCCCCTGATGCTCAGTGCCTAGCCTACCCACAGAAACATCAGTCATTTGGAGTCTGCTGCAATTCTCAGTCCACTAAAATTGTGATGAAAGACTTCCTTTTCTTCAAGGATCTCTTTGCCAGGAGCAAATAGCTATGTCAGGCAGATAACAGGAAAAGTACCTCCCAAGAGCAAATTGAAGTTTTATTTAATGTTCCCTAGGATAAACACTGCATTAAATCCTAAGTATGAGAAAATTTCTCCAAACAGTTGTTAAGACAGAGACAGAGATACATAGCAGTCACTTTTGCCACATCACCCCGAATGCAAAAAAGCCCCTAGAGAAATACATCCTTCCATTTCCTTGTCACCCACAAATTCCAGGGTAGGTCATACATTTCTAATGTTAGCCTATCTCTAGACACTTTGAGTTCATTTTCTATACGGTAACCTGTGGTTTTTCTTGGGAGTCGTGAGTTTTGCTGAACTATTGCCAGAATGCACATTGATACCAGGTGCCTACTCTGGCAGAATCCAGTATCACACCTACAGATAAAGTGTAAAATTACATGTGTCATGCCCAAGCACCACAAATTACTCTGACCTTCATCTCAAATAACATGATAACTCCTGCTTTGAGACTTCAGACAATGCAACTTTGGCAAAAGGCAAGTTTTTCATAGCCAAGAACATCAAACCTCATGTCTTTTACAGCACCAAAGGGGTTGACTTTTAAAGAAAATGTATTGCCAAATTAAATCTACCTTTGGCCTATAATATAAAGCATACTATCCTGGGCAAGCAGAGTGATAAACAGTTTTTGACTGGTTTGGAAGGAACCACAATGGGCTGCAGTGCTGACTGCTGGAGGCTCAGATATGAAGGTGATGCAGATAAAACACATCAGCATTCATGATGAGAGAAACAGATGGTCAGGAATGACAGCCATCTCCTCTGAGATTTCTGACTCCTGCTAAAGTGTCTGAGATGTCCATGCTTCATGCTTATTGCTTGAAGGCTGTTGAGAATTTGAGAAAAGCAGAGGTGATGGCTGATGGCATGGCACTGGCACTGGGAAGGAGGGTGAGGACTATTGGGACCCTGAAGGCTGCTACTGCTGTCCCAAAACCACTGACACTGTGTGCGCTGGTGAGAGCTTCCTTCGGGTATTCCCAGATTAACCATTCACATTCAGACAGTTATAAAACAAATTTTTTACTTGAATTACACACCTTAGTTTCTCTGTTCACTAACAGATTTTGAATTTTGAATCCTTCAAATCCATGGCTGATCTAATTAACCTCAAACAAAAATTAGCAATTAAAATTTGAATTTGAAAGTGAGACCTGATTAAGCAGATTTTAATTTTTTTCTTGGAGGATCAGGTCAAACGTACCCTACCCCTTCTTCTGCTTACCGTGAAGTGAATGGTCCCAAAGGACTACAGTTGTCAATAGTCTTCAAAAACATGACTGCAATGTTTCCTCAATAACTTTTGCATGAGGAGGTTCTTAAGACTGTAGAGAACAATGTCTTTTTTCATAGAGAAATGCAGGAGTTTGAAGTGAGGGATGGATTAGACTGCAGAGAACTGTCAGCAGGGATCAGATGAAAATTTACATGTTACTAAGATCAAAAGAGTAATTTCCTAAAGTTTTTTTTTTTTAATCCATTTTCAGGCAAAGACAATAAGATTATTCAGGACATTGTACTTCAAATAGTTTAGCGGGATAATAGCCTTAAATCTGGGGTTTTAAAAAAAATTTATGGACTAAATAGTAATTATTATTTATAGACATAATAGTTATATGTCACCTTCTATCTTAGTCTCAGTTTTATTTTAAATTTTTTAGCCTTTTTGCATTTGCTAAAAAAAGGGTAGGGAAAATATTGGCAATTCTAAAATAAGTGACTGCTTAGCATATCATTGCTAATATGGAACTGGCCTGGTTAATGACGTTCATCTTTAAGGACAAAGATAATCATCTTTATAGCTTGCAAATTCCTTATTAGCGTGCAGATAGTGTTACTATAAATTCAAGCTGCATATCATAAGCCACACATTTTTGGCTGTTAGATTTCATTCTCTGAATATTTAGTAAGATGATGAAGGGATGAATGGCGACTCCCCAGCTGGACACAATTCCAGCTTAAGCAAGATGATAAACTTCTAATATGAAGATGGAACCTATGGCTTCTGGCCAGAACAAAATAGCATTTCTCCAGTGGAATGCCAGTTCAAACTCTATTCTGGAAAGAAATTATTCTAACAAGGTTCCTCACCCTTTTAGGGGCTCCTGGGAAAAAAAAATAATGGAGAAGCCAAGTGTGTGGTCTTTTGAAATTTCAGATAATTTGTAAAAAAGACAGCACAGGCAGCTTTTAGGAAAAGAAACAGAAAAAATTGCTGCAAGTTGACAAGAAATATTTGCTGCCCCTAAGCTCTTATAACAGCACCCATGACCCTGCAAATAGAATTATTTTTTTCCAGTAATATGTCTAAAATAATGGCCTTTATACTGTTGTGCAGATTTTTGAAGTGATTTCACATATTTTTAAGAAAAAAAAAACAAACATAGGAATAATTAATTAATTCTGTTGGGATACATAGGTCTCGATGTTTACATATTGAGATTTTTAAAAATTTCTTACATTGTCTTTACCCTTGAAAGAACTGAACAATTTACCTTCTGTCTGTTTTTTCACTTAGCTCATAAAATGGCATTCATGTCCTGGGGAGGGCTTTTGGTAGATAGGTCCTCACATGCAGCAATTCTACCTTAAGGCTAAGTGGTTTCAGTCACTGTTTTTTCCGAAAGTGTGGCAATAACATGGGGGTACAGCAGGATTTTGTGTGATTGCACTCCACAGAAATCTATGGAAATGCAAAACTTTTCAAAACACTGGGTGTGATCCTAGAGTCAGCATGTTTTTTAAATCTTTGTATTTAACATTCTGAGAAACAACCATATCTCACTGTAGGCTCAGGCTGAGTTTCATGCCAGATCCAGGCCCTTTGTGTTAGTTACACAACTGTCCTGCAACCTTTCCCAGCCCATAAAGTCAGAGGTCTTTTTATGCATCCAGAAGTCTTTTTATGCATCCAGAAAGGGATGCGTTTGTCTCTCTGCTGACTCCATGGGCAGCCCGGTGTACTTGCACTCCTAACTCATGCACCTTAGTTTGTTCTCTATAGACAAGGGGGGCTGAATTCTGGCCCCAGCACCTATTTCCAATTAGTCTCAAATTGTAGGCATTTATCTTCTTTTGATACTGTGTTATATACTGAGCTTCTCAGGCATGTGAGCCTGACAGAAGAATAAAGCAGGAACCTAAGGAGCATTTAGTTCAAAGGAACTCAGAGGGTTTGCAAAACATTGCTGCAAGTAGGATGATTTAATTCCATGAATTACTGGTAATTTGAAAAAAATTTCCCCACAGAAATCAGTGGGAAGACTCTGAGATAGCTTTTAGCCACATGAAAGGACCTGCTTTTCAGATGGGTTACTTTGGGAGGAAATTCAGAATATTCAGCAATTTGCATTTGAGATACTACTAAAATTGATGGCCTTCTTTGAAAGTTTTGCTTTTGAAAGACCTCTAAATTAACATGGTTGATAGCCTGCCTTCTTACTGTGCACTACACTTGAGTGCCTGGAGCTGTAGGACATGCCCAATGAAGGAAAAATGAAGGAAATAGAGTTGTTTCAGATGAATTGTTTTATATGAATGTAAACACCACATTCTCCTTTTAAAGCAATTTTATCCCCTTAGATGCCATTATTTACTGTGGGTCCAATTGTTCTCATTCAAGATGAAAACTTAACTTGCTTCTGTACATCCAATTAAAACACTTTAAAATGGTTTCCCAGAGAAAAACTTATGCAGTGATTGCCACAGAACCTCTTTCCTCAGGAAATGGGAAATTGAATACCTCTAGCACTTCATTTTGGAATAGAGTTTGGTTAGTGGAGCTGGGTTGGGTTATTCTTGGTCTAAAAAGACCTCCGGAAGATCCAGAGCTGGCAGTCCCCCTTCTTGTGACTTGTGTGAAGGACACAGTGGCTTCATACCCAAAGGCCTGTTGGGAAAAATACACTTTACTAGTTCTCTGGAGAAAGATGGCCTGCACACTGCATGCTCTAGATGGAAGTATGAAGCAGTTCATGATGCAGTATTTTGGCAAAAATTTCCAAGTTTACAAGAAACCCACAAGAAAAATCATGCATCCTTTCATTTATGGAAATGCTTTTGTTTCATGGAAGTCCTGGAGAAAGCCCCAGCATGCTGTATGATAATCCACATTCACTTGCAAAATCTACATATTCTCCACAAGACTGAGGCATGAATAATTCTAGAGAACAGCTCCTGGAAACTATCACCTATAGTAGTAATATTTTAAGACTTGTGGGGACACATTCAATTAAGGCTTCATGTAGTTTCCATACCAAAGAAATCCCCACAAAACAGAATATGTAATAGTGGAGAAAATGTTTGCAGCCTACACTAACTTGTAGAATGGCTCCTTCACACTGCTTTAGAGATGTAAAGGGACTTTAAAATTTTTAAATGATCTGTTAATGGAGGACATAGAGGACATTAGCACAAATGAAAATCAGCTTCATGAATATTAGGGAGTTAAACTCTTGATTGGATTACTTGGCTTCAGAAAGTCAAAGAAAAGTTATGAATCAAATTCTGACTTTGAAACTTATTATTAACCCTTTGCAGCTTTGATTTTATTTCATCCTTTCTTCTTAGCTATGACTTGAGATTTTCTGTTCTGTGACTCAGCTTCAGATGAAGGGAAGGGAGAATGAATAGTTTTATTTCAGGCAATGTCATGGCCTAGTTGTTGGATACCTGCCAAGACCTATGGTGTGGGTTCAGGCTGTGGATTTCAATCCACTCATTGCATGAAAGAGCACTTGAAGTTCTTGACCAAGAGGTTGATACTCCATTTTTTTGATACCAAATTCGGTGCTATCTCAATGAGTCAAAGCAGTCTAATCAATCAGTCTCCTGTGGAGGCTTATGTGTGATTTCTTTGCTCACATCTGAAATATCAGGAATTTTGAGCTATGGTTCCCATCTATCTGGTCAGGAGAAGGACTTCTGAACTTGCTTGAGAATTCAGGTTCTCTGAGAGGTGCAATGATATTGTATCTCAGGATAGACAAAGCTCCTATGACTGAAGAAGTTCTCAAGGCAGGACTGAGGTGAGAAGTCAAGGTGCACCAGGAGTAGGGATTTGAGGCAGGAATGAAACATGGGGAGTTAAGAAAGACTTCAGCAGTTAGTGAAAACTAATTTGGGAAGTGCCAGAGCACTTAGACTGAGTTTAAGTATTGTCATGAAGGGTGGACTTTTTACAGTAATCCTGCAAATCTCTCCTCCAGATTTGTGTTGAGTGTACAAGTTGGCTCTTTTTTGGAAACAGGATTCTCCCTCATCCCTAAAGCCTAGTTAAGACTCTGGACACAAGTCTCTGGATGCAACAGATACCTCCACTAAATCCTTCAGTACATCTAGGAATTTATTATTCAGTTAGAAAGAGATTAATAGGATCTCTGAGGCTAAGGACTTGATATCTGGGTTCAGTGAAGTTGCCCATTTCTAAGCATCAGAGGAAACTTCCAGTAGGAAATTTCTGAGTCCTGAGGGAGAAAAAAAAATGTCTTGAAGACTCCCTGAAAATCTTCTGGGGAAAGAAAGAATTTAGCCATTCAGCAAGCACAGAAACCAATTTTTGTGGTTCTCATAAAAGTTTGAAAATTCACAGAGCTATGAGGGCACAGTTAGGGAATATATGCAGGGCTCATGGATAGAGCAAAACAAATAGATATAATGGCATAAAGAAAATTACAACTTATGTCATACAGCCTTTGAATAGAGAAGTCAATGAACATTAATTCTGCCAAAATACAGATGGAAGCAGGAGCAGGTGCCAGCATCAGAGTCTGGGAACTGTGTTACTCATTTGCCAATGAGAAAGAGAAAGGCATGCATGATCCAAGCAGAAGGAAGGAGTTTCTACTTACAGTCAGGTGTAATGTCCTATTCATCCTGGCATGAATAGCAATATATTCCTGGTCTTTCTAGCCTTAAATATGCACTTAGTTTGGGTTGTAATGTTACATTTCTAAGTCAATGGTCAATTATATTGAAAGACAAGTAGTGTTGGCATATTGGAATGTGCTATTAGTGTTAATACCAAAAAAGATGGAATAATTTGCTGTCTGACTACCACACCAGTGGTACCTCACTGGAGCTGAGATTCCTCTGCAGCTTGTGATGCAGACCATGGTGAAGAAGCTGTGCCCCTGCAACCCATGGAGGGCCACAGCGATGCAGAGATCCACCTGCAGCCCATGGAGATGCTCATGCTGGAGCGGGTGGATGCCTGGTGGAGGCTGTGTTCCTGTGGACCTGTGGAGAGAGGGCTCCTTGCTTCCAGAATGGAACAGCCGGTTCTTGCTCCCCATGGAAGAGTGACCCACACTGCAGCACTTTGCAAAGAACTGTTGTTCATGACATGGAGCCACACTAGAGAAGTTCATGGAGAACTGTCTCCTGTGGGAGGGACCCCATGGTGCAGCAGGGGAACAACTCCTCTCCCTGAGCAGTGGGAGAGGCCTCGAGTGATAAACAGACCATAACCCCCATTCCCTGCCTCCTTGTGCCGCTGGGATAGAGGGAAGAGCTTGGAAGGAGGGAGAGTTTGGGGGATGGTGTTTTTAAGGGTTTTATTTTACTTTTCATTATCCTGCTCTGATTTTGTTAGCAATAAATTTACTTCATATCTCTAAGTTGAGCCTGTTTAGCCCCTGACGGTATTTGATGAGTGATCTCTCCAGTTCCTTATCTCAACACATGAACACTTTGTTTTCTCTTCTCTGTCCAGCTACAGAGGAGAGTGAGTGAGTGGCTTTGGTGCGTGCCTGACATCTGGTCAGGGTCAACCCACTGCAGGGCTGCTGCTGCTTTCACTTTTCTACATTTGCCAAAAAATCATGTTAATTCATTTCAGGCATAATTTCACTAAATCATTTTATGGCAGTTTGACTTCTCAATCTAGTAGGCATCCCATCTAGAGCTTGCCCGTGCAGAATGCGAACTATTAACACCGACTTCAAATAATTTCTAGAATCAAGAGGTAGAACAGCACTGAAACCTTGTCATTGGCTGTATAAGTTCTGCAGAAGAAGAAGTGATTCGTAAGGAGATAAAACAGCTGCTGGAGAGACTGCTTAGGAGCTGAGGTGGAAACTACCGCTTTGGAAGTAGCATTTATCCATTCTGTGCCTGTGGTGCAGCTAACAGGTCTGAAGGGATTGACCCACCTGTTCACTCCTCTGCAAATACATGTAAATACTGGCATCAGCTATGGAACGTATGTATCTCCCACGCAGGAGTGAAGTCCTTTGTGGACTTCAACTCACTTAGTGGTGAACAATATGGGTTGAGTAGGGAGATGCCAGAGGAGCATCTTCCTACAAAATGGCTTGGAAGAGTGCTCTCTACTAAAGAACATCGGTCTGAATCTCCATGAGGAAGGTCTGGAAGTTCATCTGGGCTTTCATCTAAATCCTCAGGGAGGCCAGCAGGCAAAAGAGACAGTCTTCTCAGAAACATGAAAATAAGTCTTCTAAACTTCATTTATCTTGGATTGAATGAGTGAAGATTGGTTTTTGTAGTGTTTTTTAGTGTTTTTGTTGTTGTTTTGGTATATTTATGTTTTTTTCTTCAATAATAAAATGTTATTTGTTATAACTTATTTTGAATGAATCTAAGGGGCTTTTCCCTCCCTTTAGCAGCCAAATGAACAATCTCTCCCAGCCAGTTATTTACACGGACACTCCTACAATCATGATTTATTCATAGCAGACATTTGAAGTAGTTTAAAAAACAGAGAACAGAAGATTAAGGAAAAAGTCATCCTTACTGTAGTTGATGAAACCAAGGTAGTTAATTCCCAGTTAAAGCCTAACACAGATCTACAAGTGCATGATGACCTAGGAAGCTTGTAAGACTTTATCTGACAGACTGGAAGTGGTCAGTGCTGAAGGATGCTCAGAGAGAAGGTCCGTCCCCACAAGGAGCCACAGCTGCAAAAATCCAGGAAAAAGAAAGAAGTGAATTATTTATAAAAAAGAAAGCAGGAACAAAACCATCACCACCAAGAATGTATTTTGTTATAAAAGAACTGCCATCATCCAGGCCCTGTCTATCATCCTTATACAACATACAGTGGTAACAAAAAACAATGCTGATGTGTTTTTCACTTCACTTCTCAGTCTCAGACACCCAGTGTAAAATATTAAATTATGATGGTTTGTTTGATTCCAGAAAAGTCTTTGTACTGAATTAAAAATGCAGTAAAGGCTAATTGGAGTTGATATATCTCCTGCTGGATTAATTTTGAATCAAATATTATATTATATTGATATAATGTTAGTGATCAAGATGTTCTCTAAACTGAAACTGTTTCCAAGGAAATAATTACAGCTTGGAGGAAAGAACAAAAGATTGAAGGTGTAGAGGATTAAAATGATGTAAAAATAACAGTATATTTATCTTTTACTTCATAGAAGCTACAGAAGAACAAGCAAAAAATGATATAAAAATAACAGTATATTTTTCTTTTGCTTTATAGAAGCTACAGAAGAACAAGCAAAAGGACTTGCCTAAGTAATTGAGGAACTATTGAAAATATTTTCAAGGATCCCATAATCATTAGATATGGCTGGAAGAAAATTCAGTTCAAGGAAGTTGTATAATTTGGAATGCATCTTGCCTTATGTTAGAGAAAGGTATACATTTCTTAATATTTTCATAAATGAGAAAAAGGTCCTGGGCAGCACAAGCTCACAACCAGCATGATCAGCACAGGCTCTCATTGTGTTCCCAGTCTGGTTTTGCCTTCACTTCTTTCAGTTGAGCTTTGTCAGGAGGAATCTTCTTTGAATGTGAAGACAAAGTTTCTTGTGGCCCTGAGAGAGTGTAATCAACAGTGTTTATGGGTGGGGTTTTTTCATTGTTTTAACCAATGAACTGTTCTTTATGAACTCATTTTTCTTGGCATGGACCAGAACTGTTAGCAACTGATTTCTGAGAGGCTTCATGAGAGCTCTGCTACCTGTGGGACTTCTGCCAGGTGTACCAAAGGGATTGTGATAGCCTTCTTTTCTGTCCAAACACACTGGCTGCCTCCTTCCTCTCATGTGTCCACGTGCATTCACAAATTTGATTTTCTCAAGCTCAGACCAGGGAACCTATAGACACAGAACAACAGAACGACGACTTATTTTAGGCAGTGTCACTGTGTGCCTGTGCTTTCAAATATTTTGATTTCCTGTGTGAAAATGTAAGATTTTATGAACATGTGAGTATAAATATCTTCTTACACACGGACAAAGCCAGATCTCATGTCAGAAAGTCAGCTCTTTTGTTTCTCTTGGCATGGAGGAGGGCACAGAGATGTGTGCTGCTTGCTATAGAGCTGGAGGGAGAAGATATGTGTGGGTCAGAGTAAAAGAGAAGTGACCCCTAGCAAAGTCTGAAGGAAGATGGCAAGGACTGTGAGAATGGCCCTTTATCAAAAAGGATGACAGGAATCTGAGGGCACCTGGCTGGCACCTGGAAGCCAGAGGCACATGGCTTCTACTGTGTCTTTATGGCAAAATGCAGTGGGACTCAGGACTATTTTCAGCATACAGGAAAGCCCCCAAATTGAGAACTTGTATTCATGTTTTTAAAAAGAAAAAGAAGGAAACAAAAAGACTAGCCTCAGTATTAGGTTCCCAGTCAGATTATTCTGCTGCTAACCTACAGCAATGGACATGCCAAGTTTCTCTAACTCTTTGCTGTTGGTATGGAAACTCTTTGCTCTTAAGAACATATTGTCTCTTGTTTTTTCCAGTGGGTACCTTAAAGGTACATTTAACCTGATAGGATTTTCACCACCTTCACTGGGAGCAATTCCACAATATACTCAATGCAAGCTGGCAATATATTTATTTGCAGTGTGTGAGAGATGCCTATGTTTGACTACAACTCATGCTGCGGCTTAAAGTTTGGCCAACAATGGTAGCAATTTTGGCTATGTCCCAAAACTGGGACATGTTCCCAACCCAAACCAATCAAAAAAGAAAAGGTACATATCCCACAATTATTTTTCAGAGTCCTTCAGTCTCATCATTATTGAAACAATGAGTAAAATAGTAATGGATCATGACCATATTAATACCTGTTAAACAATGTGTCAGTGTCAGAAAGATGCTTACCTGCAACTAGGTAATCAGGTGTTATCTAAGAAGCTGTAGGAGTTTAAAAAGTAGATAAAGAACTTCAAAACTTATGGAAGCATTGAGTATTCACTTGTTTTCCAATTTTTTGCTAGAATAATCTGTTTTGCAGCCATGCAAACCAACTGATAATTAGCAACCTTGAACAAAATGTCCCCATTCATAAATCAAAATTATTCACCACAAATATTAATTGCAAATTTAGCCCTTTTCCCCCCCTTGTTCATGAATATATTTTCCATGCATAAATATTCATTGAATAGTTTATGAAAACAGACTTTAGTCTGTGGGTTGCTTGTAGGATGCTATTATATCTGTGTAGTTTCTACTTGTGCATCACAATTAGTCAATAATTCACACAGGTATCATCTTTTCTCCCTAGAAATGAGATTGTTTGCTTTAAAAACAAAATAATATGGAAAAAAGTATAGGGCTAATTGCAGTGTTGGCATAATTTACAGGAACAAATCACATGCACTAAAATTTGAGTAAAGTATGAAGATTTATGATTATCATGACAAATACCCACAGCTGTGTGGGGATTTATAAGCATGGCATATTATAAAAGCACAAATAGCAGGAAACTCTGCTTATTTCTTCTATTCACAAAAGTATTCTTGAATCACAGCATTATTGTAAATGCCCTTTCTCACAATGATACAATTTCCTGTTTTAATCTCTGAGCATCAATTGTAACTGTTTGTCAGCTTCCAAAAATTGTTAGACAAGATAATATCCAATCTTTATGTTCACTTGAATAGATACTGCAGTCTGTCCTTTCCCTGTCCTCCTCCCAGAGCACCTCTTTTACTGAGGAAAATGAGACAAGCTGCTCTTTCAATTTTTGTTGCTGAGAGCCATTCCCCCATCAGCTCTGCACCTTTTAACCCCCGTGATGTGATGTTGATGGAGCTGCCACTTAAAAACAAATTTTGTCTGGCCATCAGGGAGCTTCCTGCGGTGATGGAGATGACAGAGCCTTTTCCAGGAGGTTACTTTTGAATCTGCCGTTGGGGTGGAAACCCTTGTTGTCTGATATCTAACGGCATTTGGGTTCAAATGTGAAACCCCTGGGCTCATTCTGGATTCCTCATGTATAGGAGGCGCAGCCACCAGAGTGCTTGGGAGGGAGCAAAATCAAGGGAAGGGAAGTCTTGCTTGGCATGAAGCCTTATTAACCCAGTCTCGTGGAACAAACAAGCAAACAAAAAGCCCTGTCCAAAACAAGCCCCACTGAGTAACCCACTGTTTGCACTCAGAGTTCAGAATATCTCCTGGCTCTGAATGCAGTGATTTGAAGTAAGAAACTACAGGAATGCCTTTGGATAATGACGCTTTCTTTAATATACTAATTATTCTTACTAGACTTGTTATTATACGAGACTTAACGCTGCTCATTTAACAATACTCTTTTTCTAGCACAATGGCCCTCTGAACAGGTGGAGGGGATTTTATCCAGCACATCTTTGGTTGTTAGCCAGCACATTTTTGCTCTTCCAGACGTTAAAATATTTACATATTAGTAATAAGAAATAACATCTTTCATTTTATATAAAATTTGTAAAATGGCACACTAACAGCTTACCGTATACTCATTTCCAGCAAAAAATTAGTACAGAAAAACACACCTCTACCTTGCATTTACTGCCCCTATCTAATACCAACATTTTAATGTTAACTCTTTGTCCCTGGGAGTCGATTTTTCCCAGCACAGCACCTAAGTGCAAAATGCATTAGCGCAAATGTCTGAACTCCAAACCCATCTGGCATTAGGAGCTATAAAATATTGCCATACTTGTCTACAGTGGATTTTAACAGACTTTCTGGACAATATCATTTAAAAAACATTGTTGTGCAATGGAATTAATTAGCACAAGTAACATGTACAACATAAATTTTTATTGTTTCTTATATGCCATAAAATTTCCAAGACAGAAGCATCTGGTAAAACCATACCGTCTGACTGGGCATGGCATTAGGAAGGCCTAGATGGGAGCAGATGGAAAGTCTGAGGATGAAATAAGAACAGATGGGAAGTCTGAAGGTGAAATTTGAACTTAGGTATTTCAAAGTTCACATGGCTGAACATAAAGTCCCATTAAACGTGCTCCGATGAAGAGTTAAACCGACAGGCTCCACTGTGCCTTCCCTCCTTTTGTATTTCCAGTGTCACTTAGCTGTCAGTAATGTTTGTGGCAGCAGTTAAAAAAGCACTTTCCTTAACTCTGCCTGCTCATTTCAAACCCACGTTTTTGTCATCCACTCTGTACCTGGGATTTTATGAAGGTGTCAGCGCTATAAACATGGCAAAGCATTTTCAGGTTTCATACAGGGCTCTCCCCGGTAATTTCCCTCACCTTCGTTTAGGCAATTGGGCAGGCACAGAAAGCTGTGCTGGAAGGGAGGCAGCAGCATGCAGCCAATGCCGAGGGAAGGACAGACCCACAGGGCTACAGAAGATAACAGTGAGCCCCACCCATGGCTGGTATCACCGACAAAAAGCCCAGATCCTGCTAGCACACCTCCATGCACTGTGCAGTTCCCTCATTTTAATTGGTACAGCTTCTTGGAAATACTTTCCCTCGTACTGTTTTTCCAGCAGAACAGGTCTGTTGCAGTTTTAACAGAGAAATATCATCCAAAATTGTGGGAACAAATATGATTGCTACCTCTACTTAGAGGTAAATCTACAGAGGAGAGAAAAACTCTGAACCCATTCCTTGATGCTTGTTGGAGTTTGTTTTTTTACATCTTGTTGGATATCCAATGAAGGATTTTTGTTTTAGAGTGAATTTACCTCAATTCAATGGGATTTTATGAAGAATGAATTTGTGCAAAGTCCTTTGCATGGATGATATTAGCAAATGTGGTGAGCTGGAGAACAAAGACCTGGTATTCCTACTAAACCATCATACTTTGTATGACATTGTTACTTTTAAAACCTGTGAATCCCTGATACGTGATTGTCAGCAGAGATAATTTTTTCCAGCTCCCACAGACATACCAAATTCTCAGTTTACAGCCCCACATCAGTTGTAAAACACAAATACTGTACCTGGCTCTTGTTCTAAAGCCAAAGCAGAGAGAGATACTTTTCAAGTTTAAATAAATTACTCTTTTCAGATGTTGAAAAAGGCATGGCAATTTACCACTGATTTTGAAGTTTTGCTGTAATTTTTAACAATTGCCATAGCAGGGTATATGTGTTGTAGGACTTGATGGCTCATCTGGAAAGTGCAAAGAATGGACCCCTTATACAGTTGATCAAGTTCTCAGGTCACTTCTCTCATGCATGTGGCCAGCTGGGTATTTGGAAAGGGCCCTCAATGCCAAGCCAGCTGGGGCACCTAAGTCAAATTTGTGGTAGGCTTCCAAAGCCTAGGAATTATGTTTTTCTTCAGGCTAACTAAGCCTTCTGCCATCATTGTCACATCAGTCACTCTGTTGCCATGTCATGTCACCTGGGTCTTGAGGATCATCGTATTCTGAAATTCTGGACAGCTTTTGAGTAACGGTCTGAAAAATGACAGGCTCTCACATGTTCCTACTGTACTTGAGGAAGTGCATTTCCTGTGATTAATGGCCTCTCTTTGTGCTCTGCACAATGCTTTTTAAGATTTTTCTTTCCCTGCTGTAAGCCAAACCAAAGAATGTTTCCAGTTTCTCAGGCTCTATTTACCTTCTCTCTCATTAATGGAGGTTCTCTCTCCTTGCTTTCTGATGATTGTGCACATACTTAAAGCCTTCTGACTATTTTCAGCTGCTACTAGTGTGTTCCAAAAATCTGACACAGCGGAACGCATCACCTCGCTGCCGGCGGCAGCAGGCACTTCCCTTGGACTTCTGCCCGCTGCATTTGCAGTCTGGTGGGGAACCAGGTAGAGCTGTGACTCCAAGGGTTTTGTAGGGACTCAATGAGCTTGACACATGCGCCTTGCTTCCTGACACCATCCCTCTAGCTGCTTCAGAGTTTCAAAGGCTACAGGAGCCTGGCGGAGTGAAGGCAGGGGAGAGAAGGAAGCTTGTGTGTCCTGGGCTGGGCAAACATGCAACAGACTGGGCAGCTGATGTAGCCCTTTAGCTGTACGCCATGGATCCCCAGAGTAATGTGCTGTAAGTCCTAGCCTAATTCTCAGCTTTTCAGCACTATCCAGTCTACCAGATTGTAATCATTTTTTTGTTTTGTTTTACTCTAACTTTTCCCTGATGACAACGCAACATATTTTTAGCAGAATTCAAGTGTAAGGCACTAAGGTTATACTACCTCATAAACACAGCACTCTATTTTCATGGAAACTGGCATGAGTGGTTCATAAAATATTGTAAACAGTTTGTTTTGTAGTGAAACAGCCCAGTAAATTGTCTTTATTTTCAGGTTGTACTTGCAGCTCCACTGAGTTCTTTTATGCGATGCTTGCAAGCCGTGATTGTGGAAGATCAGCACTCCCTTGTTTTCTTGCTAAAGTGAAAAAAAATATTGCCCACCACCTGTGTATCTCTTCTACTGCTGTGGAGTAAAGAGATGCAGCATCTCATTCCAGGTAGGATCAATGGGTACATTGCCCTGCTCAGACTGTGGCACGGTACCACAGCAGCAGCAGGTGCCACAGACAGGGTGAGGGGTGGTGTGGAGAGGTGCTGCTGCTGTGGACACCCCTCCTGTGAATCCATGCATCTCTGTGACTACTTTCCAAGGCTCCATGGGTGTAATTCACTTACTTGCATGAGAAGTTCTCAATCCAGACACATAAATGTGGGCTTCAGGGTGTTTGAAAGGCAATGGAATAAAATAGATACATAAGAATGCAATTACACTGAAAAAAATGACCTCTACCTCTCTCCTTGGACAGTTTAGGGGCTATGGCTGAAGACACACAGCTTGTTAAAAATCCAAGTAAACCACACTGCTTTTATGTCTCTCCTGCTTATTTTTCTCTGTTTCAGCTTTCAATTCCTTTCTGAACTCCCTGGAGTTATCTATGGCTCATTTCTTTGCACTCAGTAACTATTTAGGGTCGTGAAAGAGCTCAGATAAAAGTTCTGCTGCCACAGTTCATGAAGGCAGAACTTTGACCACAGCATATTCATTTATCCACTGACAATTACTGTTAGAAGCATTGTCTTTGTTGTTATCCAGGTTTTCAGTTCTGTTTTTCTCTTTTAGTATGGTGATCGATTTGATAAATAATTTACAGAAATGACTGGCACTTTGTTCACAGTGAATTTCCTGTCATGGTGCTATACTATTTTTTAAATTCTTTAGCCTTATGAATGTAAGTGCTGAAATAACATGGTGCCTTTCCCACTGTGTTTGCTCAGGGACTCCAAGCACAGATGAGCTGTGTGCAGTAAGACTGGCCAGGTATAGATAAGCCTTTGTGTTGGCAGTCTTGGTGCTCCACTTTCCCAAGATTTCTCAAAGCATAAAGTGGGCAAGAGACAGACACAGAACATCCAAATGGATTTCTTGAGGTCCTTCTCATCCCCTTCCTTGTAACCATTTTTCTCTCCTGTGCTTCAGAGTTTCTGGTGACATGTCTACCTTTATCCACTTTCAAGACCAGGTACTTGGTGTGCTGTAGCAGTGTGACATGATTTTAAACAATGCAATGTGAGTACTGCGTCTCCACAGAGAATGCATGTTTCATGTGAATATTATTTCCAAATACTATCATGTAGTAATCAAAATATAACATAATATAGTTTTATATATTTTTACTGACATATTAGAATTGTGATAATTAAAAATAATTGATTTGAAATGCTTTGGAATTCATATTGTTGTGTGCGCAACAGGCCAAGTACTTATTAATAAAATGGCTGTTCTTAGCAAAACTGCACAAACCCAGGATCTCTACTGTTGAGGAGAAAGGAGCTTTTAAAGCAGTAGCAGTCAAATCTGTAATGAAGAGGGAAAGGCGAGTGTTGGAGTGCAGATGGCAGGCAGCTGGTCAGTTCTCTGGAAGATAACCAGTGAGCTCTGACATTTCTCTAAGTAGCATTGCAAGAATTGATCCAAGAACTATTCGGAAAACTCCTGTGGCATGATTACACTTAAGTTGAACTCTTTTTTCCTGTTTTGACTATTTTAAAAATTTCAATGTTGCCATTATATTTTCTGTGAGATAGATCTCTTACATATGCTAGCTTGGCCCATTTTGGCTATTTTTTTTCATGGTCAACTTAGATTTTCAGACCTCTTTTTTGTTCTTTCCTGACACAATCTGGATTTGAGAATTGGCAATACATACTGTTAATGTCCATTTAATGTAGCTCTGTCTGACTTGTCTTCACAGGTGTTTTCACAGGGGCAGTTGTTGGGAAGAAAAAAACCAAAGCCAGTAAAGTATAGTGCAAGTTTACTGAGCAGATGTGCCATCTCAAGGGGAGGAAATGTTTCATTTTTTTTTTGCATGTAGTTTTTAATGGCAACCTCAAATACTAAATGTGTTTCTTTTAAGTTTCAAATGTCCAAATAAGTTTTATCAATTGCTGGTGAAAAGAATTGGGTATGATAGGGTATTTTAAAGAAATTTTAAAATTAGGGTATTTAATTAGGGTATTAAAGAAATTTTAAAAAATTCAAGACCATTGCTGCACACTGGTTCCATGAAGCCATAGAACAGTGTCTTGGGTAAGCCTTTGGAGTGAAGACACTGCTTTCTCCTATAGAACAAATACACTGAAGCAAAATGTTTAGATATTGCCTGGCTGAATATTTTGTGCATTAGGCTGCTTGTGGTTTGTGAGATTAAGGACTAGAAGGAACAGCTAGAAATCTAACCTGATCTCCTGTTTATTTCAACAAGTTAGCCATTGCTTGAACCATATCTGTTCCTTGACCAAAGACAAATGATTTTCAGTTTAAAATATAAGGACAGCTGTGCTTGAAGACATGGACATTTCAGTCAGAACAGTGCCTACTCTCTTACCAGGGAGTCTTAGGAACAGAGGACAGAGACAGCAAAACTAAAGTCTGATCCCTACTCTGTGATGACTTTCCAAACAACAGCAATGTGCAGCGAGGTCAAAGCAACATCTTTTAGTAGAAGCTGGGAGATTTATTCTTCTGCTCTGTTCTAAAGAATATTTTCTTTCAGTAGATCCTAGTTTATTGAAAAAATATGTTGCTTTAAATAAATGTCCTGTGCCCATTCTGTTATATTATTGCATTAATCTGTAGGTGAGCACCAAATTTGTTCTTATTGCTTCTAAATAATATAATAACATTGGCCAGTAAAAGACATAGTAACAATCCTTAAATAATCCCACTAGTAACACAGTCTTTCACCAAATGCTCAAGATCTGTTACTTGGTCATTTCTTAGATCCATTAAATAAGTGCCCCAGAGAATAAACAATGCTATTTTTAATCAGAATATCAAGTTTTATTGCTTTGAATGACTAAAAATATTCCCAAATGAATCACTTTTAAAAATAACCTTTGCCATCTGAATTTATAGTCTGAAAGACTATGATGTGTTTAGGTTTTTGTTTGTTTTACAGCAGCTACTGAATTGACATCAGTTAATTCTGAAGCACATACTACCAAAAGGTATCTATCATTACTTTCCCTGAATATGACATTAAACTAGCCAAACTGTAGTTATCCAGATCTCTGCTTGTCTGCTTTTTTTTTTTTTCAAACTAAGTATCTTCCTAAGTATCTTTGATGTGCTATAATCATCAGAATGTTCATTAAAATTAGCACCACAGGGACAAATATCACTGTAGAAAGTTATATAAGCACAGTTTCTTTAAAATATTTCTCTATCAGTTAATGTAGCTCAGAGTTTCCTTTAGATTTTTGGAAGTAACCATTCTGAAACATCACATTTACTGTATTCTTGGGGCTATCCTTTGTTTGGGTATGCTGAATGCAATGAGGTCATGATCATTGGTTCCTAGGCAACGACCAACTTCTACTCCAGTGATTTATTCATCTTTATCCATCATATGAAGTCCAAGGCAGAGTAACCTTCTGTGTCACAAACTTATGCTCCATAACTTTTAGAAAGCCTATGACATTTCATTAGTGTGAGACTTTGAGCACATCTTCCAAATGGAAGCTGCTCCCTGTAACATCCATGTATTTCTCATTAATTTTTGTATTGCAGACATTAATTTTTTTTCAGGTAAATAAACTAATATTAATCTGTCTACTTGGAAACACTTTGCGGATTCTATATTTAGTGAGATGCATACATTTGCAAGTATGAACTCTATTAATGGAGAGAGAAGAAAAATTTTGTGGGGTATTTTGCATTTTTATAGTACCTTTATCTTACCATCCTAAATGGACTCTAAAAAATGAATTAATGCACTATTGCTAGAAATTTATGCCAGTCACTGCAGTTTCTTTTCTCAGTAAAGTATTGAGCCTGATAAAGTGTTATTAGCTTGATTTCTTTTAAGTAGGGAAATGGAAGGGCAAAGTGGTTACATTCAGCATTTGAAACGTGGGCATCTCATCCATATTTAGGCACCTTTGTGTCCTGATTTTCAGAGTTGCTGAGTGCCAGCATGATCCCATTAGATTAACTTATCAAGGTCATGCAAAAATCCTGTACCAGGAATAGTCTTGAATCCGTGTCCTGTATGTTAATGATTTGTAAATCCAAAATTAAGATATCAACTCCTTTATGGATAAGGCAAAAAAGCCCAGAGATTTTCATAAAAAGAAGAAATGGGCCACATCCTCTCACTTCCAGTTTCATCAGATCAAAACAATTTCTTCTCCATCAGTTGTAATGAGCTCACAGCCATGTTACGCTGTTCTGAAGTTCCCCAAACTAGCATTAGTCAAAGCACAGAATATTTGCTTTAAACAAGCTCTTTGAGGCTCCTGCCTCTTCTCTTGATGGATTTCTTCATCTGTGGCTGCTCACCCTCCTCCCGGAGCAGGCAGGGATTGCTGTAGCCTGGTCCCTCTGGTGAATGGTTATACAGGGCCCGCAGGCAGCTGTTTGACATGGCCTGAGACAGATTTCAGTGCAGCAGTGTGAAGATGGAGAATAAATGCAGATTTCTGTAGCAGAGAGTGGAGAAAAGGAATGGCAGGAGGCAAAGAAGATTGGTAGCAAGTTAATTGTTCATCCCTAGATGAAGAGTCCTATGACTCAGCCCCATGGAGACTCATAGCTGTATGCCATAGAGGTTTTACTTTATAGGGCTGGAGAGTAATGGGAATAGAGGCATTAAGTCTTAACCACCAGCTGGGCAGGGAATTCAGATGCTGCCAGAGCAGGATTCTTGAAATGAAAAAGTTATGTTTAGAATGAGTTCACTGGAACATGACCCTGTCTGAACAGGATTTCTTTTTTTCTTTCCTTTGCTATTAATTTTTGGTAAGTGGCAGGCAAGTTCTGGGACAGATTCCTGGTACGAAAGAAAAGAGAAGCAGAGTGAAATAAAAATTTTGGAAGAGCAATTAACCAGGAAACAGGACTTAAAGAATGGCATTATTGCCTGTCATTTACCTCCTCCCCTGCTTTACCCCTCACCTTCATCAGAGTGCAGGGACTGAGGAAAGAAAGACTGATGGGAGCAAGGGACAAACATTGTCTTTACAAGTATTGAGTAGTCTGGCTCAGTATATCCTGTCTGGTGCAGGGTCTTAACTGCTTACCTTTCTTTCACCATCACCTTTAATTAAGCTCCCTTAAGAGTCATCATGATCATGGGAGCTTGGCTTCTCTGTTCTCCACTCTTTTTTATACTGAACTGACACGCTAGCCAGATTTTCCAAAGCATGCAACTCCCTTTTGTATCAGATTTTCCACCAGATGAAATGCTGGGTAAGAAAAAGGGTGAATGTGATTTTGATACCTTTTTCCTTTTTTTTTTTTTTTTTTTTAGGTTGAAGAATTTTATGTTATGCCCATTCCTGCTTTGATAATAAAGGAGTGGGGATTGTTCTTTTGTTTTAAAGCCTGCTAGGTGAGAATTTCCCCCTGTGGCTCCCACAGCTCCACTTCCAGGACAGCAGATTGATTTAGTGGAGAGCTGTTCTCCTGGTGATGTAAGGAGGTGTGCAGCACTCGTGGCATCCTCTTCTCCCCAGAGGAGCCCCCCATAGCCCTGTGGACCACACCCCTCTGCAGTCCCAGGCAGGACATGTTGGTGCATTAGCTCTCAAGGAATAGATGTCCCAGGCTGGACTTCCAGCCCACAGTAAACACAGAGGGCTTTTTGCCTTATAGAGTAGCTGATGAAGAGTTTGGCAGAGGATGCAAAGACAGCCCTGGACAGTAAGCAGTTTCATGGGAGGCCTTTACCCTGGTGTTATGGCCACCCTAGAATGTCTACAGCAAAGGGTGCTGTGCTGAAATACAGTGCACAAAACCTTTGTCACAGCTGCAAAAGTAAACCAGACTCTGGTGAGATTTTGCCTCATTCTGATCTTTTCACACTTGGGGATTTTTGTGAAAGTGAAAAAACATGTTTTCCATAGCTTGCAACACAGGGAGCAGGGGCCCATTGCCAAAATACAGTCTGCTCAGAACATTTCAGATGCTCTAAAGTAGCTAAGCCACCCACAAAGAACTGGTAGAAGGGACTTAGGATCCATGGGAGATCCACACCTGTCTCAAGCCACAGCTGAAGGTCATGCCAGATACTCTGCAGCATCTGAAATGGCATGAGAAGCCTGTGCTGAGGCAGTTTAATGCTTCCCTGGGAGTTCACAGTAGCTGGAGATTGCAGGATCCAGCTGAGTTAGCATGACAAGCACTGTCATTCACATGTTTTGTTTTGCACGTGTGTGTGTGCCAAAAGCCAGTAGGAGAGGTGCAGAAATGACCTTTAGTGACACCCACCTGGCCCTTCCCAGCTTTGACTTGCAGACTGATTTTACTCTTCAATATGTCCAAATTTGTCTTTTATGGAGAAACTAAGATTTTCCAGATGAGTATTACTAGAGATTACCTATGAGAAGTCATAATTAGCTGCAGCAACTGCATTCCCTCTGGTGTTGGAAGCGGGTAATCCCAAGGTGCTCTTGGCTGGCTGCTGCATGGAGCCTATTTTAAGGCTTTTCTGTGATGGGGGAAGGTGTGAGCTCAGGTGAGGGGGATGAAAGATTGCTACAGTCACTGGACAATTGCCCTGCGCAGGTTGATGAGTCGAAGCATCCCGTCTACCTTATTGGCCTTTCCTGCTCCCTCTCTCCCTACACAATCTAATGGACTGAAAAAAACCCCAAAAAACCCAAGCAGAGAAGTGAAACTGATAACTGGCCATAAATGTGGGACACCTGGAAATTTCCTGGATCTTCCACTGCTGAATTTTGCTGATTTATGAGACTAAAAGTCTCATAAATCAGCAAAATTGAAGAGTTTTCAAGGTTTTGTGTATTTACTAGAGCAAAGATTCAAATTTTTGGAGGTTCATTAAATGCTAAACAGTTTGCACAAGTGAAAGGAAAATATTACAAAAATACTCAAAACAAAAACCGCTCAAAAAGGATACCACTAGCAGGGAAAATGTTTGCTTACTTTCTCTGTAAACAAGTTAGAAAGCTTATTTATTGACATGAAAACAGTTTATAACTGATGAGGCTGGAATAGAACTTGAGCTCAAGACTTTAATCAACATTAAGTTTTGCTTCCAAATTCCCTGAGACTACAGCAGGGTACTAAGAAGAAATAGTATTAGGAACAGAAAGAAAGCAAGAACGATTTTGCAGCCCTCGCTGTTTGTCTAGGTTCCACACTTATCCTCCCAAAACATTCATACAGAAAGAAAATAAGAAGGAAAGGGAGAAAAAAAAAGTTAATTTCTTTTGACATCTTCTTAAAAAATGACAATATAGGTGCAAGTGACATGGCTCAGGCCTGCTAATTACAACTGCTTTCTGAGGCAAAACATATAGAAAAGACAGATACTGAATTCTCTGTTTCCATCAGCTTGAGACCTCTGCACTTTCCCAGGTCTTTCCAGCTTGGGTTCTGTACAGTAGGAAAGCTGCCTGCCAAAAACTTTATCTGAGTTGACATATTCCCGTGAAAAAACTCCAGTGTTGGTCCATAAACACTTTCTCAAGAAGTAAATAAATAACATTCCACACTAGCTCTGCTCTGTGTGGGTCCTCGCTAAATATCAGACCAGATAGGCAAATAATTTTGATGGCATTTTCTGACACAGGAGCTGTCCTAGAAAAAAGACTCCATTGTGCCCTGAAGTAGAGCTACTGGAGAGGAGATTGTCAAACTCCTATACCATACCAGAGCAAGTAATCCTCACAGAAAGAAAACACATCTTTTTCTGCTGCTGGTGAACTCATCCCATAAGGCAGCATGTTTTATGATAGCCCTTGATCTTTTTATCTTGACTGGTAGTTTGCAGATCCTTTAATTATGCACAAGTAGCACATTTTTTTTGTGAGATCTGTGAGCTGCAGTGCTGGCTACAGCAAGATGTTAGCCTCAGTTTTTATGAGCCTTTTTGAAAGCAATTTCAAAGTTAGCTAAATAGCTCACAAACACCCATTGTTTCATGCAGGTGAGACAACCACTAGTTTATATCTGGAGCTCTTTGTTTTTCTCAGGAAAGAAAGATTTCCCCCCTTTTCCAGGCCTGTTTTGCCCAGGCAGGAGAGGACTGCTAGTTTTCCTTATTGTCAGTTTGCTTTGCTGGCAGGGTGGAGAAAGGATGAGTACTGGATAAAGAAAATTTCAGGGAAGATATTGTACCAAAACTTACTCGTAGAAACATCTTTTGCATGTATTATGATCCCTATGTTGTATATAGCAGAACACACACAAAAAATGTTGTAATTCACCGCTTGCTATGTTTTTGAAAACATTCATTTCTGCCACGTTAAAACATCTTAAATTTTACATGGCAGGAATCTCCACCATGCACTGTACTATTCAATTAATTAAGAAATGGTAGCAAAAGAAGGGAGAATAGCAGGAGGATGATACAAAATAATTTGAGATGAAGGTGTTGTAAAAACACAAATGAGCAATATGATTAAATCCTATTAAGAAAAACAGTTATCAGATAAATATCACCCAAAATCTAGTAAGCAAATTGAAGATAAATACTTAGAAAGAAATTCAGCAAAAGAAATTACAACCAAATACATTACTTTTCAAAGCAGTCAGAAGGTTTCTAGCACTTGCCTGCTTTTGGATTATGATCTAGAATATTGCCTGAGTTGCTTCAATTAGAAACCTGAGATGCTATGGTGATGCATGCAATAAAATGCCATTTCTAACTGTGTATTCTAAACCCAACTGTGTTAATGAAAGAAAATTAAGGGTTTGTCGGGCAGAAAGCCTGTGCTGGCCTGTAGAGGTTCGTGTCCCCCAGCTGTTAGTCAGGGTCCTTCATTTCAGATGTGGTAACAGGGTGAGATCCATTGCTGCACTGCGTCGAAAAACAAGGTCAGTTGAGGGTGACTCACATGAACCCACGTTACTGTGCTTCACAATGGGGCAACAGCACAAGCACAGTGAGCTACTGTGTCTCAGCTGACAGTCTGGAGCAGCCAGCTGGATTGTGCCTCTCGTATCGTGTCGCAGCATGATTTATCTCTGTAAACTCCACACAGTATCCTTCTAGGCACATAATCTGCAAAGACATGTCTCCAGATCAGAGAGTCATGAGAAAAGAGCCACATAATAAAAGGAATGGTTTATTTTTGGATAGAGCAAATATCAACAGTATGAAAATTATAGCTAGGGAAAGATACACATGTGAATATTTAAAGGACACAAATATTAATGAACAAGTAAACTGTTTTTCACAGTGCAGATAGACACTGGTAGGAGTGGATCAGGGCTGTATCCTGGAAAGGAGTTTTTATTTCTTGATTATTGCATAAATTCCAAGCACACAGCTCCCAGTCAATGATAGAGACCCAGCTGTGCTCCATGTGATCCCACATGGGGCCTGTGGCAAGTAACTCAGGTTTTTGCTTCTCTGACTCAGAACTTATTTATTTCATGGGGGGCTGTTATGAAACTCAATTAACACTTGCAAAGCCTTTGGATGGCAGTTACAGCGTAAGTGTGAGCTGTTATATAATGGGATGAAATTAAGGGCAGTGCAGTCTGATTATCAAGGAAAAGAAATCCCAACAATGTAATCTGTTAGATTGGGGAATAATGCCATAGGGGAATAAGTGGATGACTCATTTCTTGAGTCAATTAATTCTGGGCTGGATGTGGCACCAGCAAATATAATGTAGGGCACAACCCTCTAGTAGGAGAGATATAGTACACATGACCTTATTTCTGTGATCTTGTGCTTGGCTGTACAACCAACTAAGATTATATGAGCTCATATAAACTTTACATCATTTCTCATGTGTTTCTCATGTGTTTAAGGACTCTCAAAACATTGTTGTGGTCTGTGCTCAATTGATGAATACTTAATATACTAAAGTACTGGAGATCATTAGCATTCCTGAGGTTGTCTGGCATGCTTTGTTTATGCAGTGTAGAAATGGGAAATATTTCTTTCAGCCTTTATGAGATATTGGCAGTGTCACCTCTTATAACCATCAGCCTACCAATTATTTGATGAAATATGCTGATTATTGAAATTGCACTGTTAATAAGCATCAGTGCCAGAATATTATTAGGACCTAGAGACTGTGCCACATGGAGGACACAGACCATGTAGTAGGGGCTGTGCAAGGGGTTGGTTCTCTCCTCACTTCCCTAAATCACAGGATTTGTGGACTTACCTGTCCTTGTTAGCTTCCATATCCTTTATGACTGGTTATAAATACAAATTTTTATTTCCCCTTGAAACACCTTATTTATCTACTTCTGCCCTTGCTAGAAACTGAGGATCGATTGCTAGGTTTTAAGAGGATTGCAGAGAGGGGGAAAATGGAACTCTTTTTTTAAGAGGCAACTCACAAGCCTATGCTCCAGTCACATCCAACCTCCCTTGATTAAGTTTCTTTGTTAGTAGCCTGCTTCTATTCCTTAAACAATATTCCTTGTTTAAGCCATGAAAGACAACAGGCACTCCTTGAGCATGATTTAGATTTTCAGCATCTCTGTGAAAGGATTTTATCTTCTCTGAACAAAAACCCTGTCTGAAACACATCATTTGCTGATATACCGGAGTTTACCTTGAGCTGGACTGTGTCCATGTACAGATATTTGGGAAAACAATCTCTGAAGACATAGCCTGGCAGATGTGCTTGAAGAAGTAATTCAGTCACTAAGTTTGAGTGACCCTGACATGCATTTGCCATCTTCTGTTCAGCTCCAGAATATCTGAGTCCATGGCAGCAATACACAATGCAAATTAATTAATCTGATGCCCGTTGTGCTTGACCAGGTATATCAATATAATTGAAACCTTCTGGGCGGGTATATTGATGTGCATTGGTACATCTACTACCCTGTTCCCTAATAATTTACAGATGTTTAGTGTGGTACCATCACAACGTAACAGGGTCTGTTCCTGTGGCAGACACCAACTCACTTGCCCTGGGTTGTTGTCCCAGCTGCCTTTGCAAAGTGGCTTATCTCCTTATTTCCTGCTTGAGGGGATGCACCATAGGGAGGGATGATCCTCACCATTGATTGAAAAGCACTTTCTGGTCCCCCTGCACATAGTGGTTCCCCACGGCACATCACAGCCAGACCCCTGATGTGGCCAGCCCCAGGCCTGCCTGCAGCAACCAGCCAGGCACGACAATGCTGCTGCTGCTGAATCTTTGCTGCGGTGATCTCGTGGTGATGTGATGACATTAAGTTGAACAAACAAAGCAGTGGCTAATTGACTCATCAGTAAACATTCAGCTAAACAGAATTAAATGGAGAGAAAACTCAGTGAAATGATTTAATAGTAGGCTCCTGGTGACAGGGTTTTATTAATTATATCTTTATGCATCCAAGGAGGTACAAAATGAGAGACTGGAAAATATTCAAAAGGTTGTTGGAAAGAACCATCCAAGTTTCAGGAGAGGTTGGTGTTTTCTGCTTGTCTTTTTTTCTCCAAAAGGTAACACAAATTTCTTTGAATGAGAATTTTTCATGTTTTTTCATTAATAAGCTGAAAAAACCCAAAAAAACCAAACTTTCTGTAACAAGCAGGATGGCAGAAACACATACCGTACACACTCCCCCCGTTAACATAAATCACCATTTCTAAGCTATCCAAAATGAAAGCCAATCTTCATGCGAATTAACCAAATTTTAATAGGTAGTTTTCAACTTCTAGTCAGTATTTCAGGGAAAAGAAGGCTACAAACCCCATAATTTTATTCAAGACGGGACATCTTTTCAATCTTAGCTCTACACAGAGGTGGAAATTTCGCTTAAAAGTCGACCTCCTCTTGAGGCTGTTTGAGTATAGCACTCCTCACACAAAATTTCTGAAGGTATTTTGTGATGACCCTATGAATGTAATTATTACAGAAGATGTCTTAATGAACCATTTCCATCCTGTGATAAGCCTTAGAAACATTATTACTGTGATGTGTCTCTTAACCACAACTTTGTTAAAATAAATATTAAAGTTCAGAATTAAAATTTCCAATTGTAAGGGACCTGTATCAGTTTAAAAGTGGTAAGTCTCCCTTTTGACAGCCTCAGCTGCTACTTCCATTTTCATGTTCCCAACAACACCCTACCAGTTTTATGAGCAGCTGTGTTAGCACCACCCATTTTTCAATGGCATTTGTTGTGAGAGATCTCAGCTTCCCGCAGCAGTGCAGGCCTGCAGTGATCACACACCTCTCAGGACAGATACAGAAGTGTTCCTTCTAAACTGGCTGTTGCAACACTGAGCAGCACCTACTCACGCTCCTGGTTATTTCTGCCAGACTCATTCCTGTCCACTAGCTGGAAGATAGCTGTAGCCCCATCCAAAATTTAACTTCTTCCTGCTGGGAAGCAGTGTACAATTACACCATTTGCAGAATACTTTCCTCTTGACACCTGCCTACATGCAGAGGACCAAGAAGTTCCACTGGCCTCTGTTTGTGGGAGAATGAACCCAAGAACAATTTTACCCTCTCTCAGCATAGCTTTAACTGTCCTCCATGTGTAACATGTTCACCTATGGCAGAATTCTTTGATTTTATTTCCCTTCTTCTTTCACATCCAGGCCCCTGTTCTACTTTGGTGGCTCTTTTTCCACATCTCCAAGTTCATCTCCCTCTCATTTCCAACTGCAGTGGTTACAATGCATGAATCAGCTAGCCTCCTCTCCTTACATTTGTTTTGTCCTTCCTGCTGCCTCCTCCTGATCTCCCACAACTCCCAGTCAAACCACAGTGGAGCTTAGAAAATCCTGTGCACTGCTCTGACCTGAACCCCCTCTCCCCTGAACCTCTGTATTTGCCAGGGCTTCTTCAGCTTCTGTGTTAACAAGTTTCTTGCTGGGGGATCCTTTCAGTCTGCCATTACCTGAGACAACTGTCTCTTCATTCCTTACAAAGAATGCCTCATGATAATCCCATATCCTTTGCATAGTCAACCAGGCAATTTTTGCAAAAAAAAAAATTTTTGCAAAAAAAACCCCAAAAAATTGTTCTGGCACAATTGTGTTTCTTTTCTCATGGTGGGGGGGACTTTATTATGTTTACATCCCTTTCTGGCAAGGACCTGTAGTCCTAGAATCTAGATTAGATGTAGAATCTAGATTAAATGTACCAAGATGTTTATGGGATTATTATGCAGGAGTAGCAGATATAATATATGGAGGATAAACTTCCAACTGTGGTGATGCACAATACGTGGGCTAATTCCTCAATCTTTGCACGAAAATAATTGCTCCTTCTTAGAGGTCCACACAATTAACATCACTGTGTAAACCTTCACAATAATTACTTGCATTATTTTAGGCAGAAGAGTAACCTTATTCCTTTAAATCTTGATTAAAATTAATTACCAACTATAAAATGTTCATAATGTTTTTGTTTGGAGCATCTTCTGATGGCTCTGTAGCAAGCCAAATGAGATCCTTCAGGTATGTTAAAAACACAGCAGTCCAAATGACTCAGAAATCTGCAGTGTATGAGGAGCCTGTGACTTCTAAATCACTGGTTAAGCTCAGGGGGTACTGAAGATCTTGTGTGGAAAAGACAGTGCTGCTGCTCCGTCTGCTGTTGAATGCCATTAATACTCACAAATTTTGATTACTATTACTTACACCAGTAACGAGCACTGACTTCTGCTTTTCCCTTTCTTGCCATTGTTACTACATGCTCCCAAATAGCACATTTATTTTATCAGTCTGATGGTTTCTATGTGTGATCCAGGATTTATGGAAGTTAGCAGGAAATACTTTTCACTCTGCTTTCTCAGGAAGGAATGATCTCAGTTTAGATGAGTTTGGTAAGCTTGCTTGGTATAGAGCAAATGATGCTCTAATTGATACCCTCAGCAGGAAAGGGTGATAGTGAATAGATTTAAAAGGTTAAAATGACCTTGACTAAGGTGACTGAAATGTCAGGATGTCCTAGGAAACAGAGTAGCCTCAAACCTTGATGCTTAGGTTACTGCCATTCTGTGTATGAATAGGAAATACTTAATTCCTTACATTCCTTCAAGAACGTCACCACTTCAAGAAGACACATACATGAAAATACCAGGACCTTTCCATGAATAGGTGAGGAAACTTGATGAACAGACTATAATTTTAAGCTCTTTTACTGAAGAAATAAATTAGGAGTTTGGTGATTCATAGATTTCTAAACTGGATTGGAAAAATGTATTGGTTTTACAAATTTTTTCAGCTGACAGCTACTGAAAAAATCGTTTAGTTTGTCTCACGCTAGAAAGTTCAGTTGCTTTAGCTGATTGCTAGGTTGTGAAGGACAACAGGCAGGTTAATCAGAACATACAGGCACAGTAGGGATAAACATTGTGCTAAATTTAGCAAGGCATTCTCCTAGATTGCATGAGCAGCAGTAGGTGTAACTGCTCTCTATATTAGGATCCACCATCACAATGAATTTACAGGACTCCCAAGGGCAGTTGATTCAATTGATGCTGCCATGACTAAATGCCAGTTTTTCTATTGCCAGGTAACCCCAATTTTCTGTTTTTCTTAGTGAATAACCACAAAATGATAGTAAAAAAAACCCACATAAGATAAAAACACATACATACATACATAGTTGTATTTGTCAAAAATGGATTGGGGAGGAAAAAAAAAACCAGTCTGAAGACCATGGAAATGATGGTGATTCTGTCAAGAATTTGTTTTGCATTTGCCTAGTTTTACACAGGGTTGTATTGAATAATGAAAGACTATAAATGCCTTATTCAGAAATGCAGGACTAAAGACTAGGTAGGTCTGTATCCTTAAATACAAATGCACAAATAAAATAACAGTGGAAAATTGCTTCTGACCTTTAAATTGACACACAGGGAATTACATTGGTGGGAGTTAATGGTCTTTAACATTATTAACTATCTTATTAACTGATTGAAGAGCTTACTGGCAAACTGACTAGTTGTGCAATTAGGTGTACAGAGAAAAAGAAATCCATCAGCCATTATTCCTTCTAGTAAGAAAAAGAGGGTAATACTTTCTTTTCCAAATTGGGAAAATGTTTAAGGTAGGAAGGATACGGAAGGATAACATTCTATAACAAAGCCTAGGTTTATATCCCCCTGGAAGTGTTTGCATGAGATCTGTAATGACTTCTTCCAGATTTGTCTCAGGGTGAAGAAGAAGGGGCTTGAGATGCTGGATCCACACTGAAATTACTTCAAATGCAGTGTCTTGCCATATGTCCCTATCAAGTGTCTTTAAGAGAAAGATTTCCTTCAAGACCACAAGGTGAGACTCTAAGTGGTGGTGTTACCCCATTTACAGTAACAGCTTTATAATAAATGGATTATGCTGTCAATTCTTCCATTTCTGGGTAACAGTTGTGACTTTATATGTTCCAGATCCATTAAGCTTTATGCTGGCATTACCATTTCCATCTTTCTTTTAACCTCGATTTACAGTCCACTTAACTCTGTTTACTGACTTAGGATTACATGGTCAAGGCAGACCAAATTCAAATTTTTAATCAGAATTAACAGTGTGGTGTCATGTACTGTGCTTCTTTGCTATGGGTTAATGTGAAAAATCTCGACCACTGCTAATTTTTGTTCAAATTATAAAATGTTAGCTCATGACATTAAAAGACATTCTGGCTGGCATTGGAAGCACTGAATGTCAATTATCTTGAATAAATAAAATAACAGTTTCAGACAGGAAAAAAAAAGACTTTGGAAAATTCTGAATTTGAATGACCTTGGATAATTTGAAAAATAGCTGACATTAATCATCATTAATCCTTCATTTTCAGCGTTTGTCAAAGATGAGTTCATCTAGTCACTAAATTGTTTTCTTAGAAAACACTTTCACAACTGTCTTATCAAGGCCCATATTCAAAGAAACATAAACAATGCAAGTCTTGAGAATCTGTATTTTGAGGCTGATTTGTGTTTTGTCTGCTAAACAACTGCCACTGAAAACTTAAGAAGAGAGGGGCAGTCATTGCATAGGTAATGTGTATGTTTTGGAGTGTAAGGCAAGTTTCAATCTTCTATCTGCCATTCATTGATTCCTCACTTTAGCTTCTGGGAAGCTGAAACAGAGCTTCTGCCTCTGTCCCTTCCTGTGACGCACATTATGTTCCTTTCATAGCAACTTTCTCTGTGTTTTCCAGCCTGTAATTGAAGGCTCAGATCAGTTATTAGGGTGAAATTCTTTAATGTGAGTAAGGGCGGTGAGGCACTGGAACAGGTTGCCCAGGATGACAGTGGACTCCCTACCCTGGAAGTGTTCAAGGCCAGGTTAGATGAGGCTTTGAGCGACCTGGTCTAGTGGAAGGTGTCCCTGCCCATGGCAGGGGGCTTTGAGCTAAATGACGATGAAGGTTCCTTCCAAGCCGAACTTGTATGATTCCATCCGAAGGTCCTTTCATGGCCACACTCTGTGAGGGTACATTCTGCCCATAAAGAAAGTAAAGCTTCCCTGAAAGTTTTTACATGCAGAGTTGTTGTCCTCTGCATGTGACTCAGCACAAGGAATTGCATCAATTTAAAATCAGTTTGTAGGAAGAAATGCTTGGTGGTTTTTACCTTTTCACACAGATCTAAAATGGCTACTCCCATTTTGCTGAATCTTAAAATAAATAGAAGGTATAATTTTTCAAATTAATACATCCTACAAAAGCACTAGTCAAACTATGGAGAAGAACAGACCAGAATACGGGCTTTTGTCTGGTGTTTTGACTGTCACTCAGCATAACGTTTGATTAATAATTTTGCTTTTGTCAGTCTCTATTTCTTGGGTTTGAAGAGAGAAATGCATGTGTGTGACAGATATTCATTATATATTTTTAAATTTACAACAGGTTTATTTGAATAAACCAAACACTGTGAGTTTGCAGTTTGCCTTTGTGGAATCAAGAGAAAATATGGTGTTGTACTCTGACAGAGCAATTTGTTACCTGTGGAAATTTGCAGCATTAATTAGTTAGTGTACGGCAAATCTTAAATATGTCTTTTTAATACGGGTATAAAGCCTGTGATAGTACAAACATTATGAAAAGATGGTACTGATTTAAAGCTTTCTAGCTAAAGATAGGAAAGTTTTAGCTTTGTTTTGAGATGAAATATGAAATCTAAAGCTCACTTGAGACCACAGACTTTAAAATACTTAGAATCAGTCAGCTGAGGAATTAACTTATTCTCAATAGGAGTTAACATAAGCTATTTAAAAGCTCAGTGTTTACGTGGGTCACAAAAGTTGAAAACAGCTGGAGACACACTTCATGCACTATTGCTATCTATGTAAATAATGGAATTTTGTAAGTGCAATGTACAGTAAATAGCCCACTGAAGGGAAAATACAAGTTACATGAATAGCAGTAACTTGTTAACTGGAGTGGGTTAACTCTTATTGTGATAAGGCTGACAGGCTTATTAATTAATGACCAAGATTTAGACCAGGTGCGTGAGATTTCTTTTAGCTGCGGTTTATACTGGAGTGTAACAAGTGCTGATTAAAAAAATACTACTTACTGTAGAAGTTAACTGGGTGCCAGATATGCATTTAGGGCCCTATTCTTCAAGCTGCTCAGTGTTCCCTGCGAGGCAGCAATCAACTAGGAGGAATATTGGACCCCTTCTTGAAGGTCTGACTGAGTGGTGAGGGCTCTCAGCCTTTGATCTTTTTTAGTTCACAAGAAGCCAGAGGCACAAAGTGCTATAAATGCTTACTAGACTCAATTTTGTAGTATTACTTATGCACAGAATTTGGGGTTTTATGGTTTGGTTTTCTTGTAAAACTGTTTGGGACTAATGGTACTTCCCACCTGACATATTGTCTAACCCTCTGGACTCTCGTAACATTTGTCAAGCAACTGAAAGAGCTTTCTATTTCCAAATGCCCTGAGTTTCAGAAGTGGCTGCTTACTCTCTCATGTCCATTCAAAGTTGGACCACTGCTAAACCACTCTGGAAAGCCTGTAATCTCTCAGACCCAGTACTACAAAAACAAGATTAATCAGAGATTGTTTCCTCTGCTGAGTTGGCATTAAACAGTCAGAGGAATTGGGAGAAATTGTTAGAGTCCTCGCCCTTTTTCATCATTCCTAGTCACTATTTCATCCTTCCTAGAACATAGCTCTTGTTCTGTCACCTGAATGTCTGTATCCTTTTTATAGAGCTCAAGCAGAAGTTTTTTGGGGCAGTGGATGTTAAACTTTGAGTGATTTAAGGGAAAATTTTTCCTTTTCTGGGTTTTCTGCAGGCAAAGCCTCCTGACAGAGAAGTCTGTATAAATAAATTAGAAATAGCAAATATCTGGTCCCTTCAAAAATGTAATCCAGAAAAATTATATGGATCCCTCAGGAGGGAGCTGGAAATTTTTTACTTACAAGTAGTTCCAGGATATTTTTAGTCACCACAACTTGAGACTTCTTTTCACTTGATTGCTAGGGAAAAAGAACAGAGGCTCATATGCAGTCAAGGTCATGCTTTGGGCCAAAAAAGCAGCAGAAGGTAAGTATACATACCTCACTGGAGCATCTCATCTCCTCTCTGTAATAGCTGCATGAGATTTCCAGGCAGGAAACAATCCATTTCACTGAAGCCTGGGCCACAGGCCTGGAAACTTGCTTCCTATACTGCCGCCAACACTCACTTGTCTTCTCTGCCCATGGTGTGTGTCCATGCCTTGGGGCTGCTGAGAAGGCTACTGCACTGTCAAAGCTGCCACCTGACTGCACTCTGAAAAGGTAGACAATTCTGTGTTGCAGGTAAGGCAGGCTTTTTGTAAACAAAGGGGGAAAAATAATCCTCTTCACAAAACTGACTTGTGCCTAATTTCTAAGTTAATGATAGAAAAGGTCTCCAAAAGGAAGTGTCTGATGTCATGTAAAGAAAATGGCCAAAGTAAAAAGGCATTTGAAAGCCTCCATGGAAAGATCTGACCTGCCTGAATATGGCATCTGAGCTTAGCATCTAATTTGTGTATTTTCTAGGTTGAGTGCATTATTAAAAGCACTCAAGGTGCACTTAAGGTATCTTTCTTGGTTCAAGTTAGAACGTTCAGACCCAAAAGATGGCTGATAAGTCATGCAGATACTGATAAAAAAATTAAAAATTAATTTTGACTCATTGTCTCAATATCATGTTTTCATCTCTGTTCCTTACAGAGTTATATGATTACTGCCTTCAGTCAGCGACGGTCAAAATCTTACATATGGAAACAGGGAACCATTTCATGAGTTTTGCTCTTTTGTTCAAGTCATCTTCAGTGTGGATGCACAGGATCAGTAATCTCAAAGAGCTACAGCTGAAGTAGCAAGTATCCCTTTCACTCAGCTGATCAGGGCATTGATTATGCAAATTAATTTCCTCCTATAACCTCTACAGCACCCACATTTTCAAACTGCCAAGAGGCAAAACAAAAGCATATGGTCTCCTGATTTCCTAAAGTGTACTATAAAGAACAGAGATCCATTAAATACACGAAATGCCTCAAAACATCTCAGTGGTGTGTTCCTTCTGAGTCTGTTTAGCACTCGCATTGGTGTGTAATACTGTAGGGCTTATTGCAGAGTAGAATGAGGAAATGTGTTGCCAGTTTGAAAAGAGTGTTAACAATTAAAAAAGTGCCAATCAAAGCAAAAAGATGAAACATTACACAGCTATTAAGAATATTATTCAGTCCTTTTAAATGATTGCCAATTTAGATAGTTCTCTTGTTAAATCATTCTTTTTAGCTATTGTACTGAATGCCAGTTTTCAAGAACAAGACAGTCCACAAGCTTAGCTCATTAATGAAGACACAACCTGGTAGGTAATTTTATAATTAAAATGGGTATTTTGAACACTGTGCTGACTTTTGCTACATATCCATCTCTCAGTTGAGTAAGAGGCTTTATGCAAAAGAATTTTAAAGCTAAATTGCAAGAGAAGAGATTGAAAGGGAGGCATGGTTGAGCATTTTGACATTTTTGAGCAGAACAGCCTTAAAATGTTCTGTTTATTAACACAGTAGAGAAAGGTTTGTGTAAGGTTAATGTTAGAATCACTTAGGATGGTAATTCCTTCTGCAAAGCATCTGCATAAATTAGAAAAAGCTGCCAGATTTCCATCTGTTAACAATACAACTTCAGTCACAAAGACAACTGTCGTGACAACCACACTGAGTTAGTCTTTCAAATAAAACCTGTTAAAAGCTACTGCCCTCCAGCCTTCACCCACTGCAGTTAACAGCATTAAATAGCACTCTAACTGGTATTTATTTTCTTAGGCATTCCTCACTTGTGCAGCTGCTAGCACACTGGCCTTTGATTTTAAATAACCTCAACAGGATAAGAGTTTACCGTCTCTGAAGGTCATGATGTATGTGAAGTGCTTGTCTGAAAGAAACATCCAACCTGAACTTTCTCAGGCTGATGTTACTGGATTCTGTATACTTGTCTCTCACCTATTTTGCATAGTCTCACTTCTGGGAACTGTGATGGTTCAGATTATTTCTTCCAGATGATGGGAAACCACAAAGAGGCTGTTCTGGTCAACAGGTCTAGATTTAAAGGTGGTAGGTATCACCTTTAGGACCTTTCTAGCCTCCCCATCCAAGGTCCTCCTGCAGTTTTTGATGAACTTGGGTGGCACAGCAAGTTCAGGCTAGTTTCAGCTCATCCATGAAATCTGTGCTGACAACAATATCAAAGCTATTAGAAAATTCATTTGTGGAAGGTGTCTCATTCAACAGTCTATTTTTACTCAGGCATTTCAGCATCTCAGGGTAGCATATAAAACACTTACTGACCTTTGCAGAAGAAGGCTTAAGGTTTCTAAAGCTCTCATCAAAATATGGATATACAAATGAAAATACTTTCTTGTAAGAGTAGAATTATTGTTGTGCTGTTTTGGAACTGTTGCCCTCATGTGGACTGGCCTGCTCTCAGTGACAAACCATTGGTGGGGCCAGGGATGCTGGAACCCTTCCCTCATCCATGGAGGGGATGTCTGTCCATCTGCCAAGGCAGTGCCTTGTTCCCAATGCAGTTTTCTCTATCACTGGTTATCCCTGATACACGTACAGCATACTGACACTGGCTACACAGCTAGGATAGAGGAAGGGAGTAAAAATGATACTCAAATATTTGTAACTTGTGGCTTAAATCCAGAGAAGAAATTCCTTCTTGGGGGCTGAAAGGAACTGTTCAGGAGCTGCTAATGAGTGTAATAAAAGCTTGATGTTGTCTCCTGGATGTTTAAATGTTGCCATTAAAAAGGTCCTTCACATGAACAATGCAGAATACAAACCAAAAATGTAAAGCAGTGATGTTTTTAGCTATTAATGTCAGCAGAATTTCCCTAAATAATATTTCAATTACTTTTGTGCATTACCTTAACATTTAGTTGTGTATATCCTTTTGAAAGGAGAAAATTGTCACTTCCAAGGTTTCTTCCTCTGGGCTTCATCATATGTTTTATTTTGTAGTGGAAGTATTCCTGATATTTTAGCATGATCACATAGGAGCCAGAGGGCATCAGACACCTAAATATCCGATGTCATTTATTTTTAATTAAAAGGACCTTTTCTAAAGAAAAAAAGAGCAAAGCTCCCTGCATCTTGTGGTTAGGTCACCTGAAAAGATTGAGATATAGAGTTTCTGATATCCTTCAGCAGAGGATACAAAGACAGTTTTCGTGTCTGCTGGAAAGCATTGTGATGGGGCTGTGTAGTAGCTCTTTGTGAATTTGACTTATCTTGTCTGACAAGTACTTACTACCTGAGCACCATATGGAACATTGTGTTGGGCTCAGTGGGCATCCTTTCAGGTTCCTATTTGGATGACTTCTGATTTCATGTCAGTTAAAATGAACAAATGAACTCACCTTCCGTGTCTTGTTCTTGTTCCCCAATTGTTTTTTTTTTTTTTTCTGTTGTTGTGGTTTTTTTTTTTTTTTTTTTTTTTTGCTTTTTTTTTTTTTTTTTTTTGCATTAGCATTTTCATGGAGGAGAAACAACAACTCAGCTCAGGGCAGGGAGGGTACTCCTGGGAAGAAGTGGGATAGAAGGGGAGGTTATCTACACTGCTGCACTCTGTGAGTGCTCAGAATCGCATGTGGGTGAGCCATGTGCTGGTGGTGGAACGCTGCCAGGCAGAGGTATGAGAAGAACCCAGCTCCAACCTTCCCTGCAAACTCAGTGCAGAGGCAAGGCAAGGTTTTATTGACCCTATGAGGCACAACAAACCTGCTCAATGCAAAGAGATTATGCAGTTTAACAGTGGGGTGCTAGGACACAGTAACAGGAATATCCTGGGTCCAAAACTAACATCACTGCCCTCTGGCTGGCTCAGGTGTGCTGAAAGTCAGTCAATAATGACACAGCACCTTCAAAGCACTTACAGTGTCAACCAATTAAAATTCCTTCCCTAGCACTTTTATTCATGTTTGTTAAGGGTTAGATTGGGCTTTTAACTTCAAGCAAGGAGCTGTGGGAGGCTGGCTGGAGTAATGCTCCTTCCAGCACATCCCTCTCGCGTGGGAGGCATGATGATAATCAGCTGCAGCTCCCTCCAGGACACAGCCTGCGCAGGGGCAGGGAAGGTGGCGCAGCAGCAGCCGTGCAGCAGCTGGGATGGCAGGCAGCCCCCATGCCAGGGTCCCTTCTTGTGGGGCTGGGGGCTGCCTTCCTGCAATGCCAGTTGCATCCTCATCTGCCTGCACCCAGGGTTATCCCGGAGCCAGGCAGGGTGTGAGGGTGGGGGAACAAGTTTTGGCTGGAGACACACCCTGTCCGAGGAATGGGGAGCAGACTGAATCCTTAGCCTCTAGCTCCTCTCTCCATACTCAGTTAGCTGGTGTTTCCCAGCCCAGAGGAAGGTCATTCACTGGCAAGAAGCATTTGCTGCTGGGGTGCTTCTCCTGCATGACTGGAGGCTTCTGCAAAGGCTCCTATAGCATCCTCAGTGGCAACTCTGTGATCTACTGCTTCAAACTTAGCCACAACAACATCCTGTGGCACTAAAAATAATCTCTGCAGTTTCCTCAATTGCTGCCAGAGGTGACAGCAAAGTTTGGGCTGCCTAATGCAATTGCATTATCTACTGATACAGTAACAGTTAATGTCACCACCCTCTAACAACATTAGCCTGATCTGTAAACAGATAAAACAGAGGCTGCTGGTGATGTAACTTTGTTGATCATAAGATTAGTGATCCTTCTGGTCTTTGTTTGAGCCCTTTAAGGAAAATCACAGAGATTAAATAGAGAATTTCCAGTGATTTTATTATTAGTGTGTAAATATGTTTACTTGATCCTGATTAAACAAGATAACTTGGTTAAAAAAAAAACAAAACAACAAAACCAAAAAACCCCACATGATTTCACCAGCTCTGGAAGGGATAATCAAACTGGGGAAACTTTCCAGCACCCTTCAGTTACACAGCAAATGTGACTATATCAGTGCAGCAGCCAGCTGAAAAGGATTATGATTCTGGAATAGAATTCATGTGCTTTTGAGTGTAAGTCCTGAATTTTCCCTGCAGTTCAACAGGAGACTGTGCAAGAGGCTCTTAGTGCAGGGAGCCATTAACAGCAGGGATGTGATTTTACTGTGTGATGGGAGGGGGGATATTCTCTTGGATGAGGATCCAAAACACACCAGGTAGTCACTTTCTGCTTCAAGAAAACCTTTCACATTAGAATAAATGTTCAAACATGGGAAACTGAATATAATTATTTACATTAAATTCACATGCTTTTTTCCTGATTTTTTTTCTCCTTACTGGAGGTGTGTGTATGTTCCAAAGCCAAGCCCTGAAGGCCCCTTTCTGTCCAAACTTCCCAAGAGTGTTTAAGCAGGGACTTTGTGGCTCACAAGTAACTTTTTCTTCCTGGTAGCTCATTTTCCAGAGAGGTCAGGTAATAATGATATAATTTGCTACTTTGGGCTGCATCTTTTAAAGTCACAGCCCAAAGTAAAGATTATCTTATTTTCAGTGATGTACTCGGCAGAAAAGAACAAAATTTCAAAGATTTCTGTGAAGTTTAGTTTCAATTTTCAAGGTGTTTTTTTAAAGAATATTGCCATGTTCTCAGAAAACAAACAAACAAACAAACAAACAAAAAAACCAACAAACACAATGGATCTATTTAAAGACACAGGTCTAAAGCAAATTGTCAAGCAGCCTCATTGCTGGGACAGTCCAGAGTCAAAGAAAACACAGTTGCTGATATCTCTCAGCTGTAGATGCCAGGCCCTTCACACTGCTTTAGTGCCTTGGAATAGTGTCAATATCCACCTCTGAGCAAGAGGCTGCTGCCTGCATCCCCAGAGAGTGCAAGGATGGCAGCTGTGCTGCATATCCAGCATTTCATTGAGGACAGTGTAAGGCTTATAGAGTTTGCTTCTGATGAATTAGTTAGAGTACAGGGAGCAGGAGCTGGTGTACTATGGAGCAAAATTTGTGCTGACTGTGTTTGAAAGCTGGAATAGAGACTCTTGTCCTGCAGGACTGGCATATCCACTCAACCCCCAGGCCAAGTCCATGGCCACAAAAACATCAAAGTTCTGAGATGCACAAAAATCATTATGAAAGGAAGTTTTTTCTTGTGTCTTTGCTTTTGAAAAAGGGGTTGTCTCAGCTAGTGCTGCCTTCTCTTTATGTCTATTTCTGTATATTGACCTGTCCTGGTTTGGTATCTCTGCACAAGGGCTCAAAAATAAATGTAAGGTGATCAGTGACACCTTGGTAGGTGTGACTTCGTGTAGACTGCAATAGAAAACTGGTCCCATGACCCTTGTTGTATGTTGCACATCTCCACTGTTTTAGAAGAAGGACATTATGAAATCTCCTTTTGTGACCTCAGTGGAGGAATCTCCCTTAGAATATTGCATGAAAACATTTCTTCATGGGATGCAAAGGTATCCCATCCCATCCCATCCCATCCCATCCCATCCCATCCCATCCCATCCCATCCCATCCCATCCCATCCCAGTCTGGCTCTGCTGGTGCAAGCAGTTTCTGACTGAAGTGGAGCAAGCAAAGATGTTCCCTCCACTGACTTAGGAAGAGCTTTATACCTGTCCTTCTTGTAATGGTGGTGATATCTGTTAAGTTCTCTGCTTGTTATGAGGTAGTTTGCAGAAGACCTGTGTTGTAGATCCCTTTATGTTGCAGGAATAAAAGAAGATCAACACTAAGATCAGACTCAGAGAAGTCTGAGTTTGATCTCAGTATCGGTCTTTCGCTACCATCTCTGACATGATGAATACAAAGCTATATATACAAATTGTACACTCTGTTAAGGTTAGCAATGTGCATGCTGAATATGACTTGATTCTGTTCTGTAGGGGTTTAAAACTAAGCTTTGCCTGCTGGGAAAAAAGAAGGTCTCCCACCATGCCTTAGAAAAGCCCAAAGGGTTGCCTGCTCTGTGGCAGCTGCCAGTTCCCAGACTGGCCTCATTCTACTACAGGCACAAGGATGCTTATCTCTGCCTCAGTACTAGTTAGGATTAGAACACAGAAGGATGTTCTGAACGGTAATACTGAGGCTGTCCCAATGGGCTCCAGAGACACTTTGTGCTTTCTAGCCTGGGAATCTGCCCTTACATTTGTCTAAACTGTGAAGGGATCCAATGGATTAATAATTCCAGATGGCAATGCTATGATACTGAGCAAAACCCAGCTGTTTCAGTCCAAAAACGATCAGTCATCCTAAGTGCACTGATCTGCTTTGCATGTTTTGTCAGTCTTCAAAGCATTTCAAAGAATCTTAAACAATTTTTTAAAAGAAATTTTAATGCAGATTTTCTTCTCCCCCAATAATAAAGCCAAAATGTCTTTTTTAACTTTTCACAATTCTGCAAGTTTCTTCTTTGTTTAAGAATTATATATTTTATAGTTTTCTATTTCCATTTCTTTTTTTTTTTCTTTGACAAAATTAGTTCTAATATAAAAAACTGTTCAAAGGATTTTTTTATGACAACAAAAATTTAGAGGAAAAAATAGCTACAATTATTGTGCAGTTTCCTATAAAAGTTTTTCCTTAAGCTAATTTTTTTTTAGCTTCAAGTTCCTCTGCAATGTGAATTGCTTCTGCACTGAATACTACTTTTCAGCACAAAAATGTTCTTCCCATGCCTTATTTCCCAGCAATATCCTGAAGGGGAAAGCAAAGAAATTTTTTCTCTATACTGCTGGTATTGGAGTTGGCAGTCAAGCCCACATTCATAACAGGCAAACTGTTATTTGTTCCCTTTAGAACATATCAACTGTAAATGTTTATAAAGTGAAACAGAGTGTATAATTCAGATATAAGTGGAATAGAATAAGCAAAAGAAGAATTGTCTGGCAAAGTATTTGGCCAGTGTAAACTTAGAAACTATGAAAGTTTGCTTACGACCTCAGCAGAAAGGTGGAAAGGTAACATACATCTCACCTGATTCTACGCATGACTCATTCCCTAAAACTCTTTTAATCAAGATCTTTAAGGTCCCTAATTGAGGGCCTTAGTGCAAGCACCTTAATCAAGTGTTCATTACACTTGAAGGGAAATTGTTTCAGTAGGCAGTTATCTTCTGGAAATGCTAGTCTCTCCCCATCCAAGATCATTACTTTAGACAAAATACTTGGATTTCTGATGAGTAAATTTGGGAATAGACAAGTACTGAAACCTCATAAGAAACTGGAAGGAGACAAAAATGTAAGTAGAAGAGAATATGAAAAGTTAGAAAGAGCAAAGGTTTTTCTTCCAAACTGTGCTGTATATTTCCTGAAGGCTCACCACTGTTTGTAAATCCTCAATGCCCAGCTTGAGGTTGTGGCTGCTCCACATGAGGGAAGATTAAATTTAATAAATGTTTTCCAGTGCAAAAAATAAAAAAAGATTGGAGATTTTGTACTGGGTATTGTACAAGAAAAGTGCTAGGGTTTTGGGCTCTGTTGATATTAAGCCTTGCTTATCTGATAATGAAAATGGCAGCTGGAAAAATTCTAGTCTATTATTGTGCTCACAGTGGATTGGTTCTACAATAACCCTGTCATATCCAGGACCACTGTTAAGAACCTTTACTTTAGGAAGGTCATATGTCAGGAATCAGTGAACACTAGCCACAACAACACATGCTTCTTTTTTTCTCTTTTCCCTCTCTGAATTTTTAAAAAAATTAATATAGAAGAGGATTACAAAATATAATTTCAGGCACCCTTCCCCTCAGTCATTAAATGAACTAATGCAATGTGAGCATACACACACACACACACACACAAACAAACAAACAAACAAACACAGACACACACACAGGTTAGAGACTGGAAGCTGAACTTCCTGGGACACAAGGGCATTATTCTGCTTTTTTGGGCAGCTGTCGATAAGTGCTGTCTCTGGACTTTGGCGCTTGGACTGTTCTCAGAACAGCTTCTTCTTCTGTGATGCAAGCTTATCTGTATCTCCAGCTGGAGCCTGTATTTGTAGCTCCTCAGTGCCTGGGTGGTCAAGCGTCACGTCTGCCAGCTCATGAGGACTGTGAGCAGCGTTTTGGAGGCTTGCAAAGTGCAGCTCTGGGGTCCTTTGCCCAGTTCAGCTGCACACTTACATAACTCCAAAACCAGAAAGCACAACACGTGATCTGCAAAGAGCTGCTTGCATTCTCTGTGCCTTGGAAGTCCCTAGACACAAATTGTGGTATTCTGTGGGAGCCAGAAATGCACAGAGACTGATGTGACAACGCACTACCACGGGCATGTAGCTGTATGAACCTTACCTCTGTCATTTAAACCCAGCTCTGTAAACTGAAAAGGCCACCTTCCTGATTTCACTGATTCATCTGCCTTTGCAGAACAGACACATTTACACCTGTTTCTAACACTGTGTTGGGTATTTTGATAAGGTATTTGGCATAGAAGAAAAGGTATTAAGGGCTCTGTGTAACTTTGTTAGAATGCTGCATCAATTCTCCTGTGAATATGAACTTTTTTATCTTCAAAGAATTTTACAAACATTTCTCCACCAGCAGTAATGTAGTTCTAATCACTCTAGCAGATGTTGTTTTGCTGGCTGTGATACTGTGTCCCTGTATCCAGTAACCTGTGCAGCCAGAAACAGTGGTGCAAGAGCAGAGCCTCCTGATTTAACTTTGATGGATGTTACTAAAACTGAAGACAATGTATGAAGAAATGTATCTGTGTTTTGGGAAAAGAAGTATTGTTCAAACCCCAAGTTCTAAGCTAGAAGATGTGTAGTGGCCTGAAGGAATGAGGGAAGCTATGTTAATGAGGCACTAAAGTAAACAGGCGTGTTTGTAAATAAATACACAGAAGTGTGATGATGAGTTAGAGCCTCTAAAGTGATGCAGTGGATAAATATTTTTTGTTAGAAAATATTTAGCTTTATGTTGAAAATTAAGTGGCAGAATCCAGAGAGAAATTAAAGCTATTGGGTTAATTTCTAATATTTTCCAAAACATTTTACAACGGAAACAATTTCTCCTCTCAGAATCTGGCCCTATTTACCAGTTTGTAAACTGGCATTACAAAAGTTGGTGAAATAAAACCAAGGGATAGCTTAATTTAAGAAAGGACTAAGTCTCCTTAGCAAGCTTTTGCTATGATAAATACCAGCATAATGCACTAAAACACATCGCCATGGGCTTTCTACTCACACAGAGAAACATTTTTATGCGCAAATGCACAATCACACATCGCTACCAAAACAAAGTCCTTGGTGAAATACATTCCCTAAGGTGACCTGAAAGTATTTAAATAGTATTTTGAACCACAGAAATGCTTACTTGAAGTAATATTTCCTTTGTAATTTGTGTCAGTGCTATCACTAAAACAAGAGGGAAAACAGGAATGAGTTACTGCACTATAATTTCTTCCCCATAGTCCTATTTGCCAAGGCTGCATGTAGTATATGCTGTAAATTCTAATTTGTGGTTATAGGCCTAGGGAAAAAAATCTCCCCAAAAGCATATGACAGGAATATTTAGTAACTCCAGTTAACTTCCTTAAACAATCATACCTAATAGCTTGCACATGAGGAAGAAAACTTGTATGAGAATAGATTTCTAAATGATACTTCAAATTGAGGTGTGTGCATGAGTGTTGATACATTTTTCTCTAAAATAATAATGGTGATAAGAAATCACCACAGAGTGCTGGGCTGCACTGTCTGCTCCAAGCTGAGCTCTGGCCTGGACCTACCAATCCCAAGGAGCAGGTTGGAGGATGTGCTACAACCCAGCACAGCTGGCTGCCCCTGGGGAGGTGGTTGGCTGCTTCAGCCTTTCCAGGGCCTCTCCCATTGCATCTCTTGGTGGGACAGGGACTGAGCTCTCTGGGTTGTGCTGGAATCCTAAGCCATCCCAACCCTTCCATACAGCTTCTTACTGTGGGCAGCATCCCATGTTATCTTCTGTGGAAAAGGCTTTTTCATCAGGTTCATGCCCTGGGGGCCTTGCCCTGCCTCTGGGATGCCTCTGCAGTCCCGTTGCCCATTCCTGCATCCTCTCAAAGCCCAGGTGTGAGTGCAAGCAGAATCCTTTACACATCCTCCACCCTTTTAATCCTCTTTATTAACAGGGCATGGACAAGAGAGGCTTCACTTCAGCAGGCACACAGCCCCATGCCCTGTCCCTGGCACATGTGTGTATGTGCCCTAGCATGGTCCTCACACTGGCCTCCCAGGAGGACTTTGCTGCACAGCCTGGGCAGCTGCCATGGCAGGGGACATCACTGCCACTCCCTCCTGCTCCCTCTGTCCCACACGGCTGTGCTGGGAATTTCAGAGCAGAATGAGCCCATTCTTCCAGTCCTCTTACCATGGTCTGTGCTTTGTCCTGTTAATGTCAGTGGGGCCAAACAGACCAATTCTGACCTTGGTCAAGCAGATATCGAAGAACTGAGAACAGAGCACATTGCTTTTGACCATCATTCACATTTGACCATCATTCATTCATATCTAGGTTAAAACCCACAAAAATCCTTATCTAGATGCAATAAAGACAATCACTAAATGATAAAGTTCATAAAATTGAGTTACAGTTACAAAACTGGAGAATATCCATGTACTTTCTCATAAAAATAAGCCACTACATGTACTCTAGAATAGTTGTCATGTTGTTGCTTTTCCCTTCACAAAAATCTCACATCCTCAGAATAAAAGAGAGAAAAATTGAGGTAACTCCAATAATTGTTCTTATGACTTCCAAATAAAGTTCATGGGTTTTTAAATTGACAGGGTTTTGAAAGGTCATGCTTTCTGCAGAAGGTTATGATATATGCATAGTTTTCTTGCTCTGTGATCTGGGACAGCACATTCAAGCCTGCTTTCCAAGAAAATTATTGTTCAGATGCCCTTCACAGCAGTGTCTCTGGCAATATTGAATCCTTTTCCCTGAGAGCTAATTTAATTTTACTTTCATTGTCTCCACTGGAATTGGAAATCTCTTATAAATGAGATGTGAATCTAGACATGTGAAAGAGTAAAAAAGGAATGTCTGTGGAGGAGCTTCCTCTGGACCCTCTGTGATATTGTGCTTTAAAATAATATAATCAAATTTGCAAGCAAAATAAAGCTCACAGTAAAGTCCAGTGCACTTTGGACCTCAGTTGAAAGCCAGCCCTGAACTGAAGATAGACAGCTAAAGGACATCTAGGTAAAAGTTAAATCCCCAAACTGAATAATCATTGCATTCACAGGAGAGAAGACAAGAAAATTACTGAAGCTCACTTAGGAAGTCAGAAAAAGTTTAGCTGTCATTTTAGGTGCTGAAAGTTGAACATCTTACTTACGTCAAATAGGACACAATTTACAAAATAAATATGCATGTAGAGTTTTAAAAGACAAAAGAGAAAAATAGCAAAAGAGATGTAAGGATTTTAAAGCATTCCTACTTTGAGATGTATAAACTTATTCTTCTTTACTGAAGTTTTCAAATGGCTCAGTCCTGGGGTCAAACAGATATGAGGGCTTTGAATTTTTTCTTTAGTAAATCAGAGAGAGAAAAAAATCAGTCTGGGACTTGATCAAGGCCTCCAGCCTTGTAGGCAAGTGCCCTAACCACTAAGTTCTGGTAGTTGGTAAGTGGATTCTTCTATCTCTTATTTTGACCAGAAATATATTCTTGGCTTTCAGATAGTTTTCTTCTTTTGTCTGTATGCTCTGGCATATGGTTAGATTCAAGCAGCATAAAAATTATTAACAAATGTAAGATATTTTCAATTTTACTGCGAGTAAGACAAGGCATTTAAGCAAGTTGCCTTATTTCACCTTTAGTGTCCTTCAAAATCCAAACCAAATATGATCTTTTCCCCAGTTCAGCTGATTAAAGACAATGTCTTGCATCATGCAGGCCTGACTCTGCTACATTCAATCACTACTGGGACAATATGATGAAAAGTAGATTTGTTATATCTGTTAAAGGCCAAAAATATTTAATGAAAAATTCCTAAACAGAATTTTAGCTGAAATCATTGCTGGAACAAAGGTAAAAAGAGAGTCTATTGGAAGATCTTGAGGTCATAGATCAAGACTGTGTGATAGATAGTGCAATATCTAAGAGGACTATGGAAGAAAAGAGAGTCTTAAAGCAGTTATAAGATTGTTCTAGTACAATAAAAGATGGATTAAAAAAAATTAAAATAGAAGAAAGAAGAGACACTTTGGAATAGAGGAAGAAGATGTAGTAAAAGCAGTAAACAACTGTTTCTAGGTGATATGAGAGCCTGCTACTTTTCTGAGAGAGTTCAATTTTATGCAAAGACAGGAGAATATATAACAGCCTCTGAAAAACTAAGTGCAATGTTCTCACCTTGAATAGTTCAAAGTCACGAGTAGCTTGATGTACCTAGTAGCGGAACTCGCGATTCCTGCATTTCGGATCTTCCTATGTTGGTTGGTACTGGTGCATCGAAACAATCAGCATACAAAAATGATTAACAAAGCTGAAACAATTAAGAATTCTTCTCACTTCTGGCCATCAGGCGATGGAAGTTCTCCCTCTGAAACTGAAACCTCCGGATCAGGCTTTAGAAGATTGTGTTTTGTAGCACGTGGATTCAAAAGTGTTTGCAGGGAAGTGTGTAGGAATAGTATTCCATACTAATAATGTCTGTGGTTAAGATGGAAGGTGGATAGATCACAGTAAGATACAAAGGTTAATTTGAGGGTGAATGTTTCAGCTTATGCATATCAAAGCATTGATGCATGAGTCACTGGCACAGAATGAATAATTTTTTTGCTTCAGAGTAATACAATGTTCTTGCTTACTGCTTTTTGAATCTATGAATAGTGCCAAATGAAATGATTCTTTTTTATATCAGTCATTTTCTGTGTTTGTTGCATAACAAAGATACTGATTCTTACAGAATATATAGATGGGTGTCCTCAATATGCCAAATATGAGGGAGAGGGAGAAAGAGAGTAGGAGAAAGAAAAGAAGAAAAGAAAAGAAAAGAAAAGAAAAGAAAAGAAAAGAAAAGAAAAGAAAAGAAAAGAAAAGAAAAGAAAAGAAAAGAAAAGAAAAGAAAGAAAGAAAGAAAGAAAGAAAGAAAGAAAGAAAGAAAGAAAGAAAGAAAGAAAGAAAGAAAGAAAGAAAAAGAAAGAAAGAAAGAAAGAAAGAAAGAAAGAAAGAAAGAAAGAAAGAAAGAAAGAAAGAAAGAAAGAAAGAAAGAAAGAAAGAAAGAAAGAAAGAAAGAAAGAAAGAAAGAAAGAAAGAAAGAAAGAAAGAAAGAAAGAAAGAAAGGAAGGAAGGAAGGAAGGTGAAAAAGAGAAATGAAAGAACAAAAGAAGGAAAAAAATTACCCCCTCCACCAAGACAGTATTATTAGACTGCTTTCTGATAAAACTGTGCATAGAATCAGCATAAAGCTTTTTTTTTTCATACACATTTTTTGGAACTGGTGTCTGAGAGGTCACTGGCCAGGTGTTTAACTATTCTTGCTTAGAATAGAAGCCCATTATTCATTTTTATGTTAATAGTAACTGGAAGATGAGGAGTGATAAAAATACATTCAGTTCTTAAATTAACACCTTATGACAACTTGAATTAAAACACAATGTGAGTGTATTACATTTCACTCTGAATCCACATGGTTGGCTACAGCAGGTATTGGACCAGCAGGAATCACTACTTGTCATATTTGTGGTAACTCTCAAATTAGCTATGACATGGAACAGCCTTTTGATCTTGACCATGTTCTACTAATTATTTAATCTTCAACAACATAGAAACATGTTTCAACACATAACCTAAGAAAGAGCACAGTATAGGTTTCCTTCCAAAGCCTACAAAAGCCAAGAAAGCAACCTCACACTTCTTTTAAATCCATGGTTTTGCTCTCTCTTCATTAAAACTGGATATGAGCCATAACTTCAAATGAAAATGGACACAAAGTTTTCCTCTCAGGGTAGAATTCATTGCATCCAATTTCAGATATCTATGAGAAAGGTGTTAACCCTGATTTTTCTTCTTTATTCTGCCTATAGTCAATGGGAAGAAACGAACAATTTTAGATAATTTTAGACATTTACCTTAAAACAAAGCAAATAGTGCTGTAGAGTTGCTTTTTTTTGGTCCACTGGCTTGGGAGACCAGCTTGGATGTAAGAACATCTGGTAAGAGAAATCTCACCTAAGGTATCTAAGAAAGACCAGATGTATCACACCTCAGAAAAGCCTAATTCTTTCCATGGACTAAGAGCATGCTTGGGGTTAAATGAGATGAATTCCAGCCTTGTTGTCTTCTATAAATTTGGCAGAATTTGTGTCTGGGTCTGGCCAGAGAACAATGGTTACATTTTACTTACAAGTAAAGTAGAAACACTCTTTGAAATTCTGGAATTTGTGAGAATCTTACCCAGAACAGTAGGCTTCTGCCTAAAGCATCTGCTGAAGAACCTTTGGGGCAAAGCCAAGCTCTTGTCTGGTTTGATTCACAGTGAAGAATCAAAGCTACTTAGTGTAGGTGAGTGCCCTAACAAATGGGTTTGTGTCTGCTTTTGGTCCTGTTTCAGTTCATATCATTGGATCAAGAGGAAAAGACCTGAATCAAGGCTGAGTAGTCGTCTGCATTGGCCTCTTATGGAAAAATATTTGCTCACTACAGTATCAGGTGATGTCTCACTTGTTGTCTAATTAAGTACAGAAAATATCTTTTCAGACATTTTCTAAAACAGAGACAGTGTCACAAAGTTATTGGGTCTTGAGGACTGGCACTTTCTAATGAAAAAACATGAGAAGGAATACATACACAAAGTGAAAAACAAGAAAATGTTTATTGGATATCAGGAAATAAATTTCACTATATGGGTTGTCTAACAGTGGTGCAAATTGTCTAGAGATGTTGTGAAAACTCCATCCCTGAAGACAGTCAGAAAAAATCCATGAGCAACCTCATGTTACAGTATAAAACATCAAACGTCCCCCTAAGGTCTCTCAAAACCATTTTATGAAGAAGGTCTTTAAAGGAGATGTTAAAAACCTAGTTTTTGGTATTAGGTGTTACCATTCTGGTGAGATCTTGGTTGGTGAATACATATGTGATAGAACCATATCTACTCATTAAAATGATGTTTATATCACAGTTGGATGAACCAGGGGAAAGGCAGATAAGGAATTAATGTACATTTCTTAAAAGTATCTGCTTGTCATTCTCATTTTTAGAAATAATCTCTTACAGAAATGAACTTGCTTTTTGCCATCCTCTAATGTATTAATCCAAAATTTTTCTGTATTTACTATTTACAATTATTACATAAATTTTGCAATTTCCCAAGAACTAAAAGAGTTGTATGATATTAACTCACATTTTATAGATAAAAGAGAAGGAAAAAGTCTCCAAATTTGGAAACAAAATGAGTTTTATTTGATGTGAGCAGTTCTGGTAATGCAAGGTGATTTGACCACGACATAATAGAAAGATACTGTGCAAGATGAGTTTCAACCAATTTTTCTCAAAATTCTGGTCCTGAAGATCCTGCAGAACAAAGTGCAACCCTGAGAGATGAGAAAGAGCTGCAGTGTAGAAATCAAATTAATTTTGACTCAGAAGGCTTAAGGCAATAGAGAGCAATACATGCTAAAGGTTTGTGTAGCGCACTTATTGTTTGTTTTTCATTTTCTGTTTCCTTTGAGACACCCACATGAAAGTTGCACAGCTGGTTCCTCTTGCTGTTATTTACTGCAGTTGCACATTGAACAATTTGCTATTTCCCGTGACATCTTTCAAATATCTCAAGCATAATTTTCTATGCTATTCCAGAAAAAAAAATCCTCTTTTATATGTAAAGTACTCAAGAATTTATCTTTTGAAAGAGAGCATTTAGGGGGAAGTTCATGTTTGGTTATTCTAGCAAACCATTTTATTTTTTTCCCCTTTCTAATCAGGGAATCAAAAAGAGTATCTGACAAAAGAGTCATTGAATTACTTGAAGACTGTGGTAAAATATAAGCATTTTGCTGCCATGTTGTCGAGAGTGACTTAAACCTTAGAATCAATACAAATTGCACATTTATTTGATACTTTGTTATTTGCTCCCTACCCCATTTATCCTATGAATCCAATGGAGACTCTTTCACCAGGATAGAATTCTGAAAGGAAAAGAGAATATTAGAATATTTGAGAAGAATTTTCTTCTTCTGAAAGAAAAGATTCAACTGTATTAGGAATTCCCCCAAATAGCCACATCATGTCTGTGAGGATATGCATTAAATTACTCTATAGAAAACAAATGGAAACGGAGGCCTCTCTGCATCCTTCTGCATGTGCTCAGCATGCTGACAAAGTCCTTATGTGAAAAGCAGCAAGGACCTATAAAAGAATCAAGAACTTTGAATCTAAGGCACTGAGAAAAAAAACTGGCTTCATGAAGCTTTCTTATTCCTTCTGAATCAATTTAGAGGCTATGAAAGGTGCTGACCTGACAGATAAAATTCCTTTCCTAATACACAAAACAGGTGCAGTAAATGTGGTTTTTGAGCTTTCTCCACTGTACTGGGGCACTTCAGCCTTGGTGGAGGGGGACCACCTTCGGGCAGAGAGGAGAGTTCATCTTCCAAGCATGTGCATTTTTTCCCCTCTGTGTCAGCTGCCAACAAAGACACCAATTAGTGCATAGTCCCAGCATTTGTAGCAAATGAAAGCAGAGACAACAGAATAAAGGGAGAGATGTGTTTGCTCCTGGAATTCTGTGTTGACATTTATTTTGGTTTTAGCAAGGCCTACAATCGTTTGCATTATTTTAAGGAAAAAAAATCACCCAGTCTCATTACCATTGGCTATGATGATGAGGGAAATGGGCTGGAAAAATCCTGGATCTTTGCTGTGCCTTATTCTGGAATTACAAAGAGTAGGGCAAATTCTTTACTGCTGTGCCATTCAGCTATTATGTTTAACAATCTAATTAGAAAGGCTATGTTGCTTTTCCCCATTATAAAAGCAAAGACAGTGCACACAAGCAAAACCAATTAGACATCTGTAGTTTACAGAGCTGGCTTGCCTCAAGGCTCCTTTCTAATGAACCCCCAGTAGATGGTTCCTATCCAGAAACAGGACAGAAGGAACACAGTGACAGTGTGCTATCTTTCCTGTAATCAGGCACTAATGTCTGCTCTGGTCCACAGAGCTTGACACTTGACCATTTCTTTCTGCAGCCATGGTGGCCACCAGCACCAGTGCTGTGACACTAACCTGGCTGATAAGGCATGTCCCTTACACGGCTCAAAGTCATGCTAGCAGGTGGCAGTAAATCTAAAATGTTCCCTTCAGTTTTATGATTGCTGCTTTCTGCTCACCAGGGACTTGTTCTAACCGAAAGCAGGCACAAAGCTGTACAATAACCTGCATGCTTGCCATGCTTTTACTTTTCAGCATGTATGGCTCAAATTAAGGCAGACTGTATTGAGTAGATTGCTCACTCCAAGTTAGTCATCTGTTTAGTGTTTCCACAAAGCAGTTGTGGTTGTTCACAAGTCTATTAATTAAAAAGAAAATTATTAAGGAAACTACTCAGTGGGTTGATGAACCATTCAACCACTTCAAAACTGAGTAAAACATTAAAACATCCCCCCCCCCCCCCCATTCCTTTTCTTGAATAGTCTGATAACAGGTATTTGTTTGAACTGAACTTTACAGGGCTTGTGAAAACACAAGCTCTTGTCATCACTGCATTTAAATGAATTTTATGTACAAGAAACTGAGTAGCACTGTCTGAGCTAGAATAGATGGGATGGTGTCAGCATTCCCATTAAAAATACCCTTGTATTCACTGGGTTATGAGTCAGTTATACAAAATCAGTCCAGGACAAAATTTTGCATTTTTGACAGTAATACTTGGGTCAGAGAAACCAAGTATGGGGCTTGCAGAGAAGTCTGTATAAATTAATTTATATTAAAAATTAAAAGTACATGCACAGCTACATATTAATATATTGTTTCAGCTGTAAAGTTGCATTTCTATTACTACTGCTATTATTTATCACCACAAATATAATTTTCTCACTCATGTTGTTTTGAATTTCTCTACTTGGGAGAAATAAGTGTAGAAATTGTTCCCATCCACTATTTTCACCCAGTGTTTATCTCCTCTGCCCTTGTTTCAGTAGAGTGCATAGGGGTGCAGGGTGTATAAACAAGACGAGAAAAAGGAAAAATAGGAATATAAGGGATTAAAGAATACAAATCTGAATTCTTCTGGTATTCATAAAATTTTAAAGAAGACATTGAAAGTTAAAACTAAGCAAAGAGGAGTTTGAAATATGTTTTAGTCGCAACAATACTGTCAAAAACTTGACTTTTTTGTTCCATTTTTGTATATGTAACATGAATTCATTTTACATTTTTACATACTACAAAAATTCCATATTTTACAAAGAGGCAGAAAAAATTTTCTGACTAGCTGTCATTGACAGAATGCTTTCAAACTGAAATAATGAAAAACTTGAGTAAAAAAAGCCTGAGGTGGGGGAAGAATGGCAAAAATAGCAACTAAAACGGTGCAAACTTTTGTCTGTCATGCTCTCAATTGCATCTTCAGTTATTTCTTTTTAAAGAAGTTACTTCCAAGGATGGTCAATGGAGTAAATATCTAGTTATAAACTTTATTAAATTCCTGCCACACTGGTAGAGGTAGCTTAAAGTAACCCTGTGCATGAAGGCAAACACAAAAGAAGGGGTTACCTAGGCTACTGTATATTTACAAGTACTTGCCAATAATATCTCCAAATGTAGCTCAAAACCCAACCAAACAAAATAGATAATGAATGCTTGTAAGGATTAGGAAAAGTGCCAAAGATAGCACATCAAGGAATTATTCTTCATGGGAAAAAAATGTAGGATCAGATTTCTAGAACTAAAGCTAGTATGAATTCTTTATACTGAGGCAATTTAATTCTCCAAAGAAAGAAAGAGCTTTGGTAGCTGGGTGAGATGGAAAGTCAGCTTTTAAAGACTTATGTTTGTAATGGTCAGCTATTGTTTGGCGTAAAACTAGGTCAATTATTGTAGGTTCAAAAAGAGGTAAAAATTATGTCTGGATTAATTCCAAAACTTTTTTTCCTCCCCATTTTGTACTACGCAAATAATACAAAAGATGTATTTTCCCACTGACTGGCAGTCCACTGCCGTATGTCTTCTCAAACCATGATAGTGGCATCTCCCTGTTGCGAGCCCTAGATTAAAGGAGTGCACTGCAGCTGATTTTTAAGTATAACCTCTACCTATAGTGGACAGGATATCTCTCTGGAGAAAGAAGTCTATGAGTTCCTTATCTCACAATTGGTGTGCTCAGGTTCCAAGACCCCCAAACCAGAATGGGGATCAGAATTTGTGTTGAGACTGCACAGCTAAGCCAAGGTGAGAAGGTATAGGGAAAAGGGGCATCTTTTTAATGACCTGCTTCGAAACATGCTTTTTAGAGTGTCCTGTCTACTGATTTGTTCTTTTCATGGGTTTTGTTATTTTGGCACTGTGAACATATTGATATATCATCTGGATTATCTTACTCTTTAATAAAACTTTATCTATCTCTTAAGACTGTTTTGCATCTTTGTGCAGAACAACAAATTTGGAAGTGCTGGGCAAAACTCACAGTAAAATCAGGAAAGCAATCAATCCCTGCAAGCATGCAATCATGTTTAAATATCCTTCACATGTGGCTAAGAATCAAATTGTGACCCCATCCTCTGCTTATACAGAAAGATTTAGTGCATATCCACAGCCACTTTGAGGTAGACCTTCCTTGGAGAGGAGTGTAAGTGTAGAGGGATCGTTGACTAAGTCAGACTGGAGAACCATTTTGTCTGTTGCTCAATCTGATACAAGCAGAAATAGATGGTATAAAGAATGACAGAAGAACCCTGCAGGAGGTGGAGGCAGAATAATCTGCCTCCACAGAGATCTCCTGATCCTACTCACTAATTGTGAGAGACTAGTTTAAGCCCTGAAGCACTAGGTTTAATATCTCTTCCAAAAGTTTTATTTTCTTTAATTATGATAACTCTGGATATCCATGATATTGATATAATATCCAATCTCTTGATGAATCTGGTAAAGCTTTTGGTCTCAACAACTTCCTTTGGCAAGGAATTCCACAATTTAATTACACGTAATATAAAAAGGTATTTCCTTTTATCAGTTTTGACTTGCCCACCTTTTAATTTCAATGAATGCCCTGTTGTTTTTCCTTCCAGAGCCAGAGTGGAAGCCCCTGATCTGCTTTCCCTGTGTTGTTTTATATGATAACATTAATCTGTAAAAGGTTTTCATTTTGCCTCTCATTCCTTCTTGTACGAGGGGAAAATCCTGTCTTTTCAATTTCTCTTCACAAGACCACGTTTCCACTTCTGATATTTTTCTGTGATCTCTCACCACTTCTATCATATTGCTTTATGGAACACAGCACCTGAATGCTGCAAGAAGTATCTGAAATATGCTCTGTCCTTCATATATGCAAAGGCATTATAATGCTTTCTGTGCTGTTTCCACCTTCTCCTTCATGCTTCTGCAGCACCTGAATGCTGTTAGATTTTTTGGGGGGGGACCATGAGCTCTTAGTGTACTGTCTGCAATGGTACCTACATTTCCCCGCTGAACCGAGCCATTATCCAGACTTTGATTGTAAGATTGATTTCACTTTTATCCTCTGATGCATTTTACTTCACATGTATCAGTGATTCTTGCAGCTAATTTAGAGCTATCTGTTCCTGACTGACTGAGGTGATTTTGGATGGGGTCCAGTCACCATAAGTAAGGTGCTTAACTTGAGGATGAGTTGTAGCCCCTAGTGAGACAGCTCTGCCTACATGTATGTGAATGCAGTTTTCCTTCTTCAGCTCATGAAGAGAGAAAAATGATGTAAATGCCTCTGAAACAAGGACCCATAAGAAAGACAGCCCTGCCCCATGCTTAAATTTAGTTGTTAACTAGGATTCTGCCTTTCTGTATATCTTGGTGTGTTATTATTTGCTCTCCATTACTATTCTTCCATACATATGAAAAGCAAACGTTAGACCAAGATTTGGCTTCACCTACAGCCTTGGGCTTTTAACGAAAAAAACCCCTAGAAACCTCTGAGCAGAAACCTTTGAATTATAAAGAAATCCACGGCTATTCAATAGACAATTTTTTCCCCCCTACACTATGTAGGGACTCTAGAAACAGAGATGGGTTGCATGCTGCCCCAGAGAGCAGTGGGAGGAAGTCTGGATTTTCTTCACTCTGTGCTTGTCATAGAACACTTCATAGTGTGCCCTGCAAGGGTGAGAAACAAGGGATGATAATCTGCCACTGGCCAGGAGAGTTTATTCTCTGATAGCATCTGCTTTTGGAAGTTAAGATCACAGCCCCATTTGTCTTATCTGTTCTATAACTCCAAAGAAGTTTCCAAGCACAAGGAACTCAGTCTAATGAAGCCAAGAAGAAGGAATAAGCAGGGCAAGAAAATGGGATTATTAAGGCAGAAGGAAGATAAGAAGAGTTAAAAGGGATGTGTTTACAAAGTGACAGAAAGTGCACGCTTTTGGTGGATCGTCATTGATTTTTTTTCAGGGAAGGACACAAGAACCATCTTACTGAGCTGAATGTGTATCAATATAAGCAGACCTTGCTTGTGCTTTAACCATCTACCTACCTGTTGTACTTTCTGATAATTTTTTTATAATTAAAGCTTTTTATTGTATAGGAAGTTGCTAAACAAAGCACCAGCTTACTGTTACCGTTGCCTTAAATATAATTAGTTATTTCGTCTATATTTTTTTATTTTGATCCTAAGGATTTATTCCCAAACATTTTTTCCCTAAAGCCTCACATAGGTTAACAGAACTGTAAAGCCAAAGTAAAAAAAAATCCATGCCTTGGAACATATAAATACCAGCTGGTGATGTGGAAATGTCTTGGGTGGCCTAAGATGTGGCCAGCTGTGATTTTGGGGTTGTCTGCAAAAATCTGGGAAGTTATGATGAACCTGTTTCTGGACAGATCTGGTGGGACTGCCTTTTCATGTTCTTTATGCCACTGGCACATGAATATCAGCATCTGTAATTGGAACCATTACAAAACATTTTGAGTGAAATTCTGAACCATAACCTTTGGAAGCAGATGGCTTTCATCATGTTCACCATGTCATATTGCAGTAGTGGGTATGCCTGCCTATGCTGAATTAAAACAATATACTAAATTAGAAAAGATTGTTTACTCATTTACTGGTTTAGTAATAATCAGGAAAATGATGAAGACGAAAGGAAATATATCTCTGTTGAAATTATATTTGAATATGGTAATTAGAGAATGCTTTCATAATTTTTTAAAGATATGTCACCTCTAGTTTACTTCCAATTGTATCGCTTCACTTGACTTTTGAATATGTAGGTGCTGTCTTCCATTTTATACACACACATGCCCAGGCAGACAGGTTGTTGCTTTAAAATGTCAGCTCCATGAAACATCACTTGAAAAATCCTAGTGAATTTAACTAAGTTGGGGAAATTTGTGCAAAAATATAAGGTCAAAAGAGCCCTATGTGACAGATCCTTGTTTGCCTGCCTCAGAATGCTTCAAAGGACTTACTTATTTGCTTACCACCAAGGCTAAGAATATGTGTCAAAACTGCTTAAGATAGGGATCAGTTTTACTAAATATGATCTCAGACCTTCCAAGGTGTTTAGGTCTGGGAACACTTACAGTACATCTGTTATTATTTTGGTTCAGCTGAGTTATTGCTTTAATCAGCAACATTTCAAGAGACCTGGTATAAAAAAAAATAGAAAGACTAACTTCTTTTCCATGTTTACATTTCTGCCATTATGTAACTTTCTTTATCATGGCTAAAGATACAAGAGTTGTGGCAAAGCAGCCCCAGAGGGCAGAGAAGAGTCAGTAAGTCCTTGTCAATGAGCTTGTGGAACTCTTAAAAGCATTCAAATTGTTTTGGGTTATGTGCATAGTTAACAGGCATGATTTGAAGCCGTGTCATGTATTCTTCCCATAAACTTAGCGTGTTTTTCTTAAAATTGATTAAGAAGAGAAGGCTGATGCCCCCGTCATGGACCTCTGTATGCTGATGATTAATTCCCATGCATTTTTCATGCCAATAATTCATCAGAAAATAACTAACCTCACATTTATTCACCAGAACCTGTGTCAGAACAAGGGTTACTTTTCCCTACTCATTTCATCCAATGGATGTTTTGAATGGCTTTGTAATTTAGTAGGCTTGTTCTGTTTTGTTTTTTAGGGTTTGTTTTTTTGTTTCCTCTACAGTAGATTAGGCAGCTTTAAATTATCTAATTTATTCTTTGAAATTATTCACTTCAATGGGTCTGGAAAACATTCAATGTAGAAACTTCTGTGAGCAATTGGGAGTAAATCCCCCAATTGTTCTTCATTTCCGTAACTTCTTCTGGAACATCTAGCCACTTTGCTGCTTTTTCCTGGTGGTGGCTTCTGAGCTATGTGCAAGGGGATTCCATAGAAAATCTGAAAGTGACTTGCTTCTATTAAGTGAAGAGTTGTAGCTTAAAATGTTAAAAATGAATATTCTATTTCTCTGTCTTTTCTCATAATTTATATTACATGACTCTGGAGTTCATAGTCTTGAACAACTAAATCTTCTAGGAAAATATTTTCTGTACTCCACTCTGGCTCATATCTTCCAAGTTCCTCAAATTTCCCACTTCTTCCCATACAAGCCTAAAATTGAGGAACTTCCCTCATAATTTATTGTCTGGAACTGAAACTATTCAATCGCATTCAGATTCAAAAACTTGTGCAGAGATCAAAAATGGGATAAAAGTTTTCTGAACCTCAAAAATGTAACATGCAGTACTGTAAGACCATTGCCATCTTGTAACTCAGTGAAAAAGCTTAAGAGGTCTTAGGATGCTTGTATCCACTTGGATATTTTTGGAATTAGAAAGCAGTTAGATCCAGAGCATGCTGAAACCACTTTTTTTTTTTTTTTTTTTTTTTTTTTTTTTTTTTTTTTTTTTTCCCAGGAAAGAAGTAACTGGACACCATTCTGAATCTAAATAGCAAAATATCCAGTAGAGTAGCAGATAGCACAAGCTGCAGAACTTTGCAGAACTTTGCTACAGTATGTGATAGTCAAAAACTGGGTGTCTGGGAATTAGGAATGAGATGATTTGAAGGATCTTCTGCATTACAATGTGTTTCTGAAGACTAAGGTCATAGTTTCATTTTTTAAGGTGCTTGCCTGAATTATGTTTCTGATTCATTAAGACAGGAACATTATTAATGAAGAAGGGGAAAGGTATAAAGTAAAAGGAAGGAGTTTGAAAAGATTAAGAAAGGAAGAAGAAAGACATGAGAAAATCTATGAATAGCAGATTTCAGATGTTTCTAACAGGAAGGAAAAAGTCAGAGATTCTAAAGCATTTTATAAAGGGGGAAACGCAACAGCTATATTTATTTATAGATTAAAATGTCAGAGATGTTAGCAAAAAGGCAAAAAAATAGATGTTTTTATTATATATCAAAGAAAACAGGAGACTTTATCTGTAGATGCTGTTTTTCCTTTAATTACTGACAAAAATGTTAAACTACAGAAAATGAATTTAAACATTTTGAAATATCTATTTAAAGAGAGAATTCTTAACTATTAATACTGATTTTTCATATGTTTTCATATGTTCATATGTAAAAACAAAAATTTCAGAGGAATGGATGAAAATTTATTATTGTATCAGGTATTTCTAAATGTACTGATCTGACATTGATCCCAAGAGTAAGTAGAATTGAATTCTAGAAAGGAAAACCTCTAGCATGTGTGAAGCACAATGAGTTTATAGCTAGTATAATACTTCTATGAAAAAGTATTATAAGATACTTTTGTTTTAAAATGAATTTGTTTTGATGCCACACAGCATTTCAATGGAAAAAATGAGAAAAGATAAAACAATTCATTAAGTTAACACATTTCAAAATGTAATTGGAAGCAGCCAAATCATTATTAGTGTATGTGTTTATCTGTGCAGAGCCCCTAGAGGTAAGTCATTGACCTTCTTTCATTTCAAAATTCATACTGGTAGCTTGAATGAAGATCTAAAACCACTCCTGAAAAAAACCCTACGCAAGAAAGAGACAGAAGACACCTTAAAGATTAGGAGAGGGTTAAGTAATGGTGCTGACATTGGGGATGGTGACATTGGTGCTGACATTGGTGCTGCACTGGGGATAGGGTTTGTCTTACATCCCATGTCAGCAGCTGTAACATCAGGCGTGTAATCTGCGCCGATTGTACAGCTCTGTAGAGTCAAAGGAGGAGAGTTATTGGCACCTCAAGGAGACAATCCATCCCCCGTCATTATCTATAAAAGATGTGAGGAAGTGTCCTCAGGAACTGTGGACTTGTTATCAGGACCCTGTGACTTTCTGATGGCTCTCACAGGAAGCTATGTGGCTAAAAGGATGGGACTTTGGGATGGTTGAAGGTAGGACATTACCCTGACACAGGCTTATCTGTATCACTTAACCAAGCACAGGTAATGACACGGCCTTCAACATGAACAGCTGTAATGTTCTATATCCAAAGCCATAGAATAATAGCCATTACAGAAGAGAATCCACAGTATTTTTCAGATAAGGGACTCTGGGAGACTTGAGGGTTATGGTCATGTAAGTAAATGAAGCCATGATCAAAACAGCATATGCTAATATTTGTAGAATCAGGGAAAGGGTCTGGAGGGGAAAACTTTTTTCTTCTACAGCTGCTCTGATGTGACTGATGTTGGGATGTAGAACTCCCTTCTTGTCTCTAGTCTTCAAGAATAATGTTGAATAATTGGGGAAGCAAAAGCTGCAAGAAAGATAAGAGGATTATAGAACAATCCAAGAAGTGCAACCTCTTCAGGTTACTGGATATAGCCTGTTGTGATGGCTTGCTCATAGTCACTTTTGTACCCAAATTGTGAAAAACAGATCTTGCAACAGCATTTCAGGCTAACATCCACACAGTAAGAATCAGGTGGTAAAAAGTGAGCCATAAAGAGCTCATTTTAACATTCCCACAGAAAACAATCGTTCCTACGAATGGTATGGAAACAAAGCAGTGTGAAAATTACGTGCCTTTACATGGGAGCATGTTCATGAATTTTTTTCCTGTCACAAAGAATCGACATATTGATTCATTTCTCTCACCCCTAGAACTGTGAATGGGGAGTTTGGAGTGAATGTACTTCGTTTCTAGTGCTTGATTGCTGCTGTGATTATCACTGTAAATAGAGTGTGTTCTTAAGAGAGAAACTTAAATAAGAATTTCAATATGTTAAAGATTCCTAACTAATCAGTCAATCATCATGAAGGCTCAGAGTCGCAGAAAAAGAGTTTCATCCATTCTGGTATTCATGGAATGACCTTTTTCAAGCAATAGATTCTAACTCCAATACAAGAATGAGAAATGAAGTCAGTAATAAAAATGGTAAGGCATATGCCATCTGTTAAGGAGAAAATCAGGGTGGATGAAAACAGAAGCATTTTGTAACCATAATATCTCCAAGCTGTAAGCAAACATGGACTTTCTTGTTTGTTCATGAACAATAACACATTTTATTCCCCTTGCCATAGCGACTTCAGTATTTTCTAAGGCTTTTTGGCCTCCAGTGGTCAACTTAGTGTATGCTAAGCTCCAGAGCATCTTGTTAGATAAAATGATCTGGGATTACTTATCCTTTTAAAAGAACATTATTATTATTATTATTATTATTATTAGTAGTAGTAGTAGTAGTAGTAGTAGTAGTAATAGTAAAACTATGTCATCTCCAATTTACCCACTCAGTAAAGACAGACCAAAGAGTGACAAAGACCAACATTTATAGTGTCCATGTGACTAGCTGGTTCATTGGGAAGGTTTTGTGATGTGATGACAGTTATGTAAAAGGTTCCCTTTATTCCTTTATGCCACTGTTAAATTCAGGATTGTTTTTCTACCACATGCAATCCTATCTAGCTTTTTTACTTATTTATCAAGATGCATCAGTGAGTTGTGGGGATGCTTTTGGTTTGTAAAAGAGAGGAGTTCAAGGGGACTGTCTGAGGTCACCAGATGATTATGACATGTTAGTTCTGGTCGTTGTTTGTCTTATTCTCTAAGAGTGTCATGAAAAACTAAACTTTTTTTCAATATTATGCACTTCAATAGTTCATCTCCTTGGTACAATGGACATAAGACTGCAAGTTTCATCAGAGCTGGAAAGAATTTCTTATGTCCTCAGTCTTCAGTCTACAAACTACATGTGTGAACTCGTCACTACTATGTGGGAATAGATGTCAAAATATTATTAAGATTTGCCTGTGAGTGTACGAAAATTGTTAAGAGTCTTCCAGGCTGAGTAAGAAATCCTGCTGGAAAAGGATTTTTTTTTCTTTGGGCAATAGGGCAAAGGTTGATCAACCCTTGGTTGCATTAGTTCTCCTGATGAATTACGCACGCAGCCAGAAGACTCTGTTAAGAAAAATACATGCCAAAAATAAGCATAAAAGGTGAAAGAGACAGGAAGGGCCCGAGGATCTGGTGAAGAGAGTGAGGAAGGCTGGAAAAAGAGGTTATGGGTCTAGAAAAGAGATGGCACAGCTGGGAACTTAATTTCTTCCTGCCAATTCCTAGTTGCTGTCATAGCACTTTTGCACTACTGACAGCAGGGATAATTTAAAGCAAACAACTTATGTTGGAAGATCAGATCAGCACGTCACTCGTTTGGGAGTGGCACGTTGCAAATTTGGCCTGAAACTCCCTTTTCACGTTTCCTGTGTTGTGTAATATGCTTTGTAGTCCTAGCCAAAGATCTAGGGTGCTACATGTATACCATCAAGAAACCATACTGATTCATATCAGGATTCAGACATATTTGATATATATATATATGTTCTCTATAAATGAGTCAATCATATACTTCCTTTTAGTTGTGCAATGTTGCTCTCACAGCTTGCTCCCAATTCTATGCACATTTGTAACATGTTTTCTAGCAGCTATATTGAACACGCTGTTTGAAAGGCACAGTGTAAGAGCAGCAAGATTCTTGACTGGAATTAAGGTTTTGGTAGTGAAAGTGCAGATGAGAAGGTGGTAAATACAGGAGAGTGGCACTCAATGTATTTTCTCAGATTTTATTTTCATTGCAGTGATGTCAAGGCCAGGTGTGTTCTTTATTTTTAGCACAAGTAGAGGGATACTTCTGAGGTTTCTGATGTTAGCTTTTTACTATATTACACATATAATCTCCCGTTCCTTATTTTCTAGTTGGAACAGTTATACATACTACAAAGGTAAAGAAGAAAACCCCTGTAAGATCAAAGGCTGGTGCAGAGAGATTCTCCAAGAGATCTTTCTCATCACTGCAGTCTCTATGAGCTACTAAACTGCCATGAAGCTATTGCTAATTTGACTTCCACTACACAAACCAGCCAAGCCAGCCTTTGAAAATTTTAAGCAGCTCTTGAATAGGTTCAAGACCTTGCAATAATTCAGCTGAAAGCAATAGGAAAGCAATAGGTTAATTAATCTTATTTAAAAAACAGTGAAACAGAAGTTAATTAAAATGTAAAGAATAGTCAGTATTGTTACTGACAAGTTTAGAAAAAAGAATCTTAGAAATTCTTTGTGTAATGTTTTTTACCTGACTGCCCTCAGAGGAGAGAGAGATTTTGCAGCAGATCACATTACCCAGCTAGCCTTTCTTTCACTTTTAAATGAAATATATTCTTTGCTCCTTCCAGTGCAGTGCAGCTGGACAAACTGGAGCTAGTCAAAAGCTGTCAGAACCCCGTTTACCGGGGAGGTACCTGCTACCGGGAGGCTGCTAGGCATGAAACACTGAGCAGAGTGGCTGGAGCCCCTGAAGCAACCGGAACGTGGTGTGTCTGAGAGCATTGGGAAGAGAGAAACAGATGACCTGGAAAGTCAGAAGGCAGAAAAAAGTGTCAGTCAGAGAGAGAGAGAAATGATTAACAGCTCATCCCGTTTATGCCAAGGACAGAGGGTTCTCTCAAGCATTCTTGTGCAGTGCTGGCTGTCAGCTGAAACATGCTGAGGAACAGGAGCAATTCGGTATGAGCCTGGTCCAGAAATAGCTAAACTGAGCAAAAGAGGTTCTGGAGGTTAGGATTGGGCCCTCATTAAAGGGGCTTTGTACTTTTGTGTTTTTCAGGGTTGATCTTGTTATTCCTGTTCTTCATTTAAAAAAAAAGAAAAAGGGGAAAAAAAAAGCCAAATAGGTGTGGCAAAAAAAGAGAAAAATCTGGAATTTTTTATAAGCCTGAGGGGGAAAAAGAATGTTGCCAAGTTATCGTCCTACCTCACCATTGAACTATTGCATAAATATGTGTCTTCGAATTTAGTATAAGCTCCAAATATCGATGAATGCAACAAAAGGGAAATTTAAGCGAACAAACATACAGTAGAGAAAATAACATATGACCAGTCATGAGATTGACAATAGATTTTATATTTGGCTCCTTCCTTTGTGGTAGCTGAGTAAGCCAACTCAGATTAGCAGAGTATGTTACGTCTATTACCTGAAATGGTTTTCTGGCCCACATCAAAAGCTGTGAGGGAAAAACTGCAAGTGACTCTTGTTGTTCTTGTAGAAAAGTGGGGTTTTCAGTAAAGACGTAAATGGATTCATGGAAAGGTTTAATTCCCCAGTGTCTTACTAATGATGATGTTTTGAAACTGCGAGTAAGAAATCAGCCTTGGGGACTTTCTACAGCAAAAACATGTCATTATATGCAAGAAAGGGTATGTTCTCATAGACTATTTTTTGTCTGCTACACATGTTGACATCACTTGTTTGTTTACATTCTATGGCTTCAAGGTACGTGAGAAAATTAATTAGTCATAATAAGGAAATATTGTCATCAAAGCACTATCATCACTTTTCAAATTAATATACTGCACAGTAATGAATAGAGAAATTCAGTGACTTAAACTAAACTGTAATTCCCCTGACTGAGTCCCTGGCTATGTGGTTGCAAATGACATTTTGGTCTCAGTATAACCTGTAACAACCAACAAAGTGTTACTGGCCCAACTATAATTCAGAGAATGAGACAACAGGCATGAAAACCCACTCACTCTTGGACCCTGAGGGACTATAGTAAGCAGAGCTATTGTGTAAGTAAACACTAAAACACCGCCAGCTTCCTGCCAATCCTGTAAAACCCAAATCATGATTCAGTCCTGTTACACTTGTAGCCCTTTTGTTTGCATTCCTTGAGAAATTGCAGTGACCAGTTGTTAACCCAGGTCCCAGGAAGAGGCTTTATTTGGACATGAAGGCAAGGAAACAAGGTTTCTTGTCCAGATGGCTTTGGCCCTAGTGTCCCAGGCTGACATCCAGTCATGGTTTGGACTTGGGACATTGCAGGTGCCAAGATTGGTGGGAGAAAGCAGAATAGAGCTCAGCCTGACCACCTAAGGCTAAGTGACCATGCAGCACAAACTACAGCTACAAGAGAAGGTGATGCAGGTTTGCAAATGGTGCTTCCTGTAAATTACCTTAAGCTTGACGTCTTTTGCAAAAAAGGTCAGTGAAGGAGAAAAAGTGCAAATGTTTGAGATTTAAACACGTGGGGTCTAAAGGTTTTGCAGAGCATGTTTTAAAGTAAAAGAACATTTTTTCTATTCACTGCGGTGAAGATAAAAAAATTCATGTGTATGATGTATGCTAGAATAGATTTTATGTGCATGGTCAGGTTAAACTCAGAGAAAACAATGAGACAAAAAATGGTTTCTATTGACTGGTATTTTAACTCCTCCAATCCTCCCAGAATGATTTTCTTCAAGTGAATTCATAAAGTTCCCCTTCATCCCAGGTCTCCAGAAATGCTAGTAATGATGGCAGCCACGTGTGTGAATTCTTCTGCTAAGGGAGTCAGACTTTAACCCTGGTTCTGCTGATAACTGACCAGGGAAAGTAGGTAAAACCGTATATGTACACCAATATTATAATTCTCTCCATACATAAGTGTAATGTGTACTGTTCAAAAGGGCTTTTGACACCTATAATAGGTGATGTGACAGAGTGTGCCCTCAACAAATTCACAAATGGTACCAAACTGGGGAGAGTTGGGTTGCTCTCCTCAGAGGGATCTTGACATGTTCGACAAATAAAGATGACAAGAACATCATGAGTTCACCAAAAGAAACACTAAGACTGGTTGAGTGACTTGGAACATTTGAGATGCCATTTGGAGTGTTGTGTCTGAGTTCTCCAGGATAAGAAAGGCTTCAGCTAAGTGGAGAGAATTCAATGGACATCACATCAATGGGAGGAGGCTGCAGAAAAGACAGAGTTTGTGGCTGTGGGAAAAGTGTTTGTTCAGCCTTCAGAAGAGAAGGCAAAAGGGAGGTGTCATGGCTGTCTTCAATTACACGTAGACATGTAGCTGGGGTTTTCTTGGAGTTGCACAGTGAGACAATGAGGCACAACAGACATGAGTTACAACACAGAGAAATTCCTGTCGGATATTAACAAAATATCACCATGATGGTGGTCAAATATGTTGCTCTGTCTGTGGACACTCTTGTTTTTGGCAATGTTCAGGACTCAACTGGACAGCTCCGCAATCTGATCTATTTAACCTTATTTAGAGAAAGGACCTGGATCAGACATCCTCTGGGTGTGTCTTTCAATCTAAATTTTTTTTTGTGATATACGATTCTGTGATTGTTACACAGCATTACACCGATTAGTTAGAATGGAATTAAGATGGGGAAGTCACTCATGGAACACAAAAATTAAAGACTTGTGGCAAATAATTTAGACTCAATAGAGCTACACTAAGCTCATTTCTATGTATATCAGTTTACAAAAGCAGCCTTTAATAATAATCCTAGTGATAATGTCATTTACACAAGATATAGTGTATGCCTACTCTTGTTTTAATTCTGAGCAAACTCCTGTGATTAGCTAGAAAACTGAAATAATATTTGGTAAAGAGAAGCACAGCTCAGCTTTCTTGGAAGAGTTCACTGATCACTGTAAAACAAGACTTTCTTAATCTTGACTGTCAAAATTTATTTTTCCACAACAATTTGTTTATCATTTCCGCAGGTAAGTATGTGTTTGGTAAACTTCACTTTCAGTGAAATCCATACCACTGTTTGTGATAGCAAATTAAAAAACACTTGCAAGTACATATTCTTTTAGAAAGAACATGCTGTTTGTATTTGCACGCATAGCTTAGCACTACAGGGTTCAGGACATGAGCAGTACCTTTGCTGTGTTCCGAGTGATAACCTGACTAAACAGAGAAAAGAGGAGTGAATGGAAAACTTTATAAAATATCAGCAAGATATATGATTTCTTTTGTCTTCAGCTGATCTGACAACAACCAGTGAGCAATCCTGGATGAGTGAGCTACGTTACTGTAATTTCTATAGGTACTAAAGAGAATGAAAATTATTTATGCAAATCATTTCTATGGTGTTGACTTGTGATCAAGTGTAAATAGTAAAGCTGCTGGGCAAAGGCTTTGACTTTAGATCATATACCTGATTCAGATGATTCCAACCTTTTAAATGGGCTTTTATTCTCATGTATAGATGCTTTCCTGTAAGACTTCTGGCTCTAGTCCAGAAAGAATCAGAAATGAGACACATGAAAGAAAGTAATGTTCTGAACACTCCAAAGTATCAGATGAAGACTAGTTTCAGAGGAGATTAAAGGACAGATGAATTTTTCACATAAGGATGATCAGGACACCAGATGGAGATAGCACTTTTCTTGGGTGAATCTAAAGGAATGTTTCCTAAATGTAGATTGCATATTGAATATAGCACCAAGCCCTGAGTAGGATGTGTAATGTATATGTAAAAGGAATGCAATATATCTTGGAAATATAAGGCCAAGACACAGTCACTCAATGATTCAATCATGTGCAAAGCCCTAAGTTAAAACCAAACAATTGGGAAGCATTAATATGTCTGGCACAGCAGTTGTTAACATGCAGGTTGAGAGCCAGACTAGGATTTCTTGGTTGCAGACACACAAGTTTTTCCTCTGCTTCTCTATTCTTGCCTTTATTCCAGCTCTTGTCCTGTCATTGCCAAAAGTATTGCCTGTCTGTTCTGCCATCCCTTTTCATAAAACAGCCATGTGAAGGAGGACTCCTGTTTTTCAAGGTTCTTTGCTGATTTTTATGACTTGTCAATTCTGCTTCACGTAGAAAATGTGCATATCCTTGTTAAACACTAGACTTTTTGTGCACTTCTCTTCTACTGTTGTCAGATTCAAATCTTGATGAGTGTTTCAAGACATTTTTATATCTGGCTGGTTTTATTTGCCTATGTGCAAAAAACTCATTGTGGTCCAGCCCAAATTTGAATCTGAAGAAACAATTTAGTCATAGGCAGTCTCGCAGAGCACCTCATGAGACCCCTACTTACATGACAAGAAAATCTGGAAGCTGGAAAAGAGATGATAAAGAGAAGTTTGAAACAGGACATTGAAAACCACTGAGTTGAGAGAAGTTTTATGATTGGAGATTTACTTAGCAATTAAGCTGGCAGAGCAGGGTGAACTTGGAGAAGAAGGGCCCTTGATTTTAAGAAACTCCATACCAGCTCAGATAGTAATTGAAGAGTGAGATGGAGGCAAAGGGTGGATGTAGATGCCCATTTTGCCCCCTCTGTGTGGTGTTTCTCCATGAAAGAATACTTGGTATCTGGTACTCCTCGGAGTTTATGTGTCTGCTCCATATGTCTGCAAATATAAAGCACTGCCTGAGCTTTGAGGCCATGGCATGGATAGGACATAATGATGCCACTTCACTGAGAAGGTGACAATCAAAGATCAGACAAGCAGAGAGGTCCAAGTATCAGGCTGAAGACAGCACATCACCCCGCTTTAGTAAGTCCAATACTCTAAGTGTTCAGCATAGAAAGCCTAGCCTCCATGCCTGAATGGTACTTAGGAACTGAAGCAGGGCAATGTGAGAATGATAAAAAACCCAAAACAGTCTATTAGAGTTGGGTGTATATGGAGTCAAATTTGCACTGTCATATCTCAAAATTGCCAGTGTGATATGATCAGGAGCCACAACAATAGGTAAGTGTACGTGAAAGTGCTGGAGTCCTATCAGTCATGTTTCTAAGGACGTAAAATACCTGCCTGAAAGGCCATCAAATTTTATTTGGAATGAAAGACAGATAAGGGAAGATCCACTTCTGCACTTGTCAGTGCAATGAAGGACACATGGGCACCACACACACAAAGAGAAAGTGGGGAACAAAACACACTAGTGGAAACAGAAGACAAGGTGTCTATAAGGAGGTGATGATAAAGAAGGGGGCATTGTGATGCCCCCTTACCTTCTCAATTACCTGAATTTGTAGGGACACTAAAAAGATACTAAGGAATAGATGGTGAATTTTTCATTTTTCATTTCATAGGAAATTTGTCAATGGGTAAATGTTGACAGCTAAGAGGTAGTATAGATGTAGTGATTGAGGAAACTCAGTGCTTACCCTTCCCAAAAGAAATTAGGGTGGTTGCAAGCAGAGGATGTCAGGACTCTGATGAAGGAAAGGAGGCAAAGAAGAGTGAGAGTTGTGGTTAAGCTCACAGTAGCTGCCTCTGGACAGAAAAAAAGTTCCCCAAAGAGGTGTGATTCAGCTTCTAGGGAAAGTCCTGAGAAAAGACTGTAAATTTTCCTTCAGGCTATAGCTTTGGGTTAGCCAGCTGCTGTGTGATGGCACCTGGTCTGGCCAGGAAACAATGTGCAGCAGTTGGAAATGAGAAGCAATTGTGTGAAAAGGGTGTGTGGTTCTCAATTCAGACAGGGATACCACAGTGCCAGGATGCTCTGAAGATTAAATCATTTCTTTTGCAGCCACCCAAGTGAGACAGAAATAGGGATCTGATCTAACCTTTTCCTCCAGGACACCTGTATGGCAGAATGACCTGAAAAGAGACTTATGCTATGCATTTGGGAATGGACCTGTACACATTCCTAAAGCTGAAATTCTTATTGCCAGGGTATGTGAACCTCTTGGTATGTATCCGGTTAAGGACTTCCCTGCTCTTTTCATAGTGAATAAAGCAAAATGAATTATAAGGATACTAAGAGTTAAATCACATTAAAATCTGAATTCACATGCCTTGCTCAAACTCCTCCTGCAGCTTTAACTTTCATGAGCTAGCTGTCTATCCCATGCCAGTCAGACACTTTCCAGCATGAGTCACTATGGTTTCCAAATTTTTCTTTCCCAAATAAAAATGAAAAATTCCAAATGTCTTACAGTTTTTTTCTATAGAAAAAAGGAACAGACCATCAAGTGCATATAGTCGAAGAATTGTTTTCTAGTTCCTTTTACATCCCTAGTCTAGACAAGAGGTACTATGATGAACCTTGCCTCTGCTGCCAATACCAACAGCACTTAGTGGTCTTGTTACCTCACGCCTGGCCAGTTCCCAAGGACAGTCATAGCTAATGAGTAGCCCTTTCAATGGCCATTCCAGCAATTCACTTGGGCTACCCTTTCAAACAGCATGGAGAATTCTTGAGAGAGAAGGTCTTTTGTACTGGGCAATGTTTCACTTGCTGCGTTTAAATGAGAAGGGCAGTCAGGTTGTAAAGATTTATATAAATGAGAGCATTGTGCACTGGAAAGGAGATTGGTATGTTTGATCTCAGCTGTTATTGATTTACCTTTTCCACATGATAACATTCATTAGGCAGGGTAAGTAAAGGCTGGAGTGTTCCATTTCAATTATCTGTGGTTAAAATACAGACATTACACAGGGTGGAGTGTCAGTCTAGTTTCAGTGGGCTGAAGTGTGAAAACATTTTCCTACCAAGTCATTACATAGGATGACATGACTTTTTTGAATCCTTTCCTGTCACCTCCCCATGCACCCCACCCCTTTTAATGTTTTTATGTCTTTTTCATTGTTTTGAATATTTGTGTTCCTGGTCAAGGGAGCTATTCTGCTGCTTGAATTTTCCTGATAGCTTCACTGCTGCTGTTGCTCTCTTGTCATTTGTGAAACACAACAGTGCTGGTTGAGACACTGCTCTCCCTGCCTGGCACCTGGCTCATACTGGTGTCCCAAAAGGTTCATAGATTTATTCAAGCAACCTTCTGTACCTAGGAAGTTACTCTGCTGTAAGAACAGTTTGGACTAGGGGATCTCCAGGGATGCCTTCCCACCTTAGTCCTCAGACTGCAAAGGAGCCAATCTCCTCTCCTTCCCCACAGTGTAGCTACAGTATATGGCTGTTGCACCATGTTGCTCTAGAGAACTAAGTACTTTCAAAATAGAATTATTTTAAAGGAAAAATAAGAGTAGCAACAAAAACAAAACAAAACAAAAGATAAAATATAGTATCACCTCAGGAGTAATTTATTTCTCAGTGTTGGCTTCAGAGGAGCCTACAGTGACTTGCTACAGTGACTTTAGGTATGTAAATGGAGATTTCCACAGCTGAGTGAGATTGATACTGCCCCAAATATTTTGATTTTTCAATTGAATAAATGGATGTCTCTCCAAAGATTCCATTCAATAATGTTTTTAAGACATTAAGAAGTTCCAATAACAAAACTCAAGCACCTCACATTAGATGTAACTGTTTAAAACACATTTTCTTTTTTACTTCTGTCTTTTCTAAAATTCCAGAATCCTTAATTTGCTTGCACATACCTGCAGGCGTATTTGTGAAAAGACAACATTAACTTTAGCTTCCTTTATATTAAGACATGTTGAGTGTCCACAGCTCCTGTTAATGTGTGTTGAAGACATGAATAGAACTTCAATAGAACATGGTTTCACCAACTTCAAAAAAGTGTTTGAATACTTGAAAATGTTGACCATTTATGTCCATCATATATCCAAATTACTTCGATATCATGGAGATGACTTCAGCTGTTGACATCAGCTTAAAAACTTGAATAGAAATGCATTTTATTGAACCTGCGGAAAACAAGCTGTGTGTGCGGCATGATGTAGCTGGCCTAAAAACTGGTAAAATAATAGAGGATTGTAAAATGCTGCAAGCAATGACTTATACTTTGACTTGCACTTGGAGCTGCAGGTACTGAAAGCGCAACATTTTCTTGATTATTTTGCCAGACAGAGAAACGAAAAAGCCTATAATAAGGATTTGCAGTAATAAAAACTCCCAATCTCATCTGAATCTACTTCATAAAAAAAAGCCACATGCTTTCCTTGTCTGGAGATGAGGCAGGAGCTCACAGAAATTCCACGCCAGGCTCCTTTTCTTATGCATTTTCTCTGGTAACCTCTTTTCTCCTTGAACTCGTCCCTATGGTAGAGAACTGGTGGCACCAAATTCTTCCTCAGTTGTGCTTCTAATTCATTAGGCAGAGCCATGCAACAACAACCTGTCTATTACAAAAAAAATTAAATGATGTGCACAGGCGTGGAGGGGATATTCCAAATATCTTTCCAGTGAGCAAGCTTACAGCATCCCACATGGTTCAAAAGGCTTTTGGGCATGGAGAGGCACTCTCCAGGTCATATCAGGCAATAGAATCCAGACATTTCTGGGTCAGCTATATGCAGCCACTGTCTAAGCCAGAGGTTTTATTTAATAGACATAAAATGGATGACTGCTGCAACTCCGGGCACATTATGGTTATGTTGACTATTGTGCACCTGATTTCTGGTGAAAAGTTTTTGACTTTTATGAATCTTATTTCTTTATGGCATTTTCTGCTTGATTGAGGTTCTCATGGCCAGAAATGTCTTCGCGGGAGAATACTACAAATGCAAATAGCATAGCCTCTTTAAAGGTCTATGGGGACTGATCTTTGAAAAATATGATGTATTCTGGAAGATATTTTTTATAAAAAGGATAGGAGAAAGGTAATGGTATGATTTTTAATATTTACCATGTAGTGGCAACAATACCATGTTGAAACAATATAATACCATCATGAAAAATGTCCAACTGATGAAGAAAATTAGGTTTTATTGGAAGAAATGGCTAAAGTAAAAGTCATTTAATTGATAAGGACAGACATTTATAGCAGATGGTAAGGGTTTTGCTTGAGGAACCTACACTATTAGGAGAAATAATTAAATATTTAATACTTTTATTGGTGATGCATGGCACATGCATTCTTTGGCACTGTCGGTGAGCAGATTTGAGCAGGGCTGGACATGTACAGGTCTTGAAGTTTTTCCTTAGAAATCTTAGCTCTGTGTTTGTGTCTGAGCTTGGGTGCTACAGCTTTTTGGAGAGAACATTAAGGAGAAAATTTTGCAATCCTGTTGTCAATTAAGATTTTTTTGACCTTGCTACCAAAAAAGCAGGACAAGCCTGGGATGGTGAAGACCTGGAGACATGTCCCTACTCCACCCCAGTGAGGTAAGACAGTTTTCCAATGCCTTGGACTGGCAGATTGGAAAGATGACTTGTGCTTTTGTGTTTTTGTTTTCCAAAAGGGCCAATCCTTTGCCAGCCTTGTCCTTGTCCTTTAGACCTCTGGTGTGTTTAACTCACCTACTGAATTGTTTTCATCTGTGCTGGGCAAGGTTTTTGCCATGTGGCTTGCGAATGACCGTATGGTACCTACAGGTTTGCAGCCAGATGAGTCTCCTGCACTCAGCTGCTCTGTGAGGTGAAACAGCTTTACCGGGCCTGGTGCTTTGTCTGCAGTGTAGGGGGGAGTCAGGGAGCGTTATTTTTTGGCTGGGGAGCTATTTATTTTTGTTGAGCCTCTGTCTCATATGTTTTGCAATTGCCTTGCTGGCCTTTCTCCCCCTTTTCCAGTGTGTACTTCAGTGGAAGTGTTGGCACATCCTGAAAATGTGACGGTGCTTATTACTCATGAACATATTGTCTCACTTTTGATTGAGTGTCAGCACTTCTTTGATCATGTTCTTTCTGCCTGAATTAATTAGGGCAGGAGTGACACACTCCTCCATGGGCCTTGGCTGGCCTTTAGCTCTGTATCTTTGCAAGGAGGTTTATCATGCATTTGAACCCGCATTAAGTCATGAGGAACTGTGAAAATGCAGTGGGAGATGATCAGGATCTTACTGCTCCTGTGAGCAAAGCCGTTCCTATCAGGTCACATCAGGGATGAATTTGTGCCTGGTTTACTTAAAGCATGTCCTAGTTTTGCCCCTTTGGGCCATGCAAAAGGAAAATTTTTCATATTTCTTCTCTGTTCCATGCTGAACTGGCTACTGGTTTTGTTTCTGAGTGTTTTGCTTGCTCTATCCTGATTTTCTCTTGCTCTGTGTTTATTTTTACTGTCCAGCAAAGCCCAAGTTCCAGCAGTTATCCTGATGTGTGGAACAAGATTTCAGGCTTGTGCTATGCCTCATTCCTTCCTTTAACATGGAGTATAAAGTCACAGGGAGAAGCAGAAGAAAAAAGACTGGATGGGACCAGGTCTTTCCCTATCTACAGTCATTTTTATCTGTTCCCATTTCTTTTTCCCTCATCAGGAAAACCTATACTTCCAGTATAGGTTTAAGAACAGCTGTGGTGTATTCTTGAAGACTTTATATTGGATCAGGGAAAATGACCTGTTTTGAAAAGCTGTCAATGTAAATTACTGGTCATTAGCATTGGTGTATGTTGAATTTAGTTCAGACAGTAAACTTGTATATATGTCTAGTATCAATTTATTAAACAGTGGGTTCCTGAACATGGCTTTTTTGGTGGATTTTTTAACATAAGCAACTGGGTTTGAAGTGTTTTCTTTCCCCTGAAATTTCTGCTTTTCTCCTTTTCATGGCTTTTCTGTAATTTTGTGGTTTGAAGAATTTTACAAATCAAATCAAGCCTTTCCTTGTTTCAGATTTGTCTAGTGTGAAGAAAAAACCATGTGTGTATGAATATACTGGTGCACATCTGTCCATAGGCAGGGTTGGTGGGTGAAGCAAGTGTTGTGATCCTTTGGGTCTGTCACTGGTACATAAAAGTAGACAATATCCCTTTGTTTCCAGATTCAGTCAAGCTTGCTTCTTCTCATTGCGTGGTTCTTCTGAATTGGGAAAATCCAGGAAAGGGTTTCACATGTCCTAGTCATCCAATACTTCTAGAAAAATACTTATTTTTGTTTTGGTTTTTTGTTTTTTTGGTTTTTTTTTTTTTTGGTAGTAATAAAGTCAGGCAGTGGTAAAAAAAAGGCAGTCATATACCTAATTCATGATCAAAAATAATACAAAAAAATATTAGCCAAAGTCAACACCAGAGTAAATCTGGTGAAGAAAACTTTTAATTCTGCTCTGGGTAAAATATTTTGATGAGTCTATTTCTCTAATATTTTCCTTAATTATTTTTTTAAAGATTTTTTAATTTTTTTTTTTTCAGCTATAGAAGGTTAGTATCAAATTACTGCAGAATGGAGACATTCCTGACTCCAGACATTCTTTTCTGTCGCTCATCTCTATCATCTCTAACTTCATGTCACAATCACAGAAACATTGCCAGAACCTGACTTCTCTTTCCTCTACATATCTGCAAATACCTGTTCACGCCTTAGTCAGTTTGGATCTCGTCTCTCCAGGTGCTTGCTACTGTGCTCTTCCTAAGTCTCTCTTTCTAATCATCCTCTGCAGTGAAGCAAGTTGGACAATGGGAAGAAAACAAGAAAGAAGAAATAAACTTTAGACTTATGTGTTGTATAAATCAATGAAACTTCTAGTGACCCTGTTGTTGTCACTAGAATGATGTTGATTTTGCACCAGTCTAGAATGTCTGTCCTGGAATAAGCTATAATTCTTCTTTGCTACATGGAAACCTTTCCTATTTGCTATTAGCAAATATTTTTTTAAATTTTTGATCGTATCTATTCAGTGACTGATGACTTTCACTATGTATTCACCTATAAATAGGCATAGTACCATATGGAAAGAAATAATATCTCATGCTTATTATTCCTAAATTGTTTGTTTTCTCCTGCTTGAAGAGTTTTAGTCATGACCCAGAGCTAGCTGACTAATAACTATCATAAATAACTAATAGCTAGTATTCTGTGGGTATGAAAATAGATTTGCATAAATTATGGAACAATTAATGGTAAATTCTCACAATTAAGTAGATGCTTGCCAGTGATTCACTGACAGAAAAAAACAGCTGATGCCTTCAGAAAAAACAATGACTGTTTTTTTCCAGTTCTCTCAGAGAAAGCGTGACTGCTAAAAAAGGGTTTAGCTTTCTTCTAGAACAGCTGCCTGTGCCACTATCCAGCTCTTCTATTTCAAATATCTTTCCTTTTTTGTTTTGTTTTGTTTGGTTTTGTTTTGTTGATCCCTCTATTCAGGCATTCCACTTACATCTATCCTCTCCCCAGCTCCTCTTCCAGTTACTCAGTCTGAGGTTTTTTGAAGCAGTGATGTCTTGGAATTTTAATGAGGAGATGGATAGCATTGACATTTGCCCCATGCCAACTATCAATAGAATACCTGAGGTATGAAGGCACCTCTGGAGATCGTCTAGTCCAAACCATTTGTTCAGAGCAGGGTCAACTGAAATATATATTTGGATGTATTCCCCCTTTCTGGAACTGGAGTGTGTTGTGGTCTTTCTGCACCAGTTTGACTGTAGAAAAACCTTTTCATGGTCAGCAAGTCTGTGTGTTTATGTGCAGCACCACAGGTGGCCATGCAGACATGAGCAGGGACTGAAGGTGTTAGACAGCCACTTGTGTTGCAAGGCCCTGAGTCCCCTCCTGCCTTTCTGAATGCTCTTCCATAATAACCAGTATGTGTCCACTCCACAAAAATATCCTATGCATATTAGGAAATGTTCATTGGCTGCATGCATTTCACCAATACATTTAGGAATGCACACAGTATAGTGATATTCTAGGAGCAGCCTTTTTAAGAGAGTCAACTTCGGCTCTATTTTTGAAACTGCAATTCAATGCAAAGTTAATTGCTGGCCCAGCTGATACCACTTATTTATCTCACTTTCTGAATTAAAGGCACAAACAGGTAATAGGATTCTAAGTGTCATTATTTGCACGTGAGCTTGAATAACGATGCAAAATATAGAAGTAGAAGAAAACTACTGTGTTTTCCTACATACTGTGTATTGGATAATTTCAGCTGCCTTTGGCTGTGTTACTTCTGGATCCTCTGGAGAGTATGATACCAAGCAAGAACATTAAAAACAAAGCATATGCTAGGAAAAATAAGTAAAACAAAACGAAAACCCCAATGTTATTTTTATTTCATAACACCACTAAAGAGAAAAGAGTACTAAAGCAGAATAATCTGGAAATCTGCCTAGACTGGCAGGTTTAGCAGACAATATATTTCATACTTCATTAATGCTAAATGAACAAATCTCAAATCTTGATAAAAATTATACGTTTTTCTAGGAATTCTCTTAAAAGGCTGGCCTTGAAAGCTGGTGGAATATGGTAACATCACTGGATAGCCTTAATAAGCATAATTTTTTTTTCTTAGATTAAGATGGATGTATGTACAAATTGTATCTAGATTTGAGAGTACAGCCCTTTTCCCATTACTTTTTCATTTAATAGATAGAGAAAGAACATATTGTGCTCTTGCTCCTGGAGGTCATTTCACTGTGTCACTGATATTTAGGATCACTTGCTCAATTTATTTTTAAGAATTATCAATTTTCTTTGTGTTGCATTACTGCACCACTCTGTGTTATCCTGTATTAGGGAAGAAGAGGTGTCCTTTCTGTTCAAATGAGCTTTCTTTATGAGGAATATTATGTACAGAGGTCACTGAACTGGTTGTATCTTTGGCTTGTAAGAAGAGGAAATGACAACGAGAGTCAAGTCTGCTTTCCATTCCCACCATCCTCTTCAGTAGCCATTGGCTGTAAACTGATAAAATAGATTAATTTCCACCTTGGCTGTTACTTTAAGTTTCTTTTCCTGCTTCAAATTAAAGTTGCTCAAAAAGTTATATCAAGGATGTCTTAGTGTCCGCCTAATGAAGATAAAATATTATGCAGCCTTTTCATTAAGTAGGTCTACTGTGATCTAAGTTTGGCCAAATTGTTTTATCTGTGAAGCTTTGAAAGTGTGATTAAAAATGAGTGACTATTGCTATCCTTGAGAAAACCAAAGTTAGAGCCTCTGAGAAACCCCATTTCCATGATCAACACAAACATCTCTGAGGGCTCCATACACATCAATGTGGGCCAGGCTGAAACTGCAGCATCTGTGTGGGGCTGCCCCTGGGACAAATTATTATGTTCTCCAGGGGACAAGAAGGTAAACACAGAACCTGCCCTGTCTTGTCCTCTCAACGCTCTCCTGGCTGTAGCTCCAAAACTTAGAGAGAGCAGCAAATATGGTTGTTTAAGGGACAGCCTTGCTGGAACAGTGACAAGAGGTGAGTTGGGACCAGGGGAAAAGAACTCAAAAGCAGAGAAGATGACATGGGGAACAGGGAAGACTGGGACAGGTTGAGGAGAGGATAAGGGTTGGATCAGGCCGGGAAGATGATGGTATGAGGCACAGGACAAAGAACTTGAAACAAGGAAGGACCGCTCTTTCAAGGTCAGGTGCCTTGAAAATACGTACCATCCTGTTTAAAGGGAAGGCTCAGTGCTCGCGTTCATGCACTTGTCTGGGCCGTAAGCATGATGTTCATGATGCCTCCTCCAGGTTATTGATTAAACAGTACAGATCCTGGGATTGCTCCCTGCATTGCTTCGCTTCTGCTGGTCTCCAAGTTGAATGCAACCCACTAATCACCAGGTGCTGCACCCAATCATTAAACCATGTTTTTTTAAAAAAGTTTTGTCATCCATTACAAGTCTCAGCTGCATTTGAGGTTTAGCTTTCCTGACACCATCAAGTTCTTTGTTTTCTTGCTGGATTGGAAATATTTTTATGACAGTTATATCTGAATTTTTGTACACCTCCTTTAAAGAGTATTGTGCCTCCTATTTAGTCTTAGTATCTACAGCAACTGCAGTAGTCATCGTGACAGAAATGTAAAAGAATTAAAAAGCACATGGTAATTGTATATTCTTTAATGTAAATGTAATTTCAAAGAGGAATCACATAGCTCAAAATCAATCTAGGTAACATATACAATCAGTTGATTTCAGGTTTAACAAATACTTTTTTTTTTTTTTTTTCCAGGAGGAGAAATGGTTTAATTTTAGCTTGAATTTATTATACAGCCTCTTCAAATTTGAAACCATCAATTTCCTGACCTCTCATCTGCTCTGTCTCTGATCATAGGGCACACACCTGCAGGTCTTCTAGTCACAGTTTCTGTAACCTATTTTCTTCTGTTTTTAGTAACACATACATAAAACACAGAACCAAAGATTCCCACTCTTATGCCTGGGAAAAAAGGAAGAAATGCTACATCCGGAATTATGATCAAACTTTTTTTCCACTGGACAGAAAAAGCATTGAAAGAAGATCTTGAAGATCTGGAAGATCATAATTTCTATGAGCATTAGAAATGTTACTTCAGCATTCTTATTAAAATAGTCCCTATTTGGGGATTTCTGTCTTCATATCTGACCTCCTCTCAAATCTTCATGTGTTAAATCTCACAGCAGCTCTTTCAAATAATTATGCACTTGCTATCCTCATGTCACAAACAGTGAACTGCAGTTTGAACTGTTTTGAACTACTTAATTTTATCCTGAAGGTGGATTTTGACACCTTGATTGGGAAAAGCTCCCCAGCCTGATTACCTTTGGCAGTGACCCAGTGCCCTCTGTGCCACAAAGCTCCTCCATAGGAACTGTGGGTGCTGTCACTTGCTCTCTTCATTCTCTTTTCATTCAGAAAGGAGGGCAGCAGTGTAGCAGGTGGGTGCCTGACCTCAGCTTCAGTCTTTTTTTCTAGCAAACCTCTTCCTTCTGGGCAGTTACCTGTTTAGCAAAGTCAACCCCTTTTGCTGCAATTTGTATTTGTTTGCTCCAAATGAAGTAAAGAGGGCAGAGGTACTTGCTGGAGCACTGGGGCTCCCAAAGTCCCATGTGCATAGCCAGAGTTCTCCTGCTAAGGACACAGCCAAGCTTGGAGGTGCAATGAAAACTGCCCAAGCACTGAGTGCTTGCTGTTTTGAATGCTGCATGTCCAGCAGCTCTGATAATCTTGAACTAACTCCCATCAACCTAAAGGAGATGAGGAGAAAAATTCCTAGAATGGAAATCACAGGGGAAGGACGAGAGATGTTTTGGATGCCCCATCCATGGAAGTGTACAGGGCCAGGCGAGATCGGACTTTGAGCATCTAGTCTAGCAAAAGGTGCCTCAGCCCAAGAAAGGGATGTTGGAGCTAGATGTTCTCCAAGGTTCCTTCCAATCCAAACCATTCTAAGATTCTGTGGCAATACAGGGCATGTGAAATATACTGGTAAAATCAAAAAACTGATGTATACACAAGTGTGTACATACACCCATGCACATGTAAAAGTTCATACCTATATCTAGTGATATTATGAATATGTAAATATACCAGTAGCATACCGAAACGTCTGCTAATTTTATTTGATACATCTATATTGATTCCATTTGAATAATTGGACCATTTTTATGATTTTATGTCACAGCAAAAAGGAGTTCAACAGCTGATTTTGTGTTTATTCATAACAGTGTCTAAATACATATTACTTTTATCTCTTCTTTTTCTGAAAACATGGAGTTAAGCTATTTGAATCCTGGATTTTCAAGCTTAGGAAAGTGACCTTATAATAGTCAAAAACACTTTGTCACATGACTTTATTTGGAACTGTTTCTTTGACTAGAATCGGGGAACATGACAATTAAAATAGCTTATGATGACTAGCTTATTGCTATTTACTTAGTAATCAGATGAATTCTTCAATTTCTGCTTTAAATACCCCTTCTCAAAGAAGAAACTTTGCATCCTTTTTAAAAAAACCAACAACTTTGTATTTGCTCAAAAATCAGTCAGTGAGCTAATATTTTCTAGTGCCAATCCTTTTCTGTATTTTTGCCTAGCTAGCTTCATTTTCACAGCTTTTATGTTCTCTGCTTCTCTTGCCAGACTTTGAGAGTTGTGAGCTGGTTTTTTTTGTTTATTTTGCTTTGATAGCCTTGATGCTCAAATTCAAGATTTCCAGACACTCCTTGCTCACTGCCAAAGGGTTAAAGAAGAGCATTGGCTTGTTTGGTAGGTTTTTCCATGCTTTTATGGCTCTGCAAAAGGCAACATTCAAAGCAGTAAAAACAAAAGGCACTGAAATGCAGATTTACTATGTTTTTTCCACCTTCGTCATTGTATGAGATTTGCCTCTACACCCATTTTACTGTGGGAGTAGCACAATGAATACTGCTCTTTAAAAGGAATCTCTCACTGGCCAATATGATGATGATGATCACGAACATTTAGTGTGATTCTCCCTTCTTGTTAATATGTGGTCTCTTCTTTAAAGAAAGGTACAACTTTTGGGCACCACAAAATTTTGCAATGAACATCAACTGTTCTATTTTTTTCAGAGTTTTTACTTTTCTTTTTTTTTTTTTTTTTTCTCATGATGTTATGATTTATGAATTCTCTTCCTATTAGATAGTATTCATGGGCCGTTTTCATACATGCCTGTCTGATGCCCATTCTATTCTATGGACTTGCTGGCAGCAGGTGCCAAGGGTTATCAGGTGGAGAGGATGAGAGGTGGGAGGATGAAAGAGGATGACGAACTTACAGTGTATTGGCATGTTTATTTACAGTGCCATATTCCATCAAAACTAACATTTATAACTCAGCTCTGTCATAGCATTTGCAAGCATGGTATAAAAGGCCAAGAATAAACGTGTCAGCTTGAGATAGAAGCCCATGGCAGCATCTGAGACAGATTGTCTTCTCATCTTCAGGTTGAAAGTTAAAATTTCCTAGTGTGGTTAAACTTACCTACTGCTGCATTTGCAGATGGGGGAAAAAAAACAGACAAATGAGAATTTACTGGGTATTGGATTTTGAAATGAAACCAAGTACCTTTCCTGTCAGTAGAAAAATAATCCTCAGTTGAAATGATACACCTTTCTCATTGCATTCTCAGTCTGATACAAGATAGCTGCTTCTGAACAGGGATATATACTTTGTAGGCATCAAGGAGAAGGGAGAACATTTTATTGAGTTTTTGAAACTGTCTGACTATTGACGAAGCCAAAACCCATGATCATTTGGTCTCTTTAATTCCCTTTTTCTCTCTGAAAAGGAATGGCCCTTGGTTTTTTTTCTTAATTGTATCTATCTCACTGAAACTCTCACAGTTTCTCCAGTAAAGAAACAAACCTAATGCCAGGAATAATTTTTCAGTGTCTCCAGCAGGTTTGAATGCCATGCTGTCAACATGCCAGAGATCAGGGAAGTGACTGCCTAGTAAGATGAAAAGAAGTAACAGAAGCAGCTGGGCTAGTAATTATCTCTCTAACTAGAGCACACTGCAAACTAAACTAGCTTCTGGTGCAATTAGGTCTCCTCATGCTAAGTATTGCTGAATGGAATTCCTCTGGAATGGCACTTTTTAGGATTACATGCTACTTTAAGACCTTGTCTTTGTGCTTCCCCGCCTGCCTGAGATGGCCACAATGCACTGCCACTCTGGCCCCAGGCAGGCAGGCAGCGCCGAGACATCGTCATCCCTGCGCTACAGAACAAGTGTCTGGGCACTACTGAAAATAGTAACGAGCCTACAGCTTTGCTTTTAAGGAGCTGGGTGGGAGCAGTGATACATTAACAGATGTTTCATCCTATTCACATACTTTCCGTATGACAGATCCTCCGACAAGCAGCTGTCGAGTAAGAGAGGGAGAACAATGTTAGCATCTATGCTTTGGATTGGTTTCTTATCTTCTCAGCTCAGGCATACTTGTGTTTCAAACCCCATTAATTCTAAAATTGACTCTCCCACAGCATTTTAAATGAGTACCTATGCAGTTCAAATGTGATTATTATTAAGCTGCAGCAGAATTTATGTTCAGCTTTCAGACATAACCTCCAAAAGAGGTTATGGGCTTTTTCTCTTCTTACTCTCAGTCCCACTGTGGCTTTGCATCTGAGTAAGGGGTGAAGAATTTGGCCTCATCATAATAGTTTCTTCAAAATAATGCCTTCCAAAAATACCTATTGCCTACATCATCGCAGTCTCCAGTGGCCATAAATCAATACAGCTTGAAAGCACTGACTTGGACAGAGATACGTTGATTATTATGCCAGTCAAGAAGCTGGTCTACATATATGTAAATCAAAGTCAATGTTGGTTCTCCTAATTATTGACATATTGATGTTCATGGTCTCAATCAGGTAGTTACCTTCCGGGGGTGACAACAAATTATGTCTCTGCTCTCAGAATTCAATTCAAGAAAATAAGATTTTAATCTACATTACTTTGTTCTTTTGTTTGAATCTCAAGATTCACAATTAAACTGATTTAATATTTGTAAAAATTACCCAAGGTAGTAATTTTTCATTCTTATGAGGACCCTCTGATTTGTCAAAATTAATGGCATATGGTAATCCTTTCAATTTTCATCCCTCTTTGGGAAATGACTATTTAATGTCATCTTATTATTGTTCTCTAGTAACTTTTAGTTTAATCAGTGATGGTTACATCTGTTGAGAGAATTCTACTTATGTTCTGCTCACTTCTTACATGGCAAATTTCCCCAGTCTAGTAACTCTGAGCAGGAACTAAATGACACACGTCCCAGCTGCTATGACCTTTTCTGGGCACTTTCATCGTACGTCCTTTTAAAGTACACTTGGCCACATTGTACCTATCTTTCCTTCTTTCTGTACCCTGTTGTATTCTGAATTCTCCCATCAGGAGTGACTGGTGATGCTGTGAGCATCAGTCCTGGAGTAATAGACTACCAGATGTTTGCATAGTAAATTGCCTTATAGTACTAATATTAGAAAAACTGCAGTGTAAAGAGCAGTACAAATATTCCCACTCCAGGCTAACAGGTGCTGCTTAGAAGTTGCTTATTTGATCTCAGATCCAGCTGAGCTGTTGGTACAGTAGGGATGACGTGTTTAATGCAGAGGGTGCTTAGAAGCACACTTAGAACACTGAAGTCTCAAAGCTGACATCTTTCAAGTATGTTTTAGTGTGATGACTATAAGAAGTAGAGTGTGACAAGGAAGTGATGAGAACTTAAGAGTATTTAGTGCTATTTTGATTTTAAAAAATAATTGTTTTATTTTTTTATACTTAATATTTATGGAGGCATTAAATAACCACCAGTTATTAGGAGGCTTCACAGATAGGAGAATGGACCTAACCTGAAAGAGAGAATCAGTATGATAACGAAATTTTTTTCATAGTATGATAGAACAAGATGAGCTGGAAGGAGTTCACCAGGATTGCCAAGTCCAGCTCCTGGCTCTACACAGGACAATCACAAGAGTCACACCGAGTGCCTGAGAGCACTGTCCAAATGCTTTTTGAACTCTGTCAGGCTTGGTGCTCTGACCACCTCCATCAGGACCCTGCTCCAGTGCCCAACCACCCCTTTTCCTAATATCCAACCTAAACTACCCGACTCATGGCTTCGGGCTTCGGGCCATTTCCTCAGGTCCTGTCACGAGTCATCAGAGTGAGGAGTTCATTGTCTGCCCCTCCACTTGCCCTTGTAAGAATGTTGTAACTGCAATGAGGTCCCCCCTCAGTTTCATCTTCTCCAGACTGAATACACCAAGTGACCTCAGCCACTCCTCATACAGCTTCCCCTCCAGACCCTTCACCTCCTTGGGACACTCTCCAATAGTTTATTGTCTTTCTTAAACTGTCGCACTGCCCCCAGCCCTGGAGGTGAGGCTGCCCCAGAGCAGAGCAGAGCAGGACAATCCCCTCCCTTGCCCAGCTGGCCGTGCTGTGCCTGATGCCCCCAGGACAGGGCTGGCCCTCCTGGCTGCCAGGGCACTGCTGGCTCATACTCAGCATTAGTTTGGAACTAACATTTGTACAAGGTATTTGGCTTTCTTGGATCAGTACTGTGTTATCAAAAAGGAATTAAAATTTAGGTAGAGGGAACATGGCAAGATTTAAGGAGGTAAAATGCCTACCAGTGATTTCCTCCTGCATGTTGTGATGCTGGTGCTGTGAAATGGCTCTTGATCCTTTACTGGGAAGCTAATAATTTGAAGATCATAACAAATATCAAATGATACTATTGGGAACAAATAAAAAGAAGAAATTAAATTCATGTGTTTCAGTGGTTTTCCTTCACGGCATTCCTTGGAGGAGGCACTTTGGAGAACATGAGGGTTTCAACTCTTTCTGCAATCTTTTAATGAATAAGAAAACAGAAAAAGATTGAGTGTATTTCCAGCTTTTGTAGTTTTCTAAACTATGTGACACTTGCATTAAAGAAGACATATAAAAGACTGGGAGCTTTTTAGTTTTGTTGCTAACTTAACCTGAGGGTGATGCCAGAAGACCAGCATGTTTTAACCCCTTAGCCATTTTAATACAGGAATCTATCATTTCTGCATTAGGAAAGACTTGTGTTTTCATCATTAGAGCTATGCTGCAAATGAACTAAGTATGCAATTGCTAAGAAATAGTCAAATCTTTGAAAAACAGACCACTTCAGCATGTTGTTTTGCTCTAATTCACTGTAAGAACACCTAGAGGAACAAGAAAGCTAATTTGACAATGCCAAAAGGACCCATCAAACAATAATCATGTGCTTTCAGAAGAAAAAGATTAAAATTAGAGAACTATTGCTAGTTTTAGCTTGAGGTAGCTTGATTTTACAGTACTTAACTTTTATTTCTTTAAAGACTGGCAGAAGGTCAATCCTTGCATATGAATGGTTTTCATGATGGAGATTAAACTCTGTAAAAAGATTTATTATGTAGGATTATAAGATCCCCTTCATGATGGGGAATTTACTGCCAGTGCAGCTGATAGAAACTCTAAGTGGAAAAAGCTTTTCTTTTCCTCTGTAGATTCTGACCAAGGTGTTAGGCTCAATGCTGCTGTCTTTGCTAAAGTAAAACTCCTCTGGAGGAGCACATATTGAGTCTAAGAGGTTTTACATGTGTGAAGACTTAGCAGTTTTCTGGTTTATCTTATCATGTAAGACCACTTTTCATTAACTGGGAACAGAAAGTGACCTTAGGTAAGATTTTAGTGTCAAACATTCCGCTTGGTGCACTTTATTTAGTGTGTGTGAGTTTTAAAGTGTTCTGATCACTGCTTTGAAGCTCCTTTGTCACTGTCGTTATAACAGAAAATGTTGTAATGAGTTTATACAAAAAAGTACAAATACAAAGCACAAAACTTTACTGAGTATTCCTGTCTTAGTTTGGGATGGTACTTCATCATGAGCTTAACTAGGATCACAGATACACATACTTTATTGAGTAGGACCAAGTAAAAAGCAATTCACTGCCATCAAGTTTTACCTGCATGAAGGACTCTCTATTGGTGGTGGGTCATAAACTCTGCTTCATGGACAATAGAAGGCTGAGTGCTGCTTGCTTAATGTAATCAATCTGCATAAACACATCAACTTAAACTGATTATTGGCATGAAAAGAACAGAAGGTTCAGGGAAATTGTTTTTACTCCTATTCCTTTATCCTTATATTTCTTCTGATGAGCATCTCAGCTGAAACCCCAAACATTGTTGCCATCCAGTCCTTGAATTTCCCTGCAAGATAGAAATCTCTCTGTGGGAACATCTGTGGTCAAAACCTACTTCATCTCCACTCCAAGAGATTATTTCTCCTTCTTCAAAGCCACATTTTTCTCCCCAGTCTCTTCCTCAGCAATGAAAGCAGATATTTCAGCATTTGGCACAGTTGAGGGGCAGAGGAGGGTGGAAATTCCACATGTTAAGGAAAAGGGTGGGAACAGTCATAATTTCCTTTTGGGGTATTTTTTTTTCTTGTTATGTTTATGAAATCAAGAAACTATAATCTTATTAAATAACAGTAGAAATTTTCAAAGCAGCAGCACTACCTAAACATGCAATTGTTAGCATACTGACATAAAAATAAATAAAATAAGAGTTTAGAACAAGTCTGGTAAGTTAAAGAGCTCATTATGCTTGGTCAGTGCATATTTTACATTAAAACCATATTTTTGAATGAATGATGTTATTTGCACTAGATTCTGAAATGCTTAAGAATGCCTGTGGCATAGTTTTAGATAACCAGGCCAACTGAATACCTTGGATTTCTTCATTCCTTAACACCCATTCTGGAGCTTCAAGCTGGCTGAGTTTGTACTGATCACTACATCCCTGAAAGACATCTGGCGTCGATTGCCTTGCACTCATCATGGCAACTTCTGACACTCTGTACAGTACTGTTAAACAGAATTATTAAACCCCTGATTTTTAAAATTTCTGAATCTGCACTTTCCCACAATTATCTCTGTGAAGCATTTCAGATCATATTGGTAAAAGAGATTTAAATTTGCACTTATGGTATTTGCAGACTTACTTTGCCACATGAATATAGTATGGCTGGTTGAACATGTTGTTGAATGAATGTTCCACCAATAAACACCTTTGTTCAGCCACCACCTCTTCAAGCAGAAAGAGAGGCTATAGTTTTGCCTTTCAGGACAGAGACAAGCACCTTTAAAGCAGAACAAATGTAAAGCCACGTTTTAAGCTAACTATGGTGTTGACTGAGGAGCTTCCTCTTCAATGGATGCAAATCACATTCACAGATTAAAGTAATTTTCTGTGGCCTAAAGGGAACTTTCTGGATCCAGTCATTAAATTTTGTTTAAGCATTTCTGCATGTGGAAGAGACCTTTTTTGCTCAAAAATTGTAAATTTTTAACACAGTCCTTAAGAAACCCATCTCATTATGTCTGGGCTTTATATTTTGGCTGCAGACAAGCAATGTGATGATATGAACTTTAAAAATGCAGAGATCAACATAAATTATTTCACTGTATAACACCTAGAAAAATTCTCAGAGTAAGCATTTGGAAGCCTCAGATCAACAACATTTTTATTTGCATCCTAGCCCTGCCATTTGAAGTGTAGAGGGAAACAATTTCGACTCTGTCAGTGATGAACCAAGCAATCCACCTTCCAACATGCAAAGTGTTATAGTTTATGAAACCTTGTCAGATGTTGCCTACATTTCAGCACTTTACAAGCTACCACCTCAACCTGGAATAAATTAGCAGGAAATTGCTGTTTACCAGGTGTTAAAAATGTTTCAGTTAATAGCTGTGTTAATACACAGTGGTTGTGACAGAAGAAATTAGGTTATCTTTTGTCTATCATTTTCTACGCTGCCTTCAGCAGAAATAACTTAGAAATATCTACAAACTAAACACATCACCTTATAAATACTATTTTAAAAACATTAACTTGTTTAAAAAATATGAGTGCTTACTTATCTGTTAGAAGGGAAAAAAAACCCCTCTTGAATTCTATTTGATTTAGGGAAAAAAATGGAACAGATTTATTTAACTAAATGCTAATTACTAGCATTAGTTAAAAATGTATTATTTCCTTAGGATATCCCATTCACCTAATTTTGAGAACTAATTAAACATTTTGCAGATACATACCCAGCCTGTTTGTTTTTTTCTATCATATTGACAAGAAGTTCATCAACAGGAAACCTACCTTGTAGATAGATGATGCATCCTTGCAGTTGAATACCCTTTAATGTGCTTTTATTCTTCTGAGAACATTTTTCTGGGACTTTGGAGTATGTAAAAATAGTACTGTTTTAGAAACATCACATAGGAGAAAAAGCAGTGCCCCAGATAGACACTCTTCCATGCACAGACACTGCTGCATGAAGTCCTATTGATCCAATAAAACACATTTTCTCCTTAATTTCTCTCCAGCTACTTTGCAGATTTGTCACAGGCCAGTAAAAGCACCTGGTCAACTGAATTTTGCCCTTTTGCTACATTCTTTGTGCCCTTGTGAATTTGTCCATATTTCTCATTGGTGACTGACATTGTCTTTCTTGCATGTGTTTTCTCTTTCCCGTTGACCATGGACTTTGGCATTAGCAAAGGAGTAGAGTGTTTTTCCTTGTTTTCTTGGAAATTGCTGGTGGGGGAATATCAAATGCTCTGCTATCAAATGCTCTCATCCAGTTTTGATGCTGGATTGCATGTGAAATAACTCCAGAAGTCAGAGAGACACAGAATGGGTAAGAGCTGAATCAACCCCAAATGTCTACAGCAGTCATACAGCTTATATAGTGCACATATAAAAAATGTCTGTGCTTCAAGAGAAATTAGGAAATTTTTGTACTTGAAAGGCCTATAAACTATAATCATTTCTTTACCATATCAGAATCTTTCTGCCTAATTGGATTAGGATCAACTTAAATGATGCCTGAATCATTTAAGTTTTCTGTGATACAAAGTGAGCTAAAACAAAAACACCAAAGATAATATTCATGGTTTGTATTAAGAGTTCACATCTGCAGTTAAATTGAAACAGATGCTCTTCAATACAAGCCATTGTTTTTTACTTGAATGTGACAATATGTTTTGATGTTTTCTCCTTAATTATAAAATCATGTAATGAAGTCCCTTTAGAATGTGTGTGGCAAATTGCCAAAGCCTCTGTTTTTCTAAAAGTTTCTGGTAAAATTTCTCCTGATACCTTAGTTAAGACTGTTCATCACAATCAGATGATTACCCTTTTGGATTACCGAAGGTCCATTTGGGTATTCTGGAGAGCTCTCAGCAGGACTGGAAACGTGACAATGCATCTCTTAGGTATCCCTAAGGCTGGGCAGGACCAGGCTTTCCTGAACATAAAGGCTCATGGTGGAACATCAAAAAAATCTCCTGTTAAGTATGTCTTCATTATTTCCAGTGATCAGTATGAAAGTATTTGGTGTTGTGCTAGATCAATTGAAATCAAGTAATAAGGAGAACATTTCATGAACCTTCTGAACCTGGTGACTGGGCAGGTGTCTGAAATCACAAAAGATTTCATCACCCAACAGAAAGTGTGAGTGACTAGGAAAAATAGCCATGTCTGCTTAATTATTATAAGTCAGTTTGTGGTGTTTGGTAGCAGTGATGAAGATATGAAAACTAGAAATGGAAAACTGCAAGAAACTTGAAGTTCCCTGACAATAGATATAACAATAACAACTGTAAAAAACTGTTGCTAAAAGTGATATTTCATTCCTTCAGTATAAATGTGAAGTACATGTTACTATGATGGGTAGAGTGAAGAAATAAATAGATCTGAAATCCTGTCCAAAGATCTAAATCCTTATCAGCTTTCAGAGATTTGTCTTTGAAATAGAAAACAAACATTTGTTGAAGAAGCATGGGTTAATTAAACTTTGAGGAAACCGGATGCAATTTTCATAATTCTGGAGCTCAGCTAGGAGCTTCAGATAGCACATGAGAGAGAAGCCCTCTGAATTACACAGGATTGTACTCTGAGGCTGGGTTGATTAACAGGAAATCAGCTACAAAGCCAAGGATACAGACAGGTCATACAGTATTCCTGGCTTTGGGCAGACAAAGAACTTCTACAGCAGCATAATGATGTTATCCATTTTGGTTTTTCTCTTCTAAAACTCTGAGGGCTTTTGACTGCTGATGAGAAGTGATCTGATGTTTTCATGAGCCACCTATGATGACCTCAATACCCTTCTTTTTCATTGTAATAGTTATTACTTTTTAGATATGCCTCACTTTATATTTTCTAGACTAAATTTCACCTACTATTTGTTGCTTGCTGAGTCAGATATTTTCCCCAATTATCCACAGCCTTTGTTCTTAATTATCCTGGATAATTTAGAAAACTCAATGAACTTTTCTCTTATAAAGTGACTGCTTACCTACTTCTGGATCACCTTAAATCTAGGGCTTTTCTTTCCCATGCTTTTTGCAACCCACTTTCTCTGAATCCTGCATGAAAGAGTTAGGCATGAGATGATCAAGCAGCTGCAAAAAGGTTAATAATCTGAATGAACTCTTGAGTGTTGGGAGAATATCATCTGTGGTGAATATTTAAAATTCTTCACTCTTATTTCCTTCAGTTAATCTTTTACTACATCTACTATGTGTTAGTATTATAGATCCTTATGAAAGTTTGCTGGGAAAAACTCTTTTGTTGTATTTGGAATGGCTACTTTTTCTGTTTTCAGTATTGTCATTCAGACTTGAATGCATATTTTTATAAAGGTCTCTATTATTCTGCTCCAAGAGAGATGGCTTTTAAAAAATTCACCTGATTTTTATTCACAGACATGCTAATGACATCTCAGCATCAAATTTGTCAAAGAACCACATGAAAAATCCTAGATTACTGCCGCACAAGATATTGCTCAAGTGGTTCTTACACCAAATTAATGCTGAGTTTCTGCATGGGTGAGAATTAAAAACAGCTGAAAGTGGCCCCATAGTATTTTTTTTCCAGGGCAGTGATCCCATTGGAGATGAGAATGAGGACTGAAAAGGCAGGGTGGCTCCCTGCCAGTGGCTGAGCAGGAGGTATGCAATAGGAGCTTGGACCTATTGTCAGAGCTGTTGAACAGGTGAGAGAAGCTTGGAGCAGGTGGATGGGAGAGAGGGACAAGGTGCCAGTCAGTCCTGGGAGCAAACTGAGCTGGAAGCCTTTGAAAGTGTTCTTGTCATGAAGTGGGAGCAGCATGGGTCCTTCTTACTCTTATTTAAAATGAAATTGTTTGCCCAGACCAAAAACCAGCCTGATCACAGCAATCTTTACCACTTTGCAGTGCCTTGTACATCATACACAGCCATTTCACAAGCGAACAGACTTCTCCTGACTGGCACTCATGCAAACCCACCACATCCTGGAGGTCAAATGGGGCCCTTCCTTCCTCAAGCACCATCACCACTGGTGAGCTTGAGGTTTGGTAAAGCGTCAGAGTTAACCCCTGTGCTCCCTGCACACTTGCATTGAGAGCCCCAGTGCCTGCTTGGCCTAGGAGTAAAAGCAGCAGACATCACTGCTGTGACTCAGAGTTGTGTTGCCTGCGGACTAACCAGGCAAATGCTTTCCAGGGAATGATTTTGAATTCACTTCCAGACTGGTGTCAGGCTATGGGGCCCATCCCTTTGATCTCTCCCATATCCTCAGAGCCCAGAGTGAATCAGGACCTGACATGGACCTCTATGTTGGTGGCAGTGGGGGGACAAGGCTTCACAGTCCCAGAGGGCCTTTCTGTCCCCACAGCAAGCAGAATTATCTCATCTGCTGCAATATGTCCCTGGGATGCAGTAAAGCTTAGTTCTAACTTCATCTGCTGATGATTTTACTGGCCCACCCAGAGCAGATACTCCATCCCAACTGTTTTCCCATTTAGCACAAACCTGCACTAGGCCTTCTTTTCAAGATTGTTCAGCAAATAGACAAATCAATATTTGTAAGCCATTCTGAAGATGGGAAATGGACCTTCCACCCGACAAGTTTCTGCTTTTCCTGACTTGTTTCTGTACCACATGCTTTTCACTACTCTGATATTCCTCTGCAATGCCACATTTTCCCCTGTATAACAGTGGTAGACTTTTGGGTTTCTGTTCTTGAATTTGCCATTGATGTCTTGTGATCTTGGATGTAACTGTTCTGCACTTTGTCAGTGTGTATAGTGGTTATAAAAAGCATCTAGCCAGCTAACAGGAATTGTGAAATGGAGGGACCTGGTGAAAACCTCAGCTTGTTTTTATGGGCTCATGTGAAAGGCAGATAAAAACATGCCAAGTAAACAAAGTTTTACTGCTGTTATTGTTTAGTTTGATATTTACTGTTTAACATTATGAAAAAATATTGTGATATGACAGAGGACAGCTCTAGCAAAGGAAAACCTCCCTTGGTCCTTTAGGTCTCACATACCAGATAATTAGCATACAGAACACTTGATGTGTCTGGCAGAAGAAAAAAGAGAAAGAGAGGGAAAACGTGCATTCTGCAACTCTGTTTTCACCAGGCACTGGCCAATAAATTATGTCTAGACTTTGTCCCTCAACCACTATGCAGAAGGTCTGGACTGAACCACCTATAATAAATTAATTGTGGTGAGAAAAAAAATCACAGTGGGAAAAGAAGCAGGGTCTTCATTTCAGCTTCCCATATAACTCCTCTGCCAATAAACAGCTTTACTATGATAGCTCAGCCAACAGGCACTCTTTTGAGAACTTGTACTGAAGCCCAGACTTTCTTACAATATCACAGTTCACTGACTTGCCAAATAGTTTCTGGGTAGATAGCACATCTGTATCTGGATCCATCCCAGTATTTTCTTATACAGCTAGACTCCATCTGAAGTATTTTACATAAAACCCTCTGTAACCTCTTCTTGTTTTGAGCTTTGAAATCAGAAGAATGATGAAATATTTAATTATCTGTGTGTCCTGCCAAGGCTCTTTCATTACTTACCTATAGCTGTCTGTGTGCAAGAGGAGGAAAAAAAAGACATTTTCTGAAAACAGGACTGTGTCTGGGAGGTCTGTTTCTGGAAAAACGGTCAGCTCCAGCTCTCCGTTGAGGTGTTGCAATCTTGTGCCTTCTGCACAGGAGGGGAGACAAAAGATGTGGCACACCTAAGCTGAGCTGCAAGTGGGCTGGGCAGGAGGCAGCTCCCAAGCAGCCCATGCATGGCATAGAAACTGATAAATAAAGGGCCCACAATTTTTAGAGCCTGTCAATTTGCACCTGCCAAATATATGCCCACATACTTGTGGCCACGAAATGAGTTATATGTGTGAACCTCAATATATGCCACTTCTGTTCTGTGATTTATATTCCCAGCAAGGTAGTCAATGAGGCGAACATGCTCAGGTTTCAGCAGTGAAGTGCAGACGCAGATTTTCTGACTAAAACTTGCTCTTTTACAAATGCATCCCATTGCACAGCTTTATTTCAGTAAGATGAGAGAGTCTGGGTTAGAAGCAGGAGAAAATAAAATATACAGCAGCTACTTTATAACCCACTCAGGGTTTATGTGACTCTTTGCTTTTACAATGTTATTGCATTCACTCTTATCTTAAAACATCATTCTTGTTCTGTGAGTCCAACCTGCTGCTGTGGCATGTGGGATAGTGGACCAGGTTGCCATTCTGCAACAAGACTTTGTGACACAGAGCCTGTTTAAGGGAAGTTTCACTATTAGCTCTTTAGTAGTAGACACAAAGGTGGTAGCTGAAGGAAATTAAAATAAAACAGTGGATTTTCCACCTGTCTGACTTACCTAGAGCCCTTCAGTCACACCAAGCTTGTTAGGCTAGCAGGCTGACACTGAGATGTGCCAAAGATTTTCTGCTGCTCCGTTGTTTCTCCCAAGCAATAGCTCACTCTCTCTGGAAGAACTCTTATGAAATGTTGCTAGCATCCTTTGTTCTTCTGTCCTTGGATGGCTGCAGGTCCTTGATTGCTCTCAGACTGAGCCAGAGATGGAACAATCATCAAAGCTATCAGTTCTGGCTAAACCTCCTAAAGATTTGTAAGTATTAGGGTTTTATCCAGGCTGATGCTTGGTGAGTTAGGCCAGTGTAGTCATATAAAAAACATCTCTGTAAACAGGCTAGCACACAACATTAGTAGATTGTTGCATGACAGTGCCAAGTCTATTATAAATAGCCTTTCAAAATAGCATTAGAGTCTATAAGATGTTAAGGTTGCCTATTTAGTCTTTCACAAGCCAGCGAATAACAAAGTTGAGTCATGGTGATCGAACATAAAACCTTTAGTATGCTATTTGATGCATCATGTCTTCAATGGGACTTAAACTACCATTAGCATATTATTTCTCAAATAATACCCTCCTACTTCCCCTGTCACCATGATTATTCCCATGTGCAGAATTTTGTAGGGCTTTTCATCATTACATGTTAATGTTTTCCTCTGAATTTAATTTTTTCTAATTTAGATTTTTTTCTTTATGAACATTCACACACCCCCAGAATTTTTATAATGTTACCTTAAAGCTCTTTCTCAGACTAAATTATATACATCTCTCTATAAGCAATATGTGAAATAGGTTTTTTGATTTTTATTTAAGAGTTAATCCTGTTGAAGTTCATAGCACTTATGAAGTTGAGGTTAATGATTTGGAATTATGTTCTCAGGAACCAAACTGTCTCAGAAAGTCAAGGGGATTGCACTGCTGATTTCCCAGATCCATTGAAAATTCATGCATATACATTACATATTTTTAAACAGTGATTTTGGGTTTATGATATGAGTTATCATTACTTTAATATTTTATCATAAGTGGAAATGAAAGTGACTTAAACGCCTTTGGGAATAAAAACCATGGATGGGACAGGCTCCTGTACTATAGAAAGGTATAGTTCAGCAGCAGCCAGGCTGATGCTGCAGTATGTGAATATACTACAGAGAGATCACAGAGTTCATCTCAGTAGAGCTTCTCATGAGCAATTCTCTCACCAGGGGATTTGAGGGTGACAGTGTTTGGTGGACCACGGGTGAATTGAAGGCCTAAGAGAAAACCTTTAAGCTGCCAGTCTCTGCATAGGATGGCTGGAACACAAATGGCCCTGGGAACTGATGTGATCAGAGCTGCGTTGAGCAACTCTACAAGTGTACAGTAAGGAAAGACTTGGTGGGAGTCTCCATAATGTCCTGTAGACCCAGGTCATTCCATTGTTGCCATTTATTTTGTCCTTTCAATCATACAGTGCATGGGGTGGCTATAGGCTCACCTCTTCAGATAAACAGGATACTTTGGGAGGAATAATAATGGGAAAGACAGGGAAAATTGATCAGGAAACAACAGGAGAAAAAAAAAACTCCTAGGAGAAGAAAACCTGAAAGAAAACACGTGGACACTGCCAGGTACTGAGTAAAATGTTAGGTGATCAGAGGAGTACTTTTCAGATGTCTAGCAAAGGCTTGGACAAACGTACACCTGGCTTCTGTGGTACTTTGAATGTATTGTAACCTTCTGTGTATAAACATATGAAGAACAGGATGATGTGGGATCTGAGAAGCCCTGGGAAATTCCTGAATTACTCTCACATTTAATGTGTCTCAGAAATGAGGAAGAGTCAATTTACATTGAAAGGTTGGAATAGAATATTCCAACATTTTCATGTCTACTTTAAGTGTTTATTTTCATTCCCCTTCCTACTTCCCCAAAGCTTTTTTATTTCATTTTTTCATCCAAATCTGCGACACAAGTGTGTGTGAATACTGGCATGTTCTTTTGAACTTCCTGGGTTTGTTTTTTTATCAGAACCTCTTGAAGAGGAGAATAAAGAAATAATTTGGGATTCTCTGTGTACCAGTGTGTCAGCAGGTACAATGAGAAACCCGAATGGAGCTGTGGACATAGAAAAACATATGAAATAAATCAGTGCAAGTCAAGAGGATTCACCCACCCATCTTTTCTTTGCTGGAATGAATTGTGTCTAAGTTTCCACTAGATCATCCTTTGATTGTCAGGATTGATTAAATATTTTCTGCTTTCAACTCTGAGGAGATGCTTTTAATAAATTTTTAATATTTTATCAGAGAACTATGTATGCTGGCCCCTATTAGCAATGAAATTTGTCCAGTGAGATTTGGATTTGACTGAAAGCATAGACTTTGTCTTTCTTAAGTTACTCTTTTCTTGAGTACCAAATAGATGAGTGATTAGTGGCAGAAGGACCCCAGAAACAAAACAATCCCCCAAATGATACCTCCAGCGAGGTCACCAAATTTGAACAGATGTAATACTGTATGTTTAAGTCCCATGTGAATTCTTTGACTGTTATTACCCATTTAATTGCATCTGAGTTAGGATTTTAAACAACTTTTCATAAACTAGTCAATGGGTTTTTCAAATGCCCATTTTTAAAAAGCTGTTCAGTTTATGCAAAAGCCTGTGGGTGACTGGATGCAGTATTTGCATTGCACACACAAATAAACTTATCCCTTCTTGGGTGTCTTCAGGTACCTGAAAATGAAGAGGGTACTTGAGGACAGAGATACTTCCTGTTTTGGCCTTCCAAAAGCCATAGCTGCCCCACTCCTGCCAGGTTTTTCCTGTCTCGCCTGTGCATTCTCAGGATCTCCCTTTGGCCCAGTAGTTCATTATTCCTTAAAGGCCACATCCAAGCTTTTTGGCAAATGCCATTCACTCACAGCTATCTAGTACAAATTTCTTAGACTGACTTATTTTAAAGCCTCCCACTAACATCACCTGTTTGTGAAGGACAGAAATTTTCTACCAGCAGCAATTTTTCATATGTTAATTTTGGGAGCTGCTGTTTTAGTGGGAAAATCTTTGCTTTACTATCACATGGCCACTCTACAACCTCAAGCTAGTTGGCATACTAGCTACTCACTATGGAGACAACTACTTAATTTCTGGATGGCCATCATCCCCAGTCAGTTCAGATTTTAAGGAACTAGTCAGTTTAAAGCAGGGAATTGTTATCCTTGAATGACCCATGAGAGGCTGAATTATCTCAGTAGGGAGAAAAGAAACAGCAAAAATAAGAGACATAACAGATATGTTGCTGATCCAGGTACTATACTCAACTTTGAAATGGAAATGAAGACGAGTTGAGAAAAGAAAAAATTGTGTTTTATTTAGATAACATGTTAAAAAGGGCTGAGGAATCTGAGAGCATTTGGAAAGGAATGAAAGGACTTTTTAGCAGAGCTAGAACAGCTCATTTTAATGAATTAAAGATTTGGGTTAAATTGTAACAGACATAACAAATAGTTAGGGCATTAAATAATCATCACCTGGCCTGTTAACAGATTTAGAACCTTCTGACCTTGGAGAAGTCAAGTTAATCTAATTTGTTGTAGTTTGTTTTTCTTTTAAATCAATAATCAACTTTTCCTCTTTTGAAATTACACATTTAAATAAAGTACTGAAAACTATTAATTACTCTTTGAAGAGACGGATGGATAAAATCCCCTTTTTACAGTTCAAATCTGCAATCATTTTCTTTCATGATTCCTTCAACATGTCTCAGTGCTTGCTGGAACTCTGAACAATTTGGAAGACTCTTTGTGTACCAGAAAGGTGGTGTTTTCTTGGATTTATGTAATCACAGGTTTTCAACTGCTTTAATGCCATTAACTAACATTTCCAAGTGTTTGGTGTGTGGAAAGATCAATGGCTTTATTAATCTAAACTTATTACTCCCCTCACCCTTCCCTAGTTCAAATCTGGTTTCTGTTTAAAGCTCTCCATAACCTCAGCCTTATTCTAGGTTAAATGTTATATTAATCAAGCTGTGGATAAAGGCCACATATATGACTGAAGCTGTGTTTATTAGCTTTAGTGAAGCCTTTGATTTGGTCACACATTCTTTGCTCTTAACAAAGCCTCAGAATAATACAATATGGGATTTATGTCAATCCCTAAATTGGTTATCATCATATTTAAGAAATAATAGAAAACAAACTATGTTCACTGTAGTGGCATATGAGCTGATTTTAAACTCTCTGGTGCAGGTGTTATCTATGGTATTCTTCTTCTAGTGCTCTGATTGTTTTCTTTGGAAATGTCGTATTTAATACGTGTGGATAAATAGAATATCTGCTTTTGCAAAGAACTTTTTTTTAAAATCCTCCCTTTAATCATAAAGTAGACTGTATTTGTACGTTCCAGCTTATGCAAGATGTATTCTGAGGAGAGGAAAATGGGAGAGGTTCAAGTAGTTAATTGCTTCATGGTGTTATGAAAAGCTGTTTTGAGGTTGTGTGCACCTCCAGCCCTCCTGTGGCTAGCAGGATTTCCAACTGCAGGGCTGTCCTGTGGCAGACATTACTGGCTTGATTCTGCCCTTTGATGTGCTGGGTACAATCCCCACCCAGGATTAAGCAGAGGGTGTAAATTCAGTCTGGGCCTCTAAAGGAGAAGGCCACCCTTCCAGGTACCAGTCAGAACAGAGGGCATAAGTGACACCAACATGCAGAAAGTGAGAATACTTGTATCCTAAGAGCATTCTGACTGTCCATACCTGCTCTTGGGCTTGTAGAGTAGGGAGCAGAGGAAACAAATATTTTACCCTCTTTTAGTGCATCAGCATGACTGACTATTGTGCACATTTATATACCAACAGTATAACAGCTGTGTTAAAAACCATTTTTATATCTGTAAAGAATGTGGTCACCAGAGCTCAGAGCAGGGCTGTGCCCCCCACAGAGACAGTGGGTAAAAAGGTTAGCCTTCATCCCCATCATGGACAAATTAATATTGTGCCTGGAGGGCAAGTTTCAGGACTTTGTTGTGACTTGATCTCCATGTCCATTTTCTACTTACATGGACAATAATTTCTCAAAATGCAGGGAGACCGAAAGGTTAACATAATTCTCCCTTTGAACAGTCAGTTCTTGCAATGTACATCCACTTATGTGGTCTCTGAGGCAGTGACTTGGTCCATGATAACAAGCACACCTGATTTAGAATATAGTATTCTAAATTACTGAAGCCTTTTTTAAAATTTTTCCTTCTCCTGCCAAGACTCATTGGCTGGGTGATAAAGGTGGAAAAAAAATACAGTTGTAAACAGAGTGCAGTTTTTAACAGAAGGAGATTTAACATCTGAAACTGGTGCTGAGAGATGTGATGCAGTCATTGGCACAGGGACACTTCATGCCTCAGCACCAGTTGGCACACGGAATGATTCTGTGATAAAAGTAAAAATGCTTTCTTCAACCTCTGGTAGAATTCCTTCATTATGAGCTCTTGGTCTATCGTGGAGATGTGGACTGGTTTATGCTGGAGGCTGGGAATACTGGAAATAAATCTTTCCTCCCTTTAGAATGGGTGCTTTGCTGGATTCTTGAGTCTTGTTTTCCTGTTATATTGTTACTATTACCTAAATCTTAAGCCTGTATAAGGCTATTGTTTCCAGTGATGTCTGCTGTAGTTATCTAGATCACTTTGACCACTGGCATCTGCTTTGATGCATTATATGCACTTTTTAACTTTCAAGCAAATTACTTTCTTAAAAGCAAGGGAGAGAATTTTTCAGATCACCAGTTTTCAAATATTTTCTGAGAAGCAAGTCTGTATCAGGGTTGAGCACAGCTCATCTCTGTAAAATGAAATAACTTCCATGCTGCCACCATATTTGATCAAGCTCCAGAAATGCCCAGGAAAAAAAGTCATTTCAGATGGCCTCACAGAACTGCAGTGTGACATTCCAATGTCAGTGCCTTAAGGAGGAGTTATTAATGCCACCAATGACCATAAGATGTAGTGGTTCCTGCTAAGCACCTTCAAGACATTGTTTTACCTGGGTGAATGGCATAAGAAATTAACAAAATCATGGCGTGAGTATTACAAAAATACTTGCACTAGAGAAAAAGGCACAGAAAACAAGTGCAGATTTGAGAGATATCCTGGAGATCTGAGAAGTCCCACCCAAAAACCTTTGCTTTTAGCAAAGTAGAATGGGGCTGCTATAAAAATGACAGGAATAGAGTTAACAGGAGTGAAAACTGGATTTTCTAAATTTTAACTTCTTTGCAAGGCTGTTCACATATATCATTATGGCATGATTTCTGAAGTATTCTGGAGGAGCTTTGTGTAAAGTTTGTAAAGTCACTTGCAGATAGAAACATCAAAACATTTAAGTGCTAGAATATCCCTTCCCTCTTCTCTCTCTGTCCATCATATTCAGTGGAATGAGAGCAGCAGGAGCAGGTCAGAGTTAAGGTTGGCTGCCAAATTTCAAAGCTTTCAAAACCTCTTTATTTCATAACGGCAACATTGTAATAACACTGCTTTAAATTAGCTGATGTGTATTTACTAACTTAATCTTAGTACAATGCAGAGGTTTAAGGGTCGGGGACTATTGCACAGCTTTGATCTCTATAAACCCCTATTAGCAAAGGTACTGATACAATTATCTGCAGGGTCACTCTACAAACTTACAGGCTAGCAGTCCAATCAACAGATCAAACTACCTCATTTATCATCATGTGATCTGTTTCTAATTAGTTCATTCAAGTTAATGGTTTCTTAAAACTGCCTTTTTTGAGTTATTTTTTTCAGAAACACATAAACCACTTGAAATAACTTCTCAACATTGGCTAAACATATTATTTGTTTTCTGGCATATTTCCAGTTGTATGAGTTACACAAAATTCATTTACTTCATGAAATTTCTTTGCTCTCAGAGATGGAAGGCACAGAACAATGTTGGGCTGATGGCAGGGTCTGATAAAAACCTTTTTAACGCATTCAGTACATTCTCCTGGCTCATGGAGTCTGACATTTACAGTTTTGAAAGAAGTCTAAATACAGCTAGTTTTATCTCCTTCCAAGAAAGCATAATCATGAGATTCTCTGAATGACTGGTACTCTGTGAACAAAGGTCAAATTAGACTTAAAAGTACAGGTGTGGATTAAAACTACTAGTGTGGATTGGAGCAAAAAGGAAATGTCAATAGTTTTGCATGCCAGTCATAAATTCCTGGTATTAATTAAAGTGTAATAAAATTTTTAATTTGATCAAAGCATGTAGCACCTATTGTAAGCCTACTGTTTCGCCAGGGAGATTTATACCCTCTGCTTTCTTCTCAGTACATCTAGTAACTGCATCTGCTAATTGGTAGATTTGCTATTAGAAATACAACTCTTCTGATGGTCTGTGGGCCAGGATTTACTGTTATTAGGCTTGACCTGGTTTGATTCCCTGTCAAAGAAAACCCTTCCGCCTCAAGCATTTCATAAACTGCTGTGACCAGCATGCCAGGAGGAGTGAAGTGGAATTTAACCAGATTGATATATTGGTGTGGAGGGAGATTACACATGGACATAAGACAGGGTTTAGAATCCTGCTTTACTTTTGCCCAAGTCAAGTGAAGCCCAAGTTTCAACTATCATCAGCTCAGCATGACCTCTTTGCTTCCAGGTGAACATGCTAGCTTTTTTCTGGAAATTTTTCAGCAAGATTTGAAAGAGAAGGCAATCTCTGAAACAAAGTAATGGTTAGCACTGGCAGACATCTGCACATTGAGTGTGGCAGGGAAAGATATGCAGGCACAATCTGTGCCTCCAGATTTTCTGTGTAAAATTTTAGTGTCCCAGCTTAAATAATAAGACATCTGTGTGGCAAATGCTTATCGTGGAACTTCCCATAACTTTTATAGGGAAAGATATAGGCAAAGATAGAATAAGAAAAAGCCAGGAATGGAGGAAAGAAATAATTTGGAGAAGGTGAAAAAGGTTAAAAAATAGCAACTAAGGAAAAGAGAGAGGAAAAACAGTGTTTTGTCTCTTCCAAATGTTGGTGACTCAGACACTGAGACAAATTCCTGCCCATGGATGTCTGAGCCTCGCAAGGAGCAAAATTTCCCAGTCTCATATGTTTCCTGTTAGATCATCAGAAGGTAGAAAAAGAAAAAAAAAGAAAAAAAAAAAAAAAAAAAAGAGAGACCCTTCTCCCCTATTTTCTCCAGATCTGGAAAATAGTAATTCCCTATGAGTGCCCCTCTCTCCCCAGGGACATGTATATTGTTAACAGAAATGAGGACTCAGAAACAAACTTCTGTGGTAGGAGCAGTGCTCACATCCTGTTGTTCCCTGTTTGGCCATCAAAGCTGGCTTTCATATATTTTTTTTTTTTTCCCACTGTATGGAGAAGTTCCTATTAATCTAATTATTGCTCCCAAGCTCAAGAAAATCTCTCACTTTTTTGACACCTTCTTTGCAGCGCTTCTTTGTTTCCATGGAGAAATTTTGTGCTAAGATGGGTTTTGTTAGCAGTTGACACTTCTAATTATAGCTTAGTGGAAATTCCTTAAACTGAAATAAAAGTTGCTTTAGCCACATTTTCATATTACATCCAGTCTTTCCCTTCTGGAAGCACCTGGTAGACCTGCTATGTGTTGGTGCTGTGCTGCTTTAGATAGTGACTCATTTACTATGGGCTAGACTGAAAGTAGATGAGATTACGATACATTCCTTTATATTCAAAATGGGTTTATTCCCTGAATTCTTTGCTTTTTTTGCCTTCATGGAAACTACTTGTCAAATTGGGAAATGTATGTGTTCTTTTAGGAAAGCCAAGGAATAACCACAGTGTGACATCTGTCACTACATGCTAAAGTCATTGAAGGTAGATCAATTTTATCCCAGTAGTAATGGATATGATTTTTTCAACCGAGTAAAAGGATATTGTTGTAATGATGACAAATGTGGGTGACTTCTGATTTTTTTTCCACTTGTAGTTTTGCTAGTGTTGTTTCCTTGGTGTTTGCTTGTAGCCTGATGTGGATATGTTAAGGGCTCTCAAGGAGTTTGTTCAACTGTTTAAACTGTTAAATGCTTCATGATCCTTTGGTTCCATTGTGAGTCATAAGGCTCTTAGAGTCACTACTAAAGAGTACTGTAGAATAAATATTATGTCATATTGGCATATACCAGATCTTTTGAACCCTGCCAATATTGAAATTTTGTCTGACCCACTGCTTGATGAGCAAGGCTCATGCAGATGTTCTCATCCATACCTGCATACTGAAGTTTCAAGATTATCCTAAACATCAATTCTAACTTTTTAAATAATAAATAGGCATATTTTAGCTTTTACCTGCAATAAGTTGGCAGATACCTGCAAATCAGAAAAGAAAATACAATTTCAGTATTCAAATACCAAAGCTACATGTGGTGCGTGAAAAACAAATGCCATGATATGCATTGAGCGTGTCTCAGAGTTTGCATAAGAAAATGCTAGCATGAATTTCATTGGGTGAATAATAAGTTCTTTACAGTCTATCCAAAACCATCATGATGAAGACTTACAGAAATGGGTAACATTTTTATTTTACATTTTTTATCCTTTGGAGTGGAAGAAGTTCTAGTATCATGAGGACAGGCAGAAAAATAAATATCTTTCAGTAGGTAACTGGAATTGTTTAATTTATCACCTTTAAGAAGTGGAAAGAAAAATACATAATTATCTGAAAAATATTTGAATTACATATACATCTTAAATGAGTTTGGAGGAATAGTAAGTTCATATCCTGGAACTAGAACCATCTCTATTTTTCACAGTATTTGGGTTTTCCTGGAAGGATGTGGAACTCCTATTTGCACTGTCTTGGAAACTGTTTTTGTGGTTTTGAATCTTTACATAGAGACAGTTTTGAATCACATGTTGTAGCATATGTTTAGCCCAGCTGTTCTCTCTGTATTTATATGGTCCCATCCCTATAAATCTCTGAGTGGATCAAAAGTTAAAACAAAATTACTCTTGCAGTACCCATGGCTGGGGAAGCATTTGGTGTTCACCATTAATTTTATGGGTAAATTAGAGATAAGGGTTATGAAGCATTTAGTCTCAAATCAAGCAAAATGTGTCTGACTGCTTGAAACTGGTTCCTCTGCTGAGTCCCAGCCAAGGGCATCTTCTTCACTACACCTTTTTCCAGGAAGCAGAGAATATGTATATTTTTTGAAATTACATGTATGGGCAGTCTTCATGTGGCACCGATGTCTTCAAAGATTAAAAAAAATGCAGCTAAAATTCTCAGTGCTGTGCAGCTGTATTCTGTGCAGCCCTGGGAGGGATGAGTAGTTCCAGAAAAGGAGGCTGAAAGCAATTATCTCTGCATATTTTTTCTGTCTTTAACACTCTTAGTACCCCA